>NC_085140.1:22233027-22858351 GCF_024139115.2 Armigeres subalbatus
CGAGGAAATTTAGCAATGCTGTAAAAATCGCGACTTGCAGCGAGTAATTGACTTTGGGTGCTTGGCATCTGAATGAAGCGCTGACGTTGTTCAGCTAATGCCAACGAAACACGCTGAATAATGCGGCAAACGGACGAAACACATACTCCAGCAAAATCGGCAATAGCTATCTGCATAGATTCCAGTGCATAAAACCGAAGTGTTATCAATAGTTGCACCATCGGGTGAATGTGCCGTGATCTATATGTTAGAAATTCAATCAGATTAAATTAAATATTATGAAATCTGTGGTCATATAACACGGAAACTCACCTTGTTTCATCAACTTCTAAGCTAGGACGAATTATTTCCAAGACCATTGCGACGGTACTTTTTTGAAGGCGGAATCTCATAAAAAAAACCTGATCATCCCAGGTATCAATACTTATACGAGTGCGCATTTTATACTGATGACGTGCTAATTGTAAGCCAATAATATCCTCCTCATCTTCACTATCACTTTCGAAATATCTCCAACGAGGGCGATCCCAAATGTGCTGGCGTCGTGAGTTCATTTTTAAATTTGTACTTTTTGATACCTTCCAGAATTTTTAAAATATAATTGTCAAATTCTACAATCTTCTGCGCTTAGCGCTCTTAAGCGATGTCAAACCATCGTTTAAATTGAACCTCGCTTATCTTAAACGTGACGTTTGATAAGCCACGTTTAGTAGTTGAGTGAGGGTGAAGAAATCGAAAAAATACTAAACCAAGTTTAAAAATTGTTTAAACCTCGTTTAATTTATAAGTGCAGGTGAAGAAATTGGCCCTAAGCGCGTTTACTTTCCCCCAGAGTTCGGCTGAGGATTGAGCCGGGCTGACTGAATCGAGGAAGTCCTCCCACTGTTTCCTCTTGGCTTGAAATATGATTGACCTGTATTCATAGTGCTTTTCTGTGGGCATTTCACTTATCAGGATGACAAGCCGGAAAGTTTCCGTAGCGCTCGAAGGGCCTTCCTTCTCGCTTAAACCACCCGACGCGTTTCATCCAACCACCAGCGGAGTGCCTTTCGTCCAGGCCGGTTGTTGGTTTGCGGCATCCAGGACGGTTTGGGTGAACTCAGGAAGGGTTGTTGGCGTGTTTCGTTCAAGTGCGCTTCGAAAGCGCCATCGGCGGCATCATAGCGCCATCTTGGCCTCCGGGTGATGTCCAGGGGCGAGGCTTGGACGGTGACCGAAATCGGAAAGTGGTTGCTCCCGAATAAGTCTGCAGATACTTCCCACTTGAAGGCGGGTAGAATAAACCCACTAGCGGCGGTCACGTCGATGGCAGTGGCCGAGTGGCCATTGAAGAAGGTGGGCGAACCATTGTTGAGTGGTACAAGGTCCGCATTTATCACTGAAATTCATGGTTAGATGGTGTTTTCACCGCGAAAGACACGTTTGCGGTAATTGATGTGTATAACAAATATATTTGGGTGTAATATCAATAAATCAGTGAAGATTCACGATATTGAAGTTATAATCATTTTAAATGTATTGCCCAGAACTATATTATTTTACGGGCGCGTATTTTTTTTTCTCTTTAATAAAGTGTTACGGGCGCGTAGTGTTCAATCTCATTTTTCTACTGGCTTTCACCATGAAATCGAAAGCGCACCACATTTCCATGAAAGTACATCGGAAAACAAACCTTAAAAAAAGTATTATTTTGTAGTCATTCTCATCAACATTTTAGTTTGTTATTATTTATTTGCAAAGTTGTTTGTGTCTCTTTTTTCATAGCAACATTTTTAACAGCTGCCGCAGCCAAATACCTTTTTCTGCGGGTGGCTTGAAACGGATTTTTATATACTCTTATATAATCTAGAGAGCGCCATTTGGGCATATATTACTCTTATAGTGGTCGTCAGAAGGTTGTCCAGTAGTATTGTGTTTTATTGTTAGTTCTTGTAATACGATCTTGAAAACCATTCCTAGATTGGAATAAAACATGAAATGTTACAGGATGCAGATTTACACGGAAAGATGTATTTTATGCCAAAACTATATTTTTTAGAAAAAACTGTTGTTCTACAAAATTGTTCGAAATAGTAAGGCCAACATTATGGTTCTACAAAAAAAAAGGTGCCCATCATATAAAAAATGAAAATATTTTTTTATTTCTCGCAATACTGACATGTCGTGTTCAACAAGGTTGTAGCGCAGTTTATTCCAATAAATTTTGCTGAAATGCTTTTTCTGTAGCTCTTATGTTGGCTGATTTAGAGCAATTTTACCTAATTGAATTAAGGTGTACCTCAAAAAACAGTATTTTTGATTTACTTTTTTATTTTAGATTTCTCGAAAAAGTCGTCTTCAAGTGACTTGAGATACTTGAGATAAAAAAAATTACATATCTCCAATTTTTTGACATAATAAAGAATATGAAATGCTCTTTCAAATGCCGTGTTAACATATTTTTTTGGCCTGCCCTAACGGGAAAAATCAACCTTTGAAAACAAAACAAATTTGGCAAAAAAATACGATTATAACTTTTGATCGGAAAAAGATATATTGGCGTATTAAACCACCAAAAGTTACATTTTTTTTAGCTCTAAAAGCCACCCGAAGACAACTTTTTCGAGAAATCTAAAACAAAAAAAGTAAATCAAAAATATTGTTTTTGAGAGGTACACCCAAATCCAATTAGGTAAAATTGCTCTAAACTAGTCAACTTAATAGCTACGGAAAAAGCTTTTTCAGCAAAATTTATTGGAATAAGCTGGGCTACAACTTTGTTGAACATAACGTGTCAGTATTCCGAGAAATTAAAAAAAAAATATTTTATTTTCTATGATGGGCCACCCTATTTTTTGATAGCACCATAATGATGGCCTAACTATTTCTAACAATTTTGTAGAACAACATTTTTTTCCTAAAAACTATAGTTTTGGCATAAAATGCATCTTTCCGCGTAAAACTGTATCCTGGACCATAGTGGCATTGTAATAACAGAGTTGGTTATGTCTGAAGTATTTTGCATATTAATTTTTGGTATTATATGTTGGTATTTTACCTCTTATGCAAGGCTAGTTCTTAATAGAGTATGGTATCAATAACAGAATGAGGTATTATTGAGTTAATTTCTTCTGCTCGAGGTAGGCTACTTGCGTGCAAAAAGGAACGCCTTTTAGGCGTGCAGAGGTCTCCTCGATCACCGCACTGCTCTCTGACGGCAGACACGACGTCGTCCGCGTTCGTGACCTCGTCCAGCTGCTTGCACTGGAGGGTCATTTCCGCCACCAAAGACCTCACATCGACGCCGTCACCCAAGACTTCTTGGGCCAGCTTCCTATAGTCGATCCCGCTAGCTTGCGCTCAGCGTTCATGAACCAAGATCATTTCACCTGTCTTGGTGCGACTGACGCTTCGCACGTCCTGACCCAGCGCCGAATGCTTTTCGGCCGCCCGCATCGATTTAAGGACTTCGGCGTACTTATCTTTATCAGTTTTCACCAACAAGGCATCGCCTCTGTCCTTTGTTTTCTGATCACTAATCAGTTGCTGGATACCAAAACAAATACTGTTGGACCGCACCTTTTTTGGTGAACAGACGCTTGATCAGTTGGGTCGAACTGTCCTACAGTGCAGTCTTCTTTAATTTTATAAAATGGCTTAGTTTAATAAAAAAAATAGATGCTTCTTTGACCGTTTTCAAAATGCTGCAAAAATTTGAATGCAAAACTAAACTGAAAAAAAAATAATTGCAGATTACTAGCAGCTTACTTCTTGATCCGCTTCGCAAAGAACCAGTTTCTTTGCATACCTTCATCTACGTTCGATAACCACTGCGCAATAACAAGCAAGCACAGTCGCATCATTCAAACGAAGCCCAACATGGACGATAGTAAGTACCTTTAGACCGTTTTGCACATCATTAAGTCACCACTACGAATTCCCACCACATGCCTGCGGTCAGAGCAATTTCAACGGAACGCTGGCTGCGCGTTTAGTCTCACTACGAATTTTATATCTCAAGTACCAATACCAGCGAGTTAGACTGAATCACAAAGGAACCTCCCTCAGCACTTGACATCAGTACTTTTCATGTACTGGTCCGCGCTTCATGCGATCTCCTTCTAGACCCGGGATGCTGCGGTTTGTTTTGATTTGACCAAGACCAAGCCGGGCATCACGTTTCATGCAAAAGTCCGTTCTGCTTTGAAAACGCGCGGCGTCGTGCGCGTTTGATTTCCACCGGGACCTTCTAAGTAGGCTTACATACCTACTCATATCGTTGATATCGGTTTTCATCAGAATCTTGAGTCGGAGTCGGTTTGATGCGATAGCATGACGCATTGCTTGGAAATACGTTTGCCTTATAAGACGGACGCGGTCGAGAGGGTGACTAATCCACAATCCATGGGCACCGGCTCCTAGGTGTGCTCCAACGTGAGCACAGCAACCTGAGGGGATGTAAGGCAGGGTGTTGATTTCGTTGTCGATCAATTTTGGTTTATGATTGAAAGAGAAGCGTCTTAAATACGGAGAAAACTAGGTTTGATTTATTTGGTTTATGAAAAACTCCATGTCGAAATTAGATCGAACGCCGATTAAGCAAGTTGGATTTGTGTGAAATAAATGTTGGCGTTGAATTTTATATAAAATAGTTGAGAGGAATTCATTTTTACAATTTTTACTTGAATCACATCCGTTACTGGGATATTAACGATGTTTTGGGACAAATAAAAATAGAGAAGCTTCTTAAATGAGGTAAATAAAAATGTATGTAATCAATTATACATATGAAAAATTGGTAGCTAGAAGACATTTTTCCATACGCATATTATTCGAACTTTTGTCCTACTTAACTCTACGGGGCGGTAGAAATTATGGAGCTAAGTGCAGTCCAACACGCTAAAATAATCATACATAACTGTTGGAGTGAAATCGAACCATTCTTTATTTGGCACTGAATGGTACCAATCTACACCTTCTTCGTGCAAACAGACAGGGTACCAAACCAAGCCACCTAACATCATTTGCCGCCGATTTGGCACCGCACCAGTTCGAGTTTGTTTATTTGTCCGTTAACCCTCCAGGCATTTTGCGACGCACCAGCACGATTTGCTACCACAATTTTGGCTGTAGGCAGCGGTAAGTGTGAGGGAATGTGGTCTATAACAGAAGCCGGCGTGTAATGCGAAAAATGCACGAAAGTCAAAGGCAACTCCACCCCCAAACAAGGCGTGGGCGGTTGAAAACACCATTGAATGGATGACCTTTGCGATAGGGTGGAAGGATCAAATTACCTACAAGTGCAACGGCTGTATTATGTACTATTGTAAATACTGGGGATGGACTGGTGATATTCCGTGATACATTTATCTTGAAATGAATCTTATTACCAATTGTCGAAATCGAAATGATGTATCCTCGATACTGTCATTAGTACCTATCAGACAGGCCTAGGATGCAACGACGCGACAGTGCTAAAATTGCGCAGTTCGAATAATAATATGAATAAGGCTTTCAATAGTTTCTTTATAAAAGCAAATAAGTCGTTTTGAAAATTTGGTATTGAAGTGATACATGTTCTCGACAACATTACATTAATGACTTGTCAAAAGACGAGTTAATACGTTTCCTTCTTTTACTTCCTTAGTTAGAGTTTCCTCAAAAAAATTTAAAAAAAATCTTCACGAAAATGTTCAGAATTACATTGGCATGGGTGATGGGTGGCGATTCTGTATCTAATACATATATTTAATCTGGAAGATCGATTCGTTTTAATTCCAGAATGACTTGGAACATATAATTTGGACATATTTCATTCATGAAACATACGCATGATCTAGCAATCTGCATGGACATGATAGCTTCTAACGATTCTGTTTCAAGCGTGGTTGACCTAGTAAAGCAATTAAACTTAGTTCTAGAACATTTGGTAGGATTTAGAATGATTTGTACAAATTTTCAAACATAATGGTTTGCTATCGATTCTGAACCAGGATTAGTTAACTCGGTAGACGTATTTGTCTGAACTCCAGAGCAATTTGGAGAACCTAAAACTTCTGAATTGGACATATTTGTTTCGAACATCACACGCATGAACTCTATGAACCTGCATGGGCATGATGGGTTGATATCGTTTCTTTGAACTTCAGATCAATTTGGAGAACCTTGAACCCCTGATTTTTTCGTAAATCATAGGCATGGGCTCTATGAACCTGCGAGGACATGATGGTTACTATCGAATCTTTATCAGGCTTAGGTAATCTGGTAGGCACATTCATCTGACTTCCAGAGCAATTTAGAGAACCTAGCCTATCGGTTTCCTCGATTACACACAGCTAGTTACCTCGGAGCCGACGTCCTCTTCCAGGTTCTCTGATAAACATCTCTTTTCCAGCATTCTCTACATGTCCACTAAATGTCCAACCAACTGTAATATGTCGTATATTAAAAGTATGTCGGTGTCTGCATTTTTTCACTTGGTACAATTCGTGATGCATGACCCTGCGTCATTCACCATTTTTCACTACGCTACCAAGTATTAAAAGCAGCATTTCCTGCTCAAACACTATGATAACTCGATAGTCTGCATCTTTTAACGTTCATGCTTCATGGCCGTATTGACTGGGCGAATCAACGATGTGTACAGAGCTAGTTTTGTTCGTGTCTGTAAGCTGTGAAACTTTGCCGGCTAAGGAAACCGTAGAAAGTCCTGCTTATAGCCACGTCTTTTCACCTCGAAGCTAACATCATTATTACAGGTAACGAGTGTTCCAAAATTTATGAATACGTCGACAATTTTAAATCGTTTTCCATCCATTTCTACCTCTTCCACTGCTCTGCGATTTACACCAATCAGGGAATCAATTTTTCTTGGGTGGGCTTGCGAAACAAGCGACAAAAGAGAATCGACGACAAAGTTTTGTTTTTGTCGGAGATAATAATGACAAAGATCCGATTTTTTTTTGTCAGAAACAATAAAGAAGACAATTTTGTTGCTAACTTTTCATACCGTTATTTTGCATTATCTTTACAGCAAATTTCGGTTTTATGCTATCGTAGTTTCTGCTATTATGGAAATCTCGCTTAACTTTTCAAAAGGACCTAAGTAACATTTTTTTCATGAATTAATTTGAGCACTGCAATCGAAAGCTTTCATGTTTTTCTGTTGATTGCCCTATTCAAATTAATTCATGAAAAAAATGTTACTTAGGTCCTTTTGAAAAGTTAAGCAAGAAATATTCGAGAATCTAACTCTGATTGCGCAAATAGCATCGTATTTTCGGAAATATCAGAGTCCATTCTTTTGTACACCAGATCTTCATATTGCACCTTTCAGAGCTATGTTGAATAGCAGATTAGACAACACGTTACGAATGGGATGTCTCACTGATTTGGATCCATTCAGCGTCGCACTTAAACAGTAAAAAGTATTTATTTCGGAAAATCTATCAGGTATTTTTTTTTCGAAAATTACTTAATAAATTCTTCAGCAAAACCTCCAGTAATTCCTTCACAATTCCTCCAGGGTTCCAGCGGGAAATCCTTCCGCAATTATTTATAGGGACACGGCAGGTATTTTCGTCTGTTCGTCATAGTCTCGAAAACCAATAAAAAAGACGCTTTTTTGTAAAACTCATACGTACCAAATCGTAAGCTCAGGAGAAACGTTCTGCTATAGTGCTAGAAATGTACGTTGCATTCGTTGGTTTTAGCCCCTACGACGATGGACGGAAATACCTGCCGTGTCCCTATATGTATATGTAACCACACAGACTAAAATATCTTAATCCTAATGAAGACAAGTTTACAAACATATCTCATATCAAACGGGGCTAGGTCATTTGACATAACGCCTTATCCTAGGCAAACTTTCAAAGGAATCAGGAATCATATCTCAAGTAACATTTTTATTAAGAAAATTATTTTGAGCTTTTTAGTGGAATGTCTTCACTTGTCATAAGACGAGTTTGTACAATCCCATTTAATTCCACCACTTAATTGTACCTTGTAACTCGACTCGAGTCGAGTCAAGTACGAGACACTGAAGACGACCTTACCACCATCGCCTTTATCCGAGCGAGCAAATTCATAAATTAATAAATTCATAAATTCATAAATTCATAAATTCATAAATTCATAAATTCATAAATTCATAAATTCATAAAATCATAAATTCATAAATTCATAAATTCATAAATTCATAAATTCATAAATTCATAAATTCATAAATTCATAAATTCATAAATTCATAAATTCATAAATTCATAAATTCATAAATTCATAAATTCATAAATTCATAAATTCATAAATTCATAAATTCATAAATTCATAAAAATTCATAAATTCATAAATTGATAAGTTAATAAGTTCAAAAATTACTTAATTCATAAATTAATAAATTCATAAATTCATAATTCATAAATTCATAAATTCATAAATTCATAAATTCATAAATTCATGGAAATTCATAAATTCATAAATTCATAAATTCATGAAATTCATAAATTCATAAATTCATAAGAATTCATAAATTAAATGGATTCATAAATTCATAAATTCATAAATTCATGATAAATTCATCATGAGATTCATAAATTCATAAATTCATGGAAATTCATGAAATTCATAAATTCATAATTCATAAATTCATAAATTCATGAGATTCATATTCATAGTTCATGAAATTCATGGGATTCATGGGTTCATGGATTCATGAGTTCATAAATTCAGTTCATGGAATTCATAAATTCATGGAGTTCATGAGTTCATGAGTTCATGGAGTTCATGGATTCATGAGTTCATGGATTCATGAGTTCATGAGTTCATGGATTCATGGAGTTCATGAGTTCATGGAGTTCATGGAGTTCATGATTCATGAGTTCATAGGTTCATGGGATTCATGGGTTCATGGAGTTCATGAGTTCATGGGTTCATAGTTCATGGTTCATGGGATTCATGAGTTCATGGATTCATGGGATTCATGAGTTCGCAATTCATGGGTTCATGAGTTCATGGGTTCATGAGTTCATGAGTTCATGGAGTTCATGAGTTCATGGAGTTCGCCAAGTTCATGGAGTTCATGAGTTCATGATTCATGGGTTCATGAGTTCATGGGTTCATGGAGTTCATGGGTTCATGGGTTCATGGATTCATGGGTTCATGAGTTCATGGGATTCATGGAGTTCATGGGTTCATGGGTTCATGAGTTCATGAGTTCATGGGATTCATGAGTTCATGAGTTCATGAGTTCATGGGATTCATAAGTTCATGGAGTTCATGGAGTTCATGGGTTCATGAGTTCATGAGTTCATGGGTTCATGGGTTCATGAGTTCATGGGATTCATGAGTTCATGGGTTCATGGGTTCATGAGTTCATGAGTTCATGGAGTTCATGGGTTCATGGGTTCATTCATGAGTTCATGGGTTCATGAGTTCATGAGTTCATGGGTTCATGGGTTCATGGATTCATGAGTTCATGGGTTCATGGGTTCATGAGTTCATGGAGTTCATGCAGAGTTCATGAGTTCATGAATTCATGGGTTCATGGGTTCATGAGTTCATGGGTTCATGGAGTTCATGGAGTTCATGGGTTCATGGGTTCATGAGTTCATGGAGTTCATGGGTTCATGAGTTCATGGATTCATGGGTTCATGGATTCATGAGTTCATAAATTCATGGAGTTCATGAGTTCATGGGTTCATGAGTTCATGGGTTCATGGGTTCATGAGTTCATGGAGTTCATGGGTTCATGAGTTCATGAGTTCATGAGTTCATGGAGTTCATGAGTTCATGAGTTCATGAGTTCATAGAGTTCATGGGATTCATGGAGTTCATGGAGTTCATGGATTCATGGAGTTCATGAGTTCATGGGTTCATGGAGTTCATGAGTTCATGAGTTCATGAGTTCATGAGTTCATGGGATTCATGAGTTCTTAGGTTCATGGAGTTCATGGGTTCATGAGTTCATGAGTTCATGGGTTCATGAGTTCATGAGTTCATGGGATTCATGAGTTCATGGGTTCATGGAGTTCATGGGTTCATGAGTTCATGGAGTTCATGAGTTCATGAGTTCATGGGTTCATGAGTTCATGGGTTCATGAGTTCATGGGATTCATGAGTTCGCCAGGTTCATGGAGTTCATGGGTTCATGAGTTCATGAGTTCATGGGTTCATGGAGTTCATGGGATTCATGGATTCATGAGTTCATGGGATTCATGAGTTCATGAGTTCATGGAGTTCATGATTCATGGATTCATGGGTTCATGAGTTCATGAGTTCATGGGATTCATGGTTCATGAATTCATGGAGTTCATGGGTTCATGAGTTCATGGATTCATGGATTCATGGAGTTCATGAGTTCATGAGTTCATGAGTTCATGGATTCATGAGTTCATAAGTTCATGGGTTCATGAGTTCATGGAGTTCATGGGTTCATGGGTTCATGGAGTTCATGGGTTCAGCAGAGTTCAGTTCATGAGTTCATGGGATTCATGGGTTCATAGAGTTCATGAGTTCATGAGTTCATGGATTCATGAGTTCATGAGTTCATGAGTTCATGGGATTCATAGGTTCATGAGTTCATGGATTCATGGGATTCATGATTCATGAGTTCATGGATTCATGGATTCATGAGTTCATGAGTTCATGGGTTCATGAGTTCATGAGTTCATGGGTTCATGGAGTTCATGAGTTCATGCAAGTTCATGGGTTCATGGGTTCATGGGATTCGCCAGGTTCATGAGTTCATGGGTTCATGGAGTTCATGAGTTCATGGGATTCATGAGTTCATGAGTTCATGGGTTCATAAATTCATGAGTTCATGGGATTCATGGGTTCATGGGTTCATGAGTTCATAGGTTCATGAGTTCATGGGTTCATGGATTCATGGAGTTCATGGAGTTCATGGAGTTCATGGGTTCATGAGTTCATGGTTCAGTTCATGGGTTCATGAGTTCATGGGATTCATAAATTCATGGTTCATAGTTCATGGGTTCATAAGTTCATGGGTTCATAAGTTCATGGTTCATAAATTCATGGTTCATTCATGAGTTCATGGGTTCATAAATTCATAAGTTCATGGGTTCATGAGTTCATAAATTCATGGGTTCATGAATTCATAAATTCATAAATTCATAAATTCATGGGTTCATGAAATTCATTTCATACATTCATAAATTCATAAATTCATAAATTCATAAATTCATAAATTCATAAATTCATGGAGTTCATGGTTCATAAATTCATGATTCATAAAGTTCATAAATTCATAAATTCATAAATTCATAAATTCATAAATTCATAAATTCATAAATTCATGAGATCATAAATTCATAAATTCATAAATGCATAAATTCATAAATTCATAAATTCATAAATTCATAAATTCATAAATTCATAAGTTCATAAATTCATAAATTCATAAATTCATAAATTCATAAATTCATAAATTCATAAATTCATAAATTCATAAATTCATAAATTCATAAATTCATAAATTCATAAATTCATAAATTCATAAATTCATAAATTCATAAATTCATAGATTCATTGATTCATTAATTCATTAATTCATAAAAGCAGTAAATAATGAAATTAAATAAAAATAAACTTCTTCTTCTTCTTATTGGCATTACATCCCCACACTGGGACAGAGCCGCCCCGCAGCTTAGTGTTCATTAAGCACTTCCACAGTTATTAACTGCGAGGTTTCTTAGCCAGGTTACCATTTTTACATTCGTATATCATGAGGCTAACACGATGATACTTTTATGCCCAGGGAAATCGATACAATTTCCAATCCGAAAATTGCCTAGACCGGCACCGGGAATCGAACCCAGCCACCCTCAGCATGGTCTTGCTTTGTAGCCGCGCGTCTTACCGCACGGCTAAAGAGGGCCCCAAAAAATAAACTTAAAAATTAATAAATTAGAAAAATAATAAATAAAAAAACTTATATAATAATAAATAAATAAATTACCACGTCAATAATTTTTTTTTAAATGAGTAAATCAGTAATTAAATAAATAAGTTAATGAATAAATTATAATGAATGAACGATAATGATGATGGTGTAAAAAAAAGTGCAATAGGTAATGTTTTAAACATAACAGCGAGTAGACGTAGGACTTGTATAAACGTAACGTATTTACATTTGACTTTTCACTTAACGGGGTTTGATCATAGGTATTGATGTTAGAAACGACAATTTCCATGCTGTGGCAATTTGTTTTTTCACAACTGGAAATAAAACAAATAATTAAATACATAGGGAAACGGTTCGATACTTAATCCCATAGCTCCTATTTCCATCCTATTAAAACAAAGCAATAAAAAGGAATTTGGTTTTTTTTTCAATTTTATTTTTCACCAGTGAGCAGGCGTGTTAGCAAAAATAAGCGACGAGATAAGTGCTGTATTTCTTTGTTTTGCGATGAGATGAATATATGTTCAGAGAGATGGAAAACAGAACAGTTCCCCTAATAAGAATTGCTTTGTTTCTCACTATAAATCCCTTATTTACTCAAGCAAATGTAGGACATTTATAGATTTCTTATTGATGATAGTATTTAAAGTTTAACAATTCTATTAATAAAATTAGCGGGCTTGGTAGTCATATGGCTACTGCTTCTGCCTCATACGCAGGAGGTCGTGAGTTCAATCCCAGGACCGTTCCATTCTCCTACTTTGTATCTTTCTCTTTATTTCTCATGTTCTAGCAATCGCTAGAACAGGAAATGGACTTCCATACCGTTTCCATTACTATTCCTATACCTTCAACTTGAGTATTCTAACAGTAATCTGCTAGAATTGGAAAAGAGCTCATTTCCTACATCCAATTAGAAATTCCATCAGTAACCTTCTCCTATCTATCACATTGGCAGCTCGTTAACCAAGACGGACCTCTGCCTCTCAAACCTAACCCAGAAATTCCAACAAATTCCGCATAAACTCGTGGCAAGTGCAGAGGTATATTCGGCTTGAAGTGGGCGAGTGATTGCATCATCATTTCCTCCCCCTTCGCTACATTGACTTGCATTCTGACGTGGCAGGCGCCAGTATGACCTAACAAATGAGATCACCAGTACTTGTACATTGAAGATGTGTGCTAGTCCCAAGCAAACATCTGTTGGTTCCCTGTGCAAGAACAGCTGATCTGGTCATAATGGAGTAGCAACTACGAGCAGTCAATCAAGCTCAAGCTCAAGCTCAAGCTCCCTGTTGAAAAAAAAAAAACAATTCTATTAATAAAATTTTAAGACCTTGTGTGCTTACTGCTGAGAAAAAATTACAAAAATAAAAAACAAGTCCAGGAGCAGTAACCCTACTAAAAAAGAACTGAGGATATCCTAGAACAAACTGTACGTATGAACTGATTTGAAACGATTTGCGTTGTAATTGTACGTAAATCATAAAATAGCACAAGTAAGTCAAAAAGTCGCTTGGTATGGTTTGGCAGAACCCCGTCCATATATTCTTCTAATTTCCAACGAATGACTTATCAACTTGCTGAAGGAATTCCTGTAGGAATTCCCTAAGATACTCCTGAAGGGTTTTTTGACATTCTTAAATTTCTCCAAGAATTCCTCCAGAAACTTCTACAGGAATTGCTCAGAAAGATTTCCGGAAATCTTTTACAAAAGCTGTAGAAAACAAGTCAAATTGCTCCAAAAATTCTCATTGAACTTCCTTTACGAATACAGAGATACATTCGTATATTACTTCGGAAATTCCTTCCAAAAAAATCTTGTACGAAATTCTTGATATTTCCGAATGAATTTCTAATGGAATTCCGGAAGGAATTTTAAAACAACTCCTGGAGGATTTTTCTCACTCTCTCAAGGATTTTGAGCACTCCTAAATATCCATTGGGCTAGCGTAAAACATCTTCATCCTGAGTAGCTGCTCTCTTTAGACCTTGGCCCAGGGTTGATTCCTGTCGATTTCGTTATTGAGGATACGTTAACACGAGCCCCTGGGTCTGGCAGCGATGGCCTGCCTAATACCAGTTCAGCGCTTGCCATTTACGCTCTAGAATTTCTGTTGATATCGATTTTTGATGGCATCGTCGACGGAACTCAACATTCGATATCCAGTTGTGACAACAGTCCAGCAGGCCCTAATTATGAAACGTAAACATCGGTTGATACTTGCAGTTTTTTCGTGATCTCTGCTAGCGTATAATAACACCGATTTCACATTAGCGTTGAATATTTGGAATTTGTTGCGGCTGGCTGATCTGATTGGATCTCCATATGTTTCGTAAACTCGCAAAAGCAGCCCCAGCCTTCTTGATCCGTTCTCCTGTCTCAATCTTGGTTTCGCCGTCCGACGCTACCTGTCTGCTAAGATATTGAACGTTTACGAAGCAATATTTTCCTACATTTTTCAATGTCTCCAAGAATTCCACCAGAAACTCCAAAATTTCCTTTAGAATATCCTCCGGGAATCCTTTACGAAAACTTTGGAAAACACCAATAGCAGATGCTCTGGAAATTCCATCAGAAATTCCTTTACGAATTTCTTTGGAATTTAGTATAGGATTTACTTCGTGAAATCCTTCAAGTATTCCTTCAGAAATACAGTTAGAGGATCCTTCGAAAATTTCTTGAGAAATTCCTTCGGAAATACCTTTTAAAAATTCTTCGGCAATAACTTCAGAAATCCTTTTGAAATTTCGTCGGTTTTTTTCAAAGGAATCTGTTGGAAATTTCTTAGGCAATTCATTTGAACAATTTATGTATTTTTTAGGGAAACTTTATAAAACTCCAGAAATTTTTCCAAGAATTACTTTCTGAACTTGGGAATTCTCTTACGAATTCTTCGGAAATACCTTCGGAATATCCTTCAGATATTGTTTTGAAAATCTCAGCTTAGCTCCTTCAGTGATTATCATTTCGCGTACCTGTACATTCAAATTTCAAAATGAACATTAAATTTGGGAAAGTGAAACGAGTATATTCATGGTTTGGTTGGAATATGTTACATCTCAAAACAGAAAGATATGTACATCAATATGCGACAGGAATTTAAAATAATACTGTAATTGTGAAACACAAATGTAGAATTGGATAATACTCTGAACAGTACAAGAATTAAATGAACTCAAGGTTCTGCAAGTTGGATTTATTTTACAGTAGTGGACCCGACGAACTTCGTTTCACCTAAAATTTATGAATTCTCTGATTAGTTTTCGAGTTCTGCAGAAATTTCTGCTTCATTTGTATGGGAGCCCCCCTTTCTAGAAGAGGTAGGGGTTTCAAATCACCACAGAAACGTATCTTCCCTCCCAAAACCTTGATATGCCAGATGTTGTTCCATTTGTCTGATTAATTCTCAGGTTATGATGAAATGGATGTTTTATTTGTATGGGAGCCCCCCTTTCCAAAAGGGCAGAGGTCTCGAACCATCTTAAGAACCTTCCCCGGCTCTAAAAACAACTGCATTAAAATTTTCACGCCGATTGGTCCAGTGGATTTCGAGTCTATAAGGGTCAGACAGACAGAAATTTATTTTTATGTATATAAAATAGAAGATAGAAAATAGAAATAGAAGAAGAAGATATACTGCCGCTAACCGCAAGTCAGACTTATCTGTATATGGCACCCATATACAGATAAGTCTGACTTGCGGTTAGCGGCAGTATAGAAGAACATAAAGATCTTAGAATTTGAATAAACAGAATATACAGCTCAAAATAAAACTGTAATACAATTCATGAAAACTGTTCCTCGAAATTACGCTTCTTCTTCTTCATTGGCATTACATCCCCCACTGGGACATGGCCGCCTCGCTGCTTTGTGTTCATTAAGCACTTCCACAGTTATTTACTGCAAGGTTTCTAAGCCAGGTTATCATTTTTGCATTCGTATATCATGAGGCTAACACGATGATGCTTAATGCCCAGGGAAGTCGAGACAGTTGTCTAGACTGGCACCGGGAATCGAACCCAGCCAACCTCCACATGGTCTTGCTTTGTAGCCGCGCATCTTACCGCACGACTAACGAGCACCATCCCCCTCCCATAGCGAAACAACGCTATTTTTTTAATGATTTTTCGAAATTACACGACTTTTTCAAACCTTTTTTTCCACAATTCAAATCATGTAAATGAATAATTTAATGTAGGATGATTATAATATTTTTCCTGCGCACATAAATTAAATGTCTAAAAAGAAAGATTCTTTCTCAAGTAAAGGCAACGCCGAGACTAATGCACGGCGTAAAGTTTTGTGCGGTGTCTGCCTATCGGATTTTTGTGCACGCTTCAATCATTTTCAGCTTGCGGGAGCCGTCGAATTGCACAGAAGCTAAAATAGAAGCTCGCTCCCCAACAACGTTCGTGCTCGTGAAGCTCATGCAAAAAACACCTTGTGGCACGAATCCTGGAGTACCGGATAGTCGGCACGCCACGGGAAAGGTGTCAGGTTTGAAGTTGAAATCTATGGCCTACTATTACCACTATGAAAGTTGCTTTTTGTTTTAGTCCGGAAAGGGTATTATTGAGGTTTGCACTACAATTCCAGTTCTGCACTGGGGCAGTCGGTTTGTTGACTCCTCCGGGAACGCGTACGGGGCTTTGGATTGGTTTTAATTTTAGTTTATTCTACAAGTAATAAAATTGTCGTCAATTATCAGATAACGGAAAGCACCATTCCCCTCCGAACTAGCAAATATGGCATCATGGGGGCCATTAATCGGTGGTGCTTCGTAAGTAATTTGAAATGCATTTGAATATCCCATTATTGGAACATAATTATCATTATATAACCATTAACCACCGTGCCATGCAGTACCTCGACCACCACCTGTAGCAGTAATACCCGCCTGACCCGCGCCTCCAGCAAGGGTGGAGCCGTTGGGTTGTTCAGCGATACGCTTACAGCCGCACTTGGCAAACGGAAGAATCGTTTCAAGGAACTCACCGAAGAGCTCAATCACCGAATCAATAAGGAGGAGAAAGAGGAACCCTACCAAAAGCCACTGTTCAACACGGAGAAAATTCACCGCATCATGGAACGAGTGATCGAGAAACAGTTCAACGTGGACGAGGAGGAGATGCGTTACATTTACGACCCGTCGAAAAACCTGCAAATGTGTCAGAATATATCCAAGCAGATCAAGGACCGAATTAAGAATATGAACTATAAAAGGTTCGAAATACTCGAAATACTATAAACTAGATAAACAGCTAATTGTGTTTTAGGCATCGGATCATTAGTTTGGCAACCATTGTCGAGAAGCAACAGCAAGGAGTGCATTACAAGATGAAATACATATTGGATCCCAAGATGGATGACTACATTCGGCACTATCACGAGACGCCTCACTTTTATGTGATTGCAACGGTTATTCTTGTGCACAAGGATTAAGTGCTTTATAGGCTATATTCGACCTGCGAGCTATATCATATGATACAAAGTAGCTTGATGTTGAAATTCAGACATCAAAATGTCACTAGGCATAACGTATATGAAGTTTCATATCGAGATACAGTTTATCAAGTGATAAACATATAGGTGCAGTTAAAATTCAAAATGTGTGTTTATATTATGTCCTACCCAAACAAACCATTTTTGCTGAATAGTTTTTTAGTCGCAGAAGACTATTTTTGGTTGAATAAGCGATCTAGAAGCTTTCAATATTTGTTGGATATTTATTATATTGTAGCCACGGGGGTGGTTTTGGACATAAAACCCCCCCAGAGACAACATTTTTAGAACAAGTTTTTTTTTCGAAATTTTTTTTTTCAGAAAACCCCCCCAGACCAATTTTCTGGCTACGCCACTGGTCCTTATATTGAAAAAGGAATGAAAGGTCTCCAGTAGCCTTGCGACCAAAGGCGTAGGATTGATTTTGTTGGAATATCAGGTAGTGTGCGACGCTTCGCTGTAGATCGAGCATGGAGGAAGCAGGCGCCAGTTAGTTGTAGTTGCTCTTGGGTAGATTAAGGAATATTGTTATGGTTGTATTGTATATACCTATTGTTGAATAAAGAGAACTGCAACTACTGGCAGAAGTATCAGTCTGTTGCCTGCTGTGGAGTGAGAGGGAACTCTAATTGTTATTCTTTGTGAGGGGTTTCCCTTCTCTGGCCAACTGGTTATGGGCCCAGTAGCGATTCCCGTTCTCCATCTTAGTGGGATGTTATTGCCGTCGACGTTATCGCAGTGGGATCATGGATCGGCCGCATAAGTCGCGTGGCGCAGTGGGATCATGGCTTTTTTGCTATAAAACCTAAAGCTTCTCTTCTTTTCGATATGCTTTCCATTATAATTCTTCACCTACGCTTTTGAACACTTTTAAAACCGCAGGCAGCCACCGGCTGCAGTGCTCAAAAGCGTAGGTGAAGAATTATAGTGGAAAGCATAGCGAAAAGAAGAGAAGCTTTAGGTTTTATAGCAAAATTGTAACGATTTTTGTAGAAAAGGAAATTATTTTATTGGGCATTATGTGAAAAAATTAGTTTTGAAAAAATATCCAGCAATCTACTACAATTGACACGAAGGCTTCGCCCTTTGGCTGAAAGTCCCGTGTCATCTGCAAACAAAGATTTTTGACACCCTGGTGGTAAGTCAGAAGTAAAAATGTTATACAATATGGGCCCCAGTATGCTGCCTTGGGGAACACCAGCTCTTACAGGTAATCTATCAGATTTAGAATTCTGATAGTTTACCTGCAGTGAGCGATCTGATAAATAATTTTGGATCAGTTTAATAATGTACAGAGGAAAATTAAAATTCATCAATTTTACAATCAAACCTTCATGCCAAACACTGTCAAATGCTTTATCTCTATCAAGAAGAGCAACTCTTCTTCTTCTTCTTATTGGCATTACATCCCCACACTGGGACAGAGCCGCCTCGCAGCTTAGTGTTCGCTAAGCACTTCCACAGTTATTAACTGCGAGGTTTCTAAGCCAGGTTACCATTTTTGCATTCGTATATCATGAGGCTAGCACGATGATACTTTTATGCCCAGGGAAGTCGAGACAATTTCCAATCCGAAAATTGCCTAGACCGGCACCGGGAATCGAACCCAGCCCAGCATGGTCTTGCTTTGTAGCCGCGCGTCTTACCGCACGGCTAAGGAGGGCCCCAAGAGCAGAAGAGCAACTCCAGTCGAATATCCCTCAGATTTGTTGTGCTGAATTAAATTCGTAACCCTTAATAACTGATGAGTGGTTGAATGCCCATGGCGAAAACCAAATTGCTCATCAGCAAAAATAGAATTGTCATTAATATGAACCATCATTCTATTTAAAATAATCTTTTCAAACAGTTTGCTTATTGGAGAAAGAAAACTGATTGGGCGATAACTAGAAGCCTCAGCTGAATTTTTGTCCGGCTTCAAAATTGGAACAACTTTGGCGTTTATCCATTTATCTGGGAAGTATGACAATTGAAACATATGTTAAATAAATTAACCAAAAAGGATAAAGAGCTCTCAGGAAGTTTTTTGATAAGTGTGTAGAAAATACCATTATCACCCGGGGCTTTCATATTTTTAAATTTTCTAGTAATAGATCTCACTTCATCCAAATTAGTTCCCAACGAAAGGTCAAACACATTCTCTTGATTGAGAATGGCTTCGAAGCTCCGTGTAACCTGATCCTCAATTGGACTAGTGAGACCTAGACTAAAATTATGGGCACTCTCGAACTGCTGAGCAAGTTTTTGAGCCTTTTCGCCATTTGTTAATAAAAGTTTATTTTCCTCTTTAAGCGCTGGAATTGGCTTTTGAATTTTCGTTAATTTCCAAAAGGGCTTCGAATTAGGATCCAACTTTGAGACATTTTTCTGCTCCTGCACTGATACACACCATGTTTCGCTAGCGTATAGCAGCACAGATTTTACGTTAGAGTTGAAAATTCGTATTTTGGTGCGCTCACTTATCTGCCTGTTTTTTCAGATATTTCTTAAACTCGTAAAGGCAGCCCTTGCTTTCTTGATCCGTCGATCTTGGTACCGCCGTTTGACGCCATTTGGCTACCAAGATATTGGAAGCTTTCAACATGAAAAATTTCGACACTCGACACACTCCACTGGTTGCCCGGCTACTGTGTAACTGAGAGGGGTCACCGTGTTTACATCCAACGATTTGGTTTTGTTGACGTTGATGACTAAGCCTGCCGAAGAGGAGCACTCGACAAGCTCATTGACCTCACTCTGCATATCAGAGCGCCGTTGAGCGAGGAGTGCAACGTCATCAGCCAATTCGAAGTCGTTTAGGTGCTCCATGGTTATAGGCTGCCGTAACATCCCGCGGTTTGGTTGACGATCAATCGCACCTACCAGAATCTCGTCGATTACGATGCGGAACAGTAACGGTGAAAGAATATATGCCTCACACCAGCTACGACCCGGATAGGGTCGGACAAGACCCCATTGTGCAGAACTCTACACGAAAAGGCCTCGTACTGTATCTCGATGAGGCCAATGATTTTCTCAGGAACCCCCTTGTGTCTCAGGGTGCCCCACATATGTTCGTGATTGAGACGATCGAAAGCTTTTTCGTAGTCAATGAATACCAAGTAAAGGGACTCTTGGAATTCGGTGACCTGATCCAGAATGATACGAAGCGTGACAATATGGTCCTCACAGGATCTCCCGGCACGGAATCCGGCCTGCTGCCGTCGGAGAGTCGCATCGATCTTCTGCTGAATCCGGGCAAGGATAACTTTGCATTACGAAATAAACGATGCAGTAGTTGAGCGGATGTCATGGGGTCAGCTTTATTCGATTTTATGCTTTGGATGGCTGTTTGAATCTCTGGCAGTGATGGAGCTTCGGAATTGATGTGTGTTATACGTCGAATCCTAGGCAGATCATGCCGAGGTGGTGATGGCCTGGCCGGCACTTGAAAAAGTTGTGCGAAGTGCTCGAATCGGCAGGTTTACAAAATCTCATTCCTAAAGCCAGAAAACTCGGCAACAGATACCACAATCGGCGGAATCCTTTACTTTTTTTCATGGATCGAATCACCGGGTTAGGGTCATTTGGCCGAATGCCGTTTGGCCGAATGTCGTTTTGCCGAATGCCATTTGGCCGTACGCCATTTAGCCGAATGCCGTTTGGCCGAATAGTTGAAATACGTTTCCTTACGAAGTGAGTAGTGAGAAACAAGAAGGAAGAATGAAGAAGGAAGAAGGAATAAGGAAGAAGAAAGAAGGAAGAATGAAGAAGGAATAAGGAAGAAGAAAGAAGAAAGAAGTAAGAATGAAGAAGGAAGAAAGAAGAAGGAAGAAGGAAGAAGTAATAAGGAAGAAGGAAGAGGGTAGAAGGAAAAAGGAAGAATGAAGAAGGAAGATTGAAGAAAGAAGAAGGAAGCAGGGTGAAGGAGGAAGCAAGAAAGAAGAAATAAGAAGAAGGAATAAGGAAGACGGAAGAAGGAAGAAAGAAGAAGGCAAAAGGAAGAGGGAAGAAGGAATACGGAAGAAGGAAAAAGTAAGAAGGAGCAAAGAAGAAGGAAAAAGGAAGAAGGAAGAAAGAAGAAGGAAGAAGGAAAAAGGAAAAAGGAAGAAGGAAGAAAGAAGGAAGAAAGAAGGAAGAAGGAAAGGGAAGAAGAAAAACGGAAAAAGGAAGAAGAAAAACGGAAAAAGGAAGAAGGAAGAAGGAAGAAGGAAAAAGGAACAAGGAAGAAGGAAGAAAGCAGAAGGAAGAAGGAACAAGGAAGATGGAAGAATGAAGAAGGAAGAAGGAAGAAGGAAGAAGGAAGAAGAAAGATGAAGGAAGAAGGAAGAAGGGAGAAAGAAGAAGGAAGAAGGAAGTAGGAAGAAGGAAGAACGAAGAAGAAAGAAGGAAGAAGGAAGAAAGAAGAAGGAAGAAAGAAGAAGGAAGAAGGAAGAAGAAAGAAGGAAGAAGGAAGAATGAAGAATGAAGGACGAAGAAGGGTGAAGGAAGAAGGCAGAAAGAAGAAGGAAGTAGGAAGAAGGACCACTCGAAAATTGAGGTCAAATTTTTTTAACTATTCGGCCAAACGACCCGTTCGGCCAAACGGCATTTGGCCAAATGGCGTTCAGCCAAACGGCATTCGGCCAAATGGTCTGACACCGAATCACCTGGGCTAGAGGTAGATTCGATTTGCTCAATTTCATCATGAATCAAATCGAACTGATTGCTCAGTTCGATAGGAGAAGAATTATTTTCAATGTTAGTGTTACGAGTAATGTCTGAAGCCTCCAGCTTCCTTCTATTTTTTTTCTGCGCTTTGGCAGGACGGTCTTGAACCCTTGTTTCTTAAAAGTAAGTGGAGAATTCAGAGACTCATCCTGTCTCTTGTTTTTATTAATGCTCATTGCTGAGCGTGGAGACATGACCTTCTAAGAGGGTTTTTTCAGAACGGTGTCCCTGCAGGATTACCACCGAGTGTCGAAATTTTACTTCCGCAAACGGGTCCAACGTAAAACGAAGGCACGGGTCCTTGCAAAGATCGTAACGGTATCAGTGGGTACAAATAGCGCTGAGAAGCACTGTTGAAATTAAAATAGCTTCGGGTAGAAGAACTTAACTTAACAACTTCCTTCAGCAAAGAGAGAAAAGAACCATACAACACGAAAGCAAGATGCGGTCCGATTCTAAGAAATTGTATTTTTCTGTACAGACATAGTGATTCCCTTGTAGTAATAAGCCTGAACAATTAAACGCAAGATCTTGACGAATGAAACTATGAAAAATTACACCTTAATAGAGTTTCGTGGTACTGTGAAACATTGGAGTTTGATAGCTATTGCCTACACGAAACTCGCATGAATATTTGGATTAAGTTGGGAAATATTAAATTTATAGAAACGAATCAAGTGAGTCCACTTTCCCCTACCCATACTATGCCCAAAAACAATTGCATTTTTCTCTCTCCCATATACCTACTGTTGTGTTGTATCCATATCAAGCTGTAATTGTACATTGCTATTTAACCAGAAAAGATCATATTTAAAATCACCACATATTTTGACCCCTTGTGTTAAAGTCTTCTCTAAAAAATCGTTTTGAAGTGTCAATTTCGAATAAATTCACATCATCAATGAATAATACGATATTCACAATTGGTCACCATGTAAGTAATTTACAAGATCGAAAGCAGTACAATGACGATGTCCCAAACATATCCCTACTTCTCTCGATCTAAAAGGCTCCCCACCAAACTCGCCGTACCGAAGATCGAGATCAATTTCGACACCCCGAATCGGGAGCGCTTCCTTCGTGACGAATTCTGCCAGAGCAACAGCTCCAACTACACGGTTCTGGGCCGTGGTAGCTATGGCGTGGTCATAAAAGCGGCCTACAAAAGCCAACATGTGGCCGTGAAGATTGTGGAAAAACATCGCAAGTACCGCTGTCGGTATGATTCCCTGCGAAACGAAGCGAATGTGTTGGGTCTGAAGCACGAGAACATTGTGCGAGTGGTGAAGATCATCTCCGGCGCTCGGTACGGATTGGTTATTATGGAACGGTTCGATGGATATTGTCTGCAGAGTGTGCTGAATCGGAGCTATGAGATCACAATCTATCACCGATTGCTGTAAGATTTTGGGGTTACACAGTGTTTCAAAGGACTTTTTTCGGAGCTTCAAATTGAATGATGGTTTTAGCGTTTATATGCTTTTGATCGGGGTACATATAAAATACGTCTTTTGAAACACTATGAAATTACGGTCAATAAATTAATTAAAATATTCAAATGGATTCTAGGATTCTGTGTGACATAATCAACGGACTCTGTTTCTGCCATCGCCACCATATTGTTCATCTAGATGTGAAACCTCAGAATGTGATAGTTTGTGTGCTGCTCCCGGGTTGTTCATCGATTAGAAACTATTCCTGCAAGCTGTGCGATTTCGGATCGTCGGTCAATTTGGATAAACCGGACATGGTCCAATCGAATAATAATCGTGGGACAATCCGGTACATGGCTCCGGAGTTACTTCGAGGACTTGATCTAGTAAACGAGTTGGCCGATGTCTACTCGTTCGGCATAACGATGTGGCAATTGAGCGAAAGCAAAGATCCTTACGAGTCAATAGCGTCTAATGAAGCCGTTGCCTACAACGTGGTCAAGAAGAAAATACGTCCGGACAGTGTTACAACAATAGAAATATTGCGCTCAGAGCCGGTATCTATTCCGGTGGGTAACAATTTCCACCATCAAGCATCCCGCGGTCGCAAAAATAGCGATAACTCGATGGAGTCCTCCCAAACCTACCTAAAGGGGAACGGCAATTCGCACATTAGCTTCCACAGTAGCATCCTTGTTTCGTCGAACACTTCCGACCAGCAGCAGCGTCCCGACTATTCGACCGACGCCATGCGTGATGAGCTCCAACAACAGGGCATCGACCTGCTGGGGATTGAGGCCACCGAGGAGTACGATGAGGACGATGATGGTGCACCGAGCCTAGCTGCGCTGGATGCCCTTTTCGTACAGGTGGTTGAGTTGCATGCCGTCAATCAAAATTATATTCGACAAGAATATAGAAACCTGTACAGGAGATGTTGGCAACACGAAGCCATTCGGCGTCCTACTACTGCTGATGTTCGTGCCACGTTGCATGGCATGGTGGAGCGGATTGTTAGTTGTAAATAGTTTATGTAGTGTGTTTTGTATCTGAGTGTTAAATGTTGTCTTTTATCACCTGTTTGGCTCCACGGCAGCTTGTTGTTACTAGCATGCGAGCTTATATTTGTTTGTTTTGTCCTTTATACTTAGAAAATTTTCCTAGATTAGGAATTCCAAAATTTTATTCATTGATATTATTTAAAATATCTTTTCAAAAAAATCGTGCGATACAAAATACACATATTCCCATCGCAGTAGCTCACTATCGTTTTATTTTTAGACATGAGGATGACAGACATCAGCAGTGTTGTAAAATGTCATTTGCATTCGTTTGTATAATTTTTCCAGAACTTTTTTCAGTAGTTAGCTATCAACTATCAAGTATGGCGAACTTATAGCGCTTAAATGTGGCTACAACTTTGTCTACCAATATATTGCTGTAAATATGTAATCTGGGGCGTGGGAGGCAAAATGTCATTCAAATGACATTATGTCAAATGACACGTGACATTTTGGAGAGATTTCACTCTTTAGCCTCAGATGTCATATTTAGAGCAATGTTTGGAAAAAAAATAGCACTACTCAAGCGGTGTGCGCACATCTAAAATTATGAAGTATTGCGCATAAATGTCATTGTCTTCAACGACGAAACGAAAAGTTTCAATGCAAAAAGCAATAAATTGGGCTTCTGAAGAAAGTTATGAACAAATTAGTCAAATGACATGCAGATGACATTTTACAAGACTGGACATCAGATTACTATTTACTTCGTGATTGATAAAAATTGCGTTACCTAATTGTTCACTGTACAGAGAACCAATTGAATGGGGCTTGGGCTTGGGGTTAGCTATCAGTTAGCCATATATTTTTAGTCAATAACGGCGCCAGCCATGTCCTTACGGTCGTATAGGAAAGAAAACTATTGTTAGTAAAACGCTCGTTGCTAATAAAGACGAATATACCTCTGCATCTCCACTTTCGCCTTGGGATAGGATATTACTATATAGTGTGGGGCTCCAATCAAAGACGTGCCCATTTTCTTTAAAGTTCAATTCGGCTGTCATAAAATTATATGCTGACGCGAACTATGAATCAACATCGCGGTTCCACGCATCTGCATGGAGTTCGATTAACAGTTCAATCGATCGCGGTAAGCAACAATCTAACCACAATTATTTTTTTCACGCTGACCTCAGAATGCGCCTCAGAACTCTTCACCCATTACTTCTGAGCAAAATGTAGCAAGGAGCAAAAAGCCGGTGCAACACTTTTAGGCGTACCTACTTAAGGGCCCCGAAATCAATCAATACAGCAGTTTAGTTTTGGTCTTCGGACCTACCAATCAAAAGGTGTTAAATTATTAACTCGGTGATTATCACAGCAATTAAAACTACAGCGGGACATAACAATAGTTACAAAGGATATTTTATCTGGGTGCACTTCGGCAAACGATTAACTTATTGACCGCACAAAGCAGAACAAAAATGGATGATCGCGCGATCGTTCTGCCTGCTGATCCTCATAAAAAAAATGATTTCTGTAAATAAGCCGACATTTCCGGTAAAGTTCCACTCAAGATCCATTAGATATTGGTTTGGGGGACTTTCAAGATTTTAGAGGAACTTTTCTGCCGAATTGTGGAAAATTGCAGCTGTATCACAGGCACGTACACTGCATTCTAGCAGATTGAAACGAGAAAAGATGTTAGGAGGTACTTAACGTTGATCGAAGAATGAAGTCAAATCATTAAATAAAACTTTTGTGTTATTCTCGTACAACAAAGTTGTATCGAAAGGCTATCATAGGGGAAAGTGGGGCCATATGGGGCAGGACAGTCAACGTTGATTATGACTGAGGTGAGCATTATATTCACATTATCATTATGACAACACACTATCAATAAAGCAAAAGGGCGGTACCTACAACTGAAAAAAGCACTTTTACAACCTTACTTGTTCTTGAAATATTGATTTTAAGATTGTTTAGTTGAAATTCGAATTTTCTTAGTAGTTACATAATTTAGGATTTGAAGCCGAAATTACTCATTATTCAGCAGAAATTGATTTTCACCAAGGCTTTTCTATAACAATAGTCTATCTACATTAATAATACGAGGAGATTCACAGTAATTGTGATCAATAGGATTTAAATCAACGAACAATGAGCCTGATGACGTGAAGGATGAGTTCTATGAGAGCCTTGATAAGGCCTATGGAGAGTGCCCAATACACGATGTAAAGATTGTCATCGGGGATGCAAATGCGCAGATCGGAAGAGAAAGTTTCTTTCGCCCTGTCATTGGTACGGGAAGCCTTCATTCCGCTACCAACGATAATGGTCTGCGACTTGTAACCTTTGCTGCTGCTAGAGGGATGGCAATAAGCAGTACCCACTTCGCACGTAAGAATATCCGCAAACACACCTGGCAACATCCGAGTGGAGACACCTGCTCACAGATAGACCACGTGCTGGTCAACGGACGACATTTCTCGAATGTTATAGATGTAAGGTCCTTCAGAGGTCCGAACATCGGCTCGGATAACTACCTTGTAGTTGCAAAAACTCGGGCGCAACTTTCCAGCGTCACGAAACAACAGAACGATGCTTTTCAATATCCAACGCTTTTAGGTGAAGGAGTTGCTGAACAGTACCACCAGAAGCTGGAAGAGCGGATAGGATATGCCAACGGATCTGGCGACGTCAACAGATTATGGGAAAATTTCCACGAAGCTGTGACTACAACAGCGCAGGAAGTGTTAGGCCGATGACATACTCACGCGTGTGCGTGCGCAAACGCGTCCAAGACAAAAGAATTTCTCTTGCTGATATTCTGCTTTACGAGTGCTTGGACGCGCGCTGCATCGATCGACCCGTCAGTATGTCATCGCCCTTAGGCACTGCCCAGCGACGCCAACGAAATGGTTGGTTTGATGAGGAGTGCCAGCGAGTGACGGACGAGAAAAATTTTGCTAGGAGTCGAATGCTAGTGGCTCGTACCCGTTCCAACAAAGAGCGGTACAGTACAGCAAGGGCAAAAGAGAAACGAATCCACCGCAGAAAAAAGGCAACACGAAGAGAGTGTGATAGCTGAAGTGCAGGAGAACATGGATAGAAACGATATGCGGAGGTTTTACGCAACTGTCAATGGAGCGCGGCATAAAACTGCGCCAGTGTCCGCCATGTGCAATGACCGAGAGAGGAATTTGCTGACAAACAAGACTATGGTTGGCAGTCAGGTGGAAGGAGCACTTCGAAGATTTGTTGAACGGTGAAAATGAAGGTGTATTAAGGAGCAGGATGGACATAGTCGGCGACGGTCAAGACGTGGAACCACCAACGCTGGATGGGGTTAAGAAGGCTCTAAACGAGCTGAAAAACAGTAAAGCTGTTGGGAAGGACGAAATCCCGATCGGGCTTCTCAAACACGGAAGTGAGCAGCTGCATCAATCAACCCACCACATTATCCGGAAAATATGCCGCCTGATTGGATGGTCTCATATGCCCAATCTATAAGAAAGGGCACAGACTAGAGTGTGCCAATTACAGAGGGATCACCCTTCTGAACTCGGCCTACAAAATCCTGTCGGTAATCCTGTTTAACATACTGAGACCGCTTGAGGAGTCCTTTGTCGGCGAATACCAGGCAGGTTTTCGTGAGACCCACCATCTGTTCATTGATTTCAAAGCAGCGTACGATTCAGTGAAGAGAAATGAGCTGTGGCAGATAATGCCCGAATATGCTTTTCCGGCGAAACTGATAGACTGATATGTGCAACGCTCGATATTAAGTATTCGGATTGCAGACGAAGTGTCAACCTCGTTTGTGACTTTAGACGGATTGAAGCAGGGTGATGCACTTTCGAATTTATTGTTCAACATTGCACTCGAAGGCGCTATTAGGAGATCTGGCTTGCAAAGGAACGGAAGTATCATCACACGGTCGCATATGCTCCTGGGCTTTGCGGACGACATCGACCTTATTGGAATCGATCGCAGAGCAGTAGTGGAGACTTTTCTCCCACTGAAGAGAGAGACGGCGAGGATAGGCTTAACCATCAACTCTGCCAAGACAAAGTACATGGTGGCAGGTAGAGATAGAGGAAGACCTAGTGGTGTTTGTGCAGAGGTAGTGCTTGATGGGGATGTGTTTGAAGTTGTTGAAGAATTTGTTTACCTTGGAACGCTTGTGACATGTGACAATGACGTTTCCCGTGAAGTGAAAAGACGTATTGCTGCTGCGAATAGGGCCTTTTACGGATTACGTAACCAGCTTAGGTCCCGCAACATGCAGACGGAAACGAAATTTGCTCTATACAAAACTCTGATTCTACCAGTGGCCCTTTATGGACATGAAGCATGAACGTTAAAAGAGGCGGACCGGAGAGCTTTCGGGGTTTTCGAGCGAAAAGTGCTGCGTACAATACTCGGAGGGAAACTAGAAAATGGTGTGTGGCGCAGACGCATGAATCATGAGCTGTATCAAGTATACAAAGAAGAAAATATTGTGAATCGTGTAAAATATGGCCGACTTCTGTGGACTGGTCACTTAATCCGAATGTCGGAAGAAAGAATAGCGAAAACAATATTTAACAGAGAGCCGTATAGGGGCCGGCGACATCGTGGAAGGCCACGAACACGCTGGCTGCACGCGGTGGAATCGGACCTGGGGACCCTGAACGTTCGGGGAAACTGGAGGAACATCGCCCAAGACCGACGATTGTGGAGCTCTACAATACGCCAGGCAAAGGTGTATCGACGCTGTAGCCAACCAGGTATCCAGGTAGGTAGGAATAATTTCAAAAATCATCAAAATAGTGTTTTGTATGAATCGGCGATGATTTAAAATAATGGATATGGTTTTAATCGTAAAAATTAGCTTTAGGCAAATTTAGATATTGTCGTAGTCTACTCGTAGAGCCAGTGGTCAACATAACAACATGGAATACGACATTTTCAAGCGAAACATCATTTGAACATATTCCCTAGAAGTGCAAGAAATGTGTCACCCGTTCTAAATAAATTCAGCACACTTTTGATATAATTTTTGGTCCTTGCTCGTCTTGCCCCGAGGGGGTGGCCATATCGCCATAGGGGTGATAAAAGCATCATAAAACCACCCTTTTAAAACTAGTTTATAAGATACTGAAACTTTATTAATCAGAGACAGGGCATCATAAAGGTGTTTCATGGACAAATCAGCATAATTCGAAGGTGTTTGACTATTTTACAAGGGTTACCATCTTGCCCCACTTTCCCCTACTCCAAAAATAAACTTAGTGTCATACCATTCGACTCAGTTCAAAGAGCTGAGCAAATGTATGTATGTCCGTGTGCACAAAAATAAGAAAATTATTAGTCAACTTGTCACGTAGTACACCTTAACATATTTTCTCGCAACAATTAGCATTCGGCATGGATAAATCCTAGATGAATACTATTGAATTTGATAACGAATAAATAATGAATAAATTATCGAATCAAAACGTGTGGTGTTTTGGATAAATACGAGGAGAAGGAAGACAGTATCACTACATGGCGAATATTTTTGTTTTAAATTTTCTTTCACTTGTATTTTATTAAATATAAGTAATAATTGTAATAACTTTACAATAATTAAAATAGCTATAAATTCATTGTTTAAACATATAACCCTCTAATGAACCAGGGTACCCAAGGATTAAAAGGAAACTTTAAGCTTTTTTTCATACTTCATTGTTTCATTCCTCCTAACAAGTACATATTAGTAAACCTTTCCAACAATTCATTATTCTATTCGTTTACTTTCTAATGCAGGTCTGATTCTATCGTTATGTCGAAAGCGCGCCAAACATTCCAAGATTGACTAGAATAAAAATCGGCGTTGTCGAAATATCAGATAACTTGCATCTATGCTACGCAAAGTCTGCTCTCTAACGACTACAACTAATTTACTACGCAATAATGGAGCAAATGCAGGTTTGTGGATGCTTATTCTGAGGTGAGTTAGGAAGGCTATTCGATTACAATTATTTGAGGTATGGCAAAAAAAAAGTTGACTCAGGTTGCGAGTGAGACTTCCGTCAACGACGTGCGCAGGTGCTCTGGTACACGGATGTGAGGAAAAACTGATGAAATTGGAAACAATAATATCGTATTGGAATCACAAATTTCCAGTTTTGGATGGAATAATGACTTGTTATAAGTAGTAAAATAACTTTGTAATGCTATGGCTCCTTCTTATCCGAGTATCCGATACGATTTGAATTGTACACAAGCAAATTCATCGCTTCGATGTCTTCTAATGGTTCTTTTCATCAGTCATCGGCCCTGTTTGAGCCATGCTCCACGTCTCAGCTACTCTTAATGTAGTCGAAATGTAATCGCTCGGTTTCTTCCTTCAGGACCTGGAAATGAAGAGAACATGATTACGAATCGGATTTGATCGCAATTAGGGAATAATTTCATTGTGGAATGTATCAGATAAATTCTAAAAACATATTTGCAAAAAATTACAAGATTCACATGAAATATACATATGACCAGTGTTGTCCTACACTCAATGCAAAAAAATCTGCTCCTTGATTTTACTCCATCTAAACGAATTTATAATCTTAACTAAGTCTTTGACCAATATATTCGACTTTATGACAGTTTTCAAAATTGGTTTTATTAGAGTCCTCAAGATAATCATTAGGCCCCTAATAAGCTTATGAAGCATTTGACATCTGTGGTTTTATTGAACGTTTTAGTACGATTTTGAAGATAGTTACAAGTCTTCCAGTAAGGCTAATCTAGCGGCATTGAGCAAAGCAGTGATAAAGCCGTCAAAAAACTAAAACAAATCTATGAAGTCTTGAAATCATGGGTCTGCGAAGCGGCCATGTTTCTGATGCCAGCATCAAAATCATCGATTGATTAAATACGAAGGCGTAATCATAGTCGTCGAAAACCTGCCATTGAAAATATGTTTTAAGAATCATGATATTTTGGTGAAGTAGTGCGCTTGGTGCCGATTGAAATATGAAAATTTATTAAAGGTATCAATCTTCTTGATGAAATACACCTCGCATTCATACTTTCGCTCAAGTTCTTGAAAAATGATGAAAAATAATTAGGGGGAATGACAGCTTTGGCAGGTTTTGTTCTATTATTGTCAGGGTTTTATGACTGATTTTGCTCAAATTTGGCCCAAACATTCTTTGCATATCAAAGAATATTGTGGCCAAATTTCATAAAATTTGGTCGACAAAAACCCCCCTGCCAATAATAGAACAAAACCTGCCAAAGCTGTCTGTTCCCCTACGTCTATTTGGATAAAATCAATTCGGGATAGTGTTTTGTTTACAAAATATAATTGTCAGTGGGAAACCCATCACAATGGGAAACACAAAGATGTTGGCTATTGTCAATTGTAGTGGGTAGGATTGGGGGTGCCAGATACCTGCTTGAAATTGTTACTTGGGTACTTGTCTTACGCATAACCTAAATAAAACTTAGTAGTTTTAATTAGTCACTAAATTAATGATTTCGTGTGTGTTACTTCTACGTGAAGTTAAACGATTTACAATTATATGGAAATGCTAGTATCATCTTCCAAACTTGGACGTACTGGCTCCAGTGGAGATATATCAGCTTCCACACTGATATTCTTCCCTCCCCCTTCATACGGGAGCTTGGCAGAAGGAAGGTCATGTGATATGTGCCATCACAAATATTGCCCTCCGCTCGCTTTCAAATCGACTTCTATAAAAACATTCTTCATGCCTGCCGTATCCTAACGGAACTATCAATTCTATACTTTCGCCTCTAATGCTATCATGAACATGTACGTCCAAGTTTGGAAGATGATATTAGCATTTCCATATCATAGTTTTAATTAGGTTTATAATGGTATTGTACAAGAAGACAATGTTTATGTTGTTCTTCGTGATCAATCGAATGGCTAAAAACAGATGTTTCTGTTCCATGTTCCCCAAATAATTCAAACAAAGAAAACAATAAACACATAAATTTTCCCAACTGGGCATTCGCATATTAAAGATTTTGTTGTTTATTGGTCAAATTCCACTTCTGAAAATGAAACAGATAATAAAAATCAAGCAAACTATATCCTTTTACTTCCGGAAAATAAAATGGTATAAATGCGAATACACAACGAATGGTGCAATGACCACGATTCTATATAGGAAAGCTTTTAATAATATGAAATTCGCATAACTGTGGAAATGCCAATTGACCACAAAGTTGAAAAGCAAGCCAAGTTCCAGTTGAATATAGAGCTATCAGGAAGAAGAACTAATCGTAAGGAACCGATTGCAGCAACTTTCAGCAAAATACTTATTGTATTTGAAAGTTATGCAAAATGTTATTTTGGCCGTAAAAATTGCCCACAGTGTAGTAGCAGCCATGCTTGTAGAAAAAAATAATTTTATATCGGGGTAAATCTTTTGCAAAATCCATTGTCATTAGTAATAATCGCTGCATTTCAAGATAATTTCCAAAATTTGAAGCACGAGAAATGTTCCCTGCAAATCAGAATGCCACCGAAAAAAAGGCAGCATATCGATTTATTATTTACACTAATTAATTGGTCGTAAATCACAGTACTACGACGGTCCACTCGAACAAATTGATTTTCTTACCTGTTTTCACCAGAAATTCTAACGCGCAAAAAAAATTGCAACCTCGCCTCTGGGCATCCAATTTCCAATAATTAAACATAATTTTTCATCTATGTCCCATGTTGTTTTGCCTTTCTCGTATACACTGGATTTTATTTTTACACGATTTACACTTTCTTAATTTTTCACTCATCCTAAATGCTTAACGCATATTAATTACCATGTGATTTTTCTTGGAATTATTTAGGATTTTTTGAAACATGTTGCAAAGATTTTGGTGGCAAATTGAAGTCACACGAACAAAAATACGAGCGAAAAAAAATCGTGTAAAAACAAAATCCTGTGTATTTTATTTCATTCTTCCATGTCTACGATTATTCTTTTTCTACAATATGATAACAAAAAGCTCCAAGGAAAAGAAATTCCCTTTTTTGACAGCGGTTTTATGGAACTCTTATGAATAGCCTTTAACTTGCTTTGAAGACGATCTCAAGAGTGGTCCACTTGGTCATGACATAATCTTGTAGCGGTCATCAAAAGGTTGTCATGTAGATTTTAGTTTTATTACTAGTCTTGAAAATTTGCTCTCCAAAACTGCTAATAGAGTAAGATAAAACTCAAAATGTTACTTGGGAAGTGTAACTAATGGTTAATAAATATTTGAATTTTCTAAATGTCATGTCAAACTGTCAAAAAATACACGCCAGAGACACAGGAGCCCGCGCGCTGAAAATACACTCCAGTAAAAACACTCCAGTGTATTTTCATCGCGCGCGCTCCCGTGGCTCTGGCATGCATTTTTTTGACAGTTTGGCATGAAATTTAGAAAATTCAAATATCCCTCCATTAGTTGCACTTACTCAGATAAGATTATAAAATCGTCTAGATGGAGTCAAATCAAGGAGCAGAATTTTTTGCATTGAGTGTAGGACAACACTGCATGTGACACCATTAGGGCGACGGGACAACATACAACAGAACGCGGAACAGACGAATCCCGATTTTTCCATAATAGGAAATTGCTATAGTCGACACTTCATTTGATTTTTATGTTCCGTTTCGAAACGTTCTGCTTTCCTATTATGGACCCCCCAAAATATTCCTATAATGGACACTCTCGTGTTTATTTTTTTTATAGAATTGTGAAAAATCCTGTAATTTTGCTTTCCATCGATTTCCAATGCTTGTAATCAAATCAGGTCGGTTCTCCCGATGGAATTTCATGGCAAAATGTTTACATTGTGCTATAACAGCGGTTCTCAATCTTTTTCTTGAGAGGTGCCCCTTGGAACTTTTGTATTAATTGAGGTACCCCCTCTCGAAATTAGGCTTCCAATCCTTTTGAAAGAATAATACCGAGCCCTTTGAAGGGAAGCTCCATTAAGCTTTTGAATCCCTTTGAAGTGGACTTCCGTGCCTCTTCATTAGAGGCTTCTGAGCCTCTTGAGGAGAGGCTTCCGAGCCTCTTGAAGGCGGTTTTTGAGCCACTAAAAAGGAGGCTTCCTTTGCAGCTTAAAACGACGTTTCCAAGCCTCTTGAAAGAAGGCTTCCGAACCACTTGAAAGTAGACTTCTGAGCCTCTTGAAAGAAGGATTCTGAGCCTATTGAATTGGGGCTTCCGAGACTCTTGAAAGAAGGCTTCCGAGCCTCTCGAAACGAGCCTTCCGAGCTTCTTGAAAGGAGGAGGCTTCTGAGCCTCTTGAAAGGACGCTCTTAGAAGAAGGCTTTTGAGCCTCCTGAAAGGATGCTTTTAAGTCTCTTGAAATGTGACTTCCTACCTTTTTGAAAGAAGCCTTCCGAGCCTCTTGGAAGGAGGCTTTTGAGCCTATTGAAAGGAGGCTTCTGAGCCTGGAAGGAGGTTTTTGACCCTCTTGAAAGGATCTTGAAAGGAGACTTCCAAACCTCTTGAAAGAGGCTTCCGAGCCTCTTAAAAGAAGGCTTCCGAGCCCTTTGAAAGAAGGCTTCCAAGCCTTTTGGAAGAAGGCTTCCCAGCCTCTTAAAAGGATGTTGAAAGCAGCCTTTCGAGCCTCTTGATAGGAGCCTCTTGGAAGGAGGCTTTTGAGGCTCTTGAAAGAAGGCTCATAAGCCTGGAAGTAAACTTTTGAGCCTCTTGAAAGGAGACTTCTGAGCCTCTTAAAAAGAGGCTTCTGAGCCTCTTGAAAAGAGCCTCTTGAAAGGATATCGAAAAGAGGCTTCCGAGCCTCTTGAAAGGAGGATTTTGAGCCTGTAGAAAAGGAGGATTTTGAGCATCTTGAAAGAAGACTGCCGAGCCTCTTGAAAGGACACTTTTGAGCCTCTTGAAAGGATGCTTTTGAGTCTCTTGAAAGGGATTTTTGAGCCTCTTGAAAGGAGGTTTCCGAGCCTCTTGAAAGAAGGCCTCCGAGCCTCTTGAAAGGAGGCTTCCGAGCCTCTTGAAAGGACGCTTCCGAGCCTCTTAGAAGGAGGCTTCAAAAGAGGCTTCCGAGCCTCTTGAAAATGGGCTTCTTAAAAGGGATTTTTGAGCCTCTTGAAAGGAGGCTTCCGATCCTCTTGAAAATAGGCTTCCGAGCTTCTTGGAAAGAGGCTTTTCAGCCACTTGAAAGGAGGCTTTTGAGCCTCTTGAAAAAGGCTTCCGAGCCTCTTGAAAGGAGGCTACCGCATCTCTTGAGGAGCCTCTTAAAAGAAGGCTTACGAGCCTCTTGAAAGGAGGCAACCTAATCACTTGAAAGGAGGCTTCTATACATTGTGCTGGTGGTGGAAGGCAGAATTCAATTGAGATTTATTGATCGCATTGCATATTATGTACAATATAAATTTTTGAAATAAAAATACACAATTATCAAATCTCAGTTACGGCAAGTTGATGGTCTTTCGTGTCTGCTATTCAACATCGTTTTGGAAGGGATAATACGAAGAGCAGGGATTAACACGAGTGGTACAATTTTCAATAAGTCCGTCCAGCTATTTGGCTTCGCCGACGACATAGATATTAAGGCACGTAACTTTGAGAAGATGGAGGAAGCCTACATCAGACTGAAGAGGGAAGCTAAGCGGATCGGACTAGTCATCAACACGTCGAAGAAGAAGTACATGATAGGAAGAAGTTCCAGAGAAGAGAGAAGACAATGTGAGCCACCCACTGCGAGTTTGCATCGGCGGTGACGAAATCGAGGTGGTAGAAGAATGTGTGTACTTGGGCTCACTGGTGACTGCCGAAAATGATACCAGCAGAGAAATTCGAAGAGGCATGATAGTGGCTGGAAATCGTACGAACTTTGAATTCCGCATGACGCTCCGATCGAATAGAGTTCGCCGCCGTACCAAACTGACAATCTACAAAACGCTCATTAGACCGGTAGTTCTCTGCGGACATGAGACCTGGACGATGCTCGTGGAGGACCAACGCGCACTTGGAGTTTTCGAAAGGAAAGTGGTGTGTACCATTTATGGTAAGGTGCAGATGGCGGACGGTACGTGGAGGAGGCGTATGAACCACGAGTTGCATGAGCTGCTGGGACAACCATTCATCGTTCATACCGCGAAAATCGGACGACTGCGGTGGGCCGGGCACGTAGCCCGAATTTCGAACAGTACCGAACAATGGTTCTCGACAACGATCCGACGGGCACAAGAAGGCGAGGTGCGCAGCGGGCAAGGTGGATCGATCAGGTGGAAGATGACTTGCGGACCCTCCGTAGACTGCGTGTTTGGCGACGTGTAGCCATGGACCGAGCCGAATGGAGAAGACTCTTTTATACCGCACAGGCCACTTCGGCCGTAGTCTGAATTTGAAAAATGCTATGCTATGCACAACATGTGATAGATTTAGTTCAGAAAAGGTATTGGAGGGTAACCACTTCCTTCAGTGCGGTTTGATCTCACGAAATCAGTACGGTAGGCAGGTGCTTTCCCTACTAAGCTACGAAGGACCTCCGTCTTCCTCCGCTGCTTATCCCTCCCAGCACCAGGCACGTAGCCGAACTCTTGCAATCCATTACGGACGACGGATTATTACTTGAGGCGTAGCTACGGCAGACTTGAATTTGCAATTGAGAACAAGCATCATCTCTTAAACTGTAGTTTAAGCACTGTCGTAACTTCAGTGTACGCTGGTGTATGCCTTCCGCTGATTTCGTTGAGTTGGGCCAAGCTCATGTGCCTTCAATCTCGCAGAGTAAACTGGATGCATACAACCTTTTGTTCTACTGGCGAAAGAGTCCATTAAGCTTTTCCATAATGTCCTAACTCACCTGAGCTTGCCAGTCAAATCCAAGGAACGATTATTATTAATGCTCATTCTGCGTCTCGTATGAGGTGAGGCGTTTCGAATGAAGTGACCATTTGAATTACACGGTCGTCTCACGTGAGACGTGCTGAGATGATTGTTGATAGATTGTAGAAAGTATCAATTCCAAAAAAAAAGGTTTTACAATCACTTATCAACAGAACTGATTTTTCATAGTCGAATTAAACGAAAAAAAAAGGTTGTAGTCAATTTTGTTTAGTAATAGTATTCAATGGGAAACTGCACACTGATCCTCTCCAGTGCACTTCAGCTGCTTATTCATTTACAATCAGAAATGTTTCATATCTACATCAACTTACCATCATCTCTTCTTGTATCTTATCGGTGATAATTTTTCGCGCTTCCTCCTCCGACACAGGATTCATCTTTAGCCGTTCCATCACATCGTTCAAATCAATCGGCTTGCCGAAATTGTACGTCAGTTTTTTGCCCAAGCGCAGGTAATATGGTGGCTCATTCGGAAGTACCGTTTCCATTCCAATGTGCCAAATAGGAATGATGACCGGCAATACAGGCGTTTCATAGATTATCCTACCCACGCCCCACTTGAACCTACGAGACACAAAGTTCATTACAAATGTCAAAACTGCTAGCAATTCGGTAGTTACCTGAGATCCTCTTTGGTCATGTTGACCTTTCCCTCGGGAAACACGTGCACCCAGTGGCCCAGCTTGAGCTTCTCTATACACAGATCGATTGCTGGCTGATAGACGCCGGCTCCGCGCACGACCGGAATACACTTACCATACATGAAGAACAACGAATGATATTTGTTGGTGAAGCAAATATCATGAGCGGCCATCGACCACCGGATCACGTTATGATTGCACACGTTGCGCAACTTAAGCAGTCCTAAAACGGGCAAAAATGCGAAACATTACTGATGGCGATTCGATTCATTAAGGGTAACTAATAATAGGAGAACATTTACGAAGCTTCAGCAGTCCTGCGACGGCGTGATGCGCGCAGATATTACATTAACCATGAAACGGCAATACAACAAAGGTAAGGTAGTGTTACAATTAATGGCACGCGGCAAGTTCGGGAAAGTAATTAGTTTTGATTTTATGATGGTGGCAAAATTATGGTAGACGAAGTTTGAACTCACCCCACATGCCAGGATCGTCGAAGCACGAGTGATGATTGGAAACTGTCAGCAGGGGCGTATCCTTCGAGCGATTCTCCAGGACGTTTTCCAGTATTTGAATGTTGTGGACACGCGTCTTGTTGAGCCATACTAGAAATGAAGAGGGCAAAAACAAACAACATTATGTGACCCATTGCGTGATAGTAAAGAAATGTTGGTAATATATTGGTGTACGGCCTTTGCAAACGAACTGTGGAGAAATGAAAGATACTGTGACAAATGCGAAAGTGCTCATGTGCACTTCATCAAATTTATTGTTTTTTGCCTTTCTCGTACTTTTTTTATAGCCAACGCACTGCTATAGTTTGGGTCCAGGTCCAGTTGTGTCAATAAAATGTAACTCTGAAGTAGATGATCGATCGACGCTAGAAAACGGAACTTATTAGGATCAAGGAAAATCCTATTTTAGAGTTAATTATTTAAAAGCCAGAATCGCCATCAGACCTTTTCGGATTAAGAAAAGATCATCGCTGAAGTGAGTCTTCCGATTGTTTTGAGACACTACTGGACCTAGTTGGGTCAATGAAATCCAACTCTGAAGTTGGTTGATCGTTGTTTGGAATCGCTATGGGAGCTAGTCAAATCAAGAAAAAAATAAATCTGGTGAGCACGGCCACGAAGCCCATAATCGGTGGTTTAGACCAACTAATGGACTTGTTCGGGTAGAGGAAAATAATTTAACTCTGGAGTTGGTCTGTCAGTGGTTTGGAGGCAGTTCTGCACAGTGTCCATAGTTGGGTCAATATAATCCAATTTACAAGAAGGGTTGGTCGGAGTCACCATTGAATTATTTTTAGAAGAATTAAAAAACAAATCGCAAGAACACTGGTAGCCATAGATTATCAAAGCAAATATTTAGTCAGACCGCATCGTGCTTTCGTGCTGTGCGGTTCTTTCTCTCTTTGCGGAAGGAAGTTTTTAATACTACCCGAAGCTATTTTAATTTCAACGGTGCTTCTTAGCGCTATTTGTACCCACTGATCCCGTTACGATCTTTGCAAGGACCCGTGCCTTCGTTTTACGTTGGACCCGTTTGCGGAAGTAAAATTCCGACAAGCGGTGGTAATCCTGCAGGGACACCGTTCTGGGAAAAACCTCTTAGAAGGTCACGTCTCCACGCTCAGCAATGAGTATTAACAAAAACAAGAGGAAGGGGGAGTCTCTGAATTCTCCACTTCCTTCAAAGAAACAAGGTTTCAAGACCGTCCTGCCAAAGCGCGGAAAAAATAGAAGGAAGCTGGAGAATTCAGATATTCCTTCTAACTCTAATATCGGAAATAATTCTTCTCCAATCGAACTGAGCAATCAGTTCGATTTGATTAATGATGAAATTGAGCAAATCGAATAGATTTTGAGTAACCTTCAGGGGATCAAGGTTTCATTTCAGATTGCTAGGAAGGGTGACTGCCGCGTTTTGCCGGGATCCTTTGACGATCGCAAACGTCTTCTTCAGTATTTAACTGAGAAGCGCCATAAATTCTTCACATACGACGACAAAACTGAGCGATTGTTCAAAGTCGTCTTGAAAGGTCTCCCCAGTGATGACAAATCACTGGATGAGATTAAAATTGAAATTTCTCAATTACTTGGATTTTCACCAGTCCAAGTAATTAAGATGAAAAAGAAATCCCATTCTGGAACTTCCCAGAGGGGCATTCCTCAAGAATTTTATTTAGTTCATTTTAACAAAAGTGAACTAAATAATATGAAAAGTTTGGAAAAGGCCTGTATTATGTCTCATGTCCGTGTTACATGGGAACATTTCCGCAGGCCTGGGGGAAACTTCCAAAACCCTACCCAGTGCCGTAAGTGCCAAAAGTGGGGTCATGGAACCAAACATTGTCACATGGATGCTAAATGCATGATTTGTGGTGGAACCTCTCACGCCAAGGACGCATGTCCTGTGAGAGAAGATTCCAATAAATTTAAGTGCGCAAACTGTGGGGCAATCATAAATCCAATTTCTGGGAATGCCCTTCACGCAAAAAGTTTTGAATTCCCGTGCAAAATTGATGACGGGAAATTCCAATCGGATCCCAGATTCGACGGGTAGAAATTTTTCAAACGCTCAAATTTCGAAACCGGTTACCGGTCGAGCAATTCATACCCACCACAATTCACAAACAAATTTTGCCGCTCGTCAACGGGTAGCAAGCACTTCAGTAAATTCCAATTTTTCGAATGTACCTACGTATGCAAACATCGCTGCTGGTAGACAAAATTTCTCTTCTCAAAATGAGGTTTATACCCATGTCCCAATGGAAAATAACGGTCATGTTGCCGATTCAGGTAGCATGACTGCTTCCGATTTTGATTTTTTAACTGAACAATTGCATCACATGATTGATGCAATGTTCAAAGCAAATACCATTCCTGAAGCTGTTCAGGTTGGTATAAAGTACACACAAAAAATTGTTATCGGACTCCGTTTCAATGGATCCAAATAATTGTGTGAAAGTTCTAAATTGGAATGCCCGCTCTCTAAAGGGTAAGGAAGATGAATTATTCAACTTCCTTTCAGTTCATAATGTGCATATTGCCATTATAACTGAAACGTATTTAAAACCAGGACTCTCCATTAAAAGAGATCCAAACTATTTAATCTACAGAAATGATCGTCTTGACAGCGCCTGTGGTGGGGTCGCCATTGTCATTAATAGACGTATCAAACATAAATTATTTTCTTCGTTTGAAACCAAAGTTTTTGAAACCTTGGGAGTTTCCGTTGAAACAAATTTTGGACAATTTTCCTTCATTGCAGCCTACTTGCCTTTTCAATGCAATGGGCAGCAAAAGAATTTGTTGAAAGCTGATCTTCAAATTCTGACTCGCAACAAATCAAAATTCTTCGTAATTGGTGACTTCAATGCCAAACACCGTTCATGGAATAATGCTCAAAGCAATTCCAATGGTAAAATTTTATTTGAAGATTGTTCTGCGGGATATTATACTATTCAATATCCCAATGGACCAACTTGTTTTTCTTCCAGTCGAAATCCTTCTACAATTGATTTGGTTTTAACGGATTCAAGTCAGCTGTGTGGCCAATTGGTAACTCATGCTGACTTTGACTCTGATCACCTTCCTGTGACATTTGAAATCTCACAAGAAGCCATTTATAATCCAATCAGCTCTACTTTTAATTATCATAGAGCTGATTGGGATTTATAAAACGTATATCGATAGGAATTTTGATATTGATATTCCTCTCGATACCAAAAGTGATATTGATAATGCTCTCGTATCTTTGACAAATTTAATTGTCGAAGCCAGAGGCATTGCAATTCCGAAATGTGAAGTTAAATTCAACTCCATTATTATTGACGACGATCTTCAGCTACTGATCCGTCTTAAAAATGTGAGAAGAAGGCAATACCAAAGAACTCGCGATCCCGCGATGAAAGTTATTTGGCGAGATTTGCAAATGAAATTAAAAACGTTTCGCTATTCTGAGAAATACCAACTTTGAGAATAATGTCTCGAAGTTGGATCCCAGTTCGAAACCCTTTTGGAAATTAACAAAATTCTTAAAAACCTCAAAAGCCAATTCCAGCGCTTAAAGAGGGAAATAAAATTTTATTAACAAATGGCGAAAAGGCTCAAAAACTTGCTCAGCAGTTCGAGAGTGCCCATAATTTTAGTCTAGGTCTCACTAGTCCAATTGAGGATCAGGTTACACGGAGCTTCGAAGACATTCTCAATCAAGAGAATGTTTTTGACCCTTCGTTGGGAACCAATTTGGATGAAGTGAGATCTATTACTAGAAAATTTAAAAATATGAAAGCCCCAGGTGATGATGGTATTTTCTACATACTTATCAAAAAACTTCCTGAGAGCTATTTATCCTTTTTGGTTAATTTATTTAACAAATGTTTTCAATTGGCATACTTTCCAGATAAATGGAAAAACGGCAACGTTGTTCCAATTTTGAAGCCGGACAAAACTCCAGCTGAGGCTTCTAGTTATCGCCCAATCAGTTTGCTTTCTTCAATAAGCAAACTGTTTGAAAAGATTATTTTAAATAGAATGATGGTTCATATTAATGACAATTCTATTTTTGCTGATGAGCAATTTGGTTTTCGCCATGGGCATTCAACCACTCATCAGTTATTAAGAGTTACGAACTTAATTCGGCTCAACAAATCTGAAGGATATTCGACTGGAGTTGCTCTTCTTGATATAGAGAAAGCATTTGACAGTGTTTGGCATGAAGGTTTGATTGTAAAATTGATGAATTTTAATTTTCCTCTGTACATCATTAAACTGATCCAAAATTATTTATCAGATCGCTCGCTGCAGGTAAACTATCAGAATACTAAATCTGATAGATTACCTGTAAGGGCTGGTGTCCCCAAGGCAGCATACTGGGGCCCATATTGTATAACATTTTTACTTCTGACTTACCTGATTTACCACCAGGGTGTCAAAATCTTTGTTTGCAGATGACACGGGCCTTTCAGCGAAAGGGCGAATCCTTCGTGTGATTTGTAGTAGATTGCAAAAAGTTTGGATATTTTCTCCACTTACTTGCAAAATGGAAAATTTCCCTGAATGCTTCCAAAACTCAGCTTATAATTTTCCCACATAAGCCGAGAGCTTCTTATTTGAAACCTTCTAGCAGACATATTGTCACTATTAATGGGGTTCCAATTAATTGGTCTAGCGAAGCTAAATATTTAGGACTTCTGCTAGATCAAAAATTAACTTTTAAAAATCACATTGAAGGCCTTCAAGCCAAATGTAACAAATATATTAAGTGCCTATATCCACTTATAAACAGAAAATCAAAACTTTGTCTTAAGAACAAACTTTTGATTTACAAACAAATTTTTTACAAATTTTTTTTTTTTTTACAAGGTTGCTGCAATACCAGAAAGAAGGCACTCCAGAGGATTCAAAATAAAATTTTGAAAATGATTCTGAAGTTGCCTCCGTGGTATAGTACCAATGAACTTCATAGAATTTCTAATATTGAGACATTGCAACAAATGTCCAACAAAATAATTTCCAATTTTAGATTCAAATCGTTGCAATCTTCTATTGCAACGATTAACCCTTGTACCCTTAGTTTTAAATAGGTTAAGTTTAGTTTAAGTTGAAAACATTGTAATTCCTACATGGTTCAATTCAACCAGAGGAAAAATTCTAACTGCCAGAGGCAATTGAAATGTATTAATAATAACTAAAAATATGACATAGCAAATAAGGATGATAGTGTTAAGAAAACACGGAACACCTAGTCTAAGAGATGAATGCATGTATTAGATGATTAGCAAATAAAATTAGCTTAAAAAAAAAAAAAAAAAGCAAATATTTAGTTATCTCTCAGATTTCAATGTCATCCCATGTGATTCGAACTACTTGGTGTATTTCTCAATAAAAGGAACAAATTGATTCCAATCCCACTCAAAATCATGCAACTATTTTCGGGTATCAGTTTTTATAGCAAAAGGTTCATTCGGTCCTTGATCATTTGACTAATTATGGATGTAGTTCTTGAAGGAATCCACATGAAAAAGCTGAATCATTCCATCGCAATTTATTCATACACAGCCAGTTTGTGAAAGAATCCTGGAAAGTGATAGATTCGACTACATATTTCACTTTTCTTGTCTATATTTATGTTTGAAGCACATAATAAATGTTAATCAAACATTAAAATGGCCAGGCCTACTATGCAGCGGTTCTCAACCTGGGGTACCCCTGGGGGTACCTTCACTGGCCCTAGGGGGTACCTCGCACAAAAAAGCGTAATGGCGGATGTAGAACTAATTCAATAAAAACTAATTGTGAACCCATGACCCTACAGTCCCATCGAAGGGAAAGTGGTTACCTCCAATACACTTTCTAAATCAATATCTTCCACATAATGTACATATTCACATAGGGGGAATGACGGCTTTGGCAGGTTTTGTTCTATTATTGTCAGGGGGGTTTTTTATGACTGATTATGCTCAAATTTGGCCTAAACATTCTTTGCATATCGAAGAATATTGTGGCCAAATTTCATAAAATTTTGTCGACAAAAACCCCCTGCCAATTATAGAACAAAACCTGCCAAAACCGTCTTTTCCTCTATGAGTTTTCACAACATTGTACACATAGGCGTAACTAGAGTCTCGGTCTAGGGGGGGGCATGGCACCGGATGGTGGGATGTAATTTTCAAAGGCGATTTAAAGCACTGTGCGCATTGATTGCAATAGAAATTGTTTGACTAAGTTTATCGCTCATTCGTCCTAGAACTAACATAAAAAAATCGCGAATAATACAATTGATTTCCAATGATGCTGTGATTGCTTCAAAACGTTGTGTCTGTGTCAACTTGTCTTCTCCATGTTACTAAATGTGGATAAGTGTGTAATCTAAGATTCAAGAATCTTCTTCGAATTATCTATAAATGAAATTCGATATGAGTATATTTCTGAAAGTTTTCAAGCATTTCCATGATTACTTAATGCATAAAGATCTCGATTTTTTTGAAACTTGAAATTTTTGCAACTCTTTGATGTGGAATAAATTCCACGAAATTTTGTCATAACCAATATAAGTATTCATGCAATTCCAAAATGTATGCTATGTGCTGAAATAATTAAGTACCGACGAACACAAATTTGGAATCCTAAAGTGTTTTTTATGAGTCATAAATTCCATGAGTCATAAAATTATGAGTCATAAATCAAATTCCAGAATAACATAGGGTTTTTGTAGTTACTGACGTTATGAAGAGGCTTTATTATGGTTTTCTGAATAGGTGAGAGATTTCTCTGCAAAAATCAAAGAGACTTGAGAAGCAACCAAATCGATCTGAATTGTGCTGCAAAAGAAATGTTTTCTGATACGAACTGGTTTCTAAATCTAATTTTTTTTTATCCTAAAAACAAATTCTAACTAAAGCAGGCACAAAAAAGTTTTCCGATGATCCTTTTGAAATCGCCAAAAACTTATATGGAACAAGATCTTTTGAGGATTATAAAAATATTTCTTTAATGCAATCTCTGTTGTGAGTGCGAAGGTTGCCTAAATTTTGTCCTAATACTTTCAATGGAATGCGTTGTTGATTTTTCTGTCATTGTAACAAAGATTCTTAAGTTTTATAATTTTATATCTTTCTGTGCCAGAATCATATAGCGAGAGCAAAGGGCTCCATAGGAATTTGATCAACTGTTTTGCGGCATACCTTGCGATTAACTCGAAGATTGTCGAAAGAATGGTCGTTCGAAATTTCATTGACCGGATTTGTGTACATGTGCTCATTTTGATGTAGTTGCTTCAGTCTTTTTTGAAGCGGATGGTAGTTTAATAGAACAGAAATATTTATATCTTAATACAATTATGTTTTTATGTTTCTGCGACCAGGATACTAGTCAAACAAATGCAGTACAAATTTATTATTTTAAGCTAGCAACTGAATTAGAAGCGGCATTGATTTTAGCTTAAAAATCGAGCAAATGTTCCCGGGAGTCCAACTTAAATATTTCGATGCTTTGCTGAACAAATGGTCTAGATGTGATAACGCAACAAAAAATATGTTTATAGAATTCATAATCAAAATTAAGAAATATGTAGGAAATATGTAAATGAAATAAAAACTGACTAAGTTGGAATTACTTTTCAAAATTTTCTGGGAGGGGCCACAAGTAGGTCTGGAGGGGGCCAGGCCCTCCCCGGCCCCCCTTATTTACGCCAATGATTGTACATTAATGTCCAAGTCGGGTGGTTTAATCCCCGGAAATAGGCAATTAACTTTGATTGAACCGAAAAACTAATTGATAAATTATATTTATTGAACGGCTACTCAGTCTTTCAAATTTTACAACGAGCTTATTATTTACCCGACGTTTCGACACGGGGATTGTCTCCCCGTATCGAAACGTCGGGTAAATAATAAACTTGTTATAAAAAATGTAAGACTGAGTAGCCGTTCAATATATATAATTATGAAAATCTCTTTTAGGGTGGTTTACCGGTAATACCGAAACCGGTAAAACCGGTATTACCAGCCCATTTTATAAAGGTCTAGAAACCGGAATTTCGGTATTCCAATTTTCATCAAAATTTAGTAGATAAAAGACTTTTTTATATGGGTGGCTAGAAGCGCATGGTGTAATTAGTGTGCTCTTACTTTTCAGACCACTTACAGTAGCAAAAGAAAATATATTAATAAATCCAACAAATTATTTATTCTATTCTTAGGGATAAACAATTGTTTAAATTTATCATACCGTGTTGAAGAATAATTAGTTTTTGCTTTTGGAGAATCCGCTCACTATGAAAATGCAGTTCTGCATGAGAGGTAAATCGATCACAATACTAAGATGCTTAAGCACTGGTTTCTTTTCTCTTTAGGTAAATCTGAATAATAATATGAATTTCCAAATTTGCTTCTAGTTTTGGCTTATGCATTTATATTTAAGATATCCAAGAAATGCAGAAAAGAAATTCTTTTTCCAAAATGATAGACAAATGAGTGTCGATGGATAACGCTTCTTGAATCTGGAATCATAAATAATGGTTGCAGTGTTGTAAAACGTCATCTGCATGACTAAATTGTTCAAAACTTTTTTTAGAAGCCAAATTCACTTTATGATTATTAATGTACTCATAACGCTGGAGTAGTTCTGTATTTTTGTCCAAAGGTACATTGCTCTAAATATAGCATATGAGGCTAGAGTGTAAAATCTGTTCAAAATGACACGTGTCATTTGACATAATGTCATTTTGACTCCCAGGCAGCTTTAAGCGCTTCAAATTTGTCATACCTCATTATTTGATATTTAGTCTCCGAAAAAAAGTTCTTGGAAAATTGAACAATTGAATTCCAACGACACAACACTGAATGGTTGCGATAGTCATGATTTAAGAAAAAAAAAAATCCAGGAAAATTTCAATGAAACAACAAAATAAACTATACCCAATTGATAGTTTAGGTTTTATTCCATTCTCGCCAGATTTTGGGCGCAAAATATAAAAACTGTCATCAAATCTTAATATTACTTAAAATGAAATCCTTAGAAAAAACTTCAATACCGGTATTACCGGTATCAACATCGTCAATACCGAAATACCGGTTTTCACCAAAAGTGGTCAAAACCGGCCACCCTATTCTCTTTAATCTATACATATAAAAATGAAATGGTCTGTGTTCGTATCCGCACAACTCGAAAACGGCTGGATGGATTTTCTCCATTCCTTCAGCAAATATGTTCATTTACGTTTCCGGAAGGTTTATATGATATTTCCTCATGCGATAATCATAAGCTATGTTGAGTATATCGAGATAAAATAAAACTAAGAATCGTATGGGAATTTGGCATGGGCAGTTTATAACGCGCATTTTCGCCTACTATACCGGACAACGTCTGCCGGGTCAACTAGTAAAGAATAAAAATAAAATAAAAAATACAGTCGATCCATAATCAGTAAACTTATTGGTAAAGTTTCTATAATTTTTGATTCTGAAACTTGGTATTCTACATACTATGCATGAAGATCAGTAAATTAAAGACATTTGAATCCTGCCAGCACAGTGTATGAAGAGCTGTGGGACAAAAGATCAAAAAGACAAAACGTGAAATGATCAAATTTAAATAATCTGTAATGTAATCTACCTAATCGAGACAAAATTTTGAATGAGATATTAAGAATATGCTTCTGAACTAAAATCTACAGTCTAAAAGTTTGGAAGTCTAAATTTGAGAGAGATGAAGGCCTTTGTCTGTAAAGATCAATACCTTCGTTAAAACATGCCTTCTTCTAAGTGGCTCGGAAGTATTGTTTCGAAAGACTTCGATGCCTCCTTCCAAGTGTCTCGAAAGCCTCGTTTCGAAAGATTCAGAAGCCTGGGGTGACATTGCGCACCTCTACTCGAAACGAGCAAACCATGTAAGCTGTCATACGAAAGAGCTGTCGAAAGAAGATGCCCAATGAGGCCCCTGCTTTCAAGATGCTCGGAAGCCTCCTTTCAAGAGGCTTGGAAGCCTCCTTTCTTTATAAGAGGGCCGGAAGCCTCCTTTAAAGAGACTTGGAAGCCTCCTTCCAAAAGGCTTGGAAGCCTCCTTTCTTTATAAGAGGGCCGGAAGCCTCCTTTAAAGAGGCTTGGAAGCCTCCTTTCAAGAGCCTTGGAAGCCTTCTTTCAAGAGGCTTGGAAGCCTCCTTTCAAGAGGCTTGGAAGCCTCCTTTCAAGAGGCTTGGAAGCCTCCTTTCAAGAGGCTTGGAAGCCTCCTTTCAAGAGGCTTGGAAGCCTCTTTTCAAGAAGCTTGAAAGCCTCCTTTCAAGAGGCTTAGAAGACTCCTTTCAAGAGGCTTGGAAGCCTCCTTTCAAGAGGCTTGGAAGCCTCCTTCCAAGAGGCTTGGAAGCCTCCTTTCAAGAGGCTTGGAAGCCTCCTTTCCTTATAAGAGGGCCGGAAGTCTCCTTTCAAGTGGCTCGGAAACCTCCTTTCAAGAAACTCAGAAGCCTCCTTTCAAGAGGCTCGGAAGCCTCCCTTCAAGAGACGCAACACTCCTCTTCCGAGAGGCGCGTAATTCTCCTTTCAAGGGGCTTGGAAGTCCTCTTTGAGCATACTCAGAGGCCTCCGTTAAGAGGCCTGTCGGAAGCCTCCTTTCAACATGCTCGGAAACCTCTTTTCAAGACGATCGGAGTTGTTATTTTGAAAGGCTTGGCAGCTTCCTTTCAAGAGACTGAGAAGATTCCTTTAAGATGCTCAGTAGCCTCCTTTGAAGGAAGAGGCTTGGAAGCCTTTTTTTAAGAGAAGTCTCCGTAAGTCCTTAAAGTCGTGTAGGAAAATTGATACATAAACATAATTTTAAATCGAAAGTTACAGGGAATAACGATCATTTCAGACATTTTTTTTGGAGAGTCATATAGTTATAGAGTCATAGTTTTCACTTCTATTTTTCTTGAGAGTTACGCTTATTTTAATTTACAGCGAAAAAATAGGGGGTACCTCAATAAATGCAAAAGTTTGAAGGGGTACCTCTAAAAAAAAGTTTGAGAACCACAACTTTGCGAATCAATTTTTAACTTGATTTCACAATCAAGCCATAGAACGGGGACATCTCGTACCAATCGCTCCTTATACATTATTAGGTAATGTTTGTTGAATCGTTGGGAGTGAATTAGCTAAAATGATTAATGTTCACTCCTTGCGTCCTCAACGTCATGAGATGGGATTCCACAGTTTTTTGTCTGCGCAATTTATTCTTTTTTGCTATTAACCCTTTATAAGGCAGTGGCAACTATATTGCCACCAACAAATAATATGTTTTTCTATTTATTAACAAGAGCTCTACTTATTATTTCACATGTAGTGACTTTATTTGCTTCCTAGTAACACCCCAGATGAATTTGAGCCATAAAAAAATTGGAATGTCAATTTGAGAACAGTTTTTTACGAACAGATCGTAAGTTTCGAGTGGAAGAAGGATTTTCAGTTATAATTCGTTAAAAACGACAAAGATATATTTTTTCCCGTTGGTATTAATTATTTTGAATCTCCTGTGTTAGATTATTACGTGATTAGCGTGAAAAAAGCTTTGCCTTGCTGTGTATTTGGTTTTTTGATTTTTGACGAAATTGTGTTTTTTTCCCAAGGGTCCCCCCTTGGGAGAAAGAACGCGAAATTTTTTTTTCACTTATGCGTTTTCTGACTAGGACTCTTCACCAAAAAAAGTAACGTACCTTGATTTGACTGGTTCTACGTAAAAACAAATTTTTAAAAATCTTTTTACATTTTTGTTGTTGCCTGTTTTCCCGCTTGCCGGGCAGTGGCAACTATATTGCCATCAATGTTTTACCGCTTGGCGGGCAGTGGCAACTATATTGCCACCAATTTTTCAATGTTTCTGAACTGTGTAATGTATAACAAACATACATTTGACTTTAATACCATGTCAACATTGTGTCCTATTGTTGTTTTTATTAATTTATTGTTTAGATTCGTCTGCCTTATAAAGGGTTAAACATTGGGGGCTGTTCACAAATAACGAAACCCAAAATTGAGCAAATTTAGACCCTCCTTACCCCTCATAACACTTTTTGTATAGGTGATTTATTTAATTTTTTTGTCATAAAGGTCATGACAAAAAATGAGCATCGCCAAAACTTTCACTACGTGAAAATATAGTTCTTTAGCTTTCATTTCGTGTTTATTTGGATGATTTTTTATTCTACCGAGGGGTCATGAACATTTTTTTAATCGGAAAATAATCGATTATTCATCGCGTCCCATTTAAAATGAGATTCCTGGGAATTTTAATTCCAATCATCATATAAAAAGTAAGGGGTCTCGAATATTAACAAGTTATAGTCTAAATAACTTGTTTATTGGAGCTCAAGCGCCAAAATGCAAAACGGACCCGAACCGAGCTTGATAATTTTATGTTATCCCCTGCAAACAGCTTAGAAAGGCCTAGAAGGGGATATTATGCTTCGCATCGTTACATTATGCACATATACAGTATACACCCATTTCTTCACAAACCATGCCAAAATTTGAACAATACGATAACAGATGAGCGCAAAAATGAAATATACTAAGTGCATAAATGAAGGCATAAATGGAAGTAAATAGTTAGCTTTTCGTATACAGTAGACGTTCGATAACTACAAGTCATTCAACTGCAATTCGATAGTTGCAACAGTTTTTCATTACCAATTCAAAATTTAGTCCACGTTTCATTTTATTGTCGCATTATCGCTATTGGCAATCACTTCCAATAACGTTTAATTATTTGGTCAAGCCATATACCACCAACATTCAAAGCAATCTCTTGCCATAAGACGAGTTTGTACAATCCCATTTAATGTTCCAATCCAAGTGAAGACATTCCACTAAAAAGCTCAAAATAATTTTCTTAATTCAAAGCAATGATAAAACGTGGGCGATCAGAACCGTGACAGTTTTTAAAGGTTTTCAAGAGTTTGAGTTAGTCAGGAAAATCGTGCTAATGGGATGAATCTAATGAACAAATTGTCTAACAGGTCAGAATAGTTAGCCAATAAACGATAACCATACTCCAGCCCCATGCATTTAAATGCATTTTTTTCTTATTTAGGCACTTATTGCATGATACTCAGTACAACCAGATTTTGAAGTGATCGATGAGCTGCACTTTCATTAACTATCTAGGGAAAAAAATCTAGATGAACAATTATCCGAAGCGAAATTTTAAAAAGCCCTACTAACGATTCGGCACCGCTAATATTTGTCAAAACTCTATAGACGAATTTGAGTAAAGCTCATCGATCATTTCGATATCTGGTGGTCGTCACAAGAACCACGAAAAAAGTGTCGTTGGCCAAAAAATGCATTGGCAGCATACGGAGGGAGAACGATTTTCGCGTTTTCTGGTTAATACAACCATTTATGAAAGCTGAAATAGTCGCAAATTGGAAGAAAATTTTGTTTTCTTTGGGATGAGCTTTCATCCGGTGGGTGCTTGCATATGATTTTTCCGATTAAATAGCACATCTCTTGCAGTGCCTCCACCGCACTATCTCGGTTAAGAATTCCCGGATTTTTAATTCGCGGCTTATTTGGGTGAGATTTGTCTTTAATAGCTGCTTAAAGAATGTATAAAGCCATTGCCAGTGGAAAACATGTGACAATATACCAAAAAGTGAAGTAAATTTTATGGAGAAATTTTGATTTTGAATGTAAATAATGACTTCTGACGACTTTTCTCCCAAACTCTCGCAGTGCACTCTACCACTGGATCCTTCTCGAATTCGCCTATAGACGAATCCAAGTAAAAATAAGAAGAAGACAAACGACGGTGTTAATTTTGACAGATCCTACAGCACAGCATAGGAAGATCATTTTAAAATGCTTATAATAAATTCTAGACAAATTGTAATTAAAATCTGATTGATGTACGGTACGGAAAAAGTTCTGAATTACATATCTGAAAGCTTATCTCAATTTTTTAAATATTTTCCAAAAATGTATCTATTGTAAATGTATCTATTTGTACAGTTCGGAACTTTTTCCGTATCATACATCAATCAGATTTTAATTACATTTTGTCTATAATTTATAATAAGCATTTTAAAATGATCTTCCTATGCTCGGAGACGAGCCAGCCTCGGGCTGAAAGTCTCCTTAATAAAGACACACAAAAAAAAAAAATCTTCCTATGCTGTGCTGTAGGATCTGTCAAAGTTAACACCGTCGTGTGTCTTCTTCTTATTTTTACTTGGATTCGTCTATAGAACAAATAGGTTCCTTACATTCAAAACCAAAAATATAAAACAATCAAAACCTAAAATATTCCACAAAGGAATGCCGAGTAAAAATCCAACCTAAAAATTTCCTAGACCAAACCAATAATACATCTCGGCTACCTCCAGCATGGTCTTGGCGTGCTTATGGTAGGTAAAATGGTTCGATTATAATATCTTTGAAATGTGATAAAAAATTATTAGTTTTTCAGAAATCGTGATGTCTTCATTGTTCGAATCCTATCGAGCTCAAACAAATTTGTTAATTCGCATATGACTGGATGGATTTTTACGAACTTTGCTAACGTACATTTAAACTCAAAAAGTATAACAAAATCCGAACTTAATTGATAAGGGAGAGGTTGCTATTGAAAAATACCAGTACCAGATCTGTAATATTTGCTATACAAATGTTGAATTTAATGATTTCGCTTCTGTCATGCTTATTCGCATTTGAGCCTTTGAAATTAGGTTTAAAATAAAATAACATGAAGAATATTCATTTTTTGCATTTGATTCATGAAGAATAGATAAAAAGTAAATGAAAAAGTCAACTCGTGAGTGACTCGTAATTGGCGGCTGTTATCAGAATAGGATGTAGGTTCCATTTGGAAATGAATAAAAAAGTTGTTCGGGACCCTCGGTAGTTTTTTTTTAATACACAGGAAATTAAAGATAAGAAGCTATATTTTCACATAGTTGAAATTGTAGCGATGCTTATTTTTTGTGATAATGTTGTTCTACTGAACACGCCGCGCACTGTGTCTGGTACTAGAGGACTCTTTCCTGAACCGTGAATTTTTTCACCAGAACACATCATCAAAAGACATCGTCGAAAAACGTGTACAAATGAACAAATATAGTTTGTTTGAATCATAAATAATCAAATTTTGTGTATATGGTATACAATTAAACATAGTCCGGATAGTTCGAATTTGTTTCGTTAAATGGCTGATGTGTCCGGCAGTGGAGGATCTCCGCCTACACTTTTATGTATCTTGCCAGATTTTTTTTAAGCTTTATTAGAGTGATTTTTAAGTTGTTGACAAAGTTCATCACTTAAATTTTGCCAGATGATTAGTTCATTAAATTAGTTTACCATTCGCGAATATTTGGTGAAATTGATTTTGATATGACGGGAACTAGCGCCATGGACGAGTTAGCTCATGACCCTAACAGTTCAGTTTTACATCCACGACTAATCGGTCATTGCAAACGATTCTGTTATCTGACCTTATGAAAGAATAGTCATGAAGTAAAGGAATATTATCTTACTGTTTAGTAAACAAAGTACAATCAATAAATTCTAGAGTACTTTTGTATGTCTTGAAGAATACAAATATACTTTTATACTTTCGTTCGATCAAGAATCTCTGTTATTATCTCTGTAATTTCTCTAACTCCATCAGCTAATCAGAGTGAGTTAGCGCTCTTCCGTACTGTGACGCCATACGATACCTGGCTGACGTGTATTCAACAAGCTAAGCAAGACCTGCAAGTAGGGGTAACGGCTCAAACCTTGGCCCATTATGCTACAGTTGAGCACATTTTTCGTTATAAATCTTCATATATTGCATTTCCAACCAGAATTATTCCACCAGCCGGCTTGCTTACATTTGGTGTTGACGCTAAATAGCAAAAAACGGCGATGAATGTCCGCAATATCTCATTTAAACCAGCGAAAGTCTCGAGAGAAATTGACAAAATGTCGGCATCCTTGTCTCTATCAGGTGGATCATTTTTCAGCCCACTTGGGACGAGTGATTGTTGATTTCGACCATACGAGAGATAAAGATGGGTTGCTGTTTATAGTAGCAGTCATTTTGCTTGCGTTGAATAAAGGCAGCATGCAAACAAACAGAGAAAATCAAATCATCTTATTGAGCGTGAATTCTAATTGGTTGCATGTAAAATACTACCACACGGATTGTGAGAGTGCGTTTTTGATTCCCCCAATAGCACGCTTACCAAGGACATGCTAACGAAAATACTATTATATGAATCATTTATTTCCCAAATATTTACCATATTTGCAAGTGAAGAATGAAAGAAAAATGAAAACTGTATAAAAAATTGCAATTGCAAAAAGGCTACATGTTCTAGCCCTCATGTTATGCCTTCAAACAAATTACATACGTTAATTATTGGCTGCCGCAGAATTTTGAGATTTACTGCTAGTTGAAACCATGGCAGTTTTGTTGCTCTCGCTCTCGCGATACTCTCAAAGAAACTTTTTTCCAAAACGTAAACAATGCTTTAGTTGGGGATGATGCATAACGCACTACTGAAGAAAGCCAATTGTAAAACTTTTTCTATGCAATTCCTTGCTTTGTACTGTGCACAGACAGTTCTAACTGAGCCAACTACCTGATATTATTACACAATTATTCAAAAATACAATTATTGGATGCCTATTTTTAACTCTGCCTGCATTGAAGTTTCATGATTGGTACGTGCGTTTGACTCCACTCCTCTCTATATCGATCAGCTGTTGTGAGTCCTCTCAAATCTCTCACGTGTTTCAACTTCCCGAGTTGAAAGAATACTTTTTCGGTATCATTTTACAGATCAAAATACTTTTTGCAAGCAATAGTAGATCTAAATTATGATGAAGGTATTTGTCAAGTAATTTGACTTGAAATTATTGACATGAAATGACGTTGAAAGTTTATCTAATGAAATATACGTTCCATTATTAAATGAAAAAATACACTAATTGAATCATTTATTTGAGTAATTATGAAGAAAATGGTGTATCGTACCCAAAAGGTTGATGCTTGAATCGCTTTCGCTTGAATCGTGTTTGGAAGCCGTAAGGTAGGCAATTATTTTTGGTATGTTGTGCGAATGAAAGCGATTATATCGTGTTTCGAGAAAAGCATCAACCCATTCACAAACTACATGACGTTTTAGGTTGTGGGAGGGTACTTGTCGGAGCGTTAAGGACTTTATAAATTTCAGAACTCTACAATACATTGAGCATTGCTAGAGGCTTGGTGTGGATTGATTTTAACGTTATGTAATTTGTGAATGAAACGCTGAGTGGATAAACCTGTGTTTACAAAAATTCTCAGCATCTCAATCGCAAGCATCGGATATTCTATCTATCTGCAGTTTTCGTTTATTTTCTCCAGTACGGGTTATTGGTGAGAATGTTTTGATTTTAGAGTTTCACCTATACTAACGTAGTGCTACAAATCGAAAGTGCATGCCAACATTTGACTACGGGTGCCCCCAGTATTGTCCAGAAAAGTTTTGGTTGATAATGTCGCTATACTAATAGAAATTGTGAAATAAAAATGATAGCTGACATAGTGTGGTTGTTATCCATTCATCTGATGTGCGAAAGCAGGTATGTTCATTCAGAAAACTCTTTTATTGGGCAAAAGAAAAACTCTAGCACAGCCAGCCTGCATAAGTCAACGAAACATGGCTGCTAAAAAACCGAGTCAAAGTGATTTTTCACGCAACATAATTGCTTTTAATAGTTTAAGAAGTGTATAAATCTAGAGTTATGAAGCAGATATATGTTTGATACACTTTTCTAAAGAAGCAGTGGTTAAAATCTCCCTACAAATCGACGTATTATCGCTGAAATATTGATTAATTTGCGTGATGAGCCAATGTTACATCCAGGCCCAACATTACCGCCGGTTACCCTATTAGAAACAAAGCATCATGCAAGTGATCGATCAGTCCATTCACTTTTAAATTCACACCACGAAAGAGTAGCAAATGAACGCACGCGGTAGCTGTCGCTTCTACCACCGGTGCACCACCACCACCGGTTGGATCGCTGAAATTCGTTCACAACAAGCTGTGCTGCACACATCCACACTGGACTTGAACTGCGCGCACGCACGCTTGCATTGACGACCTTGACTCGCGTCATACGCGGGCCGCCATCGGCATCGGTTCATTGTGGTAGACGTTTGGAGGCTTGTTGTCGACATCAGGCCATTGATCGAAGAAGGAAAAGGAACTGTTTGTAGCAGCAATGACAAGTCGCTTTGCGTCAATCGTTTCGTTGACACAAGTTTTGCCATTTCCAAGTTAAGGGTGTGTGTATTGAACGATTTTTTAATAGTTGGGATACTGTTCCGGTTCTTCATATAACACCCTATCAAGAATAGAGAAACGGAAAGAACTTTGAAATAAAGACAAAATATGTTAGATTTTTTTGTGGTGAAAGTGGTTGTGGTTAGAAAAGAAAGTGTGGAAAAGCGGGCATTGAGCGGGCATTGATCGGCCACCTTCAATCAAAGCTGTGTCACCACCAATGCGCTGAGAACCGGCTTCATAGTGCTGGGAAAGATGCGCCAACACGTGATAGGGTGGCAGCCCATCAACGCAAGTATGTGCAAGCATAGGATAAAAGGCCATTTCTTCAACTATAGCATCATCAACGAAGGGAGATCCGAAAACGAGAAAGAAGAGTTCTATGCACAGCTGGAGCAGACATACGATGGATGCCCACTGCGGGACGTCAAAATCGTCATCGGTGACATGAACGCTCCGGTAGGAAGGGAGGAAATGTGTAGACCGGTCATCGGACCGGATAGTCTGCATACCGTATCGAACGACAACGGCCAACGATGCATAAACTTTGCAGCCTCCCACGGAATGGTAGTCCGAAGCACTTTCTTCCCCCGCAAGAATATCCACAAGGCCACATGGAAATCACCTAATCAAGTAACGGAAAACCAAATCGACGGTAAATTCTTCTCCGACATCACGAACGTTCGCACTTACCACAGTGCGATAGCCCAATATGTGTAAGGACATAAACGGGAACCTTCTTACAAACGAGCGTGAGGTGATTCAAAGGTGGCGGCAGCACTACGAAGAGCACCTGAATGGCGATGTGGCAGACAACGGTGGCGGTATGGTAATGAACCTAGGAGCACGCGCGCAGGACATGCGACTTCCGGCTCCGAATCTCCAGGAAATCCAGGAGCAGATCGGCCGGCTGAAAAACAAAAAAGCCCCTGGAGTTGACCAACGACCAGGAGAGCTATTTAAACATGGTGGTGAGGTACTGGTTAGAGCGCTGCACTGGGTAATTACCAAGGTTTGGGAGGAGGAAGTTTTGCCGCAAGAGTGGATGGAAGGTGTCGTGTGTCCCATCTACAAAAAGGGCGATAAGCTGGATCCGCCTACAAGGTACTCTTCCAAATTTTATGCCGCCGACTAACACCAATTGCAAGATAGTTCGTGGGGCAGTACCAGGCAGGATTTATGGGTGAACGCCCTACCACGGACCAGGTGTTCGCCGTACGTCAGGTATTGCAGAAATGCCGCGATTACAACGTGTCCACAAATCATCTATTTATCGACTTCAAAGCCGCATATGATACAATATATCGAGACCAGCTATGGCAGCTAATGCACGAAAACTGATTTCCGGATAAACTGATACGGTTGATCAAGGCGACGATGGATCGGGTGATGTGCGTAGTTCGAGTTTCAGGGGCGTTCTCGATTCCCTTCGAAACGCGCAGAGGGTTACGGCAAGGTGATGGTCTTTCGTGTCTGCTATTCAACATCGCTTTGGAAGGGGTAATAAGAAGGGCAGGGATCGACACGAGTGGTACGATTTTCACAAAGTCCGTCCTGTTATTTGGTTTCGCCGACGACATAGATATTATGGCATGTAACTTTGAGAAGATGGAGGAAGCCTACACCAGACTGAAGAGGGAAGCCAAGTGGATCGGACTAGTCATCAACACGTCAAAGTCGAAGTACATGATTGGAAGAGGCTCAAGAGAGGACAATGTAAGCCACCAACCACGAGTTTGTATTGGTGGTGACGAAATCGAGGTGGTTGAAGAATTCGTGTACTTGGGCTCGCTGGTGACCTCCGATAACGATACCAGCAGAGAAATTCGGAAACACATCACGGCAGGAAATCGTACGTACTTCGGAAGATGACTTGCGGACCCTCCGTAGACTGCGTGGTTGGCGACGTGTAGCCATGGACCGATCCGAATGGAGAAGACTCTTATATACCGCACAGGCCATTTCGGCCTTAGTCTGAATAAATATTAATAATGTCGATTCTTTTACTGAAATCCTATGTGGATTGTCAATGAAGCACAACATTGATGATTCTAGGTTTGAAGAATATTTCAAAGAAAATTATACACAAAAGAACACTATCGCGAAGGTTCATTATCTTACTATAAGTGTGAAATAAAAGGAATGTTAGACACAAATGGAGATAAAAAGTTAGATTTCAAAAAGTTCAATTAAAAAAAACTAAAAAAGTAAGAATCATTTAATGGAGGCACTTCAGTGCCCTTTAACTTTCATGAAGTATCAAAAAGCATAACAACAAATCACATTTATGATCTATTCAATATGATTATCGTTTGCAATTTGCATATTTTTTTTCAATTTCGGTTTATTTTCCATAATTTAACAATTCCAGGGTAATAGTGTTCGCTAATTGAGTTATAGGATACCTTTCAACAATTTTGTTTTTCAGTTAAGTCAGTTGACTGGTAGGGTCTACATAATTAGATAAGTATTTGGAGAAAAATACATAAAAAAAACTTCGAGAATTACAAGATAGTATTGGGGACAGCAAGATAGGAAAGATACTGCATAAAATATAAGAATTATTTTTTTCTCTTTTGAAAAATTCAAATAGATTTTTTTTTGTTCTCCAATTATTTTGTATCCTAAAAATATTTTTCAACAATCTTGTTCGCAGGCATATGAAGATTGGATGGATGATTCGTTGTGTCATAGATATGATCAATTTTTATATTACATGTATTCAACTTTTATGACTTGATGAACAAGACGATTTCCTTACCCACTCTCACCACTGTATCTTAAATTAATTTGTATTGACTGCATATTCAATTCCAGGCCATTCAAGAATTCCAAGAATTGGAGTACATGCCTCAAGGTCAATTTGGTTATGTGGATTACAAACCATTTTAAAATAGAAATAACAGCAACATTATTGAAGGGGTATCCACTTTGGGTACATTATTATGGAAAATATTGATTCCATTAAAGCTCATTTTCTCGATTGGCCTATTCTTTCATACTAGTTTATTTGTGGACGCAGTAGCGCCCGTGGCAAGTGTTTTTTTTTTCAATCAAAATTTTCAACGTCTGTTGTCTGTGATTTTTTTCATCAAATGCTGTGTCTGGTTGTCACCGGTTTTGTTTTCTGTATCTGATAGTTAAAAAGAATTGAAGTGACAGACAACAGGGCTATTAAATATAGTATGAGTCTCCTATGCGATTACAGGCAGTATGCATTATTTGCATAAATCAATACGTCGTCATAATGTATGTCAAGGTTACGCTTTTCTCATGCTTTTCTATGATAGTCAATGTCGCTCATCGTATACCTGCCACAGAGCTGCAAAGCAACAGTTCAGCACGGCCGACCGACCGACACCTCATCGGCACAAAGCACTAATAAAATAAACCAGATTTGCCATCATTCAATGCCACACAACGTTGCCGCGTGCGGATTGTGCAACCCTATTGTGCTGGCTCATCTTCTCTCAATCCGTAGTCCTCGACAAAGAATTGCAAACAAGGCGTAGAAGAGACAATTTTCTGCATCGCTGCTCGACATTTCCGAGCGTTTGCCATTTGATCTTTGTTATGTTTATGACGATTTTATCGCAAAACCTGATAAATAGCTGGAAACCAGTTTGTCAACATCAGCGGTCCTTTCCAGCTTTCTAGAACAGCTACATTTTGAATGTATATTTTGTTTACGTCAATGCATAATGCGCTCCTTACATAAGTCACTGAAGAACACTAAACGATTGACCTTGGCCACTTACCGATCACAATCTTGGAGAAAAATCCCACCAATCCAATAACTCCGGTGCTAGCAATGTGCCACAGACGGGACGGCCGCCGCAGCTTGGGGAAAATCCAATCGATGTTGTACGGGATGAGGGGTTGGCCGCCCACTGCCGCTCCATTCATCGACGGGGGCTTCAAAATTAGATTAAACAGAAACGAGCTCATTAGATCGGCCGTCGCGGCGCTTGTTATACGATGGGAAATTGGCGGTCAGCTCGTCGCGAGCGCGAAATGTCAACTGATCCGACAGCGGTCGTGGCAATTACCTTCGAGTTCATGTTTTCCGACTATGTAGGTATATGTTGACGTCAAATTTAATTAGGAAAAACTATTCGCACACTAAATGTTTTCCCACGGGGTGGCGCCGTTGAGTATGCTTGGTGGTGTCGTCGTGTCGCGTTTCCTCGCACCGAAGCTCCGCACGCGAATGCTGCGCTATAAGATGCAGCAGCTGGATGCGGAGTCGGCTACTACTGGTGATGCTGATGTTGTTGATGGGCCAGTGTGTGTCCGTCTGTGGTCTCCTCTTGGGGGTTTTCACAATGTTCTCTTTGTACTCCGTTCTTCCAGGCACCACGGCATCACTGTAGAAGTGTTAAATTTCCTAAATTAGTCCAGTATCAACAAAATAAGTAGGGTATCCAGACAACGAGCTTTAACGCATGATATATAGTAACTTGATGTTAAATGTAACACATCCAATTTTCACTTGATGTAATGTATATAACGTTTTATCTCATGGTACTTTATATGAAGGGATAACGCTCATAGTTTGAATACCCTATGAAATATGTATATAGGTACTATTTAATGATTATATGCAACACGTTTGACTATATGCGATTTACTTTAAATCATTTTCATTTTAAATTAAAGGATTTCAACCACGTTCATTAATTACGTAACGTCTAATTTGATTTGTTCTTCCCCTCTTGAGACTTTTTATATGAATAGACAAGTTTTATGTATAAACCATAATGCCCTGGCTTTCCACCCTACATCGTTTCGAAATTTGTGAACAAGTATTGAAACAGAACCGGAAAGACTTCTTTGTTATATGCCATTTTTTCATATTATATTTCTTAACATTACATCCCCAAGTGGTACATTGACGTCTTCCAGCATTATGTTATTTACCACGATGTGTCTTAGTTGTGTAACCTATTATGTATACCGAATGTCCGAAAACAAATCCCACACGACACCTTGTTTCGAACCCAGATACATTCCGTATCTACTTACTTTGTTGTCATGCATTTCACTGCTAGACTAAGGATGGTCTCAGCTTTTGGAAATAACAGCAATCAACAGCTCGGGCAAAAAAAACTAATGAAAAGCTTTTGCTCGACAAAATTCTGTTGATAATGATCCAAAATCATGTTCATTTCGACAAATTACTATTAAGGCATTGATTTTTGCATTATGATTGTTCATAGGTCTAATAACTGCGACATCACTCTAAAAAAATCACTTGCAATATTTCGTTTAGCATACATAAAAGTCTTATTCATATATATGTTATTTAAAACTGTATCAAAATAAGTGAACAATCATTATTGACTAAGATCAAATAAATAAAGTAAATAAAAAAATCACAGTTATTTAACCCAATTCACCTAGACTTACTTATCCGGTTCTTTATCTCACAGCTCTTATATGCACAGTCACAAAACAAAGCGTTTTAGCAGTGAGAACAATTACACTGGGGTTGCTTTCCATTTGTTTTGGTTTTTGGTTCAATGAAGCACCAAGTTGATCCCAAAAAAAAAATCCCCCAGATAAATCACGTAATATTTTTAAAATTATGAAAACTGATGAAATCTATCCGTGTAAAAAGCAATCCCACTGTGTTGTTTTCATTCGTCTGGCACCATTTTGGAATTCAAGATGATCGACTTCCGGTTTGATAAAAAGACCGGAAACCCATGCAATACCAACGGCCAGAAATCATTCCAAGAATTCCTCCGCGAGTTTTTTTTTTATTATCATTTATTGGCTTATTTGCCGTAAAGCGTTACGGAGCCGGAATCATGTTTTAGAATACGGTTTTTCATTATTCTCGAGGTTTGGTCGAGGTTAGTGAATACAATTATACAATAGGAAAGGAAGGGAATTTAGGGTGATTAATTAATTTGAATGCTGATGTTCACATAGTTGAAATCCTTGGCAATGTTTCACATCTATTAAGAGACAAAAAAAGTTTGGGAGACAGCAACGAGAGGAAGACATACACTCCCGGCCAAAAGTTTGGGTTCACCCTCGAAAAATATAGGCAAAAGTTTTTGGCCGTATTTTCGTATGTTGTAAAAATATGTTAATTTTTCTCAACATTGAGCCAACAAAAAATTGAAATTTAAAATGGAACGGAACCCATTTTTAATCACCTTTGAGATGCATTGATACAATAAAAAATTTAGTTTTATTTTAAAAATTTAAAATGTTTGCTCAAGTGCATATGATATGCATCGGCCAAAAGTTTGGGTTCATTCACTATATGGTGAACCGGTCATAAGTTTGGATTCATTTTCCGGATATGCGATTTGATTCAATTTTAGCCGAATATTGCCTGAAGTACAGTAACAGTTCTTGTCCTTCTGTTTGGAAACTTTCTTTAAAGTATATTTTGCTTAGATTTAAACTGAGAAAAAGGGTGAACCAAAACCGATGCATACCATGCACTAGAGTGAGCATTTTGATTTCCATTTTTGATTTCGAAGTTTTGTGGGCTCAATTTTGAGAAAAATCAACATATTTTTACAGCATAAATATAAGAAAAATGCGTTTCTTAATGTAATATAACACATAAAAATTGAAAATTGTTGGTTTAAAATACGTAATATACAAGATCTACTCATATTCTTTGCATTGAGCTAACAATACCCGAAATCGGATGTAAGACGGCGAAAATACGGCCAAAAACTTTTGCATGTATTTTTCGAGAATGAACCCAAACTTTTGACCGGGAGTGTACAAACGGTAGACAACAAAATGATTTTCTTGAGTGATTACGACAGCAAAAGGGATGGATGGACGACGATTACAATCTGACATCAGCATCCTTTGAAAAATGGTGGACAAAGGGCATATATTCGAGATCAAGACCCGCCAACACTTTGTAACGTTGTCTGTATATTGTTAGGGTCTGTAGGTAATATTCTTTGATTAACACAAATAAACTTAAAACTCTAAAATAAATAACTAAGTTGTAGCACAAGAAAATATTATTTCATGAACCATTCCCAATTAAGCTTAAATAACATTTTTATGAGTTCTCGGATTATGTAAAGATGGCATATGAATTTGAAAATAATAAACTGTGGACTCGTATAAATTTAAGTGTGTTAGTATTAATACTGACTTTTTTTTTGATTTTTGTTGGACATTTACTGCAATGTCCATTCTTCTCGCTCATTTCCAAAATCCGTCGGCTAGAGTACAGAAGTTAGTCACCGTGGTTCCTAGCCTTTTCGTTTTTTTATTCAAGGTGATTAAATTTAAAGTAATACTAGTAAATTAAAATTAAAAGTGCCTAAAATAATTCCTAATTAATATAACCAGCGAAGTGAAGTGATTTAAAACTATTTTTTTTTGCTTTTCATATTTATTTAGTTCCGGTTTATATTTATACCACAAGTGGCGAAAACTCTGCTCTTGTGAGTTTTTCTTCTTTATAAAAGGTAATAATGCTTTTGAAATTAATTTTAGAATATTGTTTAATTCTTTTAACGTTGGACAATAGCGTCCAACAGCCGCTTTTTTGTTCGGACCTAGAGTCCGTGGATCTAAACATCCCCCATCTTGATTCGGCTTCCGCCTGCGTGGCACGTTTTCTGCGGCGACAGCTCGTTCTGGCCTGCCAGTTCCTGGCACACAAACGGGATAGAGAAGACATCTTCCAGCCTACCTGTGTGCGATTCACGTACGATCGGGCGGGTACTGGAGTTGCGACGCCCTCCCCCGCAACTATAGATCGGCCGTTGGTTTTTTCGAGCACGCCCTAACGACGCTGGTGCCCAACATCTTGGTGTCCCCGGAGATAGGCCTAGTCCCGCCTCTGCGACGGCAGATCATCGCATGAATCTGCGAACCTCCGGTGAACCAGCAGTCGTCGTTTGCTAAAACCCTGCGCAGGTATGTCACTCATGGCCATGAACACACAACACACAACACACACACTGACACACAACTATGTTTAACGAAAAAAGAACATAATATAATTAAAATGAATTTAAGCTAAACTTACCTTTCTACATTCATTTATGCTACCTGAGCCCTGTGGTATAGTAGTTCGCCCGGGTTACGTTTTCTTTCCGTTCCACTTCGTTTTTCTGAGCACGTGCGAATTGATTCACTCTTTCGTTTTCGTCCGCTTCAGTTGGATTTCATTCAAAATCATAGCCATCGTTACAATTACTCTCCAACCGTTCAGAACTCCCCGAGAATTAAACTCATGCTAAATTAGCTTAGTCGGGCAACGTAACATCACACGACCAGTGGTCCCTCAATCGTTGGGGGTGGCGCATAAACCGCTGTGTTTCTTAAAAAATTCGAAGAGGTCCTTTTGAAACGGTTATAGTGGCGCCCACGTAAAATAAAATCCAATTGCTTGAATTTATTTAAAATTAGTTTCCAACATAATTAAAACAACTTTCACTTTCCACTCTTTTTTTTACTATACGTTCAATATTTTTTCAGTCATATTTCTTATTATTTTATAAAGTTTATTCTAAATTTAAGTCTTTTTATAATAATCTATATCATTTGAATTTGAATTTGAAGTTAAAATAAGTTGAATTGAATTTTCGTTACTTTATTTTGTTTATTTGATTTGATTTTTTTCTTTTTTTTGTTATTATTTGAATTCCAGAACAGTTAGTTCGAATTAAATAGATTGAACTGAGTTTATTTATTTTTTGCTGATAATTTGATAGGCTGATAACAAAAATGGTAAGATTCTACATTCTACCTAACGCTGATCATTTGACAGAAGTTGAGCTAAATTTCGAAATAACGCTTCGAAATGTGAATGTTGAAGTTGATGCTAAATTGGAGGATAAAAGAAGAGCTTTGAGGTACGCGTACAAAACAGAAAGAACAGAACCGAAGCTGTATGATACCGGTCTCAAAATTAAAGATGAAGCAACTAATCTTGAAAATGTTTTAAAACGCTAAAGAGAAGTTTACGTGAATCATTCGATTATGGAATCGTTTCTAGGCTTAGACACTACTTAATTAGGTTATCATATTCAAATGCTACAGATGAGGAGGAAAAGGAAATAAAAAGTGACTGTTGTAAACAGATCGAAGAAATTTTAAGAGCATACAGGCAAAGGGTAACTTATGACCCTGAGCATCTTAATGATGATACAGATCTCGATCTAGGATTAGGAGAAGGAGCAAAAGGACTGAAGGATTCATGGAGAAATCCGAACCCTAAGGCACTAGTACAAGGAAATGCTAATTCGAATACGCTTATGTTTAAATCAAAAACAGAAGAAAAAAGTAGGACAGGAACTTGGCCGAAAGAGAGAAAAGGAAGAGAAGAAGATAATAGAAACATGAGGTCAGATCCAACAATAGATAATAAATGTGAGAATGAAGATAGTGAAGCTGATACAAACAATGGAAAAAATCAAAAGGTCCGGGAAGGAGAAACAGGAGGAAAGAAAAGGAGAAACACGGGCTGATAAGAATGACAAAAAAGGAAACAAACAAGTGAAAGAGAAAAAAGGCCGTATAAAAAAAGGACATTTTTTTTGTCAGCTGAAAAATCTGACTCGCATGAGAGTGAAATGTGGGAACATGAACGAAAAGATAAACACAGAGAAGTAGCATATAGGTCAAGGGGTAGATGCTCCACAGCTTCTACAAGTGATAGCAGCACAGAACATGACAAACCACAGAAGATTAAACAGATACAGACGTTTTCGTAGATCAATAACGCCTCCAAGGCGTTATAGGGACGATTATGATAACTATTATCGATCATCAAGATCGAGAGTGGAAAACTGGGATATCGTTTTACCGGAGACACTAGATCTATGCAGGTAGAGGATTTCTTGAATAGGGCTAAAAAACTAGCAAAACACGAAAGAGTAGGAAAAAGAGAATTGCTTGATAAAATACATTATAAATTGAAAGGTGAGGCAAGTGACTGGTGGTTCACTAGAGAAGACCATTGTAGGACATGGGAAACCTTTGAAAACGAAATTCGGTTTAGGTTTGGAAATCCCAACCGTGACCGTGGTATACGCGCTCAATTGAGAGAGCTACGCCAAAAAAGGGGGGAAACGTTTGTGGCATTCGTTACGGAAGTAGAAAAGTTGAACCAATGTCTTAAACACCCACATTCTTCACGAACCGTTTTCGAAATCGTGTGGGAGAATATGCGGCCCCATTATAAATCTAAGTTGGCCACCACACGTGTTAAAAACCTGGAACACTTATTGGATCTTAATCATCGCATCGATGCAACTGATCCAAATCTATATCGATCTGGCCAAACCACTCGAAACGAAATCCAAAATATCGATGCTCAAGGCGGTTCAGAGAATGAGTATTCGTCAACAGACGATTATTTCATAAATGCGCTTCAAAGGAAATTGAAAATTTCAAACAATGTTCAAAAACCAAACGCTTCTTCTAACACTCAAAATTCACAAGTAATTGACACGTCCACAGTAAAATGTTGAACTGCCAGAAAGCAGGACACCATTGGAGAACCTGCAACGAGGCTAAATTGATTTTCTGTTATGCGTGTGGTAATCTCGGTCGCACTACAAAACATGCGAACGAAATCACCCACAAACACGGCCAAATACTCAAACCTTACCAAACACACAACAACAATCGTTAAACTAGATGCGGGATGCACTAGTGGGAGCCCGTCCATCTCGCAAACGATTCAAGTGGTCCCAAAACACTCTGATAATTTTCAAAAATATCAAGAAACTATGCTTGTTAAAGTCAACCCTAATTTATGCCCAAAAATTCGAGTCGCAATATTAGATACACCTATCATGGCTTTACTTGACTCGGGAGCTAGCATAAGTGTATTGAATTCAACTAAATTGATCCGTAAGCATGGACTTAAACTCTTGAATGCAACCGTTTTAATAAGCACCGCCGACAATACGACACACGAATGCGTTGGTTATGCCAACATACCGTATACTTTTGCAGGTATTACAAAGGTTATTCCAACGATTATTGTGCCCCAGCTTTCGAAAACTTTAATATTGGGTATGGATTTTTGGAACGCTTTTGGTATTAGGCCAATGATAAGGTGCGACAATGGATTGACCGATATTGATTTGTTGAACGTCAACGGCCAGCCAATGATTAATTTTATTAGCCATGATTCCCATTCAGAATTAACCGACAACAATTTAGAACCCGAAATTTGTCTAAAAATATGCGCACTTGAACTAACTGAAAATGAAACGGGTATAACTCACAAGGCAAAACCCGAAGAAGATGAGTCATTGGAACTTCCATCGCTAGACTTGCCATCTGACCCAGAACAAGGAATAGACAATATAGAAACAGAACATGAATTAAGTACTGAACAAAGAAAACAACTAATAGAAACGCTAAAGGGCTTTCAGTGGACCAGTGAGAATAAGCTAGGTCGCACAAAATTAATAGAACATGAAATTGAAATTGTAGAAGGCGCGAAAATGCGAGACCTCCTGATGTATAGATACTCGCCTAAAGTATGGGAGAACATAGAAAAGGAACTAGAACGATATGAGAAACTGGACCTAATCGAAGAATGTACTAGCGAATTTGCTAGTCCGTTAGTACCTGTAAAAAGCCAAATGGGAAAATTCGTGTCTGCCTCGATTCGAGAAAAATTAACTCTATCACAAAAAAAGATGCCTACCCCATGCGCAACATGAACGAAATTTTTCACAGGTTGCAAAAAGGCCAAATACTTTAGTATTATCGATTTAAAGGACGCATATTTCCAAGTCCCATTGAAAGAAACTTCTAAAACTATACTGCTTTTCGAACGCCAAAAGGGCTCTTCAGATTTAAAGTTGTCCCTTTCGGCCTTAAAAACGCTCCCTTCACTATGAGTCGATTAATGAATAAGGCTATGGGATTCGATCTGGAACCTTACGTATTCATATATTTAGATGACATCGTTATAGCGACAGAAACCTTAGATGACCACTTCCGTCTATTAAAAGAGGTGGCCAAGCGATTAGCTAAAGCAGGCTTAACAATATCCGTTGAAAAAGTCGTTTTTGTAGACGACAAGTAAAATATTTAGGATACCTATTAACTGAAAACGGATTGGCCATCGATAGTTCAAAATTAGAGCCAATCCTCAACTATCCTCGTCCCAAATCAATCAGAGATGTTCGTAGACTCATGGGCCTAATGGGCTTTTATCAAAAGTTTATTAACAATTACAGTCATCTGACAACCCCAATAACAGACCTTCTTAAAAATCAAAGAGATTTAAATGGACAGAGGAAGCAGACCAGGCACTAGAACAGCTGAAATCAGTATTGACTTCCTCGCCAGTGCTCGCTAACCCGCGATACGATCTGCCTTTCGTCATTGAGACTGATGCATCCCAGCTTGCAGTCGGGCGGCATTGCTGCAAGACCACCCTGAAGGTAAACGAATTATTGCTTATTTTAGCAAAAGTTGTCAAGCACGCAACGCAAGTATGCTGCGACAGAAAAGAATGCTTGGCAGTGTTATTAGCTATCGAAAACTTTCGACACTACATAGAAGGTACAACTTTCAAAGTAGTTACCGACGCAAAAAGTATTACCTGGTTGTTCACAATCACGGCTGCGAATGGAAACTCTAGGCTCCTGCGCTGGTCTCTAAAACTTCAATCATATGATTTCACTATTGTGTATAGGAAGGGCAAGGAAAACGTCCTTGCTGATTGTCTTTCGAGGATCGAAGTTGTTCAGATTGTTGACGATTATGCAATATTACACGATAAAATTACGAAGAATCCAGGAAATTTCACTGATTTCAAAATAGTAGGAAATAATATCTACAAATTAGTTCAAAACACTTCGAAAATTGAAGATAAACGATTCATTTGGAAGCACTATCCGCCCAAACACAACCGGATTGGCATTATCCAAGCAGCTCACGAACCAGCTCATCTGGGCTATGAAAAACTATAATTAAATTAAAAGAACGCTTTTATTGGCCAGGAATGTCTCTCGATACTAAAAGTTTTGTAAAACATGTATGCCTTGCAAAACTTCAAAAGTACCAATATCAATAATGTGCCGCCTATGGGTTCCCAAAACAGCACTGTAGTCACCCGTTCCAATTCTTGACACTAGACTACTTAGGACCATTCCCACCGTCTGGTAAGGCGCGGAACACATGCCTTCTAGTTGTTACAGACGTGTTCACAAAGTTTGTTTTAATACAGCCATTCACACAAGCAACAGCTTCGTCTTTGGTAAAATTTTTGGAACAGTCTATTTTCCTACTGTTCGGGACACCTCAAGTAGTGCTAACGGACAATGGCAGCCAATTCACTTCAAAATTATTCAAAGACTTGTTGGCGCATTATGGGATAACTCATTGGCTAACGCCTGCATATCACCCCCAGGTCAACAACTCAGAAAGGGTTAATCGGGTGATAACAGCGGCAATACGAGCCACAATTAAAGAAAATCACAAGACCTGGGCAGATAACATTCATAGCATTGCCAATGCTATCAGAAATGCGAGCCATGATTCCACAAAACATACTCCGTATTTTCTCACGTTCGGTCGGAACATTATTTCTGATGGCCGAGAATACGAAACATTAAACCAATCTAATCAATCTCACACACTATCAGATGAGGATAGAAACCGTCTATACGAACAGGTGCGTAAAAATTTACAAGATGCGTATATGAAAACAAGCAAAATATTACAACCTGAGATCCAATTCAAATGCACCGAGGTATCAGGTTGGGGAAAAGTTCTCAAAAGACCATGTTCTTGTCAGATAAAGGCAAGAATTTCTGTGCCAAGTTGGCTCCTAGATACACAGAAGCAGAAGTTGCAAAAGTACTGGGAGATAGCTATGAATTGATAGATAGCTCAGGGAAACGATTAGGCATCTATCACGCAACCTTTCTCAAAAATGTAAATAAAACACGCGAAAAAGCTACGAATTTATCTCTATGAAAATTACTAAAGGCAAAAAACACCTATAAAACACGTACGAAATCAAAACGGCAGAATACAACTAAAATGTTAGTTTACATGTATTTGTAAATAATCTTCTCTTGTATAAATTCACTCTTAGACCTAATATTAGTAAACAATTCACTTTCATTCATAATAGTACAGCATAATTCACATAATCACATCAGGTGTAAATAATCATTTCAATGGTCGGAATGAACTCCACTCAGGTAATTACTCCGTTGATTCATAGGTATGATGCGCGTAGGTAAACAGGAAAACAATTCAATATAACGTGTTCACTAGTAGATGTAGGTGTGCGTGAGGTGTAAACATTGCATAAACTGCCATCTTTCAGCGCAAGCTCGAGCATAATGGCATCAAAGTTAAGGAGGTTTTTCGTCTGTTTTCGGTGGTTATCCATCTGAAAAAGAAAATAAATTATTTAGTAGGATAAAAAGAAACAAGTTAATCGTATACTCCCCGGGTTTTGATAAGTTAATCCACGGTTTTTCGAAGAAATCGGCAGCTCCGTTGAAAAACACGCTTCGTCCATTTCCATGTTGAATTCACTTTACTTCTGTCATAATGATGAACTTATGTTCATTGATTTGTCAACTTCATCAGCAGGGCTGAACGCATGGCTGTCGGTGGGCATGCGATGTTTTTTGAAATATTTCGCAATATATTCAATATGCATGTAACATTTTATAGTATTAGTCAACACAATGTTGATGTGGTAGAATGTTTTAAAGTTTGTTTATGTTAAAGAGCGGAAAGTCAACAAGTTGGTCAATGGCACATAGATTGATAAGGTTGATTGAATGCTGATTTTGAAGCTGGTGTTTTAGGTACTATTGGTCGAGACACATCGATGTTGAGTAATATACACCAGGCTTTGTTTACGTTACATTTCAGTGTTATTAAAGTCTTTTCTATCTACAACTTCGTTGGATTATTATCCAATAGAGTAGATGTTGTTTATCGTACGGTCATTTACCGACAGCTGCGCTTCACTATAAATTTATATGTTACAGTATTGGTGTCCAAAAAATTGGAGCAATTGGTATTGCATTTATATGTTGGGTTAGATAACATTCCATGAAATTATTAAATATAGGGTTATGAAAATTTGATCAATCTCAAATTGATCAAATTTTCATAAAAGAGCGTGCTGTGATGTAACGTTGTCTGTATCTTGTTAGGGTCTGTAGGTAATATTCTTTGATTAACACAAATAAACTTAAAACTCTAAAATAAATAACTAAGTTGTAGCACAAGAAAATATTATTTCATGAACCATTCCCAATTAAGCTTAAATAACATTTTTATGAGTTCTCGGATTATGTAAAGATGGCATATGAATTTGAAAATAATAAACTGTGGACTCGTATAAATTTAAGTGTGTTAGTATTAATACTGACTTTTTTTTTGATTTTTGTTGGACATTTACTGCAATGTCCATTCTTCTCGCTCATTTCCAAAATCCGTCGGCTAGAGTACAGAAGTTAGTCACCGTGGTTCCTAGCCTTTTCGTTTTTTTATTCAAGGTGATTAAATTTAAAGTAATACTAGTAAATTAAAATTAAAAGTGCCTAAAATAATTCCTAATTAATATAACCAGCGAAGTGAAGTGATTTAAAACTATTTTTTTTTGCTTTTCATATTTATTTAGTTCCGGTTTATATTTATACCACAAGTGGCGAAAACTCTGCTCTTGTGAGTTTTTCTTCTTTATAAAAGGTAATAATGCTTTTAAAATTCATTTGAGTATATTATTTAATTCTTTTAACGTTGGACAATAGCGTCCAACAGGCGCTTTTTTGTTTGGACCTAGAATCCGTGGATCTAGACATCCGCCATCTTGATTCGGCTCCCGCCCGCGTGGCGCGTTTTCTGTGGCGACAGCTCGTTCCGGCCCGCCAGTTTCTGGCAGACAAACGGGATAGAGAAGACATCCTCCGGCCTACCTGCGTGCGGTTTACGTACGATCGGGCAGCGTACTGGAGTTGCCGACGTCCTCCCCCGCAACTATAGATCGGCCGTTGGTTTTTTTTCGAGCACGCCCTAACGACGCTGGTGCCCAACATCTTGGTGCCCCCCGGAGATAGGCCTAGTCCCGCCTCTGCGACGGCAGATCATCGCATGAATCTGCGAACCTCCGGTGAACCAGCAGTCGTCGTTTGCTAAAACCCTGCGCAGGTATGTCACTCATGGCCATGAACACACAACACACACACTGACACACAACTATGTTTAACGAAAAAAGAACATAATATAATTAAAATGAATTTAAGCTAAACTTACCTTTCTACATTCATTTATGCTACCTGAGCCCTGTGGTATAGTAGTTCGCCCGGGTTACGTTTTCTTTCCGTTCCACTTCGTTTTTCTGAGCACGTGCGAATTGATTCACTCTTTCGTTTTCGTCCGCTTCAGTTGGATTTCATTCAAAATCATAGCCATCGTTACAATTACTCTCCAACCGTTCAGAACTCCCCGAGAATTAAACTCATGCTAAATTAGCTTAGTCGGGCAACGTAACATCACACGACCAGTGGTCCCTCAATCGTTGGGGGTGGCGCATAAACCGCTGTGTTTCTTAAAAAATTCGAAGAGGTCCTTTTGAAACGGTTATAACTTCCCTAATAGGCTTTGGCTGCTTTCCTCGGACCCGAAGATGTTCAGTTAGCGCAGATCTGGGGCAACAATGCTCGTCAAGATTCCTGACGAACTAATGAGATAAATTCATCGAAGGTGATTTGCCGATAGTAAATATCACCTTCCATAGCCAGAGAGTCCGCTTTCTCATTTCCCAGGATCGAGCAATGAGAAGGGTGATTGAGTAAGACCATTGTGATAAAGCACTCAAAGCTTTACGTATCCCATTCAGAAGATACACTGAGTGTTTAACCGGTTCCATTGACCGAAGGAACTTAGACTGTCAGTGAAGATGAAAAAATGGTCAGGAGGTAGGGATGCGATTTGCTCGAGAGAATAGTGTATAGTATACAGTGTACAGTATACAGAGAGCTAGGCTCTTAAAGATTTTGTCATCAGATTTTGACCCAACTGTGAAAAAGCTTCTCTCCTCACTGGCGTGCCCGTATTTGCTTGCAAATAATGGAGGTATGACCTCCGGGCGAAGGAAGCCTGGTCTTCCATGAACCAACTGCTTCATGGACAGATCAAAAGTAACAGAGGAACTGTAGGAGTCTAAGAAGTTAGCACGATTTGTCTCTACAGAAGAAGGGTTTACCTCCAGCGTTATGCGGAAGCTCCTCAAAGAAATTCCTCCGGAAACTCCTCAGAGGAATCCCTCCGGAAGATCCTCAAGAAAATTTCTTCAGGAGATCCTCAGGAAAATCCTCAGAGGAATTCCTTCAATAATTCCTCTAAGAAATTGCTTCGAAAGTACCTCAAAAAAAGTCCTCAAGAGGATCCTTAAAAGAATTTCTCCGAAAGTTCCTTAAAGGATTTCCTTCGCAAGCTTCTCAAAGGAATTCCTCCAGAAGTTCCTACAGAAATTCCGCCGGAATTTCCTCCACGAATTTCTCCGGCAGTTTCTCCAGGAATATCTCCGGCAGTTTTTCCAGGAAATCCTCCGGAAGTTCCTCCAAGAATTCCTCGGGAAGTTCCTCCAGGATTTCCTCCGGAAGTTCCTCCAGGAGTTTTTCCGGAAGTTCCTCCAGGAATTCCTCCGGAAGTTGCTCCGGGAATAACTCCGGAAGTTCCGCCACGGAATTTCTCCAGAAGTTCTTCAAAGGAATTCCTCAGGAAGTTTCTCAAAGAAATTCCTCCGCAAGTTCCTCCAGAGATTCCCCCGGAAGCCACGGAATTTCTCCGCAGTTACTTCAGAAATTCCTCCAAGGATTCATACGGAAGTTTCTCGAAGATTTTTTGCGGAAGCTTCACAACATATTCATCCTGAAGTACCTCCAGGAATTCCTCCGGAAGCTTCTTCGATTCTATCACAAACGCCCGAATGACAAACGCCCGAATGTAACAGTCGCCCGAATTCCATTCACCCGAAAAGACCAAACGCCCGAAAAGACCATTCGCCCGAATGGACCACTCGCCCGAATGGACCGTTCGCCCGAATGGACCATTCGCCCGAATAGGTCATATATACCTCCAGATTCTATACCAACATGTTATTTTTTCTAATCATATTAAAAGAAAAAATATATACCAATAACCTGGAATATATGAACGTTCCTAGTTTTTCATTCTTTTCTGCTATTTTAGATATCTTCTTAGCCTGCAGTGGTCGTAGGGTATCAGTGGTCGCATTTCTTTCTTCTAGTTGGAAATGTTTTGGAACGCTGTAAAACGTAAGACTTCCTCGTTTCAAAAGCGTATTCCACTTATTGTACCTCCCTATAATGTTATTGGAAGTTCTAGGAATACTGTTTAGGGTATTTTCATAGACCGACCATAGTGAAAGGGAGAAAAGTGGGTCTCTAGTGGTCTTTTTGTGCGTTGATTGGCGACCATTCACATGAGTACACTACGTTAGGCATAAGTACGTTAGCCATGATGGACGTTACGCATTACGGACGTTAGGGATAATGTACGTTAGGCATAATGGTCGTCTGGCATAATTCTGCCTTCTTTATGTCATGGTCTGTTCTTTTGGTCATTTATGTATAACGTCCATTATGCCCAACGGGTACACATAATACTTGCTTACATAAAAAAAATCCGTTTCTTCGGGTAAGATTTTCGAACCTCCTTGAATGTCTTTGTTATATCTTAACATGAAAAAAGTGCTAAGGTAACAAACTTTTTATAGGCAAGTTGAAGTCTTTAATCCTTCCCGTATGCCGATTGTAATCCCAATCGCTGATGTTTTCTGAAAACAAAACTTTGGTTGATCTCAGCCATCTTAAAATCCAATAGTATATACTCTGGATCTAACGTATATTTATAAATTTCGTTCCATTAATGAACAAAAGGCTGTATCATACGTTCCCGTGTTTTAGCATTAATACCAAGGGAACGAATCGACGGTGTTGACCTTCGCTTACAGTCCCGTGAATTGTGAACACTTGAGCAAATTGTTGTGGAGCAGTTGAGAATGTTCCGTCAATTATTTAATTCTTGGCTTGTGCTTACAACACTGAATGACGTGTTGAAGGAAATAGAAAGATAGTCTCATCATTATCATGGATAGTCGATCGCAAGAAAGGTTCTGCGTCCAATGTTGTCATATAGCATCTGTCGATATGCTCATATATATAGTCACATTCTGATGGTTATAAGGGTACATCACGTCGTCACCGGTGTTACATTATACAAACAAATTTTGCTTGAACCTTAATACTTAGGGAAGAAATCATGTCTTCAATACATTTAGAAAGAACAATGTATGAAGAAAAGAAGGGCGAATTCCTAGTTGCTCCCTTATTTTTGACGATTGGTTTAAATAAATACCCTTGCAACGTTATTTTTCGCTACAGCTCTAATTATTAGATTTTGATTCATTTCAGGATGCTTGTGGACCGGTATAGGTGACCAGCATACATAAAACATATTTTAATATCTGATTCTCTCAACAATGCTGAGCGATTGAGACTGCCGTTCGATAACTGCAACACATTCTAGACGTCAAACGGCTATCAATCGACGTCAGATGCAATAAAAGTGCATCTAAATGTGCAGCGCAATGCAGCTGTCATTGAGTTTGACAATAGTTTGAATAAGAAAATTATTTTGAGCTTTTTAGTGGAATGTTTTCACCTGTCATAAGACGAGTTTAAACAATGCGCATTAAGCGCATCAAGCGAGTAGAGCATAAGCACCGTAGGAAGATAAGTACCTAGATAAATTATTATACCTACGCATAGTATAAATAGTATAAGCTGCGATCATTTTCTTTAAGTCGGGTCAAGTACGAGACATTGAAGACGGCCTTACTGTTTAGGTCAAAATACGTATCTGTCAGGATACAATTAACTGGTGGAATTCAATGGGATTGTTTAAACTCGTCTTATGACAGGTGAATAGTTTGAAGTTTAGCGATCCGATAACTGCAAAACTGTTGCAACTATCGAATTGCAGTTAAAAAGCATTGCAGTTAAATGACTTGCAGCTATCGAACGTCTACTGTATAAAGAAATCAAGTCATTATTTGAATATTTATATGAGATAAGTAGGAAATCAAATATACTATTTCTTTTTATTAGTCACAAAAAATCTTTTCATCAAAAAACCGTCTAAGACGAATTAAGTACTGTCCATTTAATTCCACTAGTTAATTTTCGTTATCTTTGCAGATACGTATTTCGACCACAACTGTGTGGTCGTCTTCAGTGTCTTGTACTCGACTCGACTTGAAGAAAACAATCGCAACTTACACTATTTATACTACGCTAGGTACCTAATCTAATCTTATTTGCCTACTTTATTTACCTATACTGTAAATTACTTTATTGTTTAGGTAGAAACTTGAAAACCAAGAAATGCCATTTCCCTGATCCTTATGGAACAGCGCTGTTGTACCTGAGAGTTTCCAAACTCTCAGCTACATCGAGTTTCCATGGAAGAGACATTTCTTAAGATTTTAATATTTGATGCCGTAATTGGGTGATTTTCCTTATACAAGTTTCTACCTAAACAATAAAGTAATTTACAGTATAGGTAAATAAAGTAGGCAAATAAGATTAGATTAGGTACCTAGCGTAGTATAAATAGTGTAAGTTGCGATTGTTTTCTTCAAGTCGAGTCGAGTACAAGATACTGAAGACGACCACACAGTTGTGGTCGAAATACGTATCTGCAAAGATAACGAAAATTAACTAGTGGAATTAAATGGACAGTACTTAATTCGTCTTAGACGGTTTAATACATTCCACTAAAAGAGCTTAATATATTTTTCGGATTTTCACCAAGTAAGGTGAAGAGTTTATTCGGGCATATAGTCTATTCGGGCGAATGGTCTTTTCGGGCGAATGGTCCATTCGGGCGTTTGGTCTTTTCGGGCGTTTGGTCTATTCGGGCGAATGGAATTCGGGCGTTTGTCATTCGGGCGAGCGTCATTCGGGCGTTTGTGATAGAATCGCTTCTTCAGACACCCTTCAAGAATTCCTTCGGAAGGTTCTCCAGTAGTTCCTCCGAAAATTCCTCATGAAACTCCTCCTTCCTCCAAAACCTAGAAATTAAAAAAAGACAAGTGCAAAGAAATCGATTTTATAGTAAATATATAATTACCCTTAATATTTGATGCAAAATTCCCATAAGAGCAAAAAAAATCCAAAAACCAAAAATTATTAGCATTTATTTTTATTTCTGTGTGACGTATATCGCATTTTTAGCTAGAAACATGCTGCGGATAATTTGAATCTTCCTGTTTAGCCTTTCTCCTACAATAAGTGAACGAAGAGACAATAGACTTTTAAAAACCCAGCTCGTTGATATGATGTGGTATTTTTAATATAATATCCAATATAATATAGTGTATCGACAGGTATCTACTGAAGGCTATTGCGCTTCGGAATACCCTTTTAAGGTAATCTTTAACTTAATTTTTAATTAGCTATATCGCAAAATCTTGAGTGACCACAAACGATTTCGAGTGAGTTATGCCAAAATATTAATTCAATTTTTAGTTTTTAAGCCTACCCCAACAAACAGTTTTTTAGCCAGTGGAGATATATCAGCTTCCACACTGATATTCTTCCCTCCCCCTTCATACGGGAGCTTGGCAGAAGGAAGGTCGTGCGATATGTGCCATCACAAATATTGCCCTCCGCTCGCTTTCAAATCGACTTCTATAAAAACATTCTTCATGCCTGCCGTATCCTAACGGAACTATCAATTCTATACTTTCGCCTCTAATGCTATCATGAACATGTACGTCCAAGTTTGGAAGATGATATTAGCATTTCCATATCAAACAGTTTAAGTTGAATAAGCTAGTTTTTTAGCTGAACAAGCCAAATTGTGGCGAAATAAGCTTTTTATCAGCCTCCACTGCTTGTTGGGACCATCCGTAACCCTATATGTGCACAAATAGTAGACTTCTACGACGGGGATTGACGGGGTTGGTATCCATTCAAAGCCGATTTTAACATTAGACATTAACAACATTAACAATCATTATGAATCAAGTGCAATTTGCAATGAAATCTTCTTTTTTGTCACATCTGGAACCGAAGGAATTAGAATCCACTTTTTTTTTCAAGAGCCTAAATCCACATTTCAAACATATAAAACTTTCAATAAAATTAAAAATGCAGAAATTGAACCAAAAATTGTAACAATTTCTTCTTGAAGTGATCTACGCTTTATTTTTCCTTTCAGGAACTTCCTTCAGGACTGGATTAATTTCAAATAAAATTCTGAAAATAACTCTAGAGTTTTTAATTGAGTTTTGTTTTCTCTTGGTCGAAAACAGTTTCTTGAATCGATCTTGGCACGTTTTAGATAATAAAAACTTTAAATTCAAATCGCAAAATCAGATCTGTTTTAAATTTTCAATTTTCAGAACATTGGTTTTCGACTTAAGTCGAGTCAAGTACGATACACTGAAGACGGCCTTACTGTTGTCGTCGAAGTAGGTATCTGTCGAAGGTACAATAAAGTAGTGGAATTAAATGGAATAGTACAAACTCTTCTTATGAATTCACTTGTCATAAGAAGATATTGTACTATACATACTATACATTCCACTAAAAGCTTAAAATAATTTTCATATAAAATAGTTTAAAAACTGTTCGATGGTAGAAGTCCACCATACAGGTGACCTCTGATTCTCGGCTTCATGCTGCTTTATGCTTACCGTGTCTACGGATGAATGGTTAGTATAAGAGTCTTTAAAGCACTAGTGAACCTTCATATTATTGAGCCCTTACTGCGCTAACCGGAGCAATGGGGTAGTTGACTATTTGCTTCTCCGAAATAATCGGCTAAACAAAAAACAATTATTGTATAAAATCTTGACATATACAATTCTGCTGGGGGCAGCAGGGACTATGTCCAAGGGCTTGACGATCCCTGCCCAGGCCATCTGCGAGTTGTGGCGCCTGCCTAGGATGTGGTGGGGTTTGACAGTGGGCCCTGTTAAACCTCTATAAAAAGCTGCATATATCCGCAAGTAGGCTCCACCAAAGCGACCGTGTGCCACTCAAAGCGCACAAGCCCAAGTCCTGGTGTTAGGTGGGACGCTAAACAGCCCTGACACGACGGCCCTCCGACGAGACAGGAGGTTTGCACAGGCCCAATAAGCCGCCTAGAAAACCAATCATTACGAACAATATAAGAGATAATGCGACTCGATATAATCGGCAAAGACCTAGGCGACGAATAAAGGATCACGATTGGAAGCTTGGAACATGGAACTGCAAGTCTCTAGGTTTTGCAGGTTGCGACAGGATGATCTACGATGAATTACATCCCCGCAACTTCGACGTCGTGGCGCTGCAGGAGATTTGTTGGACAGGACAGAAAGTGTGGAAGAGCGGGCATCGGGCGGCTACCTTCTACCAAAGCTGTGGCACCACCAACGTGCTGGGAACCGGCTTCATAGTGCTGGGTAAGTTGCGCCAACGTATGATTGGGTGGCAGCCAATCAACGCAAGGATGTGCAAGCTGAGGATTAAAGGCCGTTTCTTCAACTATAGCATCATCAACGTGCACTGCCCACACGAAGGGAGACCCGACGACGAGAAAGAAGCGTTCTACACACAGCTGGAGCAGACATACGATGGATGCCCCCTGCGGGATGTCAAAATCGTCATCGGTGACATGAACGCACAGGTAGGAAGGGAGGAAATGTATAGACCGGTCTTCGGACCGGATAGTCTGCACACCGAATGACAACGGCCAAAGATGCATAAACTTTGCAGCCTCTTGCGAAATGGTAGTCCGAAGCACCTTCTTTCCCCGCAAAAATATCCACAAGGCCACATGGAGATCAAGTCTCTTGAAGATGGCTGGAGAGATATTCGATCCGCCATTGGTAGCACCGCAACCGCTGCACTTGGCACGGTGCACCCGGATCAGAGAAACGACTGGTATGACGGCTTATGTGAGCAGTTAGTAGAAGAGAAGAATGCAGCATGGGCGAGATTGCTGCAACACCGCACGAGGGCGAACAAGGCACGATACAAACGGGCGCGGAACAGACAAAACTCGATTTTTCGGAAGAAAAAGCGCCAGCAGGAAGATCGAGACCGTGAAGAGACGGAGGAACTGTACCGCGCTAATAACGCACGAAAGTTCTATGAGAAGTTGAACCGTTCACGTAAGGGCCACGTGCCACATCCCGATATGTGTAAGGACATAAACGGGAACCTTCTTACAAACGAGCGTGAGGTGATCCAAAGGTGGCGGCAGCACTACGAAGAGCACCTGAATGGCGATATGGCAGACAACGGTGTATGGTAATGGTATGGTATGGTAATGAAACTAGGAGCACGCGCGCAGGATATACGACTTCCGGCTTCGAATCTCCAGGACATCCAGGAGGAGATCGGCCGGCTGAAAAACAATAATGCGACCGGAGTTGACCAACTACCAGGAGAGCTGTTTAAACACGGTGTTGAGGCACTGGCTAGAGCGCTGCACTGGGTAATTATCAAAGTTTGGGAGGATGAAGTTCTGCCACAGGAGTGCATGGAAGGTGTCGTGTGTCCCATCTACAAAAAGGGCGATAAGCTGGATTGTAGCAACTACCGCGCAATCACATTGCTGAACGCCGCCTACAAGGTACTCTCCCAAATTTTATGCCGTCGACTAACACCAATTGCAAGAGAGTTCGTGGGGCAGTACCAGGCGGGATTTATGGGTGAACGCTCTACCACAGACCAGGTGTTCGCCATACGTCAGGTATTGCAGAAATGCCGCGAATACAACGTGCCCACACATCATCTATTTATCGACTTCAAAGCCGCATATGATACAATCGATCGGGACCAGCTATGGCAGCTAATGCACGAAAACGGATTTCCGGATAAACTGATACGGTTGATCAAGGCGACGATGGATCGGGTGATGTGCGTAGTTCGAGTTTCAAGGGCATTCTCGAGTCCCTTCGAAACGCGTAGAGGGTTACAGCAAGGTGATGGTCTTTCGTGTCTGCTATTCAACATCGCTTTGGAGGGAGTAATACGAAGGGCAGGGATCGACACGAGTGGTACGATTTTCAATAAGTCCGTCAAGTTATTTGGTTTCGCCGACGACATTGATATCATGGCACGTAACATTGAGAGGATGGAGGAAGCCTACATCAGACTGAAAAGCGAAGCTAAACGGATTTGACTAGTCATCAATACGTCGAAGACGAAGTACATGATAGAAAGAGGCTCAAGAGAGCCAAGAGAGTTGCATCAGCTGTTGGGAGAACCATCCATCGTTCACACCGCGAAAATCGGAAGACTGCGGTGGGCCGGGCACGTAGCCAGAATGTCGGACAGTAATCCGGTGAAAATGGTTCTCGACAACGATCCGACGGGAACAAGAAGGCGAGGTGCACAGCGGGCAAGGTGGATCGATCAGGTGGAGGACGATTTGCGGACCCTCCGCAGACTGCGTGGTTGGCGAAGTGCAGCCATGGACCGAGCTGAATGGAGAAGACTTTTATGTGCAGCACAGGCCACTCCGGCCTTAGTCTGATAATATATAAATTGTGTTGTCCCATCTTGCTATTTATTCGCAAACAGTCACATTTCAGATTTTAATACACTTTTGCACAAAAAAGAAATGGTCAATTTAAAAGTTCCATTGCAATGTATACTTATAAAGAATATTATGCCAAATTTTCAAAAAAATTGCAGGTTTTATAAATATTCAAGAATTTTTTCAACGGCATGTTACTGAAGTTGAAGAGAACTGGCATAGGACGCGCATGCGAATAGGGGCAAAATAGTAGTTCCAGAAAGTAGACGGGTGAAATGCTCAGGATAACCCTCCTTGTTTTAAAGGGGGTCTTTTGAAGTCATGTTTTGAGAAAATGGTAATTATTTTGAAATTTTTAGTGTCATAATCGTGGCCACGGAATAGGTTCTGGAAATGCGGAATTTCGGGTACAAAAGGCCAAGATAGGACTACAAAACAAGTTAGTCTTCCGACACCTCAAACTTCTCAGAATATCGCATTTAACTTAGAAAAAGCTCTAGGTTCTTTATAGAGTAAAACTGGCCATGTACTGGCCACGGAATAGGTACCGGAAACCCGGAGTTTCTGGTACATAAGGCCAAAAAAAAAAATTATGGTCTCGGAACAAGATCCGGAAACCCTGAAAAGCCGATAGACTAACGTGGTCCTTTGTATCGGAAATTCCGGAACCTGTTCCATGGCCATCGCATGACCAGTTATACCCTACCAAGAAGCTAAGGCGTATGCTAGATTACTTGTGAAAAGTTTGAGGTGTTAGAAGACTGATTTGCTTTGTAATTTTATCTTGGCCTTTTTTCACCGGAAAATCCGGGTTCCCAGAATCTGCCCAAAAACTATGGCGTTTACTAAATTACTCATGAGATTCATAGAAGTTTGAGATGTCGGAAGACTGATTTATTCCGTAATTCTATGTTGGCATTTTGTACCGCATATTCTTGGTTTCCGGAACCTGATCCGTGGCCATCGCTCACCAGTTTCACCCTCCCAAGAAACTAACGGGTTTTCTAGATTACTCATGAGGTTCTGAGAAGTTTGAGATGTCGGAAGACTAATTTGTTTTGTAGTTTAATGTTAGCCTATTGTACCGAAAATTCCGGATATGCGGAACCTGTTCCGTGATCATCGCATGGCCAGTCTTACCCTAACTAAAAGCTAAGACGTTTTTTGGACTACTCATGAAATTCTGCGTAAGACTGACTTGTTTTGTAGTTCTAAGTTGGCCTCTTGTACCGGAAATTCTGGGTTTCTGGAACCTGTTCTGTGGCCATCGCATGGCCAGTTTCACCCTACAAAGAAACTAAAGAGCGATTCCAAGCAACTGCATCAAAATTTAACAAAATTTTTAATTCATGATTTTCTATTGAGTTGAAACTGTGCACAGTTTTTCAATTTCATCTAAATCGTCATTTTTCGATATCAAATCTTTTTATTGAGTCACGACTTCAAAAAACGACTTCACGGTTCAAAAATATTCAAAGAGCTGCACAGCAAAAACGGAATGTTCGATTGTTATGATTTTCAGCAAAGTTAGCCAACTAAGGGTCTGTCTCATTTGGAGAATTAAACTTAAAAGTGACAGTTCGAGAATTAAAAAATCACCCCGTTATAAGAATGGCTGGTGCTACCCAGCAATTCCAATAGGACATCGATGGAAAATGATTCGATATCTGTCAAAAGTAATCTTGCTCTGCGAGCAGGGTTATTTGATAATTATTGAAATGTCACTTTTAAGTTTAATTTCAGTTTAATTATCCAATTGAGACAGACCCTAAATGGTGATTCTTAAAAAAATGTACACCGTAAAATTTTTTTTTTTTTGCTTTAGAAAATATCATTTTTGTCACAAAAACTCAAATATCTCAAAACCCTATCTTTTTACGAACGTAAAACGGTCCATTATATTAGCTATCTACCATAAAAATTTGGTGATGGTAAACTAATAAACAAAAAAGTTATGACATTTCAAACATTTCACAATTTTCACACATAGTAAACAAAAAAACTATTTCCGTGTATTTTTTTTTTTTCAGGAATCGCAGTTGGATGCTGATTTTATTGTTAAGGGCCTTGCGTGAGTTAAACAAGTTGTTTTTATGATATTCCATATTTATGTATTCATCGATATTATGTATATTATATGTATAAATATAATATGTATAAATAAAAATGAATTAACAGATCACAAAAATAATTTTAGATTTGACATTTAATATCAGCACCAGAATATTTTTTTGCAGGAAATGATCGATGAGTCTCTCTACTCGATCTATCATATTATCCTAATTATTAAATTAAATGTGGCAGTTACACAATGTTGTTATAGAAACTTTAAGAGTTTTGGGTTTGAATTTCGGTATGGGTTATGATATCATGAAAACAGTTTATTAATACTTTTTTTTTATATATTTTTATTCCATTTTTTTCTAATATCGAACACTTTTGAATTATTATCAGCACAGTTTGAGTATAGTTTTGCTTTAATTTTATTTTCCGACAATGGAATGAAACAGTGAAATTTTTGGGTTCCTTGGATCGTTTTTGCTTTATTATATTGCTCGCTGAGCTCTGAAGCCCTTATTTCGTACTCTTCAGTAGTAGTAAAACAAAATGATAATTTGTCTTTTTCTTTTCTACGATTCGCCCAATCAAAAAGTTCTTTCGCAGTTTTAATTGGATGCTCACGTTCTTTGGCTAAACTTGCTCTTGTGGCCATGCGCTTTATTGTTCCTCCAATAGCATCACAAGGACCTTTGCCATGTGACGTAGCAAAAAAAATGCCATTCTGCATCAATTCCGCTGGATTGTTCTGTTTTAATGAAATCGTGAGGGATTAAACTTTCTAATTTCAAGCAAAAATATGACACAAACTCATCTACAGGTTTTACAATAGTTTCTAGGTCACACCTTCTTCTTCTTCTTCTTCGTTGGCATTACATCCCCCACTGGGACATAGCCGCCTCGCAGCTTAGTGTTCATTAAGCACTTCCACAGTTATTAACTGCGAGGTTTCTAAGCCAAGGTTACCATTTCTGCATTCGTATATCATGAGGCTAACACGATGATACTTTTATGCCCAAGGAAGTCGAGACAATTTCCAATCCGAAAATTGTCTAGACCGGCACCGGGAATCGAACCCAGCCACCCTCAGCATGGTCTTGCTTTGTAGCCGCGCATCTTACCGCACGGCTAAGGAGGTCATACCTATATGTGGTCACCCATTGCTCAAATGATAACTGATCAATATATTTTTCTTCAAACTCAGCGAATAAAGTATTTTCCAATGATGAAGAATCTGGACAATCCGAACAAGATCGTAGATAGCAATTTGATGTTGTATTTTCACACAAAAGACTACCAGTTAACATTTTAATTCTTTTCAAACTATGTAAAATAAGATTAATATTCTCATGGGTTGTGCACACACACACATTATGTGTTCCTGAATTGGAAAGAAGCTTACATTGCCTTGATGAGGAAAACCTACTTTAATATTATCGTGAATTTCCTTGAAACGTGTGTACGCTTCTTTCAAAGTCGTCATCATTAATCGACCAGGCATAGCTCGACTTACTTCATCATCTTCAAAATATTGAACTACTATTTCTTTTGTCTCATCTGTTAATGCAGTACTAGACCTAGTATTTTTGGTTGAAAGACAGTTATTCTTAAATTGTTTTGCCTCTTTTACTGTATTTCTATTGATTTTGAACTCATCAATGGCATCCTAAATAGACCACGAACTTGGCAGCATCGACAAAATCAATAATTTTTCTTTCCTTGTCTTGGCTGCATTCGAGAACCTTTCCTTCATATTTATAATTACCTCATCGTAGTCTGTATTTTCCACATCATCAGGTCCTAATTTAAAGAGGTTTCTTCGTACAGCTTCGTTTATTTCACGGTATTTTTCTCCGGGTAATAAACATAGTCCATCTTACTCCATTTAATCAGGTCACTTTTATCCCAGCCATGCCCTCGTTAAAGCGTTCGATGTTGACCTTTTGGATACACTCATCTTCCGATTGATTTGTTGAAACAGATTTCACCATACGGTGGCAAGGCTCTCAGCACTTGATACTTCTGGCAATCCCTCAGTTGTTGTCGTTTTCGAACTTCCTGCGCTCTGCTCAACCGATGATATACAAATTGCTCTTTTGTCAACGTTTAGACGACAGGACGTGCAAATGCCTAAATTTGTATTCAATGTGGACATTGGAGCATAACCAGTCGCTTTCAGTTTATCTATGGTGCTTTCTGTGAGATTTCGTAATCGTGTTCTATTGAACTTTTTTTTCAATCAAACGGCCTACAACAGTTGAGAAAGCGGCTACTCATTGTTCGTTGTATTCTAATAAACAAAATCACTTTTAAGTTTATACTGACTAGTTTGGTGTCATTTGCTTGACTGAACAAAAAAATTACCATAAGATCTTCAACAACCTTAGTGGTAGTAATTTTTTTGCTTTTTCGTGAGCATTGTCATGGTATGTACCTATCATGCATTTGTTGTTGTTGAAGATACCCGTTTCCTCCCGATCATAAAGTCTATTCTCTAAGAGGTATATTTTTTGCAGGTAAACTATAGACGTATACGTGTATATAAATCTTTGATTTTGCAGCTTTTGTCTTAAAAATAACATTTCTGATATGTTTCTTATTATCAACAGGTTTCAAAACTATTAAAAGAATTTTTCGCCAGTCACGTACAATGAAAATTATGACATTATCAATACTTTTGATCACAACACTGGATCGTGTCTAAGTTTCTTATAGATGCTATGCATAATTAAATCAAAATATCATGAAAACAACTTATTTAAATCACGCAAAGCCCTTAACAATAAAATCTGCATCAAACTGCAATTCTCGAAATAACTTACACGGAAATTTTTTTTTTTTTTTTACTAAATGTTAAAATTGTGAAATGTTTGAAATGTCATAACTTTTTTGTTTATTAGTTTACCATCACCAACTTTTTATGGTAGATAGCTAATATAATGGACCGTTTTCCCTAAAAAAATTACGTTCGTAAAAAGATAGGGTTTTGAGATATTTGAGTTTTTGTGACAAAAATGATATTTCTAAAGGTAAAATTTTTTTTTTTGCTTTGCACTTTTTCTTAAGCACTATCATTTAGTTGGCTATTTTTGCTGGAAAAATCGTAACAATCGAACATTCCGTTTTTGCTGTGCAGCTTTTTGAATATTTTTTAACCATTTTCACATGCACCCTTTTGAAAAGTTAGCCGTGACTCAATATGAAGATTTGATATCGAAAAATGACGATTTTGATGAAATTGAAAAACTGTGCAAAGTTTCAGATATTTTCGAAATGGTCGCTCACGATCGACTGGCATGCCTCCGTGGAATGCCTCTAAGGCTTTGGTCCGATTCGTGAATTAAAATCGAATTAAACTTAAAAGTGACAGTTCGGAAATTATGAAATCCCCCGCTCATAAGAATGGCTGGTGCTACCCAGCAAGACCAACAAAACGTCTATAAAAAATGATTCAATATCTGTCAAAAATAATCTTGCTCTGCGAGCAGGGTTATTTGGAAATTTTTGAACTGTCACTTTTAAGTTTAATTCGATTTTGATTCACGAATGCTTGGAATGCTGAGAAGTTTGAGGTGTCGGAAGACTGACTAGTTTTGTAGTTTTTTGTACTGGAAATTCTGGATTTCCGGAACATGTTCCATGGTCATCGCATAGCCAGTTTTACCCTGCCAAGAAATTATGGCGTTTTCTAGATGATTCATAAATATGAGCAGTTTAAAGTGTCGGAAGACTGACTTGTTTTGTAGTTCTATGTTGATCTTTTATATCGGAAATTCCGGGTTTCCGGGACCTGTTTCGTAGCCATCGCATGACTAGTTTTACCCTACCAAGAAACTCAGGCGTTTTCTGGACTACTCATGAGATTCTGAGAAGTTTGAGGTTTCGAAAGACCAATTTATTCCGTGGACCTATGTTGGCCTTTTATACTGGATATTTTGGGTTTCCTTAACCTTTTTGGTGGTCTTCCGGAGGCAAATTTATGTCTCTTTGACTATTGTTATCAATCGACCATTAGTTATTAAAACACCTGTTATGACACTCAACCCTGTAAAAGAGCGAGGGTCATTCCGAGCATTTTACCCGTTTAATTTCTGGAACCAATATTCCTCTTGGTCACAGTTCAAACCACTTGCATTTTAGTTGAAAATTGACCGAGAACGAGCTGTTTTAATAATTATTCTCTCTGTAATAATTATTCTCCAATTATTAGTGTGGGTAAACTATTAGGCATACTAGTAGCATAGCCAAAAATTGGTCTGGGATTTTAATTTTTTTAGTTTTCTAAAAAAAAATTCTCTGAGGGGAAGGGGTATGTCCAACAGCCCTCCCCCTGGCTACGCCACTGGGCATATATAAAAAAAACCACCACTTTCAGATATAAAACAGATTTCAGAATATTAGAAAAATTGAGTTTCCACTCAACCAATTTCTAACGAATATTTCAAGAATTTTTTAGGCTGCAAAATGTGTTTTCCAGTTTCATTACCCTTTTACATTATAGACCATTTTTTGTCGTAAAAATAATGTGAAAATAATGCTTACTGATGCTGCAATCGCCCCACTTTTCCCTATTCAGGTCGAAATATGTACATATATATGTACACAAATTATTGTGTTGCCACCAAAGTAAGATAAGCGATGTATTTTTAATCTCAGATTGTATTGTGGTAGTTTGGCTGTATTTTGTCATATTTATAGTTTTATAGTTGTTAAAGCTATAGCTTTACATTACATGTAACACTCTCCTTCATTATCACAACGTCAATAAATTGTATGTTTTGAAATGAACAAAGTTCCAAATTAATTCAGATGTCCAAAATACTGTCATCCTTTGAACTGTTCTTATTTTTGTCGAATATTATTTATTTCATAAATAATGCTCACTAGGCGTACCGCGACTTACCTTCATTGCTCTATTAATGTAATTGTAACGCGACAACGAGTTAGTATTACAGCCCTTTGCACCACATGTAAAAACATTAGATCGTGATTTTTTTACACCTTTGATCCTGCTTGATAGCAAGAAACAAGAAAATACGGCACGTGTACCCAGCACAACAACAAACGGATCAATACTCTCGATACGTCATTGTTTAACTTTTACTGTTTTCTTCTTAACAATCCAGCACTTTTCTCAATTACCTAACGTAAGTAATCACTCTTCTTCACACAAACAACAGCTAATGGCCTTTTAAAATGTCTAATCCCGAACGGCAGCGACGACGAGCGTAGACCTTGTTAAAGGGCACTACTTTACACACGGTACCGTTAATTCCAGACGACGACGGAGACAAAGGCCAAAATTTGCAGCAGTTTCTACTGATGATGTTGTTACACGCAAGAGGTCTTTTTTGTTACGAAACCGACCTCGCCAGAACGCGCGACCCCACGAGAACGACGACAGCCGATCAATGGAAACAATTTTTGACAGATTTTACAACTGCAAAGGAGGGGAAGTTTGGTTGGTGATTATTCTCTCATATTTCCACACAGAAGCACGCTAAAGTTGACTCTGACACAATTGCACTGAAGGTTGAAGAGAATAAAAAGTAAAAAATACCTTATTTTTTAAAGTTTTCACTATAATAAAAATTTAAAAAAATATTTAAAGTTATCAAATTTAATATGAAAAGATAGAACATTTTGCTGGGACGGGACAGTTGAACGAATGTAAAAATATTACGTTCTTATGAGTTCCGATGAAAATCATCAAACTCGAACTGAAATCGATCTAGAGGGGACGCTGCAATATAGGGGAATTTTTCCGATCTCCATCTAACTGAACATATATTCATCTCATCGCGAAACAAAGAAATACGGCACCAATTTCGTGGCTTCTTTTTGTCTGCATTTTGTGTGCTCACTGATAAAAAAAATCACAAAAATAAGAAATAAATTAAATACCTTTTCATTGATTTGTTTTTGATGGGATGAACATCGGAGCCATGAGTTAGGCAGTTAAATCGAAAAAATAACCCAGATAAGATCGTTGAGTAAATCGTATAGAAAATAAAGATTCGTTTGAAAATTTTTCATGGACACACTTCTCGCGTGATTTTTGAAAACGTCGTAAGTCCAAATGAGAGACTCTCTTTTATTACGCTCTCTTTTGCTAATATCTAGGCTAGTTTAATATTTGTTGCAATATTTTCACCTCAGCACAATAGACAAATCTATTTTCTTCAGATCGGTGCTGAAAAATCCAATGTAAATGTTAGTATGGCTTTGTAATAATCGAAAGAGAAAGTAAACAAAGAGAGCCTCTCTTTTGGACTTACGACGTTTTCAAAAATCACGCGAGACTTTCTCTCATAACGCGTGTTCTACTGTACAGGGAGTCTGCTGGATCAACTATATTGCTATACCATTCCAGTATTAGGCATGTTACTTTGATTTACAGAATTCTGTGTACGTCTACAGAACAGTTACAGGAAATTTTGTTTGAGCAACTCTTAGTGTATAATAATTATGTTTGGAATAGAAAAGTGAGAGAGCGTAACCGTTTCTCACCATGAATGTGCGTTCGGTTCCGGAGCGAGATGAAGGTGAGATAAAAAATGTGAGAATAAATTTTGTCAGTATCACGACTACTAATAGGGTTATAATTAAACAATAAAATAATTCTTCACCTGGTTGATTCTTCATGTAATATTCTTTAGAATATTGGGGATAATCTGAAATACTGATTATATTTTTAGATTGCTATACGAGATGTAAAGAGTAGACTATAGTATTTCGAACGATAACAACAGAACCAGTAATGTTAACATTCATTACATCTCATTGGCTGCCCAGATAACCGTAAGCATTTAGTAAATCGAAAAGGCGAAACATAGTGATTATCTGGGTAAATTTCTCATAATCGGGAGCGACGCACATACTCAAGAAAAACGAAACCCGTGTGCGGATACACATACCTTTCCAAAACGTTTAATTTCATTTGTTCAATATTCAAATTTTTCATCCCTAAACGAACGCGTGATCTTTATAGATCAGAAACTTTTCATGTCCTGTGATTATATAGATCAGATTTGCTATCAACTAAAGCGGAACGGCGTCGGAACCGGCAGATTTGACAGATAGCCCATATATTTTCTATCAAATTTTCTATTTCCGTCGCCGTTCCGCTGAATTGCGTTTGAAACTAGACTCTCATGGTGGCGCTAGTGTCTATCATATTCAAATCATTTCTAGATATGTGATAAATATAAAGCACATTAAAAATAATATCATAATAACATTTCTCATGATGGTCATATTTATTTTCAAGTAATTTCTTCAGAATTTTTTTTTCAGAGATTTGACCTAATTTCATTAATTTCGTTTACATATATAGACAGATTACACTGAATCAACAATTTTAATAATCACAAAGACATGTTATAGATAAATTCCTTTGGAGTTCAGACTATTTGGTTTACCATGTCAACTACACCTTACACAGGATCGATAAAAACCTATCGTTGGCTAAATCGCATGCGTATGTTTCACGAGTGAAATATGTCCAAATGATGTAGTTCTCCAAATCGTTCTGAAGTTCATAAGGAAAATTCTTGCTAATTCCGAACAACTTATTGTGAATGAATACTTGTGAAATATAAATCCCCAGGAAATTCAGAATCATTTCCCCAGGCGAATGTACCACGGGTTGCATCAGCTGTCGGAAAAACCATCCATCGTTTACAAAACATACGTAGCCAGAATGTCGGATAATAATCCGATGAGACTGATGGCCATCAGTAGCACCTTTTTGCCTTTCTCGTATACTAAGTATACGTAAAGGCTATACTATCACTCCAAAACCAAACTTTTGATAGAAGGCGCGGAGACCCATAGTGTTATATACCAATCGACGCTGCTTGCCGATTTGATGTGATGTCTGGTTGTGTGTATTTATGTATGTGTGTGTGTATGTGTGTATGTGTACAAATTTTGTAGACAAACTTTTGAAACTTAGCATTACCTGATTTACTCGCAACAAGTTGCATTCGACGGGGAATGCGGTCCCATTGTGTGCTATTGGGACTCGACCCGATCGGACATTGCGTTTCGGAATTATTGAAAAATCATTGTTTTTCCCAAGGGTCCCCCCTTGGAAAAAATTTCAAAATCGAAAAAAAAAATTTTTTCAAGAATGGTGGCAATGCATAGTAATTAATGCAAAAACATGCAAAATGATAGAAAATATGCGATCTATTCCCCTAACGTGCTTTTTTGACCTTTTTTATGTGATTTTTTCTGTACATTTTACGATGCACGAGAAAGGCATCATCGCCCCTAGGTGGATTAATCTGGGTTTTATTTTTTATTATCAGACTAAGGTCAGAGTGGCCTGTGCTGCACATAAAAGTCTTCTCCATTCAACTCGGTCTATGGCTGCACTTCGCCAACCACGCAGTCTGCGGAGGGTCCGCAAATCGTCCTCCACCTGATCGATCCACCTTGCCCGCTGTGCACCTCGCCTTCTTGTTCCCGTCGGATCGTTGTCGAGAACCATTTTCACCGGATTACTGTCCGACATTCTGGCTACGTGCCCGGCCCACCGCAGTCTTCCGATTTTCGCGGTGTGAACGATGGATGGTTCTCCCAACAGCTGATGCAACTCGTGGTTCATTCGCCTCCTCCACGTACCGTCCGCCATCTGCACCCCACCACAGATGGTACGCAACACTTTCCTTTCAAAAACTCCCAGTGCGCGTTGGTTCTCCACGAGCATCGTCCAGGTCTCGTGTCCGTAGAGAACTACCGGTCTTATAAGCGTTTTGTAGATAGTCAGTTTGGTACGGCGGCGAACTCTATTCGATCGGAGCGTCTTACGGAGTCCAAAGTACGTACGATTTCCAGCCACTATGCGCCTCCGAATTTCTCTGCTGGTATCGTTATCGGCGGTCACCAGTGAGCCCAAGTACACGAATTCTTCAACCACCTCGATTTCGTCACCACCGATAGAAACTCGTGGTGGGTGGCTCACATTGACCTCTCTTGAGCCTATCATGTACTTCGTCTTCGACGTGTTGATGACTAGTCCAATCCGTTTAGCTTCGCTTTCCAATCTGATGTAGGCTTCCTCCAACCTCTCAAAGTTACGTACCATGATATCAATGTCGTCGGCGAAACCAAATAACTGGACGGACTTCGTGAAAATCGTACCACTCGTGTCAATCCCTGCCCTTCGTATTACTCCCTCCAAAGCGATGTTGAATAGCAAACACGAAAGACCATCACCTTGCCGTAGCCCTCTACGCGTTTCGAAGGGACTCGAGAATGCCCCTGAAACTCGAACTACGCACATCACCCGATCCATCTTCGCCTTAATCAACCGTATCAGTTTATCCGGAAATCCGTTTTCGTGCATTAGCTGCCATAGCTGGTCCCGATCGATTGTATCATATGCGGCTTTGAAGTCGATAAATAGATGATGTGTGGGCACGTTGTATTCGCGGCATTTCTGCAATACCTGACGTATGGCGAACACCTGGTCTGTGGTAGAGCGTTCACCCATAATTCCCGCCTGGTACTGCCCCACGAACTCTCTTGCAATTGGTGTTAGTCGGCGGCATAAAATTTACGAGAGTACCTTGTAGGCGGCGTTCAGCAATATGATTGCGCGGTAGTTGCTACAATCCAGCTTATCGCCCTTCTTGTAGATGGGACACACGACACCACTCGACATCCACTCCTGCGGCAGAACCTCATCCTCCCAAACCTTGGTAATCACCCAGTGCAGCGCTCTAGCCACCACCGTGTTTAAACAGCTCTCCTGGTAGTTGGTCAACTCCAGGGGCTTTGTTGTTTTTCAGCCAGCCGATATCCTCTTGGATTTCCTGGAGATTCGGAGCCGGAAGTCACATGTCCTGCGCGCGTGCTCCTAGGTTCATTACCATACCGCCACCTTTGTCTGCCATATCGCCATTCAGGTGCTCTTCGTAGTGCTGCCGCGACCTTTGGATCACCTCACGCTCGTTTGTAAGAATGTTCCCGTTTATGTCCTTACACATATCGGACTGTAGCACGTGGCCCTTACGTGAATGGTTAGACTTTTCATAGATCTTTCGTGTGTTATTAGCGCGGTACAGTTGCTCCGTCTCTTCACGGTCTCGATCTTCCTGCTGGCGCTTTTTCCTCCGAAAATCGAGTTTTGTCTGTTCCGCGCCCGTTTGTATCGTGCCTCGTTCGCCCTCGTGCGGTGTTCAGCAATCTCGCCCATGCTGCATTCTTCTCCTCAACTAACTGCTCACATTCGCCGTCATACCAGTCGTTTCTCCGATCCGGAGCCACCGTGCCTAGTGCAGCGGTTGCGGTGCTTCCAATGGCGGATCGAATATCTCTCCAGCCATCTGCAAGAAATGCTGCGCCTAGCTGCTCTTCCGTTGGGAGTGCCACTTCCTGCTGCTGCGCGTAGTCTTGGGCTAGTCTACCATCTTGTAGCCGCCCAATGTTCAGCCGCGGCGGACGACTCCGACGCGTGTTGATCACCGTCGAGAGTTTTGCGCGCAGACATACTGCAACGAGGTAGTGGTCGGATTCAATATTCGCACTGCGGTAAGAGCGTACGTTCGTGATGTCGGAGAAGAATTTACCGTCGATTAGAACGTGGTCGATTTGGTTTTCCGTTACTTGATTAGGTGATTTCCATGTGGCCTTGTGGATATTCTTACGGGGGAAGAAAGTGCTTCGGACTACCATTCCGCGGGAGGCTGCAAAGTTTATGCATCGTTGGCCGTTGTCGTTCGATACGGTATGCAGACTATTCGGTCCGATGACCGGTCTACGCATTTCCTCCCTTCCTACCTGTGCGTTCATGTCACCGATGACTATTTTGACGTCCCGCAGTGGGCATCCATCGTATGTCTGCTCCAGCTGCGCATAGAACGCTTCTTTCTCGTCGTCGGATCTCCCTTCGTGTGGGCAGTGCACGTTGCTGATGCTATAGTTGAAGAAATGGCCTTTTATCCTCAGCTTACACATCCTTGCGTTGATTGGCTGCCACGCAATCACACGTTGGCGCATCTTTCCTAGCACTATGAAGCCGGTTCCCAGCTCGTTGGTGATGCCACAGCTTTGATAGAAGGTAACCGCTCGATGCCCGCTTTTCCACACTTTCTGTCCTGCCCAGCAGATTTCCTGCAGCGCTACGACATCGAAGTTGCGGGGATGTAATTCATCGTAGATTATCCTGTCGCAACCTGCGAAGCCTAGCGACTTGCAGTTGCCGATTGTATCGAGTCGTATTATCTTCTATGTCGTTCGTAATAGTTGTTTTTAAAGGCGGCTTATTGGGCCTGCGCAAACCTCCTGTCTCGTCGAAGGGCCATCGTGTCAGGGCTGTTTAGCGTCCCACCTAACACCAGGACTTGTGCTTGTGCGCTTTGAGCGGCACACGGTCGCTTTGCAGGAGCCTGCTTGCGGATTCATGCAGCTTTTTATAGAGGTTCTAGGCAGGCGCCAAAACTCGCAGATGGCCTGGGGAGGGATCGTCAAGCCCTTGGACATAGTCCCTGCTGCCCCCATCAGTAGCACATACTTTGCACGAAAGAATATCCGAAGGCACACCTGGAGACACCCAAATGATGAAACTTGCAACCAGATAGACCATGTTCTGGTGGATGCGCGCCATTTCTCGGATGTGATCGATGTGCGGACATTCAGAGGTTCGAACATTGACTCAGATCACTACCTCGTAGTCAGTAAAATTCGATCACGGTGTCAACTGTATCAAACGAAAGATCACAGGAAACGATGCGTTACAATATCCAGCGATTGTCGGCGGATTGAGTATCGGCTGAGTACCACCAGAAGCTCGACGAACGGATAAATGCAATCAACGTTAGCGACAACATCAAAGATCTATGGGAGTCGATGCATGGAGCGGTGAGCACAACAGCACGAGAAGTGGTAGGCAGTGCACAGAGGCGACCCAGGACGGGCTGGTTCGATGTGGAGTGTCAGAGAGTGACAGACGAGAAGAACGTTGCCTGAAGCCGGATGTTGGTGTCGGGTACCCGATCGAATAGAGATCGGTACAAAGAAGCAAGAGCAGCCAAAAAACGAACCCATCGCAGACAGAAGAAAGAATATAAAGAACAAGTGATTAGCGAGGCGCAGGAAAAAAATAGAGCAGAACGATATGCGGAGGTTCTATGAGTCTGTCAATGGCGTGCGGAGAAAGACAGCGCCATCTCCCGTCATGTGCAACGGCCAACAAGGGAATTTGCTGACAGATAAAACCGAAGTGGCTGTCAGGTGGAAGCAACACTTCGAGACTTTGTTAAATAGTGGAAGTAACGGTGCATCGGTGAACAGAATAAATATTAGCAACGATGGACAAGCTGTGGAGTCGCTTACGCTAGAAGAGGTTAAAAAAGCTGTTAAAGAGCTGAAAAACAATAAGGCTGCGGGGAAGGACCAGCTCCCGGCTGAACTTCTCAAACATGGCAGTAAGTAGCTTTATGAAGATCTGCGCCATATTATGTCGAAAATATGGGAAGATAAGGAAATGCCTGCTAGCTGGTTGAACGGCCTCATTAGCCCTCTCTTTAAGAAAGGGCACAGACTGGAGTGCGCCAATTACCGAGGAATAACCCTCCTTAAGTCGGCGTACAAAATTATGTCTCGTATTCTGTTTGACAGATTGAGACCGCTTTAAGAGTCCTTCGTCAGCGAATACCAAGCAGGTTTTCGTGAGGGTCGATCAACGACGGATCAAATGTTTACCCTGAAGCAGATCCTTGATAAATTCCGGGAGTACAACTTTTCAGACACATCATCTGTTTATTGATTTCAAGGCGGCGTACGATTCAGTGAAACGGAATGCATTAAGGCAAATTATGCTTGAACATGGTTTTCCGGCGAAACTGATATGGCTGATTCGTATAACGTTGGACAGATTAAAATCAAGTGTAAGGGTTGCGGATGAAATATCGACGTCATTTGTTACATTAGATGGATTAAAGCAAGGTGATGCACTCTCGAATCTACTGTTCAATATAGCGCTTGAGGGAGCGATTTGGAGAGCTGGTGTGCAAAGAAGCGGTACCATTATCACAAAATCGCATATGCTCCTGGAATTTGCGGACGACATCGATATTATCGGGATTGTTCCCCGTGCCGTGGAAGAGGCTTTTGTGCCTTTTAAGAGGGAGACAGCGAGGATTAGACTCACGATCAATACCAGCAAAACGAATATTACGTCGCTGGCAATCCACGTGGGTTCATTAGTGATGGTGGTTGCGAAATGATGCTGGATGGTGAAAAGTTTGAAGTGGTGGAAGAATTTGTGTATCTTGGAACATTAGTGACGTGCTATAATAATGATGTTACCCGCGAGGTGAAAAGGCGTATTGCAGCTGCAAATAGGGCTTATTACGGACTTCGTAACCAGCTTAAGTCCCGTAGTCTGCAAACGAAAACAAAACTCGCGCTGTATACTACTCTGATTCTTCCGGTGGCTTTATACGACCATGAAACATGGACGTTAAAGGAGGCTGATCGGAGAGCTTTCGGAGTGTTTGAGCGTAAGGTGCTGCGGACAATACTCGGCGGTAAACAGGAGAACGGTATCTAGCATGAATCACGAACTGTACCAGGTGTATAAAGGGCTTATTCAACACGGCAGACTACAGTGGGCTGATCACGTTGTTCGTATGCCGGTAGAACGTCAAGCGAAGATAATATTTAGTAGAGAACCCGCAGGCTTCGTGGAAGGCCGCGTAGACGATGGCTTTTTGCAGTTGAAGAGGACCTGAAGGCGCTCAATGTTCAGGGCGACTGGAAGCGATTGGCCCAGGATCGAGTCCAGTGGAGAAGGATACTCCATTCGGCTTAGGTTCATCGAAGAGCTGTAGCCCATCAAGTATCAAGTAAGTAATCCGGTGAAAATGGTTCTCGACAACGATCCGAGGGTGTCCTACGAAAGGCTGAACCACATAAGCCTGAAAACTCATAAGGCTGAAATCTCGAAAGGCTAAAATTTTTCGAAATGCTGAAATTGATGGGATGAAATGAATCCCAACCATACGAGTTGTTGTACCAACCATGTTGAGAGTTTGAATAGTGAATAGCAGTGGCGTTTCCCTTTGCACTGGATTTAAATTTAAGGAATTGGTGTGTGAAAATGCATATAAATAATAACTAGATTTTGATTAGTATAAACGACTCTGATAGTTTTATTTTCCATTTGGGCAGTCTAAATGTCAAAATTTGTATTGTTTATGTCAATGCGGCTACGTGAGGTTACGCGACACGCCATTGGTGAATAGTGAATAAGGAATGACGAGTAAAGAATAAATAATTATGAATAAATAATAAAAAAAATAAAGAAGAACTAAGAAGAAGGTAGAACGAAGAAGGAAGATCTATGGAATAATAACTAAGAAGAAGAAAGTAAAACTAAGAAACGAAGAAAGAAAAGGGAACAAGGAAGGATTGAAGAAGAATGAAGGAAGAAAAAAGAAGGAAGATGGAAGTAAGAAGAAAGAAGAGTTCATTTATATGCTACCTCCAAATTTCTTGTGCTGTACAGACTAAAAAATAAGAATTCCATATAAAAATTGAAAGACAACAAGGAGTCGCAAGAAGGTTTCGGTTCATTTTAGTTATTAACGTCAAATGTGAATTCAACCATTAAAATCGGTTTCTCACGATTTTTCAGCCTGGGCCTGTTCAAATATTACGTAACGCGAAAAACGTTGTTTTGTGTTAGCAGGCCAAACTTAAGGCCTAGAACATCATAGCAATCTATGTTACTTTGACACTAAAAATAAAAAGCATTCTTGTTTTCACCTCAGTCCAATCAAGACGTTATTTGTCTAGATCTCTGACTGTGTCCCATATATAACAGTTTTGGCGACGAGGATTACGGAAATTCAAAGATTTTTAATTTCAAGATGAATCCAGAGTTTCAAAAATAGCTTCTGGATATTCTTCAGAATCAACAACGGATTCTCGATAAACTGATGGAAAATCAATCATCCGCTGGTCAAGACAATGGAAGTTCATCAAGCCAACAATCCACGTTTTCGACCCAGAGGAACAACAATCAGGAGTTTATTATCGAGTCTCTGTCCAGTGGAATCACAGAGTTCATGTACGATCCTGAGAACGGCGTAACATTTGCAGCGTGGTTCTCAAGGTATGAAGACTTGTTCCATGAAGATGCAAAAAACCTGGATGAAGCCGCAAAAGTTAGACTTTTGCTTCGGAACATTGGTACGGTGGCACATCAAAAGTACATTAGCTATATCCTTCCGAAGAAGCCCAAAGATCAAAATTTCGATCAAACCGTATCAATTCTGAAGACCATTTTCGGACGACAGATTTCAGTGTTCAACGCAAGATATCAGTGTCTACAGCTGTCAAAGAACTCCAGTGATGATTTTTACACTTACGCAGGAATCGTTAATCAAAAATGTGAAGAATTCAAGCTTAACGAAGTGACGCCAGATCAGTTCAAATGCCTTATGTACGTGTGCGGCCTCAAATCACACCGGGATGCAGACATTCGCACCACTCTCCTGTCCAGAATTGAAAGCAATAAGCCTGATGATGATATGACGGTACATAGGTTAGCAGATGAATACCAGCGACTGATCAATCTAAAACGCGACACAGCAATGGTAGAGAAGCATAGCAGCACGGAGCAAGCAGTATGTGCCATAACTCGTACAAATCCATCAAGATTCACTTCCAGCGATGAACCTAATGACGTTCCGAGATCACCATGTTGGAGAAATGCACTACTCGAAGCACTGTTTCTTTGTCAATCATGAATGCCACACGTGTAAGAAGATTGGTCATAAGAAAGGTTATTGCGCCTGTTTTGAGAAGCCGATCAAAAAGCAGAAAGATAAACGATTCAAGCAAAAGTTTCAAGCACAGGGGGTGTTCACTGTCAATCAAGTAGAACTATCGGATAGATGGAAGTATGTCACAGTGGAGATCAACGGAGTACCAATTAAACTTCAGCTCGACTGTGCTTCAGACATCACCATCATTCCTGAAGATGTTTACGTTCAACTAGGTTCACCTGTAGCAAAAACCCTCCATTGATGCAGTTAATGTTAGTGGCGAAGAGGTTGGACTTATTCGTGAATTATAGTGCAGCGTTTCTTTAATGAACTTGGACTTTGCAAAAAGAAAAAGGTGTCGTTCACAGTCAAACCTGGTATCAAACCCATATTCCGTCTGAAACGACCAGTTCCTTATGCATCTGCAAGCAAGATTGAAGTAGAATTGGATCGTCTTCAAAAACTCGGAATTATCATACCTGTATCGTATTCAGAGTGGGCTGCTCCGATAGTAGCTGTGACAAAACCAAATGGACGTGTCAGAATATGTGCCGACTACTCAACAGGATTAAATTCTGCATTGAAGCCACATCAGCATCCGTTACCTCTACCTCAAGACATCTTTTCCAAGCTGGCCAACAAGAAGGTGTTCAGTCAAATAGACCTATCAGACGCCTATTTACAGGTCGAGATTGATCAAGATTCACGAAAGCTGCTCACAATCAATACTCACAAGACACTTTTTAAATTTACACGACTTTCTCCTGGTGTCAAGACAGCTCCAGGTGCTTTTCAAGAAATTGTAGACAACATGATCGCTGGTTTGGACGGAGTAAGTGGCTATTTAGATGACATCATCGTGGCAAGTGATTCAGTGGAAGAACACATGATTCATTTAGAGCGTCTGTTTGCACGTACGTTTGCAACTAACATTTGAGGTGAATGTAATCGTTTTTAAAGCTACTTTTATTCAACTTGAAATTGTATAAAGGGCCTGTACAATTCATTGAAGCTTCTAAACAAACATTACACCTACAAATCTGGCGAACTTAACCAGCATTTATTTGGTACTCTTAAACAACTTGTTTACATTTATATTGAAACTGCTATACAGCAACTATAAAAGGTTTAAATCCAACATCGCTTGTACAATCCATATTCACATATCTTACAGCCGTTTTCCAAAGATTCGCTGAATAATTGTCATATAGATTTTACCTAAGCATAAACATTTTCAACCAAATGACAGAAATAATATAAGTGTAGCAATACAACTTATGTTGCCTTTATATCACCACAAAATATCACCTACTCAACACTGGTTCGAAAACTGCTTATATTACGCTGTCTCAGCTTTTATGCAGTTGGATGTCATAACTCATATATAATCTATTAATAGAAATTGGTTTTATAGGGATTTATTTAATGCTTATAGCTAAGCTTACAAAGCTAAAAAAATATATAAAATAATTTTCAACCATTCACTCCTACTGTCCGGGAATGGTATTATTTTTTAATATTTTTGAGTATTTAGAATTAGGTACCATATCTTTACTTAAACCTTTGATCAATTTTATTCACTCATACCTGGATTTGAACTAATGATTCCTGCGAAGACTTCTGGTGTGACGTTGATTTTTCCCTCGGAGCCACGATGGATGTTATTTAAATCAACAATAAAAGATATTCTTAAACGATTGATGCTTCGAACAGATTTCGATGCTGTATAAATGTTTATGTTAGTAACCTTTAGCTGAATAAGCTTTAAACATTCGGGACACTTCACATTCTGATAGCAACGAGATCAGTGATGCCAAAAAGCAGCTGGATTTTATCATTGAAAAAAGATTAGAGAGCTAAAGCACACAAATATAAATGGATTGAAAAAGAACAGTAAACCAATTTGTTTATCATTAAAAAATCATGAAAAATATGAATTCATATTTGCAAAAGTATTGGATTTGGATTGGTATTGTTTTACGATTTAACGGAAAAATGAAAAAAAAATGAAAATATTGGAATATATTGGAAACTTATCGAAAACTGGCACCACTTACTCTCAGGCTGCATAACCAGCACTAAAAAAGTAATTTTGCATTCTGTCGCTCGCGTTCTTTGGAGTTTTTTATCGTAAAATTCAAGTGGAGTAATAAAATAGCTGAAATAATGAACCAAACTACTGGTAAATATACTAAGTAGAATACATATTTTTTTAAATAAAACTAATTTTTTCAATGCTTACAGTCTCTCACTATCATTTCAGCGTTGTACAAACGTTAATATTAGTTGCTCTCTGTAGCTCTAAAGCAAGTTTACACAACGTTAAAACGATTTAGAAAATAGCTTAGCGTGATAACCTAATAATAGTTTTTAAAAAGCTGCATAACAGCTTTCGCGCTTTTTTATTCAATTAAAAAACGATGCTGTATAATGGCTTCTAATTAGTTGTTAGAACATTTTTCAGCTATTTTTATGTAACTTATGACTTATTAAGCGTTTGTTGCTTTAATACAGCTTCTATATGATGCATGAGCTAGTAACACTAGCTTATTCGACCAAAAATGTTAGTTGGGGTATTCGCGAATATGGTTTTACTCTCAAGATTGAGAAAAGCAATTTCTTCATGAGTGAAATTAAGTATCTGGGGTTAATCGTTGATTCTCAAGGTATACGTCCAGATCCAGAGAAGGTTCGAGCTATTAGTGAGATGCCGGCACCGCATGATGTCACTACCTTACGATCATTTTTGGGTGCGTTGAATTATTATAGCAAATTTGTGCGTGGTATGCATAAACTACTTGAACCGATGGATGCATTACTGAAGAAAGACGTCAGGTGGTACTGGTCTCCGGCTTGTCAACAATCTTTCAACCAATTCAAACGGATTTTGCAGTCAAACCTGTTACTCACACACTATGACCCAAGGCTCGAGATTATTGTTGCCGCTGATGCTTCCATGAGTGGAGTTGGAGCGGTTCTGCTACATCGTTTTCCAGACGGCACAATTAAGGCGGTTTGTCACGTTTCCAGAACCATGACTCAAGCAGAGAAAGGATACAGTCAAGGCGAGAAAGAAGCATTGGCGCTAATTTTTGCCGTTACCAAATTTCATCGAATGTTGTTTGGACGTCCATTTACATTGCAGACAGATCATAAGCCTTTGGTTTCCATTTTCGGATCGAAGAAAGGAATTCCGGTTCACACCGCTAATCGGCTACAACGGTGGGCGCTAACTATGTTGTTGTATAATTTCAAAATCGAATTCAAATCAACGGAAAGCTTTGGATACGCCGACTTCCTATCAAGACTCATAAATCAGCATGCTAAACCTGAAGAGGAATATGTTATCGCAAGTACTCGAATGGAGACCAGCATTAGAATAATCCAAACCGAATCACTTTCTTCGCTTCCAATCACACACGAAATGGTTGTAGCTGCTACTAAGGAAGATAAAACACTTCTGAATGTACTTCAACAAATCAGAACTGGATGGTCAACAACCAATATGGCACCTGATGTGAAACCGTATCGTGCACGACAAGAATCGTTATACAGTTCAGGGGTTTGTGTCATGTTATCGGATAGAGTGGTCATTCCAGATGTTCTTCGTACACCAGTTCTAAAGCAGCTACATGCTGGACATCCTGGGATGGAGCGAATGAAAGCTATAGCACGCAGCTACGTATTTTGGCCAAACATCGATGCGGACATTGAAGATTACGTTCGACGATGCTCCCGTTGTGCAGCAGTAGCCAAGTCTCCCACAAAGACAACACTTTCATCTTGGCCAATTCCTACACAGCCATGGTCTCGTATCCATGTGGACTATGCCGGGCCATACAAGGGCAATTTTTTTCTGGTTATCGTCGACGCTCTCACCAAGTGGCCAGAAATATATTGCACGAACTCCATGACATCATCCGTCACTATAAACAAGCTTTTAGAAACCATAGCAAGGTTTGGATTACCAGATGTTATCGTGACTGACAACGGGACACAGTTTGATTCAAATTCCTTCGCAAAGTTTTGTGAAAAGAATGGAATAGAACATATTAAAATTCCACCATTTCATCCTCAGTCGAACGGACAAGCCGAGCGGTTCGTCGATACATTGAAAAGGGCGTTAACAAAAATGGAATGTGATGCAATTGAAGAGGCACTTCAAACGTTTCTGTTCACGTACAGATACACTCCAAACAAATATATTGAAGATTCAAAATCACCTGCCGAAGCGATGCTTGGAAGAAAAATCAAAATGAATTTGGACCATCTAAAAAAACAACAACCCAAGTCGTTACAGGTTAATCACCAGCAAAATTACCAATTTAATAGATCTCATAGAGCCAAAGAAAGGATGTTTGCTGCCGGTGATGAAGTATAGGCAGAAATTCATAGCGTATATATGAACGATACTGGGCTGCTGGAAAAATAATCGAAAAAAAAGGAAGTGTGACGTACAACGTGTTTCTGACGACGTGAGAAGAAGAGGACTAATCAGATCGCATACAAACCAACTAAGGCACAGACATGTTAGCAACACAAGTATGGCGGAGGAAGAATAGTTACCAATATTAACGCTTTTGAATGAATTCGGAGTGTTTGAAAAAGAAGTCGAAATCAGTCAACAGAATCTAGAAAATGAACCGCTGCTTTCTGGACTCAGTGTATATCCAACGGAACAATTATTGACAGCTCCCGAAGTACGAGTCAACCAATCAACTGGACTTGGAAATGTGGATGCATTAGAAGCCTCTGATGTTCCCCCGAATACTCCGGATGGACCAAGAGAAACTGCCCAAATTAATTTAAACATTCCAGACACACCAACTCCAGTTTCCATTGTAAGGGAATCAACATCAAGAACACGAAGGTTTCCAGCATTTTTTAAGGATTACAATCTTTTCTAAGGGGGAGATGTTAGCAGGCCAAACTTAAGACCTAGAACATCATAGCAATCTATGTTACTTTGACACTAAAAATAAAAAGCATTCTTGTTTTCACCTCAGTCCAATCAAGACGTTATTTGTCCAGATCTCTGACTGTCCCATATATAACATTTTGTTTTGACCAAGTTGTAGTTTTAGATGGTGGGTTTGGGTGCAGTTCTCACAGACCAGGCTGCCGTATTCGTTCACAGGGAGGATGATTTGCTTGTAGATAGCGAGCCTTTTTTTTTTCAGGGATTATGACGCCCAACGGTTGATCAGCGGAGATAACAGTTTGAGCAAGACATTGCATTTCGTCAATTTTTTGTCAATCCGTTGTCTGAAATCAGCATCATTGGCCTATTACACTGTCCAACAATTGAAGATGATTTTCTCAGGCGGAACATGTTTGGGGGATCTCGAGTGGGGAAAGATGATGGCCTGAATCTTCGCCGAGTTAGTACAGACCTTCCAGCTGATGAGGTACTCTGTCAGAGCATCCAGGCAACTCGGGTCGGTTGGTGTCCCTGGATGAACGATGGGAATTAGCTGAGCGAGCGACACTGATTAAAGGTCAGCGAAAGGAGTCAAATGGATGTTGCTTGCATGCTTGTTAATGGCTGGTTCGTGTGGAGATTGAGTGAGCTGACCAAGTGGCGACCTATTTCAGCGGCCTTTTTGCAGGAGTTCTTAGTAAATCCATTGTTGTTTGATAAGGTCAAATAGGAATTTTATAATCTTGGTTGATTTCCAGAACGGCTTAGGGAGGGTAAATTTCCAGAATAGTCTGGGAAAGCGCAAATCTTATAGAAGAAACCACTATTCCGCCATTGATAATTTTGTCATACGATTGCTGCGTTATTGCAGACTTCAATTTCATCGCAAATGGTCAGAGCATTGTGTTCGCCCCATTAGCACAGGCAGCCCAGTACGATGGTACTGCCTGCGTGACATTTCGTAAACGGATCAAATTTTTGGTGAATGTATCAATGATTAGGGTGTACCTGGCACAACGTTTTTTGGATGGCGTGTAGCTGCTCGTCGATTTCCTTCGGTGTTGCCGGATGACACTGAACTCCTGGTAGACGACCGGCTGCGCGATGTGGCTATTCATGTTGGTTATGTACAGGTCTATTGCTGCATGGACTCCGGATCGAGCCAAGTGGAGGACTCCGGGCTCATAGGATCGTGTGGCCTTCCTCCATGTCGTTCCTCCAGATGGTGCCATTTGATTTCCGCGACTGTTGCCACAAACTTAAGGCTTTGCATTCAGGCCACTGCGCAGCCGAGTGGCAACATGCGAGGGAATCGGAACCAGTTGTTCCGGGGTGTAGAGCGTAATGTAGTCCTAATATTAACGAAATCCAGCAGCTTGGAGCTTGAACCGACGCAGCTGCCGCTGCCAGCGGCTTGTGCGGTTGTTACGCTAAGTGGTTTGAAATCGCTCGACGTAGAGCCGGGTTGGTTAGATAGTTCACCTCGTTGAGTGCAGGAACATGTGTTTTCTTCGGAACAGTCATAGTGGAAGCCTTCGTCATGATTTCCAGGCTCTACTTCGGATAGCCCTTTGCAGTAGCCCGATGTATGGCGCCGTAGTTAGGTTCGGTCACCCTCATCTTGTCGCACTGATCCATTGAGGGTTGCCACACTTCCTGCAGTGCGGCTTCATACGACAGTTTCGGGTGCCGTGCCCAAATATGAAGCACTGGCATTGCGGTGGACTGACCGATATCGCTCCCAGTCAACGACTTTGTATAATTTATATTGCCGATCAGCTTCAGGTATGTGCTGGTAGTGAAGACGTGCTTCAGGTGGACAAGGTAAAGCAGGTTTGTGTACAGGCACTACTGGTTACAGGCCCAACTTTCGAGCCAATTTTGATGTGGCGTATTTTATGGATCTTCCTATAAGGCCTGTAACTTACATTAATGGGGTCTCCAGTAGCCTTGCGAGCAAAGGCGTAGGATTGCCAATCCGGAGATGGCGAGTTCGATTCTCGGTCCGGTCTAGGATGTTTTCGGGTTGGAAACTTTCTCGACACCCTGGGCATAGTGTATCCTTTGTACTTGCCACACAAGATACATACTCATGCAATGGCGGGCATAGAAAAGCTTTCAATTAATAACTGAGGAAATGCTAATAGAATACTAAGTTGAAAAGCTGGCCAAGTTCCAGTTGGAATGTAGAGCCATTTAAGAAGAAGAAGAACTTACATTCATCTGATGTCCGTGTTGCGGGTACACGAACAGGATAGTTTGCTTGATATTTTTTGGTTTATCGTTTATTATCAATAGCTTCAATGGGATTGAAGCTATTAATGTTCAAAATTTTACATAATTCGTGGTGGTCATTAAGTTTAAGATAGGGAAATGCCCCCTCAATGCAAAACGACTCTTGGGTATTCCCTCATATTTACCTTTGGCTTTGGTTTATTTCTAATATTGTCAGAAATTTGGCCCCAATATTCCTTGATATGCAAAGAATGTTTAGGCCAAATTTGAGCATAATTAGTAATAGAAAACCCCCTGACAATAATAGAACAAAACCTGTCGAAGCCGTCATTTTCCTTACGTTAGACGAAAAAGTATCAAACTAAAAAAAGGAATTTTCCACATTTCCTAATTCGCGTTGTTGTCTGAGAAGTGCCAGATAGAAGGCGTTTTGCCTCATAAGTTTTCTGGCAACGAAATATTACCACTTTTTTAAATGTGAATATTATCAATATGGCTGTGACTTTCTACAATTTTAATGTGGGATCAGCTAGCTTTATTGTGTAACTGTTGCATGAGGTAAAAATAATCATGAAAATCGTTTCAGATAAGACATTAATGCAGCCTTTGCTGAGCTAGGGCATATTTCCCCTCCTTCCCCTACTGATTTTACACCCAGTATCTTCGGGTAAGATGTTGTCCAACGTCAAAATGGCAATCATACCGAAATGAAGGAATTTTTGTATATATGTGTAAAATCAACGATATCATGCTTCGTGCTTCAGTAAAACTTAGATCTAAGGGATATTTCGGAAATTTAAGAAACGTAGGCAAAAGAAATCTATTCTAATAATTTATAATTTTACTCCTCTTTTTACAATCAAATAACTAACATTAAATTGTACTTGTTTCTGTATGCTTAATGTTGTTCCGGTTTCCGTATATCAGCAGCACTATTTATGCCGATTCAACGGGCTCGAATATCTATGCGAAAATCTCTCTTGAATTTTGTTGATCTCTGTCACTATTTTTTTTTATCATTCGATAGTACTGAACTCTGCCTAAAACTCGATTGCCATGCTAGCCTACAGATTTTGGGCGGGGAAGGCTGGTCTGTGACCTTGCCGAAACATTTGCCTTATCTCTGCTGGGACCCCGAATGGTAATGATGCAAGTGTGAAATGTTTCTCGAAAAAAAAAAATATAAATATATCTATGCTCAAATTGTAAATTTACATTCTCTAGATAATTGCTCATCTTCTGTCTTATGGTCTGAACTATGAAGAGGTGACCGAATAGTTTTGGTTTAGTCAAACGTGGTTTCCTCTCCTTAATTTTGAAAGTCTTGAAGAATGTGTCTAACTCGAAATAGGATTGTATATTAGGGTTGAAAATCTTGTTTGGTTAAAGAGGAATGGGTTCTATACAGTAAAGTTCCTTTTCGTTTTTCTATCTTAGTCTACTAGTTCCTAGCGCAAATAAATACTCACCCGAACACGGTTGCGTCCTGCGTAAGAACGCCCCCGCACTACCTAATAAACAATAGACGTTACATTCTACGGACCCTCGTTCCCACCGCTGTTCAATAAATAATAATAAATGAGTGACTTTTTTCCCAACTATTACAGGCAAACAAAAATTATAACATAAAAACGATTTAAAACTTTCAACATGATCATATATAAATAGAGCTGCGTTACTCGCGATGAGCGTAGGTAAGGTACGTTCACACGCTGCGAATACAAAGGCTCCTATTATCTGTACGTTTTTTATGTCTTTGATACTAGGACTGCACCGCCTTGATCGCTATATTTGGTGGATGGGAGGTTGGTGGTAGATTTTTGAAATCTCATTCGCGTTACTACGACTCGGGATGTACTTTCAAAAACTTCGTTAGTTCTTCGGTGAGACCGTTATCAGCTTATGCGGCGTTACCGGAGATATCTGCAATAGAAGGAAAGACAATATATTTTCTCGTATAAGAAATAAATTATCTCGTACAGTTCTGGTTGCTCAGGTAATATACACATGTTTTATCTATTCGGGAGAACGAGTCTTCTTGTTTTGTCTCCTCCCGGCATTCTAGCTTGACATCACGGCAAAAAAAAATTTGCCAACCTTCTCACTCACTATGTCTAAATAAAAATGTTCTGTTTCTACGCTGTTTCATTTATTGGGAGTTGCTGGCCATCTTTTATTATAATTCTTGATATCTGTCTCTATGGGTAAAGTTGTTTGGATATTAGTTTGCATTTCAAATCACACGACTTTATTTTATGATGTAAAAAAAATAATAAAAAAATTTCACACAGCAGATTATTCGGCTGAACATATTAGAAACAATCCAGCCGAAGCCACTGTTTTTCCTATATGATTAAAAATCCTCTAACCCGATTCCACAGTTATCCAAAAACTTAACTTACCCACAATGCTCGGCTGCTACTCATCATGTCATCCGAGTCGTCCTCGTCGTCCATCATGACCCGATCCAGTCCGGTCGCATGCGACTGTTGATCGATAAACAGCAACGTGTCCTTGCTGCACGTGTTTGCCCCCCGTATCATCGATACAGCATCCGGTTCATAGCCGGATTTATACGCGGTGAACGACGACGGCCGATGGTGGTGGTGGTGATGGCTCCAGAGAAACTCCGGAAAATGCGAGCGCGACGTCGGCAACGAGAATCGACTGCTCGAATCGGGCGACTTGGTCGTTGTGCTATCGCTCGTTTCGTCCGACTGTTCCGAGGTCGTCGGTTCCGTGGATTTCCTCAATTCGGGCGACGAAGGCTCATCGGTTAGAGTTTTAATGGAACCATCTTTTGAGGAATCTTCTTCGAATATGTCTTCCTCGTCGAGCGATTTCACAAGATCCTCTGTGATTGAGGGGGATTTTTCCGGTAAAACAATTGTTTCGTCATTGCTTAAATTCTGTGTTTCCACTTCTGCTTGAACTACGGTTGTTTGGACTTTTTCAAATTCAACGCTAGCTTCTTTAGACAGCTTGTTGTCGCTTACTTCACTATCACTCTCGGAATGTATGGTAGTTTCTTCAATTTCGGCTTTCTTCGGAATCACCGGGACTTCCGGAACAGCAATAATAGATGGTACAGTCGTCGTGACAGTAGCAGGAGGAGGAGCTGATTTTGTAATGTCTACCTTAGGTTTGGATTCGTTTGTGATGCCTAACGGGGCTGCAGTGATCTTTGAAACCCAATGATCATTGCCAGAGCTGGAGCTGGTCCCAGAACATTCCGAACCATCAATTTTACGTCTTTGGTAGAAAAGTATATAAGCCTCATTGTTGACAATCTCTTCCTGGATGCGTTCATTGGAAACTTGCGCCACACGTTGATCATCAAACTTGTACCACTGATGATCATAGGGATTTTTACATGCAGCCGTGTAGTGACCAGTTTCCAAAGTGTCGCCCTGATGGTAGCAGACCGCATAAAGATCATATTGATTATCCATTTGCTGATGATGTTGATTGTAGTGGTTTGAGGAATGTTTCATGTAACGGTTAGTAGTTTTCCGCCAAGGACTCCAGTTGTCATCATTTCCGTTAGTGGCGGAGGATGGTTCTGCATTGGGATCCCTAGCCAAATGGGGTGACATATCAAAACCGGTCAGTGGAAACTTTACCAACGTGGTCAGCTTGGCCGCCTGCGGTCCGCGTGACTGTTGCTGTCGGAATCTTTTGAAATGAATAACCATAATATCCGGAAGCGACCACAGCCCTAAAGTTTTCACAACCGGGAGATATTTCTGACAGTGAGGGCACCTCCAAGCATCTTCGGCACTGAGCGTTTCTGCTTTGGTATAATGCTCTAAACACTGTTCCAAAGTGAGTGCCGAACTTCCTGGAATCTTCTCCTTCATCTGACTAACACTTTCGTGTTCCACGAAAGGATCTGTCATATCGCTAAAGAATCGTTCAGGATTAGTCCATTCAATTAATAGCTTTACGTGTGCCGGACCAGCATCTGTTGGTAACACCGACAAGGCCAAATCGATCATCTCGGTAAATAACGGATGCTCTACATGGGACTCCAAATAAGTATCCGCATCACATGACGGATCCTGTAATCGCATCTTAAACATCTCCTGCATGGGTGTACTGAATGCAAATACTTCCGATTTGAGAATACTCGCCATCTCCTTTAACAGCAGCTTCTGCAGTTCTACATACGACACGTCTCTATTGACAACTATACAAAACGGTGTTCCAAACCGCCGAATTTCGCCGCTTCCGACGTCCCGTCGTCCATTAGTAATGCACAGCACAATTTGGGTCATACCCTCCGCGACCGGCGGACTTTCGATGCAGTACACCGAGCCATCGTCCCCGATGGACGATACCAGATGTGAATCACAGTACACCCGATTGAAGCCCGCCTCGCACACCTCGGCCAGTATCATCCGATCGACGGCAATACCGGTGTCGGCGTGCAGTTGCTCTCTTAGCACCATCACTGGTGACCCGTGGGGCACTCCCAATCCCAGCTGGACCTGTTTCGGTTGCTGCGAGGCGTAGATCACCCGCACGAACACCGGCTGCAACGTTAGCTGGGGCAACTGAACCGAAATGCAGTGGAACGGGTCGAAGGTATTGCTCTGCTTATGGCACCGGGGACAGGTCAGCGAGGACCGGAACTGGGCTTGAAAGACGGCCTGCACGAACGAACTATTGCAGCGGATGTGGTTGGCTAGCGTTTCGGCGGCGATCACTTCATCCGAACGGCCGTAGTTGTTCTGAAATTAAGGAAAAAGAATTAGTTTTCATTCTAACCTCTTACATTAAAACAGATATACAAAATAGAACTGTTTAGTGAAGATAAATAAGTCCCAACAAGTAAATTTTCCATCATAAATCATGACTAGATTTGTCAGCAATCCATTCTAATTCTTGAATCCATTGATGGATACTTCTAGTGACTGCCAAAGATACTTTGATATACTAAAGACCGAAACCGAATTTCAAAAACTCATTAAAGATCTAAGGTACAGTGGGCTATGTGAAAAAAAAACTCAGCGACAGTGCTTCGGATTAAGGTACAGTGGGGTAAGTGGGTAAATGGGGTAAGTGAAAAAAACCCAAGTATTTCACTGATGAAGCACAGAATTATTCAATTTCACGTCACAATCATACAAGGCCATTCAAATCAATGCGTTGAATAAGTGAAACATGAAATAATGAACCATTTCAACATGCGAGAGTAAAAGTGTATTAACCTTTCAAGTTTATCTTTTGCACAAGTTGTTTTGCGTGTCAATAAATACAAATATTTTTTTATGTTGGTTTCCATAACACATTCATTTACTGCATTTATAAGTTGGTTTTCTTTGTAGTTCTGAATTCCAGCCACAAAAATATTAATATGAACATCAAAAATTTTGAAAAAAAAAGTTTTATTGCTTTGCCTGTTTTTTACCATGGGTGGGGCAAGTGAAAATTTTCCGAAACTGAATGCATTTCTCTATTTTTTCCAAACACAAATAAGTTCTACTAAGCGTATATAAACAAATAATACCAATTCGAACTCATTCGAAGGCTTTTGGTTATTACAGTGATACGTGGTAATACTAAATCAGGAACCCAAAGGGCCAAGCGTGTCAGTGTTTTAAATAATCCATGTTTAATAAATAATTCGTAAAAAAACGTTTTTTTTTTTTTTTTTTTTTTTTTATGAAGGTTTACTGGCGGGACTCTGAATAGAGTAGAAACCTCTGCACCAGGCCTTTGATGATACCGTTGCATAATTCCTTTCGAAGCAGTTTGCCAGCCGTACACGGAACATGTCGTCCAAGAAGACGCTGTTGCAACTGAATCAGAGGGAATTACGTTCATAAATAGTCAGACAGGTCTCATGCTAACTAACATCGTTATAGTTTAAAGTCATTTTTGTCATTTTCTTGTCAGAATCAAACTATTTTGTCAGTTTTATGCTATTTAGATTTGATGTCTATTGTCATTGTACGCGCTCAAAATCGACCGAAGCAGTTTTTTCGACTCACATGGAACACGTTGCCCAATGCTTTATTGTAGAAACTGAGTCGGAAGTTTTTTTTATCAAATATAAGAAAGTGTTCAATTTATAAAAATGACAAGTTAATAACTTTTGAAGCAGTTTTCCAGCCGTACAAGGATCATGTCGTCCATTAAGACACTGTTGAACTGGCTCAAAAGACATTATATTTACAACTCTAATAGATACTCTCTCCCATTATCTCATTCCTAATCACATACATTTTTTTTTAATCTTTCGTTTATTTTGGAGAATCAATTGCCGAATCATATATATTGATCTGTACGATGTCATTTTTGTCTGTATGGTCAGAAGGTATGAAGTATGCGTTTCTTGAATTACTTTGTTTGCCTAAATTATTGGTTCATCCTGTGTCAATACTATCAAACGCAATGTAAGTTATGTCTTGTAAAAAGTGGAAACTGTTCGTGCATTTAGTCTTTTTATTGTTATTCCTTTGTCAAGGTATTACTATTTTTATGTTCTAATAAGTAGCTTGATCGTTTCCAAACTAACTGTCATTATCTATCATGTACTAATGATCAGTTATGAGTCAGCTATAGGATTCACTTTTCGGTGGCAAAGTAAAGCTTCATCACGCCTATTCCCTACTATTAGTAAAAATTATCGTGAATGAAGCCGTCATAAGATTGTTCATATACCATCATTATAATGTGTGGTATTTTTTATTATTGCTTTTCGAAGTGAGGCATAACAAAATAAAACTGGCACCACGTTCCTAGTTTTGAAAAACTTCTCCTCAGTGAATCCAGCAGTCAATTCCCTACGAATGTCTTGAATATTTTGTTTTTAATAAATACCTAGCTAGCTAAATATAAGCGTGGCTACGACTCATCGTCACAGGGAACGCATCAGAAAAGTATTGCCGAAAAGAAGAGAACTCACATCATTATCACTGATGAAAAGGGCCTGACTGCACTACCATTCAAGGCTCCAAGACACGATGAACGTTAGATCACATGCTTATGCGTTAAATTAGAGCGTCAATACCAGATATGTGACGCGGCACCAAACAAAAATAGTCAACATGTGATACCACCACGACAGGATATGTCTTTGGTTGCCATATCAGTGCTAATGGCGTAAGCCGACCCACCGCGGCAAGGTAACATATCCGAGGGGAAGGAATAATTCGTGAAAAAAATGTTATTTATATAACTTAAATACAAGAATCACTACTATTGCAAATATATCAACAATTATGATTTATTTAGTTGAAATTTAAAAAAAATATTTATTTGTTAATGTAGACTCTTCTACTAAAATCATAAGTGGAGTGTTATTTGAAACACAATATGATTCCAGGTTTAGTGTTTAGGTTTAGGTTTAGCGTTCTACGCACAGCTGGAGCAGACATACGATGGATGCCCACTGCGGGACGTCAAAATCGTCATCGGTGACATGAACGCGCAGGTAGGAAGGGAGGAAATGTATAGACCGGTCATCGGACCGGATAGTCTGCACACCGTATCGAATGACAACGGCCAACGATGCATAAACTTCGCAGCCTCCCGCGGAATGGTAGTCCGAAGCACCTTCTTTCCCCGCAAAAATATCCACAAGGCCACATGGAGATCACCTAACCAAGAAACGGAAAACCAAATCGACCACGTTCTAATCGACGGTAAATTCTTCTCCGACATCACGAACGTCCGCACTTACCGCAGTGCGAATATTGAATCCGACCACTACCTCGTTGCAGTTTGCCTGCGCTCAAAACTCTCGACGGTGTACAACACGCGTCGAAGTCGGACGCCGCGGCTTAATATTGGGCGGCTACAAGACGGTAGACTAGCCCAAGAATACGCGCAGCAGCTGGAAGTGGCACTCCCAACGGAAGAGCAGCTAGGCGCAGCGTCTCTTGAAGATGGCTGGAGAGATATTCGATCCGCCATTGGTAGCACCGCAACCGCTGCACTTGGCACGGTGCCCCCGGATCGGAGAAACGACTGGTATGACGGCGAATGTGAGCAGTTAGTAGAAGAGAAGAATGCAGCATGGGCGAGATTGCTGCAACACCGCACGAGAGCGAATGAGGCACGATATAAACAGGCGCGGAACAAACAAAACTCGATTTTCCGGAGGAAAAAGCGTCAGCAGGAAGATCGAGACCGTGAAGAGACGGAGCAACTGTACCGCACTAATAACACACGAAAGTTCTATGAGAAGTTGAACCGTTCACGTAAGGGCCACGTGCCACAGCCCGATATGTGTAAGGACATAAACGGGAACCTTCTTACGAACGAGCGTGAGGTGATCCAAAGGTGGCGGCAGCACTACGAAGAGCACCTGAATGGCGATGTGGCAGACGAAGATGGCGGTATGGTGATGGACCTTGGGGAACGCGCGCAGGACATAATTCTACCGGCCCCGGATCTCCAGGAAATCCAGGAGGAGATTGGTCGGCTGAAGAACAACAAAGCCCCTGGGGTTGACCAACTACCAGGAGAGCTATTTAAACACGGTGGTGAGGCACTGGCTAGAGCGCTGCACTGGGTCATTACCAAGATTTGGGAGGAGGAAGTTTTGCCGCAGGAGTGGATGGAAGGTGTCGTGTCCCATCTACAAAAGGGCGATAAGCTGGATTGTAGCAACTACCGCGCAATCACATTGCTGAACGCCGCCTACAAGGTACTCTCCCAAATTTTATGCCGTCGACTAGCACCAATTGCAAGGGAGTTCGTGGGGCAGTACCAGGCGGGTTTTATGGGCGAACGCTCCACCACGGACCAGGTGTTTGCCATTCGCCAAGTACTGCAGAAGTGCCGCGAATACAACGTGCCCACACATCATCTATTCATCGACTTCAAAGCCGCATATGATACAATCGATCGGGACCAGCTATGGCAGCTAATGCACGAAAACGGATTGCCGGATAAACTGACACGGTTGATCAAAGCGACGATGGATCGGGTGATGTGCGTAGTTCGAGTTTCAGGGGCATTCTCGAGTCCCTTCGAAACCCGCAGAGGGTTACGGCAAGGTGATGGTCTTTCGTGTCTGCTATTCAACATCGCTTTGGAAGGGGTAATACGAAGAGCAGGGATTAACACGAGTGGCACAATTTTCAATAAGTCCGTCCAGCTATTTGGCTTCGCCGACGACATAGATATTATGGCACGTAACTTTGAGAAGATGGAGGAAGCCTACATCAGACTGAAGAGGGAAGCCAAGCGGATTGGACTAGTCATCAACACGTCGAAGACGAAGTACATGATAGGAAGAGGTTCAAGAGAAGACAATGTGAGCCACCCACCGCGAGTTGGCATCGGTGGTGATGAAATCGAGGTGGTAGAAGAATTTGTGTACTTGGGCTCACTGGTGACTGCCGAAAATGATACCAGCAGAGAAATTCGGAGGCGTATAGTGGCTGGAAATCGTGCATACTTTGGACTCCGCAAGACGCTTCGATCGAATAGAGTTCGCCGCCGTACCAAACTGACCATCTACAAAACGCTCATTAGACCGGTAGTCCTCTACGGACACGAGACCTGGACGATGCTCGTGGAGGACCAACGCGCACTCGGAGTTTTCGAAAGGAAAGTGCTGCGTACCATCTATGGTGGGGTGCAGATGGCGGACGGTACATGGAGGAGGCGAATTAACCACGAGTTGCATCAGCTGTTGGGAGAACCATCCATCGTTCACACCGCGAAAATCGGACGACTGCGGTGGGCCGGGCACGTAGCCAGAATGTCGGACAATAACCCGGTGAAAATGGTTCTCGACAACGATCCGACGGGCACAAGAAGGCGAGGTGCGCAGCGGGCAAGGTGGATCGATCAGGTGGAAGATGACTTGCGGACCCTCCGTAGACTGCGTGGCTGGCGACGTGCTGCCATGGACCGAGCCGAATGGAGAAGACTCTTACATACCGCACAGGCCACTTCGGCCTTAGTCTGAATAAATAAATCTAAATCTATATATATAAAAATCAATCTATGTATGTATGTTCGCTAACTACTTCTGAACCACTTGGCCGAATTCAACCAAATTTGGTACACACGTTCTCTATCCTCAGGGGAAGTTGACAAAGGGGGTGGGAGGGTCATTTAGAAAAGGGGGAGGGGTTTTGTTTAGAAAACGAACAATTATGTGTAACTTGCATCTCCTAGGGCCGATTTCAATCAAATTTTGTACACATATTCAATATAAGGAGACAACCATATGAGAGTGTAATCTTTGAAAGGGGGGAGGGGTCTGGAGGGAGGGTATGGTTCAGAAAACGGGTAATTCAGAGTAAATTCTGAACCCCTGCACCGATTTCAACCAAATTTGATACAAACATTCTCTACCCTAAACAAAAGATAACAAAGCGGGTGGGGCGGTCATTGTAAAAAAAGGGAGGGTATGGGGGGAGGGTTGTCTTTATAAAACGAGCAATTCAGTGTAACTCCCAACCCCAGTACCCATATCAACCAAATTTTGTACACATATTCACTAAGAGTAGTCGATCATATGGAAGTGTAATTTGGTAAAGAGGGAGGGGCTGGGGGAGGGTATTGTTCAGAAAACAAGCAATTCAGTGTATCTTTTGAACCCCTGGACCGATTTCATCCAAATTTGGTACACACATTCTCTATCCTAAGGAGAAAATAACAAAGGGTGGTATGATCATTGGGAAAAAGGGATGGTAAGGGGGAAGGGTTGTATTTAGAAAAAGAGCAATTCAGTGTAACACCTAACTCCCAGGACCGATTTCAACCAAAATTGGTGTACACATTTTCTATCCCAAGGAGAAGATAACAAAGGAGGTGGGAGGGTCATTGGGGAAAAAGGGAAGTTATGGGGGAAGGGTTGTCTTTAAAAAATGAGCAATGCAGTGTAACTCCCAGGATAAATTACAACCAGATTTGGTACACTTATTCTCTATTTTTGGAAGATGTTTATTGAAAAGGTAGAAGGGCCAAACAAATATATAAAAATAGATTGATACAAAGGAACAATTCTATGAGCGGTAGATCTACCTCTGTGGGTTTTGTGCTACAGCATTGGACATTTTAATTGAATAATTTACTTTTCAGTCCCTAGCAAAGCCGAATACATATAGCTATTAGCTATCTATATATCTCGGATACTTATTCAACGTATGTGACGTATGTGATTTTGTAAACAAAAATTTAAACGTTGATTTCTGCAATCTGATAGCACTCCCACGCAAACCATCGCCACATACAGGTAGGGGAGGTTTCGGCTACATGTTCGTTGTGTTGGTTTGCGTAGGAGTGCCATCATATTTGACAAATCGACGTATGCATCTTTGTTTACAAAATCACATACGTCACTTTTGAATAAGTACCCGAGATATATAAAACTCAATGTTTGTATGTTTGTGTGTATGCTCCAGCCTAACTTCTGAACACATTATTGTATTGTTTAGTTATCGATCAATTTAACCATTTATCGAAATTATGGTTGCCCAGTGACAAGCAATGCTTAATGTGTTTCCTTCTGGATGGTGAATGTGATCCCTTCTTTAAAATACACGTTGGCCCGGAATCAGGCATCGGTGGATGTTTTTCCTTCTTTAGAAATAAACGTTTGCCCGGAATATGGCGATTATGGGTTTGCTCCCTTCTTCAAAACCAGTCAATGTTTTCAAATGAAATCTGCCTTCTTCTGATCAAATGATGAAGTATCGATAAGAAAACGCAATTATCCTGTTGACCAATTGGTTTATTCATTTTCCGATTGTGAAAAAAAACTGCGAATCAAACTGGCAATTCCGAGCAAGGCCGGGTACATAAAGCTAGTACTAAATAAATGATTCCAGGTTTGATTAATATTTCAAAGATAATTTCTCTGCATTATCGCCAAGGTTCATTATCTTACTATAAACCTGAAATAGAAAGTAGTGTTAAACACAAAAGGAGATGAGATATTAGATCTCAAAAAATTCAAGTAAAAAAAACATAAAAACATAAAAATCATTTAAGGAGGCACTCTAGTGCCCTTTGACTTCCATGAAGTGTCCAAAAGCGTCACAACAGATCATAGTTATGTATGCTCTATTCAGTATAATTATCATTTATATGAAATATATGAACAGAAAATGTGTTCTTATAATGAAAAATCTTTTTTTTTAAATCATTTTTTCACTTACCCCACATGTGGGGCAAGTGAAAAATTGAAACCGATTTTTTTGTTTTCCAAATAGTTTGTATCATAAAAGCACAGACAAACAGACATAACACGTCGAACATTCACTCATCAAATTCATCGTCATTTAAACACTAACGACATCTGTTGATTTCAGTTAGTTGGGCAAATCACGAACTAGATGGCGGTAGTGAGCAAATGTCAAACTCGAACAAATCCGATGCGCAGGCCATTAGTAACCGACTGGCCTACTAATGATTATTTGAATTTACCAGTAAATCAGTGAACGATGAAAATTTGACGAGTGTTATGTCCGTTTGTCTGTGATAAAAGTATTTTTCAAAGATCTTGTTCGCAGGCATATAAAGATTGGATAGGTGATTCGTTAAGTCATAAATATGATCAATTTCAATATTCTATACAACTTTTATGACTTGATGACTTGATAACATGAAGTATTCGATTTCCTTTACCCACTTGCCCCATTGTACCTTAATAATTTTTAATTTCCTTGTCATAAGACGAGTTTTTACAATTCCATTTGATTCCACTACTTTATTGTTCCTTTGACAGATACGTATTTCGACCTCAACAGTAAGGCCGTCTTCAGTGTCTCGTATCTGTCAATGGTCCAGTAAAGTAGTGGAATTAAATGGAATTGTACAAACTCGTCTTATGACAAGTAAATACATTCCACTAAGAGTTTAAATAATTTTCGTAACATTTTTAATTCACAATTCTACATGACCGGCCATTCAAATCATTGCTCTAAATAAGTAAAACATGAGATAATAAACCATTTACCATGATCTTAAATAAATAAATAAATTTCAACAACCAAGATTATTCACTTATCAAGTTGATCTTTCAAACAAGCTCTACTGCGTATCATAGAATATGAATATTTTTCTAAGTTGATTTCTTAACCACGTTTAAGTGCGTTTTCATCTTAGTTTTGTATTCCAGCAACAAAAATATGGATAAAAGTATTATATGACTTTGCCTGATTTTTACTATGAGTGGGACAAGTGTAATATTTCCAACATTAAACGAATTCCTTATTTTTTAGGATTTTATTTATTTATTTGGCACCCTGTGCCTTATTTCATTTAGTATACTAAATGTATTCTAAATGTATCCTATATTGCCGTTCTACGCATAATTGTCCCATGTACATAGGAAATCCCAGTAAACATGGGACAAATATGCATATGAAGGCAGTATGGGATACATTATATATTCAAACCACTCGTTATATGTCCTCAAATCTGGGTAATTATTCAATGTAGCGTTTGAGCCAGCGCCCTAATTCGAATTTTAATAAAGGTTTTCATCTCCTCATGAACTTTCTCAAGATCTAGTCTGTTCTAGGAGTTATACAAATCAGATTCGAGTTCCGTTTCGGTTGGAGTATTTCCTAGTCGATAATTTTCTCGACATTTATCGTGTTAATTGCATAATCTGTTTATACGTAAATAAAGGTGACGTGGCTAAAAACCTCGCCGTAAATGACTGTGGAAGTGTTAAACGAACACTTAGTTGCAAGGCGTCATTGTCCAAGTGGTTGGCTCTGAGAATAATCACGTCTAAAGGTGATTCCAATATTTCTTTCAAAGTTGTACCAAAGGCTTTCATTGCATTCCAAAAACGAACGTAAAGTGAAGGATTTTTTTCGAATCATTTTACAGAATCTGGATTTTTTATAGAACCATTGAAGAAGAATATTTTTTTTGTCTTTATTTAAGAGACTTGCAGCCCGAGGCTGGCTCGTCTCTGAACTGAAGAAGAATATGGGAAAATCCACTCAATGTTGCTCTTTAGTAACAAATACAGGGGTTAGACAAAAAGGTCGAGATAGGTAAAATTATGACGAAATTCAAATCAGCATAACTTTGCGTATAATAATCCGATTTTGTAAAAACCGGAACCATCAGAAGCGGACACTCTTCTAGTATACTGTCACCCTGTAAAACATTTGATTGGTTCTTGGCCACCGGAGTTGTTCCGGGTTTTCCAAAGGTTAGGTTCAAGATGCATTTTTTCCATTCCTTTCATTTTATGTGATATTTACTTTCATCATGTTTAATGCATTCTCCAAAAACTAGAACTAATATGCCGATCAATGGTGACTGTAGATCAAGAATCCAGCTAAACTACATAGAGAATGGCCATTTCCGTAAAAACGGTGATTTTGATTTTTTATTGGGTAATAAGTTCATCACATAACATGATGAAATGATAATGAAATGATAACAGATCGGAATAATGCAAATATGAGTATCTGACTTCATGGCTTTGCGATACGATGATTATAGAAACATTTCCAGAATGATAGTGTCCACTGCCACCCTTACAGCAGGTTCCATTGGCTTTCCAGGAAGGGCCGGTTTTGGTACCATCTGGAACCATGGGTGTCAAAATTCATGTTATCGCAAGACGATGAATGTAGGATCTTTTTTAAAGATGCATTTTGAGGACTGTAAGACTCTCTGGAAAATTTGTAACAGGTTCCAGGTGTTCTGCGAAAGTGACATTTGTTCAGGGTGTATGTCCAATTCCGTACCGTTTTAACGAAAATGGCCATATCTCTGCGTGTACCTAACGGATTATCGATCTCCATCCAGCATTGGTCAGCATATTAGTTCTAGTTTCTGGGGAAAGCATAAAACATGATGGCAGTAAAAGTCATATAAAATGACAAGCAGAAGAAAAATGCATTTTGAACATACCATCGGAAAACCCGGAACATCTCCGGTGGCCAAGGGCCAGTCAGAGGTTTTTAAGAGGGAAGTATACGAGAAGAGCTTCCGCGTCTCATGGTCCCAGTTTCATCAAAATCGGATCATTTTACGCAAAGTTATGTTGATTTGAACTTCTACCAATTTTTGCCTATCTCAACCTTTTTGTCTAACCCCTGTAGAATCTTTCCATTATTACGAAGAGGCACCCGAAAACCGCCGACTAAAATCAAATCCGCGCCATTTCCGCGCGACATAAAATCCAATCCGCGCCAAATCCGCGCGACTCACAATTAAATTCTGACACGTGAAATATCAATTTTGTTATCACAATTTATTACTGATAATCTTTTTTAAAGCTCTTTTTTAATTCAAATATGATTTTAAACTGCAACTTTACATATGTTTGTTCCAAATTGAAAACAGGACTAAGAAAACCGCAGTCAGTATTACAACCCTTCTAGATAGCCCTATTCACCACTAGAAGTACTGAAGCTAAGTAAACATAAACTAAACAGCCAACACTATTTCAATAAGCATAGCTTTTTAGATGAGGTGATGATTTTAGCATGTTTTGTTCTGTTATTGTCAGTGGATTTTTTGTTGATCGAACTTTATACAATTCGGCACAAGATGCACTGATATACAAAAAATGTTCAGGCCGGATTTGATCATAATTGATTATAGACAAACTTGGCAAATAATAAAAAAAAAACTGCCAAAACCGTAACTTCTTCTGAAGTTATAAAGTATGCAACTTTGTTGTAATTATTGATCACAAGACAAACTCGCGTAGATATTAAGGAATTAGATAATGCAGAAATTAGAAAACAAAACTTCTGTAAAACAATTATTTGATCGTTTTTACCGGAATTTCCGCTAAAATCTTCAAGAATATCTGCGAAAAATCTTCCGAGAATTCCTGCACAAATTCATCATTTGTGCGCAGGTTCAACCCAAAAATTCCGGTGATTAATCCTCCAGGAATTCTAGCGGAAATTTTCTGACAAATATTGGCAGAAATCCAACTGCTCTTGGATCTGCTGCAGAAGTTGCTCCAAAATTGTCTACGGAAATTCTTCCGAGAACTTCTGTGGAAATTCATCCAGACATTCTTACAAAAGTTCTCCTGGAAAATTATGCGGAAATTCATTTGGGAATTTCATCGTAAGTTAAAGTAAGTTCTTCAAATATAACCTGTGGAAAATTTTCAGAGCCTATTTGCAGAAATCGCTTCATGAACTCCTGCGGTAATCACTTCAGAAATTGTTGTAGAAATTGATTGGTAACTTCCTGCGGAGAAACTCCAGGTGTTATATTTGAGGACTTACTACAGAAATTCCTGTGATCATCTTTATAGCCCTCCTGATTTTTTTTGTATATTCAAGGCGGCATTCTTGGGGATTTTTTAAAAGTCATTCCTGCGGTCACCGCTATAAGAAATTCCGAGGAAATTCATTCAAAAATTTCATTATAATTTTTCGAATTTTAAATGCTGCAGAAATCCTCTTTAGGCTGTGGAAATTTATTTACAAGGAATTTATGCAAGGATCCTCTTAGGTTCTGTTGGTAATCCTGTAAAAATACCATCGGAGTTATCCGAAAATATCGCAAGAAATCCTTCAGGAATAACTTTTGAGAATCATTTTCTAATTTTTGAACAACTTCTGCGGGAGCACTTAATAGAATGAGGCATCAAATCAAAGAACATTTTTGTCTTTTCAATTGTTGTATAACCCCTTATTCGTTAAGGGCTTGGACAATTCCTAAAAATAAGGTTAACAGCATTCAAACGTGATTTTGTTTGTTTGTTGCTAATAAAAATCATCTAGATAGACTTAACAATAATTTTTAAATTGTCGCGCTTAGATCTAGTATTTTATTTATTAAATTTTCACCTAAAACTAAATCCGCGCGAAACCCTAAAATCGTTATGTAAATCCGCGCCAAATCCGCGAAAATCGCGAAATCCGCGTAGTCGTAACAACCCTGACACTGGACAGTAAACTTACCGTTAGATAGCAAGTCGTAAGAATTGTTACCAAATACAACTTTTTACCGAAGCTCTTGTGTCCATTAATCAATGGTCACGAAAGAATAAGCTTACAGTCTACAAACGGATCATCATTTCACTCTAGGAGATTGGTGCTAGAATACATTGTTTGAGCTTCAAATGGTGCAAAATAAGTTTCTTTATATGATCCTTCACAACCCAAGAGTCATGCGAACAACGTCTGGATGAGATAAAAATGTTGAATGATCGCTTTTCTATTGGTGAGATGTTGATCGTTCGCGATCTAACACTAGGTAGTTAGGATGGATCTTCTTCCTCTTCTTTGGCATTACATCTCCAACTGGGCAATTGCCGCCTCGTAGCATAGTGTTCATTAATGTACTTCCACAATTATTAACTGCGAGGCTTCTAAGCCAAGTTACCATTTTTGCATTCGTATATCATGAGGCTAACATGATGATACTTGTATGCCCAGGGAAGTTGAGAATCGAACCCAGCTGCCCTCGGCATGGTCTTGCAAAGAAGGGATGGAAAGGTAGTAAAATTTCGAAAATCATGTACCGTCAGTGCTGAGGTGGCTGGGTTCGATTCCCGCTGCCGGTCTAGGCAATTTTCGGTTTGCAATTTTTTTCGACTTCAAGATTACCGGCCGTTTGGCATCGCAGTATTATTACTTGACACATTATCAGTCGCTACTAAACGCGCTGTTAAACCAGTACCGCAACTGACAAGTGACCAAATTTGGTAGCGCGGGAAGAGCGCTGCTATTTTATGAACTGCCAAACGTCAAACGTCGTCGGTGCGGAATACAGCAACCAAATTGATAGCAGAAAACAGTGACAGGTACGGAAAATAGTGACTAAACTAAAATGACAGCGCAGTGCGGGTGAGCAACATGCACTGAAGGAAGCTCTCTCGCTGTAGAGCACTGTTTTCGAACTAAAATGTCTATAAGTCGGAATTGGGAACGAATTTCGCTTATCGCAACTGACAATCTTTTTGAAATTTATCAACCGCATACAATTTTGAAAGAAAGTCTTTTTACTTTAACCAAGTTTTCCAAATTCCATACAAAAATTACCATTTTGGGAGAGCATCCAACAGCATATTTTCTCGTGGTGCACGGCAGGAAAGGAGCGATGAGAACGATCAATTTTGTATCTAGCGTGACACTAGAAAATAGCGTATTCACATTTGCAAACACGAAGTTATCAAATATATATATATATATATATATATATATATATATATATATATATATATATATCAAGCATAATTTTTCATAACGACGTATGTAACAAATATGAGGATTCGAGAAATCCTTTGCAGAAAGTTGGCAAAACTTTTTCTAAAACTTTTTGAAACTAAATCTTTTTTCAATACTTTTTCCGCTGGCATGCATCATTACAAGGCACGTAATAAGCGTGCTTCACAGTAAAGCTCAGTTCATTCAAAATCATTGTGAAAAACGATAAAATTATACATACACCGGTATGCTACACGTACGTCGGTGTACATTGGTCGGTTTTCCATAGTGCACGATTGACGCAACTGCAGTTTTGTTTTGTTTTGATTTTTTTTGTTAAATAGGTCGCTCTTGATTCCCATATGTTAAAGCGACGTATGTAACAGTGAAACTTCAAAAATAAAAATTTTTACATACGTCGATTCGCAAAAAGATTGAATTAAAGAATTTTAAGATCTGAAATCAGTAAAATCGATGCGTATTATATAAAGCCGCGTGTGATTGTCACGTTGTATTAAAAACCCCGTTTTGTTTACTTTTGTTACATACGTCGTTATGAAAAATTATGCTTGATATATATATATATATATATATATATATATATATATATATATATTGAAATGAAATATAGTGAAGGAACGTGACAAATAAGACAAATCAAGCATAATTTTTCATAACGACGTATGTAACAATTACGAGGATTCGAGAAATCCTTTGCAGAAAGTTGGCAAAACTTTTTCTAAAACTGTTTTAAAACTAAATCTTTTTTCGATATTTTTTTCCGCTGGCATGCATCAATACATGGCACGTAATAAGCGTGCTTCACGTCATAGCTCAGTTAATTCAAATTCACTGTGAAAAACGATAAAATTATACATACACCGGTATGCTGTATATTGTACGTCGCTGTACATTGGTCGGTTTTCCATAGTGCACGATTGACGCAACTGCAGTTTTGTTTTGTTTTGCTTTTTTGGTACATAGGTCGCTCTTAGTTCCCATATGTTAAAGCGACGTATGTAACAGTGAGACTTCAAAAATAGAAAATTTTACATACGTCGATTCGTAAAAAGATTGAATTAAAGAATTTTAGGATCTAAAATCAGTAAAATCGATGCGTATTGTGTAAAGGCGCGTGCGACTGTCATGTTTGGATTAAAAACCTCGTTTTGTTTACTTTGGTTACATACGTCCTTATGAAAAATTATGCTTGAAATGAGACAAATAATACAAATCTCGCGTAACATATGATTACGGCTTATAAACCAAAACCATGATTGTTGATTTTCTAGCATAAACGATTGCTTTGTAAATGATTCTTCATCCTAGGTAAAATTCCGTACTTGATATCTCTTAAGAAACACATGTACATATTGCTATTTTGAGTGAACGTCTCATAAACCATTTGCACTATAGTGGTTTTTAAGTTCTTTGAGCAAACGGCTTAAAAACCAGACGTGTTGCCGGTAATGCGAGTAAACGGTGCGATTTTTGTTTTGGCTGAAATTTTGTAGATTTTGAATGGTTTTTCAATTAATCTCAATCTGCTGTTATAATATAACCATTTACGTATAGCATTGACATGTTTCTGGCAATGGAATGAGTTTCTACTTCAATCAATTAAATTAGTCATAGAAAACTTGAACCTCATTTTTCTCGGTTCAGCATTGTTGTTTTTTCGGCCCTAATCATATGTTGCTCGAGAAATAGGACAAATAAGGTAAATAAGACAAATAAAACAAATAAGACAAAAAAGACAAATAAGATAAATTAGACAAATAAGACATTCCTCCAAGAATTCCTCCGGATATTCCTTCAAGAGTTCCTCCGAATATTCCTCCAGGAATTCGTCCGGATATTCCTCCAGGATTTCATCCAAATATTCTTCCAGGAGTTCGTCCAGAAGTTCCTCCAGGAATTTCTCCGGATATTCATCCAGAAATTTCTCCAGGAATTCCTCTGGATATTCGTCCAGGAATTCCTTCGAATATTCCTCCAGGAATTCATTCGAATACTCCTCCAGGAATTTCCAGGAATATCCTCAACGAATTCATCCGGACAGTCTTTCAGAAAATTGTACAGATATTTCTCCGGATATTTTACCGGGAATTCTTCCGAATATTCTGCCAGGAGTTTCTTCAAACATTACTTCGGATATTTCTTCTAGAATTCGTCCGAAATTCATACAGGATTTCCTGTGGATATTCCTCTTGATAATCCTCCAGGAAGGCGTCTGGATATTCTTCCAGGAATTCGTCCAAATATTCCTCCAGAAATTCTTTCGGATATTACTTTGGATATTCCTCCTGGAATTTCTCCGCATATTCCTCCAGAAATTGGTCTGGATATTTTACCGGATACCCCTCCAGGAATTCCTTTGAATATTCCTCCGGAAAATACTGCAGGCATTTTTGCGGATATTCCTGCAGGAATTCTGAATAGTGACTTCAGTGACCAACACTGGTGAAAAAGGGACCAAATAGTGACTTTCAGCTGCAGAAAAAGTGACCAAATAGTGACTTTGAATTTAATTTGCAGTGACTTTTATATGAAGTTAATAAGGCCAATACATATAATTTTCGAATAATTTGTCTCCCTGAAAATTTCAATTTGAAGAGGCAATAAATTCTGCAAAAATTATGAATTGCCAAAACATTATTCAACAAATCCGATGAAAGAAAATAGTGTGCTTATTTAGTGGAGTGTCTTCACTTGTAATGAATTAGTTAATTCCATTACTTTGCATTCTCTACAACTATACGTCATGAAGGTACTGAGGTCCTTAGTCTCTCAAGTCGAGTCAAGTATGAGACACTGATCGATGATCAATGTTGATAAAGTGATGGAATTTAAGAAAAGTTCGTTTTATGACAAATGAAAACTGATGAGTATGTTTTATTTTATTCTTTTTAATATTTGTTTTTGTATTTTCCACCCCTTTTAGCACTAGAAAACACAATTTGAGGCAAGTCATACAAAATAAGGTGCAATAATGTTTAATACGGGTTCGAACTTATTCGGAAAATTTTTGCTTTTGTTTGAAAATGGCACTTTTTTATGATAGAAATTTATTTAAATAATGTTTCGACATAGATTTAATTTGACTAGCAAAATTTATAAATTTGAAGCCCAAAAATCATTTCGAAACCTGAAGCCTTATTCATAATTTCCGAAACCGAAACCCTTTGTTCAGAATTTCAAAAAGCCTAAACAAGAAGTTTGAGCTACCAATCGGTGAGTCAAACTCAAAATAATAAAAATTATAAAAAATTCACGATTTTTCTTGTTTAAGTGTCCAAAGTTTATGCAGTCTCGAATGTCTAAATTGTCATCAGAAAATATTTTGGATTTTTTTTAGTATTTATTGGAGCAGATGTCGAGAGACCATTCATTTTGCTCCTTACGACGGATAAAGCTTTAAATTTATTAACATTTTTTTCATTCCGCGATGATGCTCTTAAAGAAATCTAGTCAATAGTTAAAAAAAATGGCTTTATCTGAGAAAAAGTGACTTTAGTGACTTGAGGTCGAAAAAAGAGACTTTTTAGTGACTGACCCGAAAAAAGTGACTAAAAGTGACTCGCTACCAGGCCTGCACCAGGAATTCTTACGGATATTTCTTCAGGAATTCGTCCGTATATTCTACCAGGAATTTGTCCAGATATTCCTCCAAGAATTCCCCCCAATATTCTCCCAGGAATTCTTCCGGACAGTTCTCCAGAAACTTTTTCGGTTTTCCACCAGGAATTCGTGCGGATATTTCTCCAGGAATTTTCCCGGATATTCATCACTTACTATTCAAGGAGTGAATAGTGAGTAATGTGAAGTAGGAAGTGAGAAGAGAAAAGTGAAAAGAGATAAGTGAACTGAGAACCAACAGAGAACTTCTTCCTTCGTCCATCTTCCTTCTTCCTTCGTCTTTCATCCTACTTCCTTCTTCCTTATTGCTACTTCGTCTTTCTTCTTCTTTTTTCCTCTTTCTTTTTCTTTCTTTCCTCTTCCTTCTTCCTTTTTCCCTCTACCTTCTTCCTTCTTCTTTCTGCTGTCTTTCTTTTTCCTTGTTCCTTCACCCGTCTCATTTTTTTCCTTCTTCTTTTTTCCTTATTCTTCCTTCTTTCTTCTTCTCCCTCCTTCCTTCTTCTTTGTTTATTTTTCATTCAGAGACAATCTTGTTTCGTATTGCTTGCTTCTTTATGAAAGAGGTTTTCAGCACCTCCCTAGTAACATTTTGGTTTTATGCTGGTTTTATCGCACTCTTGTAGAGTAAAATATGGACTTCAAGAGCGTTATAAAACTTAAAATGTTACTTGGGTTGACTGGTTCACCTCTGGACTATCTCACTTATCACCTCCCAAGCAACCAAAAGTTCGTATGTTTTGGCTTAATCAGCTCGCATTTTAAGTATTTTTGTATGGTGGGAGCTTTGTTAAGGTGCTTGGAACTGAATGTGAACCAAAAGTTAACTAATTGGTTCGGTAAGGACAAATTTAAGTACAATCTGAACTTCTGGTTGCTTGGGTTCTCCCTTCTTGCTTTCCACTACAAACCCTTCTTATTTCTCTTAATAAGGAAACGTATTTTAACTACTCGGCCAAACGGCATTCGGCCAAATAACCCTTTCGGTCAAATGGCATTCGGCAAAACAGCATTCAACCAAATGACTCTAAACCGGGTCTCCTAAACCGGGGTAAATATCCTTTACGTATTATACCTACCTAGTATACGAGAAAGGCAAAAATGGTAGGTATATATAACAAAATTTATTTTTCCAAATAAAGCTGTTTTATAGCGGGAACATTACGATTTTCTATAATTGCAAAAAAAAATGTTTAGTTTATTTTTTCATACTTCAGGCATAAATACATATATAGCTAATATATCCATTTCCATTAGGGTGCCAATGAAAATGACATGACAAATGACAAAAAACGACATTGTTCACAAGTTTCATTACCCAGAAACATGACCCTATGCAAAATTTGAGCCCAATCGGACATGATTTAGGGGTGCTTAAAATTCATCAATCAAATTAATCCATCAAATTTTCCAAATTTTTACCCGTGGGACTTAACACCGGACGATGGACAAACGTTTTCGTAGCCAAAAATATCCCCCTATGCAAAATTTGAGCTAAATCGGACATGATTTAGGGTTGCTTAAAATAAATCAAAACTTTTTTTTTTTCTCACGAGGGGGAAATTTTTTTGTTTGTTTGTTTGTTGATGCCAAAGGACTCAAAATGCATGAAACTTTGAGAATTATTTTTTTTGAAAGAAATCGACTGTTTTGGGACTTTGAAAAAATTACTCATGTCAAAAACAATTTTTCATCGAATTTAAAAACCGGACGTTACTAAATCATTTCCTAAGCCCTAAAATATGCCCCTATTCAAAATTTGAGCTCCATCGGACATTATTTGGGGGTGCTCAAAATCTTGCTACCAAAATTTTGAATGTTTCGTAACTTTGAAAACATTTAGGATAAGATTTACGGAGATTTTTTTTTATTTTTACGCGTTTATTATTACGTGGTACCGCATGATAATGTGAAACACGATTCATGTCATTGCGGAACTTTTTTTTAACGGAATTTTTTTAAATCACACGATTTTTCACGTTGGTTTGTTGTTCAGTCGTCGACATTAGCAGCCTATTTTTCTGTAGATCTCTCCAATTTTTATGGTAACGCAAAATTTTAAATTCAATTGCCCTATTACCAATCACTTGATTAATTTGTTTTCCTTTCCATACAGCTATCAACACTTCTGTTGTTATTTGTGCACTTTGTTTCTCAGCTCGCAAATTAAACATAAACTTACGAAGAACTTCACCATACGACGGCAAATTAGATGACTTGAGAAACAATGGAAAAGAAAAATAAAGTTTTGATTAATTTTGAGCACCCCTAAATCATGTCCGATTTAGCTCATTAGGGGATTAAGCTCAAATTTTGCATATTTTTGGCTACGAAAACGTTTGCGTATCGTCCGGTGTTAAAATTCGATGAAAAAATTTTTCATCGTCTGAAAAAAATCCCAAAAATGTTCTAAGAGAAAAAATCGATTTTTTTTTTTCAATTTTTGTTTTGTTTTTTGAAATAACATCAGATCTTGACGTTTCATGCATTTTTAAGTCATTTGGCATTAAAAGGGGCTGTCCATATACCACGTGGACAGGTTTTGGTCAGTTTCAGACACCCCCCTCCCCCAGCGTGGACAATTCTTCATATAAATTTTCAAAAATTTGTATGAATCGTGGACAATCGACATAACCGCCCCCCCTCCCCTCAAAGTTGTCCACGTGGTATATGGACAGCTCCAAAACAAAAAAAATCGATTTACGACTTTTCCTTTGGTCCCCGTTTGGGAAAATTTACATGGGTAAAAATTTCAAAACTTAGATGAATTTTAGGCACCCCTAAATCATGTCCGATTGAGCTCAAATTTTGCATGGGGTCATATTTTGGGATAACGAAACTTGTGAGCAATGTCATTTTTTGAAATTCGATGACAATTTTTTTCCCATCCATTCCATTGGCACCCTAATTTCCATTCATCCATCTGTACCGCTCTACCCTTTAAAAATTGAATGATTATCCCTCCCTATAACACATTTCATTCATATTTCTAATAAAGAGCCATGCCCTTGGCATTCCACTGAAAACAAAATTCCCACATCGCGAACCATACAGGCAATAACCGGAGGCCGGTCGGGTCAATTGACGAGCTGAGTGCCATCAACGATGATAGCCAGGGGAAGAACCAATTGAGCTGTTTTGACGACTACCCCACACCGAACTGCCTTTAGGACGGCCGATGGCATCAAAAGTAACCGTCGTGCGGTGAAAAAAAAAATCCAGATTGTGTCGGTCGTTTTCTGCGCTGGGACGTCACCCCAATGCGCGCAACTTCTAGACCGGTCTTCTAGTCCAGATTTAGAAAAAAGAAAACAAGAAGCACTTATTAACACCCCGACGTTAACTTTCAAATGAATGTGCAAACATTAGAGGCTTCGTCTCTATGTCTGACTTGTCATTGCGGATGCTGCTCGCAAATCGTAGGAGAAATAGCATGTGCCCAAAAATTCGTTAGGCAAACAATTAAAAGATAATAATGAATCGCGCGATTGGTGGATAATCGATCGGAAATTCCATTGTACGTACCTTGATAGCTTTGTACTTCCGCTTGGTCGCGGTATTGAGATCCTCGTGCACCTTGTCTAACAGCCAGAAGAGGAATTCCTGCGCGTCATGTTGCGTAGAGCTCCGGAATTGACTACCGTAACGGTCGACTACGGCCTACAACCAAACCGAAATTTAGAATATTTGCAATACAAAAAAATTAACTTGGGTATCTACCTTGAAACTAGAACTATACTCGGGGGCGTCCTTGCACGTCCAAAGGGATTTTAGCACCAGGGCCAACTGTTCGGTCAACTCTCCCTTGGTGCCGAACTTCTTTGCGTTGATTTTGTTGCGTCGTTTCAGATCCGCCTGTGTAAATAGAAGTAAGGTTGATTTAGTTTCAATCGAAGAAGATCAAACCTAGCCTTAGCCCAACCTTGTATTGATCCAAAACGAAATACTCAGCCAGAATGTCGGTATGACTGAGGCACTGGAGGACGGCATTCATGAAGCAGGTGTTGCCGTGATTCCGCAGGCCGATTACGCCCGGTACTGTGTCCGGTGGCCACACGAAGCCATTGGCTGGTGGAGCTGCAGGTGGAACGCGATCGGCGCCTTTCTGGTTGCCCTATTACGAAAACGAGAAGAGAAGATAGGTCAGCGTGAGTGCATTTGGTTGCGATAATTCCGATACATTTACATTTCTTTTCATTCGAGGGGGAATGATGCGAGGGTTGATTATATTGAGTGATTATGAATGCGGCTGGATGATTAGATATGTGCTGGCGCATTCCTGAGGGGCGGCACGGCTGATCATAACTATTCTTCTAGGATCCACTATGGGGTTCCCTCTAACAGATTTAGACATATTGTAATTTCAACAGGAGTTGATTGTTATCTTGAAAACCTAAAACTATTCTGGAAATGGTATTCCCTTCTATACTGCCGCTAACCGCAAGTCGAGCACATCTGTATATGGACGCCCAGATACAGATGTGCTCGACTTGCGGTTAGCGGCAGTATAATTGTTGCCGTTAAATTGTTCGTCCTTGTTATCCTGCTTTGCTCTTATTTTTTATTACTACTAATAGGGTTACTGCTCTTTCAATGTATAACACTACCCATATACTGCTGTTATACGCACAACTGTCCCATGCACATAGGAAATCCCAGCAAACAAGAAAACAGAAAAATACTTGGAAGGGAAATGGAGTGGAAGAAACGGCCATATTGAGAAGCAGAAATTAAGAATTGGTAGTTAAAAAAAGTTAAAAATATAAGCCAATCAGATTACCGCCAAATGATACAGACCGCGAAATGGTTTACCGTGGAATGTTTCACCGCGGAATGTTTTACCGAGAAATGTCGGACAACCGTTTCAGATACCATCGTCCTGATCTCACCAAATAAAAAGCATAACCTTCCTTTTTCGTTCAGGATGATGGATGGTAGTATACCCATGTCATTTGTTTAGTGAAGGTGTTTATGATCCATTTCTATTGAGAAGTTTTTTATTCAGATATTTCTCAAACTTAATGTAAGGCCTGTTTAGAATGAGGTACCGCTATCTATACCCTTCGAGAAATGGCTTATACCAACTCTCAAAAGCGCGCCCCTCAATCAGTTACGGCACCAATAATAAGATAATACTGATTTTGACCATGCATCAGTACTGAAGTTCAAACATATTTTTGCTTCTTCTCATGAGTTCCGAATTCGTTTTTGTACAGAGATCTGATTTCATTGCGTTTGACATTTCGGAATCTCACCTTTATACAGAGCTCTAATCAGTCAGAGGGTTTAGCAGATCCACCAAATTTGTATCCGCTTCTTTCCTAATTAATCAGCGCTCTGGAGCTTGGAGATTCATGTCGTCGGCTTCGAAACCAACCTAAGATTGAGTTACTTTTATATAATTTACTTCATTGACTTCATCCAAAAAGTGCAAAAGATGGGTCAGCTAAAAGCAAATTATAGTCGTTCCATACTCTTCCGACCATCACTCATAAGTATTAACAAGAATAGTAAGAATTAGAGCACAGTGTGGTAGACCTTACTCCGTAATGCACCACCAAAAAGTGTAGGCTCCGTTAATTGCCTAGCTAATTGTTTCAACCCCCACGCCCCATTCATTCCCTCAGCACAGGTCGCCTGACACCTTGGGATTCGAGGTTAGGGAGGTCATATTGTCAGCTTCAGTATTGTACCGAGCCTGGCAATTCATTTATTTTTTCATTTATTTAGTTAACATCTAAACAGATAACACTGAATCAACAATTTGACGCCACAATGCACGGTTCGAGGCCGCATCTCTCCATCCTCGGATACGCCTCACGCTCGCCAAGTCGTTCTGCACCTGGTCTGCCCATCTCGCTCGCTGCGCTCCACGCCGTCTCGTACCTGCCGGATCGGAAGCAAACACCATCTTTGCAGGGTTGCTGTCCGGCATTCTTGCAACATGTCCTGCCCATCGTACCCTTCCGGCTTTAGCTACCTTCTGGATACTGGGTTCGCCGTAGAGTTGGGCGAGCTCATGGTTCATTCTTCGCCGCCACACACCGTCTTCTTGCACACCGCCAAAGATGGTCCTAAGCACCCGTCTCTCGAATACTCCGAGTGCTTGCAAGTCCTCCTCGAGCATTGTCCATGTTTCATGTCCGTAGAGGACTACCGGTCTTATTAACGTCTTGTACATGACACATTTGGTGCGGTGACGAATCTTTTCGACCGCAGTTTCTTCTGGAGCCCGTAGTAGGCCCGACTTCCACAGATGATGCGCCTTCGTATTTCACGACTAACGTTGTTGTCAGCCGTTAGCAAGGATCCGAGGTAGACGAATTCCTCGACCACCTCGAAGGTATCCCCGTCTATCGTAACACTGCTTCCCAGGCGGGCCCTGTCGCGCTCGGTTCCGCCCACAAGCATGTACTTTGACTTTGACGCATTCACCACCAGTCCAACTTTTGTTGCTTCACGTTTCAGGCGGGTGTACAGTTCTGCCACCTTTGCAAATGTTCGGCCGACAATGTCCATGTCATCCGCGAAGCAAATAAATTGACTGGATCTGTTGAAAATCGTACCCCGGCTGTTACACCCGGCTCTCCGCATGACACCTTCTAGCGCAATGTTGAACAACAGGCACGAAAGTCCATCACCTTGTCTTAGTCCCCGGCGCGATTCGAACGAACTGGAGTGTTCGCCCGAGATATTCACACAGTTTTCACACCATTCACACCGAGCCTGGCAATATGACCGGATTTACACAGTTACGCACTACTTCAGAGTAACCATATCCCAGCGTAACGGGATAAAAGCATAACCTTCGTAATAAGAATATTCGACCGAGTTGACGAAGTTAAAGCTTGACTAGACAATGTTTTTGTTCTCTTCATTTTTAATCACCTGTCACGATGCGATGGAAGAAATTCTTCCTTTGATGTCGCTGAAAGAGTTGATCACAGGTGAAGAAACAACGTTTGACATCTCTTGACTTCAACTCGTGAGAAACTCACGTTGTAAATGAGTATTAGCTCCAATTAATTATTTTCGAAGGTTTTCGGCTCTCCTTCACGTGTATGGACGAAAACGCCAAAATCACCGGTGAAACCTATAACAGCACGTTATTTCATTTATCTCGAAAGCTTGATTAATTCTCCTGGTAGTGCCTTTCTCGTGCATTATACACTAAAAAATTGAATGAGATTTTTTCAGTGTTTTATGTAAGAAAATCATATTTAGACTATGACTTTTGATCCCATAGTACCATCTGGCCAATTTTCAATAAGAAACAATAGGAAATGATTTCCCGTCGAATGCAACTTGTTGCAAGCAAATCGGTTCAAGATAATTTCCTAAAAAATAGGTGAGTATTATTTTGCACACATACATACACACATGCACATACACACACGTCAGTGCTAGCTACCAACGGGGAGCGCGTAGCCGCAGAACGAGGTGAAATGGCTGATTTCGTGGGAGCTCCCGCTTTCGCGGAACTTCTCGTCGGAGTAGGTTAGATCCGCCGTCGGGAACTATACGAGTTGTTCGCGACCGAGGCGGGACCTAATGGCTCAACGAATAAGGTGGGAGCTGAATGGCTCGAAAAGGGAATGATTTTTTGATTTTGATGATTTTATGATTTTTTTGGAAGAACTCCTTAAACGGAATTATCGAAGGGCAATATATTTCCGTTCAAAATAAATTCTTCTAAGTAATTCTGGATATTATTCCAGAAAGAATTCCGAAGACGGTATTATATTCTTAGTAAGAAATACGCAGACGGTATTATATTCTTAACGAGTTTTCTGTACCGGTTTCAGAGAGAATTCTTAATAATTCCATCCAGCAACCTAATTTGGGACACAATCTCTGGAAAAATTCCGGAGGAAACGGATTTCGACATGCAGTTTCGTTTTTATCGTTCTGCTTGATCATTTACCAAGTTCCACCCATACAAAAGTTCAATCAAATCGACCCTAAGTCACAAGAACGATATGCGGAGTATCACATTCAACGACAACTGCAATACTTCATACAATAATGGATGTGAAGAATAAAAACATGATTATGATGAGAGTACCTTTCGTAGATGCTACTCCGAGGTTGACCAGAACAATCGTAATTGGGTAGAAAGGCAATTGGTGGGGTATGGGATTTGCTTTCCGGCCACAGTGCACCCTCCGAGAACTTCTGAATTATAAAACGGTCAATAACGGCGCTGATCTATCGCGGATGGGAAGGAATGCAGTTCACTGGCTCACTGCAACTTCATGCGAAATATTATCGAGTGCCTGTTTTGTCGTGTTTCTGCACAGTAAGCAGATAGTCCGCGTGGGCCGATTTTGTTTTGTGCGGTCGAAATGAAAATAAATCAGAATCAGTTCCTGTTCGGTCGTGTTTCTGCTCAGTAAGCAGATAGTTCACGCGGGACGATTTTGTGGTTCTGTGCGGCCGAAATAAAAACCAATCAGTGCCTGTTTTGTCGTGTTTCTGCTCAGTAAGCAGATAGTTCACGCGGTCGAATGAGTAAATAATTGGTGCGCGATCGGACGTACTTTAGATAAGACGCAGAATATTCGTGAAATCCGAGTTTTTGGTTCTTTTTTTAACGGTGAATAAGTCGGGACCGATTTACGATTTGGGCGTAACTTATTTTGTAAACAAACACTGGAGGGTGAATTCCTGCTAAACCAAGCTTTCCTCTACTAGATAAGGGAATTAGTTTGGGGTAAAAACCGCTTGCATTCTCCGGAATTCATGGAACAATGTTTGTTTACAAAATAAGTTCGCCCAAATCGCAAATCAGTCCCGAAGTGTGCGATTGAACATGTTTTGTATATGATGCGAAACATTTGCACAATCCGAGTTACTTTGTTCTGATTTGGACGGTTCATAAGTAATTTAATGAATATATTTTTAATATTTTTTTTTCAGCATATATTGACAAACGCTCTATATTTTCGAATAGAGCTCCCTACACTGGCAAAAAAATCTATAAAAAGTTTATGTGTGAGCGATATAGATATTTGCAATTACACAAAACAAATATATTTTATGTGTGGACCACATAGAAAAAGTAATAGTGGCCACACATAAAACTCAATAAGTACAAATAATACGATATATTAGATTCTGTAATAATGGGGAATGGGGTTTCTGTATATAATTGATTAATTATAATAAATATTTTTTTTTTTTAAATGGCCTTCCATTATGTACATGTGGAAAATAATAAACAAGTCAAATATTACTCGCTTTGTTCGCATTTATTTCAAATGACAAGATGAATAAGCTGCATCACACGATGGAGTAAATACAATAGTAAACATAATAAGTAATCAGAATTGTAATCATTAACTGGGAGAAACTGAAGACGATACAAGATAGCTTGCCAGATGGAGAATCATGATGGTGGTGCACTTTCTTCCGATTTTATCCGGACTACAATCTGTTGACCATTATTGAATTTATTCTTTCCCAAGCGAAGCAGCCAGAGAAACTCCTGCACATCCACATTATTTCGAACCGCTGCCGTTCTCAATCAAAGCAGTCCGTTGCTCACGGTACTCGCAGTACCCGACTTCACTTGCAAACAGATTATGTCTCCGATGGAGATCACCTCCGGTATACGGTCGCATTTCGGTTTCCTCCTGACCAAACTAGCCACTAGTTATTGGATCCTCGGAAGCGTCAAACTCCTGCACATACATGTTGTCGTCATCGTCGTCGCCGTCGTTCTGGATTTTCGATCGATTCGGATCTGCTCGCATATGCCGGTGGCGTTTGATTTCGGGTTCTGCTGGAAAAGAAAAAGTAAGCCCTATGCAAATAAAAGTAGTACATATTGTAAAATTATGCATCTTACCTCAGAAAAATAAATTCTTCGCCAGATAAATACTAATGTTACTGCACTCGTTCCAATCTCCATCTTGGTTTTGTTCTTGGTTTTGTCTATTTTTTTACATATTTGCAAAGTTCAGAGGTAAAGTCGAAAATTTTCAATTCTATGTGTGAGATGTTATGGTTTGTAACCATAAGTCTCTACACATATTCTTGAAAAGTTATGCAAGTGTTTTAAATAACGATAGTTTATTAAGGGTATCTGTATAACTTTGTGAATTATAAAGCACTAATGAAAAGTATGGTTTATGGTTTCTTGGTGTTTTATGTGTCGCAACATATTTATATAGAAAAATATTACTTTTTTTGTAGTGTATTATTCATCTTACCCGCTAACACTAATTTTCCTTCCCGAGACATCTACGAAGGTAGTATTGGTTCCCTGCATCTTCACTAGTAAATGTTGAACTAAATTCCTTCCCTTCCTTCCGTGATTGTAATGACGTGGCCATGAATACAACTGCTACTGTATAGGAAAAGGTACTAATCCTTTGTACTAATTTTCGACAATATACAGTAGATTGCTCAATTGAGCATTGTATAGCCACCCACGATTTGTACAATCACATATGCTAAGCTTTGTTCTATGGCACTGGATCGTCTTGATCAACGAGTTGCCAATGTGATAGGAAACAAAGGACTATATTCTAATAGCTACTAATCGGAAGCAGAAAGTTGATTTTCCGGTCATTTCCAATTCTAGAATAGTCAAGCAGGGATGCCAGATACAATTTTCATAGTCAGTCTATATCAATCTCAGCAAAATGTCTGTTTTTGTCTGTATGGAGTTTAGATGGTACAAGAATTAGAAAATTATTCAAAAACCTTGCACTTTTCACAACGTAGAATATTGAGGTATCAATAATCAACAAAAATTGGTGTAAGACTAAGTACGAGATACTAAAGACAAGTAGGGCCATACTGTTGAGGTTGAAATACGTATTCTTGAAGTAATTGTAAAGTTACAACCAAGCGGTGGAATTAGATGGGATAATACTATCTCGTTTTATGAGAAGTTAAGGTATTCCACTAAAGCGCTCGGTTCGAAGGAGAGGCACAGAAGCAATAACACCGTTTAGAAACCCAAAGAACGGAACGGACATCTTTTGGGTTTATCTTTGAACCCTTGGTCTTTCGAACTTTTTTTGGGCTTCCAAACGGAACTCTTTTTGGCTTTTCATAGCAATACCTTTTGCGCTTCCGGACATAATCTTTTTGGTTTCCGAACAGAATCCCAAAAATATCCTTTGTACAGAAACAGCTTCCGACTTCGCTCGGAATTCCAAAATGATACTGTTCGGAAACCTTATATAATTTCGTACGAAATCCCATAAGGATTTTGTTTGAAAACCCAAAATTGTTCAATTGGAAAGCCCAACATGATTCTGTTTGGAAGCCCAAAGTTTTCGAAAACAACAGATGTCTAATTAATTGCATATTATTCGGCAACTCGGCCGTACGAAAACAATTTTTTTGTTAAATATCTTGGCTGTGCATATGCACAGCATATGTTTCGAAATGGACAAATTGATATGAAATTTGCGAAAAAGAATCCACGTGTCTTGGAGGGACTCGAACCCTCAACCTCCTACCTCCGAACCTCCGAACCTCCGAACCCTAACCTAGTAGGAGGTTGAGGGTTCGAGTCCCTCCAAGACACGTGGATTCTTTTTCGCAAATTTCATATCAATTTGTCCATTTCGAAACATATGCTGTGCATATGCACAGCCAAGATATTTAACAAAAAAACAGATGCCTGTAAAAGTCTGTAACATCAATAAAAAGTATGTACAAATACAGTAGGAGAACGGAACGAGCTTGGGATTGAACCCACCAAGCTCGTTTTGAACGTTGGATGTGAAGGAAAATGTTAAGTGGCTTATCTAAGATGAGCTAGAAAAGTCACTAAGGTGACGAAAACAATGCTGAACGTATTAAAAAAGACATTCAGTAACTAGTATACTAAAATCATCGTCTGCGGTATTTCTTACTAAGAATACTAGTATACTAAGCTCTGCTCCATATTATGAAAATTGCTGGCCTCGCTTAATTCCGGGAGTAAAATTTGCTAACACAGAATTTGATTATGAATTTCAAAGCATCGTATGATTCATTGAAACGAAATTTGTTTTGGAAAATGATGCTACATGGTTTTCCTGCGAATCTATTGCCAATATGAATCGTGAAACGCAATCAAGTAACACTGTCTGAAACTGTTGAAAAGAAAGTTAACAAATTTGATTCAAATTTAAATATGTATTATATGTATGTAATCCATAATCTCTAATCCCTAGAGTAAAACTATAGGGAAAAGCAGGTAGTGGAATTAATTATATTGTTACGTACTTGTCTTCTAGATTTCACAAGCGCTAAACTGAAATCATCATTTTATGAAGATATATTGTATCTTGCGATATCAACCTTTAATATTATTCCATCAAACAAATTGTACACGCACCGTATCACCACCTCTAAAAAAAGACAAAAGTCTAAGTAAATAATAGTCCCATTTTTATCAGTGGACCTGCCGTAATCATTGAATGAATGTTCGAGGCAGATATCGGCGGTATAATCCAAACGTTATTTACATCTTCCAACGTCTCGTAAAACCATATTAAAAAACTGTCTTATCGTACAAGTCACACGACCTTCCAGAAAATTAACCCGTCCAGACTCATTTCCATGCTTCCGTAGCAGACACGCGTGCCGGTCCGGTGTAATACGCGATAAACATCTCCCCGAGGAGTGATTTATGAGCAACCAACAGCTAAGTCACCTCAGCACTGGAAACTATGCTATGGTGGCTGACCGTTTCCACAATTTGGGGCTTCCTAACGCACACACCGCCGCCAATTGGCGCACCCCTCGGGCGGGGACTCAATTTAGAGCGCTGCTTTTGCTTACCCATCCATCGCATCGGTATGCCGCCCGCCAGCTACTACTAACCAGAGCTATGCTATGACGATTGAGAGCAATCAGCGAAGAAGGTCAATTATATTTCAGCGAGCTTTTCTAATGTGTCGGTATGCGAGCATCCTCTCCGTCGCATGATTTCAAGCGGACGTTTCCAATATAATAGGAATGGTACTGTGGTATGGTAGGATGGATGACAATGAAAATATTCTGATTACTATACCATCGCCGGTACGAAATGCAGGAAGGTGTCGGGTACATTTGAAGAATTTTGTATATGAGGGACACATTGAATAAAATATTTTAAGTTCCCGTAATTCGCAACAGAATCACGTAAGCCCAAACTTTTGACAGCGAGCGGGCTAGTCTGGTTCAAGATTCACTGAAGATTCGTATTAGTGAACCTATCAAAAAATATTTTTTCCGACCGGTTATGGGCTCACCAAAATGGACTTATCCAGCATGCTAGATTATGATAACGGGCAGCAGGGACTATGTCCAAGGGCTTGACGATCCCTCCCCAGGCCATCTGCGAGTTGTGGGGCTTGCCTAGGATGTGGTGGGGTTTGACAGTGGGCCCTGTTAAACCTCTATAAAAGCTGCATGTATCCGCAAGTAGGCCCCACCAAAGCGACCGTGTGCCGCTCAAAGCGCACAAGCCCAAGTCCTGGTGTTAGGTGGGACGCTAAACAGCCCTGACACGACGGCCCTCCGACGAGACAGGAGGTTTGCGCTGGCCCAATAAGCCGCCTAGAAAACCAATCATTACGAACAATATAAGAGATAATGCGACTCGATATAATCGGCAAAGACCTAGGCGACGAATACAGGATCACGATTGGAAGCTTGGAACATGGAATTGCAAGTCGCTAGGTTTCGCAGGTTGCGACAGGATGATCTACGATGAATTACATCCCCGCAACTTCGACGTCGTGGCGCTGCAGGAGATTTGCTGGACAGGACAGAAAGTGTGGAAAAGCGGGCATCGAGCGGCTACCTTCTACCAAAGCTGTGGCACCACCAACGAGCTGGGAACAGGCTTCATAGTGCTGGGTAAGATGCGCCAACGCGTGATTGGGTGGCAGCCAATCAACGCAAGGATGTGCAAGCTGAGGATTAAAGGCCGTTTCTTCAACTATAGCATCATCAACGTGCACTGCCCACACGAAGGGAGACCCGACGACGAGAAAGAAGCGTTCTACGCACAGCTGGAGCAGACATACGATGGATGCCCACTGCGGGACGTTAAAATCGTCATCGGTGACATGAACGCACAGGTAGGAAGGGAGGAAATGTATAGACCGGTCATCGGACCGGATAGTCTGCACACCGTATCGAATGACAACGGCCAACGATGCATAAACTTCGCAGCCTCCCGCGGAATGGTAGTCCGAAGCACCTTCTTTCCCCGCAAAAATATCCACAAGGCCACATGGAGATCACCTAACCAAGAAACGGAAAACCAAATCGACCACGTTCTAATCGACGGTAAATTCTTCTCCGACATCACGAACGTCCGCACTTACCGCAGTGCGAATATTGAATCCGACCACTACCTCGTTGCAGTATGCCTGCGCTCAAAACTCTCGACGGTGTACAACACGCGTCGAAGTCGGACGCCGCGGCTTAACATTGGGCGGCTACAAGATGGTAGACTAGATGGTAGACTAGCCCAAGAATACGCGCAGCAGCTGGAAGTGGCACTTCCAACGGAAGAGCAGCTAGGCGCAGCGTCTCTTGAAGATGGCTGGAGAGATATTCGATCCGCCATTGGTAGCACCGCAACCGCTGCACTTGGCACGGTGCCCCCGGATCAGAGAAACGACTGGTATGACGGCGAATGTGAGCAGTTAGTGGAAGAGAAGAATGCAGCATGGGCGAGATTGCTGCAACACCGCACGAGGGCGAACGAGGCACGATATAAACAGGCGCGGAACAGACAAAACTCGATTTTCCGGAGGAAAAAGCGCCAGCAGGAAGATCGAGACCGTGAAGAAACGGAGCAACTGTACCGCGCTAATAACACGCGAAAGTTCTATGAGAAGTTAAACCGTTCACGTAAGGGCCACGTGCCACAGCCTGATATGTGTAAGGACATAAACGGGAACCTTCTTACGAACGAGCGTGAGGTGATCCAAAGGTGGCGGCAGCACTACGAAGAACACCTGAATGGCGATGTGGCAGACGAAGATGGCGGTATGGTGATGGACCTGGGAGAACGCGCGCAGAACATAATTCTACCGGCTCCGGATCTCCAGGAAATCCAGGAGGAGATTGGCCGGCTGAAGAACTACAAAGCCCCTGGGGTTGACCAACTACCAGGAGAGCTATTTAAACACGGTGATGAGGCACTGGCTAGAGCGCTGCACTGGGTCATTACCAAGATTTGGGAGGAGGAAGTTTTGCCGCAGGAGTGGATGGAAGGTGTCGTGTGTCCCATCTACAAAAGGGCGATAAGCTGGATTGTAGCAACTACCGCGCAATCACATTGCTGAACGCCGCCTACAAGGTACTCTCCCAAATTTTATGCCGTCGACTAGCACCAACTGCAAGGGAGTTCGTGGGGCAGTACCAGGCGGGTTTTATGGGCGAACGCTCCACCACGGACCAGGTGTTCGCCATTCGCCAAGTACTGCAGAAATGCCGCGAATACAACGTGCCCACACATCATCTATTCATCGACTTCAAAGCCGCATATGATACAATCGATCGGGACCAGCTATGGCAGCTAATGCACGAACACGGTTTTCCGGATAAACTGACACGGTTGATCAAAGCGACGATGGATCGGGTGATGTGCGTAGTTCGAGTTTCAGGGGCATTCTCGAGTCCCTTCGAAACCCGCAGAGGGTTACGGCAAGGTGATGGTCTTTCGTGTTTGCTATTCAACATCGCTTTGGAAGGTGTAATACGAAGAGCAGGGATTAATACGAGTGGTACAATTTTCAATAAGTCCGTCCAGCTATTTGGTTTCGCCGACGACATAGATATTATGGCACGTAACTTTGAGAAGATGGAGGAAGCCTACATCAGACTAAAGAGGGAAGCTAAGCGGATCGGACTAGTCATCAACACGTCGAAGACGAAGTACATGATAGGAAGAGGTTCAAGAGAAGACAATGTGAGCCACCCACCGCGAGTTTGCATCGGTGGTGACGAAATCGAGGTGGTAGAAGAATTTGTGTACTTGGGCTCACTGGTGACTGCCGAAAATGACACCAGCAGAGAAATTCGGAGACGCATAGTGGCTGGAAATCGTACGTACTTTGGACTCCGCAAGACGCTCCGATCGAATAGAGTTCGCCGCCGTACCAAACTGACAATCTACAAAACGCTAATTAGACCGGTAGTCCTCTACGGACACGAGACCTGGACGATGCTCGTGGAGGACCAACGCGCACTTGGAGTTTTCGAAAGGAAAGTGCTGCGTACCATCTATGGTGGGGTGCAGATGGCGGACGGTACGTGGAGGAGGCGAATGAACCACGAATTGCATCAGCTGTTGGGAGAACCATCCATCGTTCACACCGCGAAAATCGGACGACTGCGATGGGCCGGGCACGTAGCCAGAATGTAGGACAGTAACCCGGTGAAAATGGTTCTCGACAACGATCCGACGGGCACAAGAAGGCGAGGTGCGCAGCGGGCAAGGTGGATCGATCAGGTGGAAGATGACTTGCGGACCCTCCGTAGACTGCGTGGTTGGCGACGTGTAGCCATGGACCGAGCCGAATGGAGAAGACTCTTATATACCGCACAGGCCACTTCGGCCTTAGTCTGATTAAATAATAGATTATGATAAAAAATAAATAGGGAAATGGACCAGATAACCTTCTCCACCCACCCTTCTCTGCAATTCTCTCCAAATATGGTTCAATTCAATATCATTAGATTGCGAATAGTTAGTTGAATTTCCATTTGTAAATTAAGGCTAATTCCACCAATTTATCCATTTTCTCATTTTTACACTATCAATAATATTTACCGTTAAACCATAGAGAGTAGGAGGTTGAGGGTTCGAGTCCCTCCAAGACACGTGGACAGACCAAGACACTTTTTCGCAAATTTCATATCAATTTGTCCATTTCGAAACATATGCTGTGCATATGCACAACCAAGATATTTAACGAAAAAAAAAACAATAAAAATTCATTTTTTCATAAAAATTTCCATATAAAAATAGATTACCTTTTGCTGCCTGAAATTCAGCCAGGACTCCTAAATTATCAAATTGGAATTTTTAAATATTTTTGAAATTGTAACTGCCTGAATCACTTATAGGAAATGAAAAAATGCAACAACTCTAAAATAGATTCTATGGAAACCTTCCCAGGCTACGGTGTGCTCGGGCGCTTGCCAAGGATGTGGCACGGTTTGTGTATGGGGACCTTTATGACAACCCAAGTAGCACACGCAACATCTTCCTAAAAGCACCTTATTTCTATTCAGTTTCATTAAAGGCATGGAATTGTGATCAATGTTTCATTAACATTGCAATGCAGTACGTGTTTGACATTTAGAAACAAACAACCATAGAATACTGCACTTCATGTTGCAAACACGAAACAAAATCATTAAGTAGCATATTTTTAACCATGTAACTTCAATGCGTCTTTCAAAATTAATTTGTTTGTTTAAATTGAGTTGCAGATAAGTTGAGTGTGTCTTCATGTTTAATTCAGCATCGTTCAACGTTTTGACAATTAACATTTTTTTTCTGTGATGGTGCAATCAAGTAACAAGAAACCCGAGTACAAAACTTCATAATCGTATGGTTTTTATGGTGAGTCAACATGCAATCCCTTCGAAGTGTTGAATGGTGCTGTTGTAGAGTGAAGGACTATCAATCACAAAATCCATAAATCGAATCCAGTTTTATCTTTTTATTATTTTTTCCGCTGTAGTATTTTGCCACATTATTGCAATTTTACTGCAATCGAAAGATGTTTCCGTAGGCTCCACCTTTTGCGCTTTTTAGATTGCAAGAGAGTTATATTTAACGCACATACGCAAAGATTGTTTCTTCCCGAATAGTTGCAGCACAGTGAAATGTTCAGTAGTGAAACAAGTTGTGCTGCTTGGGAAGAATGAGCATCGCTAAAACTTTCACAATGTGAAATATAGCTCTTCAGCTTCCATTGACAATTTGAAGGTAGATACCGGGGGGTCCCAACTTTTTTCCCCCTGAAACGGATCTTTTTAGTTGGAAAACCATCAATTATTCACCGCGTCCCATATTAAATGAGATTCCTGGATTTGTTTTACTTTCAATCATCATATATTGTTTATTGGAGCTCAAGCGTCAAAGAGATTAGCGAAGCCGAACTCGATAAATTTATGTTATCCTCTGAAAACAGCTAAGAAAGGCTTGAATGGAGATTATGCACTGCATCGTAATCTTATGCACATATACATTCAATTCTTTCCCAACACATGCCAAATTGAAACTTGTTATGTGAATGAATAAGTTTAACTGGTGTCACAAAATTATTCAAAACGATTTATCATGTTAAACAATAATTTACCATAGTAATACAATGACCTTCTACAAAGCAACACTATGCTGAAGGTGGCTGCAAATACAAGTAATTAGCTAGCGGGGCCCTCCTTAGCCGTGCGGTAAGACGCGTGGCTACAAAGCAAGACCATGTTGAGGGTGGCTGGGTTCGATTCTCGGTGCCGGTCTAGACAATTTTAGGATTGAAAATTGTCTCGACTTCCCTGGACATAAAAGTATCATCGAGCTAGTCTCATGATATACGAATGCAAAAATGGTTACCTGGCTTAGAAACCTCGCAGTTAATAATTGTGGAAGTGCTTAATGAACACTAAGCTGCGAGGCGACTCTGTCCCAGTGTGGGGATGTATTGCCAATAAGAAGAAGAAGAAGGTAGCGTATAAAAATTAGAATAAAATTTGCTGTATTTTTGATTAGACCAAAAAGGAAATTCATATTATTGCAAATGAGCCATATCTTTGAAACAGCAGCTTAGTTTTCACTCTATTTTTATAACAAATATTAACACGCCAGTTTTCTAGGATATTGCAATGCGTAAGTTTGGAGAAATATCCCTTAGAAATGATGATTTTCACCAGAAATTCATTACCAATTTGGAATTGAATTCACTTTTAATTTTTTGGTGGCATTTAATGGTAAATATTTTGCTGAGAATCAATAATAAACGAAATTTTCTGCTGAAGTTCAGTTTTGTAATTTACTGAGCTACAGCGGTGCCCAATTTTGCCGAGCTCGAAATAGAAAAAGTTAGTGTGTACTCCAAATGCATTTTTATCTAAACGTTTCATCATCTGGATAAATCTCTACGAATTTTGCTAATTTACATTTAAATCCAAAAAGTGTAATGAAATGAAAGTAAATTGATCAGGGAGAGATTGCTGTTAAAACATACAACCATTGCGAAGCGGTTTGCTAACCAAATGTTGAATTTAATAATTTCGGCTCTATTACCTATGCTTCTCTACATCTGAGCGTTTGAAATTAGGTTTAAAATAAGAGAATAAGAAGAATATTCATTTATTGCATTTGATTTATGAAGAATGGTTGATGAATGAATAAAAGACTCAGCTTGGGAGTAACTCGTGACTAGCGGCTGGTTTTAAATTAGAATGCAGGTTTCATAAGGAAAAGAAAAACCCAACTTAATTCACCGATTAGTGATACTGCCTTTCTCGCGTTTAGCTAAGACACCAACCTTATATGGGTATATATGGTTTGCTGTACCATTTTCTTTATAACTTTTAAACGCAACGGCAGATTGTTACCAAATTCAATAGTGATCACCTAGGCTTTGTCACCTGTCGAATGTTGCGAGAAAATCGGATAAGGATTACTTTATGAAAAGTTGTCTAATGTTTTTCTTAGCTTCTGTGCACACACATACACACACATACACACGGACACGAATAAAAATCTATATTGAAATTTAACCAATCCCCTTTTTTCTTTTGGAGTTTTCGAGAGGAAAATGTGCGTGGTTATCTACGGCCCGGGGAGCAGATAGGAGACGGTTCATGGAGAAGACGAATGAACCACGAGTTGCAGCAGCTTTTGAGAGAACCATCTATCGTTCACACCGCGAAGATCGAACAACAGCGGTGCGGGCACATAGCCAGAATGTTGCACAATAACCCAAGATGCGCAGCGTGCAAATTGGATCGATCAGGTGGAAGTCGATTTGCGGATCATCCGCAGACGACTAAAATAAAAATTCCCCCTAAAAATTAGAAATTTTCATAAAAAATAGGAAATTGCCCATTACACTGACAAAACTCCAATCATATCCATTATGTGTGGCACACATAAATTTTGACTATAGCATTTCCCACATAACGGCTATGTGAATTCGCATAGCATATATGTGGAAACACACATAACCGTTATTAACTAATAACCTTTATGTGGATTTTCCCATAGCGGGTGGTTATTAACGCACACATAAAATTTATTTGTAAATTTCTTTAGATTTTTGCCAATAAAAATGTGTGGATTTTTATTAGTGTAGGAAATCAGGTATGATCAACAAATAAATATAAAATTTCCACAAATAATGAAATTTTGCATTAACTATAAACAATTAGGAATTTTCCACAAAACAAAAACAAATTTGCGCTTTTAAAAGCAAAGATTGCAATTATATAAGAAGAATTTTTCATAAAGAAATCAAAATGTTCCACGGAAAATAATACAAAATTTAGCGCAATATAAATATTTGTGGAAAATTTTCAATTGTATACGGAAGTTTTGCACTATTTATGGAAATTTTATGTTTTTATTGCTCATACCCTGATTTTATTTATTGGTAATATCCTAATTTTTTAAGGAAAATTTCTAATTTTTCATGGAAATTTTATTTTGCTGCCTTCGCGACTGCGTGACTGGCGATATGCAGCCATGATTCGAGTTGAATGGAGAAGACTGTTATGTAGTGCACAGACCACTCTGGCCTTATTCTGAGTAAATGATAAGTATACAAAGTTAGTTTTTGTGACAAAGTCTACATGTCCCGAAGGTTTCATTGAAACCTGAGAGGGTGTTGCCAATATTTGTTCGACAAGCGAAATCTCTCAAAACTAACGAGGTTTGACACTCCTCAATACTGCCTACAAGGTACTCTCTAGAATGTATAGTAGATTGCGTCCGTTATCAAAAATTTTTGCTCGAATACCGAAGCAGTTTTCGATAAGGACGATTAACAACGTACCAGATGTTCACTCTGCCACAAATCAGTGATAAATTCCATCATCTATTTGTGGCTAGAACATAGCATTCCGGCAAAACTTATTAGTCGATTCGTGCGACGCTGAATGAGTCCAAATCGAACGTCAGGATATTTGATGAGATTCGATTCGTAGTTCGTGACGTTTGATAGACTGAAGCAAGGCGATGTACTTTCTAATCTGCTATTCAACGTAGTTTTGGAAAGTGCAATGCGAAGCATTTAGACCAAAAGATCATAGGTAGGTAGGTGAATCATAATAATAATAATACTAAAAGTATTTTACTTTTTGATAGAATATCTCGAATTACTCATACTAATTTCAAAACGTTTGACTAAGCAAGTTTGAATGACTTACAATATTGCCAGATATCTTCTTCCTCTTTTTATTGGCATTACAGTAGGGGATACTGGGACATTTCCGTCTCACTGCTTATTGTTCATTCAGCAAATCCACAATCATTAATCGCGAGGTTTCTAAGCCAAGATACCATTTCTGCATTCGCAACACGCAACTAAACACAAACACGCACCCAAAACATGAACACTCATCTAAACACAAAAATCTTAATTGATCCACCCAACGATGGTTGTGCCTTTCTCGTGCATTAGACATACTAAAAAAGTTGTGTAAGATTTTTTAGCGAGTTTTTTGTATGAAAATGGTATTTTGGGCATAACTTTCGATTTCACAGTCCGATCTGGCCAGTCGAATGCAACTTGTTGCATACATACACACGCAAACAAACATCATCTCAATTCGTCGAGCTGAGTCGATTGGTATATAACACAATGGGTCCCGGGCCTTCTATCACAAAATCGTCTTTGTAGTGAATATATAGCCTTTTCGTTGCACTTGGTGTACGAGAAAGGCAAAACGCACCAAAATACAAACACGCAACTAAACAAAAAGACGCACCCAAAAACATAAACACGCAACTAAACACAAACACGCACCCAAAAACATAAACACGCAACTAAACACAAGCACGCACCTAAACACAAACACGCAACCAAAACATGAACACGCAAATAAACACAAACGCGCACCTAAATACAAACACACACCAAAATACAAACACGCAACCAAACACAAACACGCAAACCAAACACCTAAATACAAACACGCACCTCAATAACACAAACATGCACCCAAAACACAAACATGTACATTGTACACGTATATTTCATGATCTTAAATTGACTTCGAAATTCGCATTTTCAATTATTGCTAACCTTACAGTATATAATTTTTGCCTTTCTCGTACAACAAAGTTGTACCGAAAGGCTATCATTTCACTCCGAAAACGAACTTTTGATAAGAGTTCCGGAGACCCATAGTGTAATATATGTGTTATATTTGTTCGACGATGTCTGTCTGTCCGTGTGTGCGTATGTGTGTGTGTGCACAAAATGCCATAAAAAAACATTACTCGGGTACTTATTCAAAAGGACGTATGTGATTTTGTAAACAAAGATTCAAACGTCGATTTGTCCAATCTGATGACACTCCCAAGCAAACCAACACCACCAGCAGGTAGCCGAAGGCTTCCCCTGCCTGTCTGTGGTGATGGTTTGCGTGGGAGTGCCATCAGATTGACTAATTTAGTCATTTTTTCACATAGAAACTCTTAACCAATTGCATCCGACAGAAACTAGAACGCCGTTGATCACTATTGAATTTCATAATAATTGCTAATCGCAAAAATTAGATAATATTAAAATAGTGATGAGACATAGTCACATAGAACAATAATTTGTTATAAAAAATGCCTTGCATCTATGAATATTTTTAAAGTTTATTCGTGGCTTGCTCCCAACAAGAGTTTCATCGTACTATGAAGATGCTCGAGTTGCCCGCATGGCCGAAAGTCAAAATTCGAACATAGGAAAATCGAGAAACTTTTGGCAGTGCCATCTGTCGTCTACTAGGGTAAATTTTCTAAACGGTGTAGATGTTTTGCCAAAAGATATTTTAGTTACTAGATAAAGATTGTCGCTGTCGTCGCTGTCCGGAACATCTTTTGCTGGCGAGGATAGGGAAGCTAAATGTCAAAGAAGGAAAATCCATACGATTTGACAGGTAAGGGAACCGAAGCGACACTCTTTATCTAGTAACTAAAATATCTTTTGTTTTGCCTTTCTTGTACATCAGCGGTTCTCAATCTTTTGACGTAAACTACGTCTAAGGGGAAGACTCAGATACAGGGTGTAAAACCGAAATTTCCAAATTCGAGACCGTCACGAAATTAGGATAGATTTCAAACGCTAATAGCGTCTTTATCTTTCGATGGATTTTCGCCATTTGCTTATCAATCGATTCAGAAACTCTCCAGCAATTTGCCAATTCTATTGATACTATTGAATATCAACGTTAAACTATTGAAAATCTCATTTCTTTCCAAACCGGGTGAAAAATTCAATTCCGTTCATAAATCCCCAACACGGACATCAGATTGCAGTAAGGTACGGGCCTTTTGATCCACTGCTTCGTTTTCCCTGTGTATATAAAGCCCCGTGTTTCGCGTGCGCGCGTCATTTTCATTCTGGATGTCACGGCGAGCGGACCAGGGCGTCCAGAAGCGGTCCCAGTGACAACGGCTGTCTCAGCGGATGAAATTTTTTCGGTCGGTGGTGGTGGCGGTCGTGGAAGCAGCAGTACATCATTTTCATCCGTGTCCCATCTTCGGCGGATCTGGCAATCGACGGCGTTCGTTGAGCCGAATCATCGGATGGCGGTTGCGCAGCCCAGTAGCTGCTAATAAGTGGCAATTAATCGGTTCTTTTCAGGACCATCATTATATTTGGGAGGAAGGCTTAGTTGTAATAATTTTCCTAAAGTGCAACCGTTAGGAACTGGAAAATTCTTCGGTGAAATTTTCTAGCGTAATTCGGAGTTATATGATTTTAGTGATTGAGAATGTTGATATTAGACGAACTTTCTTCATAGAACAAAGCATAATTGTTTGGCATCGGTAGCGGGATCATAGCATTAGTGCCGGTCCGAGCATAGGCTGTCATCGGAAGCAATTTATTCACTAATGTGGCGTTTGCAACGATTTGGATGTTGTCGGCACAACATGAAATTTTCCCGCGAGACTCTAATTTTTTTATTTTTCCTGTTGATGATTGAAAAAGAAATCGGTTCCGATATGAACTTTATTCAAAGCGCAACGCTAACGTCGGTAGTTGAATCCCAAGCAAGTATCGGAAGGAGACCATGCAAACAATTGATTTGCATTATGACTGAAGAAAATTGTATGGCGTCAGTATTGATGTTTGCTACAGATTTTTTCACGTAAACTTCGTCTAAGGGGAAGACTCAGATACAGGGTTTAAAACGAAAATTTCCAAATTCGAGACTGTCACAAAAATTAGGATAGATTTCAAACGCTAATAGCGTCTTTATCTTATTTTCGACATTTGCTTATCAATCGATTCGGAAACCCTTTAGCAATTTGCCAATTCTATTGATACTATTGATTATCATTATTGCTTAATTTTTTTTCTACAACAAATATGATTTTGAAAAAGTATCACCGGCGCGTGCTTACTCGCAATCTACATGCTGATACATTTACAGTTACATCAAACAACTGAAAACCGAAATACGCCACTCCAAAATTACAAGGTGACAATGTTAGAAAAATACAAAAGATAGGAAAAATAACACGGTGTGTAGTGCCTCCCCGAATCACCTTAAGGGAAGATCCTTTAATTAGTAACGCAAAAATTAGGCATTTTCAGCCCACCTCCCCCTATGTCACATTTTTTGTATGAAGTATCTAAATATTATGTATGGGTCGTCACACTTCGCCCAACCCCCCTCCCCCCTCTAAGCGTTACGTAATTTATGGACGCTCCCAAGAGCCACTTTCATTGATGGTAGCCGATCGTTAGTACTTCATATCAAATATCATATCTTATCATAGCATATCAAAGAATCACCTGTCATAAGACGAGTTTGAACAATCCCATTGAATTCCACCACTTAATATCAAAGAATATTGTGGCCAAATTTCATAAAATTTGGTCAACAAAAACCCCCCTGACAATAATAGAACAAAACCTGCCAAAGCCGTCATTCCCCCTATTTCAGACAAGAAAATTTAATCTGAGCGCTGCTAATGTTGATGACGACGATCGCGCGACCCACACCATCGCCGGGAATAAAATTTCCGGTAGGAGCTCCGCCGATGCCGAAGGTGGTACCACGGTCTGCTCTCCGCGACATCTCGAACGAAATGGCTCGCGCGCGCGGAAGAGCTGCTTTCTTGTAATCAATAAAGTTGAACCAGTAGCCACGCCCCTTTGGGGGGTGTGTGACGGTTACACAATATTTGCAGTGATACCGGAGAACAAAGAGGCGGGACTAATGAGCCATCTTTATTGATTATAAGAAAACTGCTCTCCCGTGCGCGCGTGGCATTTCAGCACCTAAAAACTCATGGATGAGTTGAATCATCGTATGTTTTCTGTATGAATGTAGAATCACGAGCGCGCGTCAAACGGAGAAGCTGCAAAAATGTTTTCGCATGGATGACTATCTACCAAAATTATAAGTCTTTCTCTGAATCGTGCTCTCGTGATTCTACTACCGACGGAAAACAATCTGCTGTCACCAAGCAATTTTAAGCAAAGTTTTACTTTGATCAAAATTCATCTCGCCTCAAGTTGTGACTTAAGAGCTACTTTCATTGATGGTAGCCAATCGTTAGTAGAGGAAATTACGGCTTTGGCAGGTTTTGTTCTATTATTCTCAGGGGGTTTTCTGTAACTAATTATGCTCAAATTTGCCCTAAACATTCTTTGCATATCAAAGAATATTGTGGCCAAATTTCATAAAATTGAAAACTGCTCTCCCGCGCGCGTGTGGCCCATTCCAGTTGGTATGGTTGCCAATTGGCTGATGGTAGCTGATGGTAGCCAATCATAAGTACTTCAGACAAGAAAATTTAATCTGAGCGCGAACGACCGCATGAACCACACCATCGATGAGAAAGAAATTTCCGGTAGCAGCTCCGCCGAAGCCGATGGTGGGACTACGATCTGCTTTTCGCGACATCTCGAACGAAATGGCTCACGCGCGCAGAAGAGCTGCTTTCTTGTAATCAATCAAGTTAAACCTGTAGTCACGCCCCTTTAGTAAGTGTGTGACGGGTACACAATATTTGCAGTCATTCCGGACAACAAAGAGGCGGGACTAATGGGCCATCTTTATTGATTATAAGAAAACTGCTTTCCCCCGCGCGCGTGGCATTTCATTTGAAATATCGCGGAGAGCGGTCCCAGCATCGGTAGAGATGTCGCAAATTAATCGATTACTTCGATTAATCAATTATTTGTTGTGATAATCGATTAATTTTTAAATCAATTACTTCCCAACGATGAATCGATTCAATAATCGACAAGGATCGATAATAATCGATTATTCGGGATTTTACGACAACTATTAGATTTCGATTACTTCAATTAATCGATTCATCGTTATGATAATCGATTAATTTTGATTCGATTACTACTCAACGATGAATCGATTCAATAATCGTCAAGAATCGAGAGTAATCGATTAGTTACTAATCGATTAATCGAGATTTTACGACATCTCTAAGCATCGGCGGAGTTGCTGAGCAAATTTTATTCCAAATACATATGGGATATTGGAAAAATCGGTTCTTCTCAGGGCTTCCATTCTATACAAAGGAAGATTGAGGCGAAGCGAACTTTTTTCAAAGTGCAAATTAACCGCTTGGAGACGCCATAAAGTTGCCTGGCGTCTGTAGCAGAATCACGAGCGCGCGTCGGCGGGAGATGCTACAAATATGTATTCGCATGGATGGCTTCAGTGGCAGTCAAGATTAATTCTTTCAAGATTCTTATTTGGTTTTGTTATTCCAGCCTATGGCGTGGGTCGTGTGGTCGTTAGTGATTCGAAATATGCATTATTGGGAATTAATCGATTCTTCTCATGGACACCATTTTAAACATAGGAAGATTGAGGCGAGACGAATTTGTTCAAAGTACGACGTCGTAGCAGAATTACGTTGCCGTTCGTAGCACAATAACGAGCGCGTATTGTAGAGAGCGGCTGCAAATATGTATTTTTGCACTGGCACTAGATTCTTCATTTCACCAAACTGTTTTACGTAGTTTACGTCGGGCGGTCGTGTCTTGTACACAACCCTTATGATTTTTTCTTTAGAGGTACCCCTTCGAACGTTTGCATTTATTGAGGTACCCCCTATTTTTTCGCTGTAAATAAAAATAAACGTAACTCTCAAAATATATGCAACACGGATCTGAATCTTCGAGCCACTTAAAGGAGTTCTTCGAGCTTTTTGAAACAAGGCTTCTGAACCTCTTGAAAGAATGTTTACAAGCCTCTTGAAGGGAGGCTTCCAAGTTCTTGAAAGGAGGCTTGCGAACCTCTTGAAAGTATGATTACAAGCCTCTTGAAAGGCGACTTCTTACCCTCTCTAACAAAGAATTCTAAGCCTTTTTAAGGGAGGCTTCCGTCTGAGCCTCTTGAAAGTAGGCTTCCTAACCTCTTGAAAGGAGGCCTCCGAGCCTCTTGAAAGGAGGCTTCCGAGCCTCTTGAAAGGAGGCTTCCGAGCCTCTTGAAAGGAGGCTTCCGAGCCTCTTGAAAGGAGGTCAGAACCCCTTTTGCTGTAACGCAAGTTCGTATCGGTTCGGCTCGAAGAGCAAAGCCGAGGTCTGGTTAATGAGAATAAATGATAAATCGGTCTCTTTTGATCGTAGACTGTAAACCTAATAGGACGTGTTCAGGAGTGAATTGTATAACCGAAAAATCCATAAAATTAAATATTAAAGTGGCGACGAGTAGAAAAGTTAATTTTACCGCGTTTTGGTTTAAAAAAAAAAAACGGTGATATTTTTTTAGACTAGGCTAAAAGCAATCTTAGCAGTGGCGATTGGAAGCGTGCTAATTGGATCGTCGCTGTGTGAGAGGTGCCATTTTGAAATTTTCAGTTTTGAACAGCGCACAGTGAGCTAAGAATTTTTGTTTGAGAAGCAGCTGTAGCGTGGATTGTGGAAAAAAGGAATAAAGCAGAGAAAAATTTACGAGAACCGCAAATTGGAAAAAAGTGTATTTGCGATATCCATTTTGGTTGTTCTTTCTATTTGGTGGACTTCAATACGCCATTTTGTAAGCGGGAAGAGATCATTTCGAGAATATCGTTTCTTTAGAAAACTATGACGACGGGTTTCAATTGGTGAATATAATAGCTCTCTTTTGTTTGCAGCCGGGTTACGGTGAGCATCTTTGTAAGGAAAGTGAGAAAAAGACGGAAAGTATCTATTACTTTGCGAAAAGCGTTAAAGAAATTGACCAGTTGGTTGAGTTAGTGTGCGAAGAGCAGTCTGGTTTCGTAAAAGTGTATAAAGGTTGCAGTAAGGGTGTATGCTATTGTTTAATACGTAACACGATCTCATGAGGTCTTTGTTGGTGGTTGAAGGAATCGGCGCTATGTAATAAAGTGGAAGTTGTGTGTGATGAAAGTTTAGAGAACAGAACAGAGCAAAACACATACCTAGATCACATTTCACATAACACTGTAACCGAGTGAAGCTGCATGTTATTAAGCAACGGCATACTGGCGAACGATATATGTGTGAGTGTTGACGACAATCGTGCAAAGATCAAGTGAGTGACTGATACACCGCAAGAAGCCCAGCGAACATCAATTTAAGGAGCACTCAGCGTTTGGAAAGCAACCACCGTTGAGCAGTCAGTGGACGTTTGACTGTATTGGTGCTGCAGCGGATTCCCAAACATTGGCAGCTGCATGTCATCGGGTCAAACTCGCTAAGAAGTCGTCGAATAGTAAGCAAATCATCACTCAAGTAAGTTTTTGTTATTGGTTTTGCTTCATTTATTTTTTCTAGCATTGGTTGCTGTGAACAGTGAACAATTTAGTCATGTCGTCTATAATAGGAACGGTAGACCATTACTTTCAGGTTCCAGCTTTGGGGACTATATGGAACGTATGGATATTTTATACTCTTTAAATAACATTCCGGATGGTAACAAAAAAAAATATTTATTACGTTGAGCGGTCCTGTTATATTTGATGAAATTAAGCTAATATTTCCGGGAGCGCCAATTGCATCTATTGATTACGATCAAATGATTCAGAAGCTAAAAGAACGATTGGACAAGGTAAAGCCGAATATGTTGTGTAGGCATAAGTTTAATGCGCGCCTTCAAGGTGTTGACGAACCTGCTGAAAACTACGTATTGGCTTTAAAACTATTGGCTAGTCAATGTGGTTTTGGTGCACATAAGGATGAGGCAATAAAAGACAGGATAGTGTTTGGTTTGCGCGATGAAGAATTAAAACACAAATTGCTAATGAAGGATAACATGACACTTGAGGAAGTTGAGGAGCTAGTAGTACGCACTGAGCTGGCAAAATTCCGTGCAAGAGAATGCAAAGAAAGAGATGACATGATAAGGAGTGTGAACTCAGTGAAATACAGATTGGGAAGTAGAGAAGAGCATGGAGATATGTATAGAGATAATGGTAGGGCATCGCACGCGTATGGCAACCAATACCGTAGCCGCAGTAGAAGTATGAGTAGGGAACGAGGTAGAGCAAACAATCACAATGATCGTAGAGTTTATCATGACATCGAGTCCCGTGGTTTACAAGAGCGTCGTAGATACAGTAATGACAATCCGCATGCTAACGTGATATGCAACTATTGTAAGAAACGGGGTCATGTGAAACGAAATTGTTTTAAGCTGAAGAACCGGAAAGCTGTTAATTTCATGGGAGAACAACAGGTTGATAGTTACGATTTTAAAAGGTTGAGCATCAGAGATTCTGAAGATGATGATATTGAGTACCCATGTATGATGATTTCAACCAAAGCTATGATCAGCGAACCGTGTCTAGTGCAAGCGTATATCGGAAAAGTAATTTTGAGTATGGAGATTGATTGCGGAGCGGCAGTGTCGGTCATTAGTTTGGGAACATACAAAACGTATTTCAAACACATTCAAGTACACCGTTGTAACAATCGTCTAGTAGTGGTGAGTGGCGAGCAGTTAAACATATATGGGAAGATAGAGGTCGACGTGATGATAAACAACACCAAACAACAGGTTTCCTTAGTAATCCTAGACAGCGGCATCTGGTTTGTACCATTGATCGGTAGAAATTGGTTGGATATTTTTTATCCAAACTGGAGGAATAGTTTTGAAGCCAATTTGCACGTAAACAAATTACATACCAATCAGCTAACCGAATCGGGTAATATTGAATCTTTTCTAAAACAACGGTTTCCAAAAATTTTTGACGGCGATTTTTCGCATCCAATAATAGGATTTGAAGCAGATCTTGTGCTTAAAGAGGAGAGGCCCGTGTTTCGCAGAGCATACGAAGTACCGTTCAAACTGAAGGACAAGGTTCTTGAGCATTTGGACTCCTTGGAGAAACAAAACGTTATAACTCCCATAAAGGCATACACTCAAAGCGCATCGGAATCAGCTGAGAATTGTTCCTGCTCAGCCGACGTGCACCACGATACGTATTCCAATACAGAGGATGAAACGACCAAGAAGTGTGAGTGATTCCGAAGAGGAATTTTACGGTTTCCCAGACGTTCCGGCCGTACCAACAGATTCGGAAGGCGTTAGTAGGCGTTTGAAGCACATTCGACGCAGTCCGATAATAACACGTAGCTCGACGAGAACAAAAAGAAACTATCACTCAACAGCATCAAATCAGGAAACATCCCAGCAGCGGTGATATACATTATGTATTACTGAGTCCTGGAAAACGAACGAGGAGAAAAAGTGAAGTGATTGAGAAATTTTGAATTCATGTGTAGTTAGTAAGAAAAATCCAGATTGGACTATATTGCTAGAAATTTAAGAAAAAAAGATACGGTAAGAATTGTCCAGTGCTCTGAAAGTTTTTTCAATATCTCATTTATAGAATGAATTCGAATATGTTTTATGGTTTGGTTTATTACTCAAACGTTCGGATCATCAATCAAAATTATGTAAAAATGTATGTGTATATATTGTGGATACTTTAGGGGGAAGAATTGTAATATTCGACAAAAAGGTCAGAACCCCTTTTGCTGTAACGCAAGTTCGTATCGGTTCGGCTTGAAGAGCAAAGCTGAGGTCTGGTTAATGAGAATAAATGATAAATCGGTCTCTTTTGATCGTAGACTGTAAACCTAATAGGACGTGTTCAGGAGTGAATTGTATAACCGAAAATCCATAAAATTAAATATTAAAGAAAGGAGGCTTCCGAGCCTCTTGAAAGGAGGCTTCCGAGCCTCTTGAAAGGAGGCTTCCGAGCCTCTTGAAAGGAGGCTTCCGAGCCTCTTGAAAGGAGGCTTCCGAGCCTCTTGAAAGGAGGCTTCCCAGCCTCTTGAAAAGAGGCTTCCGAGCCTCTTGAAAGGAGGCTTCCGAGCCTCTTGAAAGGAGGCTTCCGAGCCTCTTGAAAGGAGGCTTCCGAGCCTCTAGAAAGGAGGCTTCCGAGCCTCTTGAAAGAAGGCTTCCGAGCCTCTTGAAAGGAGGCTTCCGAGCCTCTTGAAAGGAGGCTTCCGAGCCTCTTGAAAGGAGACCATGCCTTTTGAAAGGAGGTCTCCGAGCATCTTAGGAAACTTCTACACCTCTTGAAAGAAGACTTCTGTGCCGTTTGAAGGGAGTCTTTCGAGCCTTTTTAAAGGAGGCTTCCTTCTGAGAGCAGACTTCCGAGCCTCTTCAAAGGAGACTTCCAAGCCTCATGGAAGGAGGCCTCCAAGCCTCTTAAACGGAGGTTTCCATACCTCTTGCAATGAAGCCTCTGATCTTTCCAGAAAAAGGCCTTCATGTCTTTCAAATCAAATGGTGGTTTTAGCCTTCAGATTTAATTTTGATTTTATTTCAGAAATATATTCCTTTAAACGACGTTTTGACCTTTGTCCCACAGCCCTTCATACACTGTGCTTGGGATAAGCAGGATTCAAAATCTGATTTACTGATCGCCATGCATATTATGTACAATACAAAGTCTTAGAATAAAAAAATATCAGAACTTTATCAAAAAGTTTTTTATTGAAATTTGTATTCATCCGCCATTACGCATGTACGGGTGTTCAATAAGTTCGAATACAAATGTTTGATCATTGTGTTTGTAAGCCCAATGTACATATTCTGTATAAGTATTGGTGTCAGCGTTAGCGGTATTGTTGACATTCTGTCACTTGTTGTTTGTTTATTACGCGCGGTGAAAATGGATTGGGGCATTGTAAATAGATTTTTTTGAAGGTCAAAATCATTGCGGTGTACTACAAAACTGAGATTTTGGGGAAGATTGATACACCCAGTGGCCCGGTGATAAGACGGAGATCAGCCCTACGTGTTCCAATAGGACGATAACCCTTTATACACGGAAAATGCGATTTAAGCCTTATATGGGGACAATTTCATCGACTTTTTGGACAAAACTTTGCGACCTCCCAGCTTCCTGGATTTGAACCCTCTTAACTTTCTTGTTTTGGTCCTTTATTATGTTAAAGCTGTACGAACAAGGTCAGTAACTTGGACAACAGTAACAGTTCAAGACGTTATTCTCAAAATCTGGAACGAAATGCCCATGCAGACCGTGCGTGCCGCTCGCGATCGGTTTCAGAAACGTTTGAAGTTCGTGAAGAAGTACAAAATAGAGGTCATTCCAGAAGAAATGTTACAAACGTTCCTTATAAACAATACTTTCAATGAAATGTAACCGGGAAAAGAAATAATTTAATTACAATTTTTAAACATTTTTGCCTTTCTCGTACAACTAAGTTGTACCGAAAGGCTATCATTTCACTCCAAATTCGAACTTTTGATAAAAGTCCCGGAGACCCATAGTGTTATATACCATTCGACTCAGCTCGATGAGCTGAACAAATGTCTGTCTGTCCGTGTGTGCGTGTGTGTGTGTGTATGTGTGTGTGTGTGTGTGCACAAAATGCCATAAAAAACATTAGCCAAATTTTCACATAGAAACTCTTAACCGATTTTCTTGCAACAAGTTGCATCCGACAGAGACTAAAACGCCGTTGATCACTATTGAATTTCATAATAATTGCAAATTGCAAAAAATAGATAATATTAAAATAGTGATGAGACATAGTCACATAGAACAATAATGTGTTATGAAAAATGCCTTGCATCTATGAATATTTTATCCGTGGCTTCCCATTAAGAGTTTCATCGCACTATAAAGATGCTCGTGTTGCACGCATTTAGGCGTAAGTATGCTCTTCGTTCAGTTTCATAGTACTATGAAATTGTCCGAAAGTCAAAATTCGACCATAGGAAATTCGAGAAACTTTTGGCAGCGCCATCTGTCGTCTACTAGTGTAAATTTTCTATCATAACATTAGACGGTGTAACTGTTTTGCCTTTCTTGTACATCATCGAGGTGTAAGCGTAAAGGCTACATTTATTACCTTTTTGCGCGAGAAAGGCACCATCACCGTTAGGTGGATTAATCTAGGTTTTTTTTCAATACACCTATTTCCTCACTTACTCGCCAAAAAAAAAATCAAATGAGTAGTTTTACTCACTCAGGCGTGAGATTTCTCACGCATGCTCACTCATTTCCCAACAACCTATCTTCTAAAAAGGGTCTCAACTGTTCTGTACTCGATAGATCTCAGCATCATCTGCAGCACCTGATGGCGAATCTTGCTTAGGCGTACCTTCTTAACTAAACAGGCCATTTTTAGATTTCAAAGAGATTGTGATCTGAAATTTTTGGGAATTTCCTAAAATTCGCATAGACTTCACAAAAGTTCCTAAAATTATAAAAGCAGTCTTTAGGAGTCTACGAAATTATTTTAGATTATTGTAGAAGCAGTAAGCATTGCTGGGACAAACTCGGTGGTCTAGTGGCTACCGCTTTTGCCTTAATAACAGGAGTTCGTGGGTTAAATTCCAGGTTCGTCCCTTTCCTATTATGTATTTCAAATAATTCTTTCTGTGTTTCAAGTTCTACCAAAACGATTCCTACTGCTATAACCTCCCACACTAACAATTCCAAAACCTCCCTTGACATCTAAGAGAGGTCATAGAGTTCACTGAATCTTTCTTAAGTAGGTGTCCTACTAACCATCCTTCCCCTTTCTCAGCATTCGCAAGGACTTGGCCAGGACAGATCTCGACTACTGGAGAGTGCACTGCTTCCATCTAAGAGATAGTGATTAGTCCCAAATTAATGTCTGTGGTTACGGATCAAAGTAATGCTACTCTCACACAATAGTTCAGGCTTGTATCACCAGACGAATTTATGCGAATGCTCAATGCTAATGCTAATTGTAAAAGCACTAAGAATTGCTGATAAAATTTAGAAAAAAAAAAATTCAAAGCTCGTACGACTTTCTGTAAATTTGAACAAACACTCAAAAATAAACAGGAATTTGAAAAAGCGGTATAATTTTAGTGAATAATGATAGAAAATTTAGCATTTCTATAAATCATTCTCAAAATCCAAAAAGGCTAAATGTTGGTGAAAATTTATACGATTTCCTGTCAAAAGCGGGACTACTCAAAATTATGAGTAATCCTGTTGCTGACGGAAATTGTGTAAATTTTTCGTGGAGAGATACAATTTTACTCAGTCTTTGAGTAGATGAAAGTTAGTGTGTTGTACAAAGAATACATAAAAGTTAGTTCTGAGTTCTGAGTTCGGCCCTATGCGGCCGGTGCTGAGAATTTAGTTTCATCAGTACCCGCTAAGCTGCGGAGGACGACGGAGTTCCTTCGTAGCTTAGCAGGGAAAGCACCTGTCTAGCGTACTGGTTTCGTGGGATCAAACCCCACCGAAGGAAGAGGTTACCCTCCTATACATTTTTCGAACTCAATCTGGTCGGGGTTCAGCCAAATCACACCAAGCGCCAATTATCCATTTTTTTTGCCCAAACTTTCGTTTAGCAGATTTAATTGATCGCAAATCGCATCGGATATCCCTCAACGCCATTACTGAGGATATCATACTGCAAATGCACGCTTGAATTGATATGAAACGATTTCCGTTGTCCTTGTACGAACAAAATACAGTAATATCCCGATTTTATCACCCCCTGGTGAATTTTAGGGTTATAAAACAGGGTATGTGACAAAATTGGATAAAAAAATATTTCCAATTTTTTAATTCATTCCACAAATATGAATCAGTTTATGCCTTGGAAAGGCCAAATACGTGAACGGTACCCGTTATTTCTTGTCGAAATTGCTTACAGAATATTTCCCAGGTACTCAGAAGTCGTTCGTAATAAACTACAGGCGGTGAAAGTTATTTCATGAAAATAAATGTTGTTTGGGGTATTATTTACGAAAATAAAAAGAATGACACATTTTTTTTTGGGGTGACAAAATCAGGTCGAAAACGTTATAAAATCGAGACGTGATAAAACGGGTCGAAAACGTTATAAAATCGGGGATAGACAAAATGGGGTCAATACTGTATACGTTTTTTGAGCTAATTATTAATACACCCGATTCTTTTTTTACACGGGGGATGCGTTCCGTGTAAAAAGTTTTCAGTTCAAAATCCGTGTAAAAAAAGTTTTATGATTTCTTGATAAATCATGCAAAATGGAACAACTTTGCAAAAATTTTGTTTGGGATTTGTTTTACACGGCCGTGTAAAACAGAATCGGGTGTATACCTTTTTGATCATAAGTTCACGTAACATTGATACACTGATACATTTTCAGTGCACAAAATTGCCGAAATAGGAGACTTGTTTAACCGTGCGGTATGGTGTGCGGCTACAAAACCGATTCCCGTTAACGTCAGGAAATGTTTAGGTTGTAATTTTGCTCAATAACCCTGGGCATAAAAGTTTTATAGTTTTAACCTCCTGATATACGATTGCAAAATGGTAACTTGGTTTATAAACCTCGCCATTAATAACTGTGGAATGTGCTAAAAACGGCGAGGCGACAATATCCCATTTGGGATGTAATGTCAATAAGAAGAAGATATGCAGTAGTTCCAAGGCATTCATTAATGCGTCACACGTTCGTTACCTAAGGTTTTTTATCGCAATATAGGCTACTTAAAAGGTGCTTATTTATAGTAGAAGGGACATATCTTGCGGTCCAGTCATGTGTACTGCACGATAATAACACTATCTCAAGTATCTAAACGGCAAGGGGCGTGCCTAGGAGCAAACGGCTGTGAAATCTTTACAAGATCTGTTTGTACAAGTGGCCAAACATCATGATTATTATCACAGGTTTTGTTTTCTATTTTTGCTTTTATCTCAGATCATGCCACCCACTCAACACCTCCATGTGCCTTTATGAATCCCTCGTGGAAAATTTTTCAACAATCATATTCCATCAGTTAAAACTCAACCCCGTAACTTACAGCCAGACTAACATAAGTCATTTGTTGTGCAATCCGATTGATGAACTTCTTCACCGACAGCCGACGAAATATCTTCCTCTCCGCCGAACCGCCACGATTCGTTTCCGGGCAATTATTGCCTTGCACTTTGGCTGCATCGGTGCCATTTACTACGCCTCTCCCCTCTGATACTACACCCCCTCCGCCACTGTTGATGGAATTTTGTTCCGAGGTCACGACGCTTGCATTCGTCATCGTTGTCACTACTGCTGGCGTTCCAGTTGCGGATTTTTCCACCACCGATTTCTTGCCAGTTTGGCGTGAAACCGACTGGAACGGATTGCGCGACATCGAAAAGGCCCGCTTCAGCTTTGAGCCCTTCCCCTGGGGTTGTTGTTGTTGGCCATTATTATTGTTGATGGTGATGGAGGCGGAGGAGCTGGTGGTAATTTTCTCACTTTTGCTGTTGCTGATGTTGTTCTCCATGATTATTTAATGACACTTTTCCGGAGCACTATTACTCTTTCAGAATCACAAACTTTAGAGTGCCCCAGTCCAGGGACACAGGCTGCGATGGTTGGACACGTAATTTTGCACACTCAAAACAAGAGGAACGAAAAGAAAAACACGACGACGACGGTGTCGGGCGACGCTCCTCATCGACGACTATCACTTTTCACCGCGATTAGAGGCCTAATTCCGGTTCGCACTCACGATATTAAATTTTACACAATAAACTCGTCGCATCGGATGCGACTCCTCGAAAACCCCAAAAATCGCGACGAAAAAAACTTTCCAAAGCAATTAGGTATGACGGCTGTAGCAGCACGGGGCGTAGCGGAGCTCAGTTCCATATGAATGCATAAAAACGCGAAAACTTGGAACGACTCGAGTGGACACCGACGACGACTACACTGACATTACGCCCGAAGAGAAAACCGCCCGAGCATAGTAGGATATACTAAAAAGAACACTGCAATGCCTCGAAAGAGGAACTACTGATGTACACTTGAAAAACCTCAGTGCTTCAAACGCCCGTCGAGTCGTCGATCGTGTTTTTGGGCTGCAAAGGGGGATGCTCCAACCTCCGCCTGCACTCACACACATGTATAAATATCAAGGCGAAAAATGGCGTGACAGAAAGGCGAAAATGTGACGTCAACGTGCGTCACCCGCAGGGTTGCTTCTATGACTGCTCGATTTATGCAAGGGCCTCATACGCCTGTCACTGGCGAACAAAGTTCGTGTACTCTGCATCGAAGCTTAGAACCGGTGTTAGGGCGCAATCGTTAATGTGAACATTTTTATATTCGGTTATTTACTGCAAATAAATTCTTTTTCGAGTCCCTATAATCAAGCAGGTATCTCAAGCATACCGCATCGTTATATTGCTGCATGATTGAGTGTTTAATTTTGATAAAATATCGAAAACAAAAGTGTGCATAAAAATTGCCTCGCCATAACAAAAAGGTGGTAGAGAATTAACACTGTTGTTTACAGTTTAGAACCAAATCCAGATGTCGCACATGTTGGGGTAGGGATTCAGTGCTCCACCTTCTCCCCCTGGATTTATGGTGCTTTTATCTTATTCGAAGTACTAGATTCTCTACACGGGTTGTCAAAATAGTTTCAAACTTGTTCAGACTAGAAATACTAGAATAAGAGATCGGCGAAGACGCCATCTTGTTTCCAATCGAACCGTCAAAAGCGGTTCCAATAGGTCATTGCGCGCGGCAAACCTAACCTCACTATTTTGACAGGTACTGGTCCTGTTGTTTACGTCTCGGACTTAGAATTGTTTTGATCCAAATTAAAACTGCATATTTCACGATGTTGAAGACATTCCGTACACTCTGAAATAAATAAATACCAAATAGGTTAAAAGTCATACTAACTGGCTATTCGCCTGGTTGACCCCGGCTTAGATTAGATGCGGACTATACCGCAATAGTATAACTTGGATTTATAGGGAGTAATGTATAAGTTGACTTTAATCAACACTAGTTTAACTTCATTTGGCTGGATTTTTTTGCTGGATTCTGCATTCAACAAATGTGTTGTTTTGATTATTCAATAATGGAAATAATAATATGATAAATAATATTAGTTTTTATTTCTCGTTCACATAATTTTATAACACGTCTTATAACTAAATTACGGCTCAGGCTCATAAATACCGTTTGGTGGGTTTCTCTTCTAAGCTCGCTCAAAATTACGTAGAATACGGAATTATCTGTCGCGTTGCGGTTGAATTTCATCATCGGTAGCATCCTGATTAATCCTGCCGCGGCATCATTGCTTATTTTATTCGTAGTCCAGGTAGTTTCAAGCAACCATTTATCCGTGTGCGTCGATCCTGGTTTTCGGAGGCGGCTTGATTGACCAACATCATCGATTCTCCGGCATTGCCTACAAAGCAATATTTCAAACTTATGTTCTGAACGCAAAAGAAGCGTGGACAGGAGAAATATTTGTTCGGCACAACTTACCTTTCACGCAAGTAATGCGCGTTTACCATCATCGCCATGCATTTTTAAATTTAAAATAAGTTTTACATTTAAATTTAGTGAGCACTTATTTTACATGCTGGAAACGAACTGTCAAATCTGAATATACTAGAGAAAATACCTTCGCGCAAATCTTAACTAGTTTTATTTGTATGCTATGATAGTATAAAATTTAAACTGAGCAATGAATAAATCTCATTATTACTAAAATAGTATAGATTTTATCCTATAGATGGTTTCATTAATTTCTTAGTGTACAATCCGCATTCAAATATTGGTAAATATCGATAAGTCTAGGTAATTAACGATCAGAAAATCCAAAGAATGATAGAAGTATCTCAAAATTTAAATAAAGTCGTCTGTAAACAACAGGACCAGTACCTGTCAAAAGTCGTGTGTGACGTCACTGTGCAATGGAGTATTCGACTTGTTTACTTTTTGCATCCATTCGCGAAGTCGAAGCAAAATTCTTCACACAAACAATGACAGTTCTTTATGGGTTTTTACAGTAGAGCAACAGAGAGGAGGAGATGGCGGCCATGTTTCACTCAAACTCTGACAGATAGCAATGGGATTTCCCATAGGAGGGAAGAGCAGAATTTGCTTCGACTTCGCGAATAAGAAGCAAGCAAAAAGTTCAAGTGCTGCCAGTATTATTTTCACGATTTCATGCATTTTCATACGTTGCCAATTCGACAGTTTTTCACTCCGCCGGTCTCTGGTTATAGGGTTGCTAGTTCAGGCTCATACGGCAAAAATATTTTAGTTACCAGATAAAAGATTGTCGCTTCGGTTCTCTTTGTTCTGCTGTACGAAACATGTGTGGTACCTAACTGTCAAATCATATGTATTCATCCTTTTACATTTATCCTCCCATTCACATTTAGATCCCCTATCCTCGCCAGCAAATATCGCGCTTATCTTTTTCTAGAGTGCTGCGGCGGTCTTACACTCTCAGGCTCGACTGCGAAGGTAAATGTCAAGATAGCCGCCGTGTTAAAAGATAGGCAGAATAGACTAACGCAAAATGAACTCCCCCAAGAAATTATGACGTTTGAGCGGGTCGCATAATGAACGCAAAATGAACTTTTGTTCGAGTGGACGACCCGCTCAAATGTCAAAATCCATCAGGTGAGTGAATTTGATGAACTCCTGCACAGGTCTATTTTCCCGCTCAAAACAAAACCACGTGCTTTTCGCGAAATGACAGCAGTGTTCGATTGTATTAGTGAGAGGCAACCGGAGTCACTGAGTACATGGAGAGTGTTTATCATGGCAAGTGCATACGGTGGGTGAGATTTTCATTGACTCTGTTGTGTTTAGTGACTGTTGCGATTACCTGAGAAGCAATCAGCAGGAAACCGCTGTATTCTATTTTATCTCGAGATGCATAATAATGTTCCGGACAGCGACAATCTTTATCTGGTAACTAAAATATCTTTTTTCACGGCATACATAAAAGCACGTGCTCAGGCTGAACTATAGATATTTAGCACAACTTAGCCACCCTATAACCAGAGACCGGCGGAGTGAAAAACTGTCAAATTGGCAACGTATGAAAATGCATGAAATCGTGAAAATAATACTGGCAGCACTTGTACTTTTTGCTTGCTTCTTATGGATGAAAAAAGTAAACAACTCGAATTGGAACCGCTTTTGACGGTTCGATTGGAAACAAGATGGCGTCTTCGCCGATCTCTTATTCTAGTATTTCTAGTACAACTCACTCAAGTAACCATGAAGCTATATCAAGCATAATTTTTCATAACGACGTATGTAACAAAAGTAAACAAAACGGGGTTTTTAATATAACGTGACAATCACACGCGGCTTTATATAATACGCATCGATTTTACTGATTTCAGATCATAAAATTCTTTAATTCAATCTTTTTGCGAATCGACGTATGTAAAAATTTCTATTTTTGAAGTCTCACTGTTACATACGTCGCTTTAACATATGGGAACTAAGAGCGACCTATGTAACAAAAAAAGCAAAACAAAACAAAACTGCAGTTGCGTCAATCGTGCACTATGGAAAACCGACCAATGTACACCGACGTACGTGTAGCATACCGGTGTATGTTTAATTTTATCGTTTTTCACAGTGAATTTGAATGAACTGAGCTTTGCTGTGAAGCACGCTTATTACGTGTCATGTAATGATGCATGCCAGCGGAAAAAAGTATTGAAAAAAGATTTAATTTTAAAACAGTTTTAGAAAAAGTTTTGCCAACTTTCTGCAAAGGATTTCTCGAATCCTCATAATTGTTACATACGTCGTTATGAAAAATTATGCTTGATATATACTTGTAAAAAATACAGCCCTAAAAGCTGACTTAATGTGGACAAGGGCACTTATCAGACCGAATTAATGGTTCATTACTTTGACATTTTGAAACAAAGCATCAGTAATTCGTAATGCTGACTTAGAGTATCGTTGTCTGACAGTTGACAAATAAAAGCAACTTCACATCGTTAAAACTAATCTAATTCAATTATCATACAGAATGCCGGTTTATGATTGATATATGTGCAATATTGTAATGCTTGGTGTTACTTGGGCACTATAGATGAGCGAAACTTCTCGCGGTTTTCAGCATAACATTCTGTATTAAATTCTACAAGAACTGAATAGTATCATTGTTCTTGATCGTAAATTGTGCCGTCCAACTGCATATCACTGTTTTTGGATGGTCCTGCATACACTTTTCCATATAAACTTCCAACAAGATTAGCACCGCCCAAACGTTGACCGATTTGACTGAAATTTTGTCCAGAGCATCAGGGCATCAAATAGAACCGAAAAAGAGGGCGGCCCATAATTTTTTTTAAAAAGTGTTTTTTGAGCCACCCTACTCCGCAGATTGCGTGGTTGGCGAAGTGCAGCCATGGACCGAGCTGAATGGAGAAGACTTTTATGTGCAGCACAGGCCACTACGGCCTTAGTCTGGTATAAATCTACCAAGGTATCTTTATCTCTGAATTCAATCCAAATGATGCAGAAATTCTATCTTGATTAAAATCTAAAATTTAACTACAAATCTTATACTTTCTATTTCCGTTCTAATTTTAACTTTAAATTGAATTTTTGATTTTGATAAAAAAAAACCCAGATTAATCCACCTAGCGGTGATGGTGCCTTTCTCGTGCATTATAAAAATAGTATTTTGGCCATTACTCGGGAGCCCATAGTCCGATCTGGCCAATTTTCAATAGGAAACAATGGGAGAGTATTCTGCGTCGAATGCAACTTGTTGCGAGTAAATCGGTAAAGGATAAATGCCTGAAAAATGAGTGACATTTTTTTTCTAAATTTTTCTATAAAAATGTGGTATTTTGGCCATAACTTCCGAGCCCATAGTCCAATCTGACCAATTTTCAATAGGACACAATGATAAAGTATCCTGCGTCGAATGCAACTTGTTGCGAGTAAATCGGTTAAGGATAAGTGCCTGAAAAATGAGTGACATTTTTTTTATTCAATTTTTCTATAAAAATGTGATATTTTGGCCATAACTTCCGAGCCCATAGTCCGATCTGACCAATTTTCAATAGGAAACAATGGTAGAGTATCCTGTGTCGAATGCAACTTGTTGCGAGTAAATCGGTTAAGGATAAGTACCTGAAAAATGAGTGACATTTTTTTTTGGTGGGTGCGCACAGACACACACACATACACACACACACTCACACACATACACACAGACATCACCTCAATTCGTCGAGCTGAGTCGATCGGTATATAACACTATGGGTCTCCGGGCCTTCTATAAAAAGTTTGTTTTTGGAGCGATCATATAGCCTTTACCGTATACTTAGTATACGAGAAAGGCAAAAAGACTTTATATTTTGTTTCCAAATCCTCTAGACTGCAAAATTCATTCTTCAAATTCAACCTAACGATAATATTCAATATCCATTTCATTATAAAACCAAAATAAAACCCCAACGAAATTTTTTTTTAATAAATTCTTCAAAACTGCTTCTATAATTAATTATTCAATTTCAATCTTTAAATCTTATCACTTGATTTGCTTCGAGTCTAACATCCATATATATTTTCCAAATAAAATCGCCAAATTTAACCAAATAGAACTAAGATTCCATTAAAATTTTCTTCTAAAATCAATCTATATCAAATTTCACAACTCTAGGTCTAAGTTCGCAAGACGATCCCCAAATCCATCAATTCGGATCAGTAAATCTCACCGAATCCAACTTCCAACTGAAGAGATCTCTCAAATAAAACTGCTCAGGAATAAACAGAAAAAAAAATGCCTCGGAGACCTGCTCTCTCCGGAATAAACAAAAATGTGCTCGGGGACCTACTCACTCCGTCATCTTTTTCATATCCTCTAGAGACCTGCTCGCTCCGGGATTATAAATTTTATCGATATTTCGAAGACCTGCTCGGTTCGTTATAATTTTTTTTCTTCAATTTCGGAGACTTGCGCGCTCCAAAATGCTTTATTTTTTTCAATACAAGCATTCATAATATTATTTGGGCACTTACCGAGTAACTACACGCAAAAAAATGTTGCGGTCAAAACCACTATTCCAAGGGTTAATTTGAGAATACGCACCGACGATTTTCAGCAGACAACAAACCCGTTTGATGTTACCATGCGCGCAGTAAAAATCAACTGTGGTCTTGGTGGAATGTTGTTACATGAACTGAATCAGTGGTGAATTTGTCCGAATGCATGGTTAATTTAACTGGAAATTTGTGGTTGTTTTATAAACATGGCGTAGTCTACAAAATAGTAATTGTTACCATGGATTTTTTTTCTGTGTAGCACATTAATGGATGTGGCAAGCACCAGTATCATGTGCTACATAGAAAAAAAAATCCGTGGTAAAAACTACTATTTTGTAGACTACGCTCTGTTTTTAAAACTACCATGGTTTTAGAGAAATTCACCACTGTTTCAGTTCATGTGACAACATACCGCATGTGCCACAGTTAATTTTTACTGCGCGCATGGTAAAATCAAACGGGTTTGTTATCTGCTGAAAATTGTCGGTGCATATTCTTAAAATAACCCTCGGAATAGTAGTTTAAACCGAGGCTCTACCCGTGACGCGCCGGGAGCTTACTGAAAGTGGGGGTTGACGTGCAGCAGAACCATTATTTATGATTCCCCGTGTCGTCTTCCGGCTAAGATGTTGTCGAGTCGAGTCAAGTACGAGACACTGAAGACGACCTTACTATTGGGGTCGAAATACGTATCTGTCAAGTGAAGACATTCCACTAAAAAGCTCAAAATAATTTTCTTAACAATATGTTGTTACTATCCTGGGATAAGTAGTGAGTATACAGGTTTGCTCGGTTGACTCCTTAACTTCGTTAGCATCGCTGTGTTTAACCAGTCGAAGGTGATTGTTAGCTGTATGGTTTGAATTTCTTCTTCTACAGGCCATTAAAAGACTACGCGTATCTTGTTTTAATTTCTTTTTCTTGTTCCGTTTCTTATTGGCCTTTCGTGGTTTGTTGCATCACTTGGCTTCCGGAGGAGAAATCCGCGTGGTTTCTTTTTTGTGTGCTCGACATATGGATTTCAGCAGAATTCGTCTAGGGTCAACTCGTTTTTTGTTGATCTTATTTTGGTACTAAATTAATAATTTTGTGTGTGTTACTTCTACGTGAAGTTAAACGATTTACAATGATATGGAAATGCTAATATCATCTTCCAAACTTGGACGTGCATGTTCATAATAGAATTAGAGGCGAAAGTATAGAATTGATAATGTTATGAAAACTCATATGTGAATATGTACGTTATGTGGAAGATATTGATTTGAAAAATGTATTGGAGGTAACCACTTTCCCTTCGATGGGACTCGAACCCATGACCCTACAGTACGCTAGACTGGTGCTTTAACCAACTAAGCTACGAAGGACCTCCGTCGGCCTTCGCAACCTAGCGGCTACTGAACGAGCTCGAGATTCCCAAATTGGACGCATAGTCAAATCACTCGCAATCCATTTATCAAAGCCAATACTTCCACATGTGTATTGTACACGTCCACATTAGAGGAGCGTGAGTATTTAGAATGTCTGGCGGCTATACACATTCTTCATCAGCAACGGTACTGATCAAGTGAGGTTGTGTAAGCTATTTGCCAGTCGGTCGTCAAGCTCAGACCCGACCGCATTGCGTAGGCAAGAGCACGCAACTCAAGTTCAGTTCAATCAAAGGTAATTGCCTATTTCCGGGGATTAAACCACCCGACTTGGACGTTAATTTACAATGTTATGAAAACTCATATGTGAATATGCACGTTATGTGGAAAATAGCGTACTGTAGGGTCATGGGTTCGAGTCCCATCGAAGGGAAAGTGGTTACCTCCAATACATTTTTCAAATCAATATCTTCCACATAACGTACATATTCACATATGAGTTTTCATAACATTGTAAATTAACGTCCAAGTCGGGTGGTTTAATCCCCGGAAATAGGCAATTACCTTTGATTGAATAGAATTGATAGTTCCGTTAGGATACGGCAGGCATGAAGAATGTTTTTATAGAAGTCGATTTGAAAGCTAGCGGAGGGCAATATTTGTGATGGCACATATCACACGACCTTCCTTCTGCCAAGCTCCCGTATGAAGGGGGAGGAAAGAATATCAGTGTGGAAGCTGATATATCTCCACTGGCAAAAGGAAGGTGGTTTGATTTGCTCATATGCCATCGCGTGCGGAAGGATTTTCTATCGACGAGTACTATCTCCAAATTTCTAATATTACATCAGCATCTAGTCGAATAGGGTTTTTATTGCACAGTTCTGTTTTCTCATTGCGTCCGTCTCGTCGCAACCAACTTGGTTGCCTCGGAGAGAACAAAGCAGGAAAGGCACTGCTGCTGGTCGACGGTACTGAAACCTTATTTCATTCACCTAAACAACTTCGTTTTATTTTCATTGATGTAAATTACGAATAAAAAACCATACTGATATTATGAAATTTCATTAAATCAACGTATGAAGTTTTATTGAACAAACTTATGAATATTCATAAGGTTGCCTTATGATACTTGAAAGGTAAACATAAGATAAACATATCCAGAAGGTAGCTAAAGCCGGAAGGGATCAGTCAACTTGAGTCAAGTCGAGAAGTCGAGTCAAGTACGAGACACTGAAGACGACCACACAGTTGTGGTCGAAATACGTATCTGCAAAGATTTCGAAATAATTGGTGGAATCAAATGGAGAGTACTTAACTCGTCTTAGACGGTTATTATTTTCTTTTATTTTTAGAGTCGACACGGTTAAGTAAAATAACTCGTGAAGTAACAAACCGAATGGTTCTGGTTTAAATCTGGATATTGGAAATCAAACGCCTATAATATTGATTTGGATAAGGCAGACTTAACTGTTTTACGTTCAGACTCCATTATCTTTTTCGTCGACAGCATGTTTGAAATAAAAAAATAACAACTTTGTTAAGCGCCAGGTTAAGCGTTGATTTTGTGCCATTTCGAAAAAGGTGGTCGATTGTAAGCACCCTAGAAAAAACACTCAAAATAAAAAAAACTATGAAGAAAAATCTGGAAAATCAAGATTTATTGGCCAATAGCAATGAAATTAATGACATTTAAGTACAGTAGACGTTCGACAACAGCAAGTTATTTAACTGCAATTCTTTTTAACTGCAATTCGATAATTGAGTAATTCTCGCTGAAACCGGGCCACTATTTACACGAGGTTCTTAAAAATTCCTAAATTTATATTCTTTTGAAAGCTTTCGGCGAGGATCCGAGCTAAATTCTTCAGAAAGATGAACCCCTCGTTAGTAATACACGAAATCATTTTAATGGATCCCTTGATTTTTGTCAATTCTTGATCGTTGGTCAGATGGCCCTGAAAAAAATAATTTGGTAAATCGTACATAACTTTCGATAGAAAAAACATACACCTGAGATTTTTTGACACAATGCACAATATAAGCTAAGCTTTCCTTCGATGTATTAATATTCAAAATCGGTGGTTGCAAACCTGGCGGAAAAATAGTTTTTAAAAAGAAATCCAAGATGGCGGACAAATTCAATACGGCTGCTTCTATTTTCACTATTGCAAATTGAGGTCAAAACTCTTCCTCTTTCCAACGATATGCTGATCTCTACGATCGGTTGAGAAATGTTGGAGTTATGACAGTTTTGGTGAGTCAAGAATTGACAAAAATCGAGGGGTCCATTAAAATGATTTCGTGTATAACTAACGAGGGGTTCATCTTTCTGAAGAATTTAGCTCGGATCCTTAATATACTTGCCAAAAGCTTTCGAAAGAATATAAATTTAGGCATTTTGAAGAACCTCGTGCAAATAGTGGCCCGGTTTCAGCGAGAATTACTCAATTGCAACAGTTTTGCAGTTATCGGACCGCTAAACTTCAAACTGGTGTCAAACTCAATGACAGCTGCATTGCGCTGCACATTTAGAAGTACTTTTATTGCATCCGACGTCGATTGACAACCGTTTGACGTCTAGAATGCGTTGCAGTCATCGAACGGCAATCGTTAATTGAAAAATAAACGGCCACTGTACATTACACACATTTTAACAATATTTTAAAAATTGTTAGTTTTGCTAACAACTTGGCTTATAGCCCGAAATCAGGCAATAAACTGATGATTTCCCTTGATTATCACCGGGGTGCCGACAACCGAAATAAGTAACCCTTTTGAAAATGAAAATTATAATTAAATTGCGACCGCTACGGTGGCATTTAATATGAATCACAAAATAGAGTTAATTTGCTTTGTTAATACGTAATGCGCTCACCATTTCGATCGTTTTACTTCGGTTTATAACACTAAGCAAATGACCAATTTGGAGTGGGTTTTCAGTTGACAAAAAAGTGTTTTCTCTGTAAAACGAAACAAAGACTCCTATATGCTTTGGAAATGGACACAACAAGATCGTACTTACATAGCACACATTTGGCAAATTTCTGAATGACCACAAATGTTTTCTGTCAAATGTTTTGACTTTTAAATTCATGTTTCAGTTCATCATAAACTAAGTGGCACACTGGGTTAAAGTTAACCCAAAGAATACATAAGAACTTTGCTGAAGAAGGTAAGTTGCTGGAACGTCCACAATAAAAGTTATATGCTTTGAAGTTTGAATGATTAGATTTTTGTCAGTATACTATTCTTCATATAAATTTTAAACAAGATGTGGAAAGCGGGGACGCAATCAATCGAGTCCATCTTTTACATAGTTGATTGGTATTCCCAAAGGAATCATAAAAACCTCACCTTGATCTCACTTGGATGAAGTTTGCGTTTTTCCATACAATTGCATCCTACTCTTATACTATACACACCTTCGTCACAGAGAACAGACATGGAGGCTCGAACAAAATTTTATGCAAAACATGTGTAAACAAACAAACCGAACCGCAACGCCAACGACGTCGACATTGCAACTCACAATCTCATTTTGACAACACGATGGCGCTGCTATACTCTTGCATGCATAACGACACTAGCGCACAGTGGCATTTCTTGATGACGCTAGCGCTGATTATGCACGGGATAACGGCGACATTCCAAAGTTATTTCAAAATGAACAGTAAAAAGCTATCACAACATAGCGAGTGCAGCTTCAACGTCTGTTCTCTGTGCCTTCGTTGAGATCGTGAATTCTTTACCATAACAAATCAAAAGGATTGCAATTTCGGATAACAACGCTTGTTGACACATTCATTATGCATTTTTTCAGGACCATTAGACACAAGGGCAATGGTCTTCAAGCAATTCAAATTTTTTGTGTTGACTTACAAGATAAGACCGTGCTGACATATCCGTTAAACTCGTGGAGGGAGAAAGGAAAATAAATGCACTTCTCATGGCATGCTCACGACCCTGTCCGCACATAGTCCGAGTGAGTGTATTGTGCACTAGTGCTGTATGTTCGCACCATTTGCATCGCACGAGATTACGGTTAGCCTCATCACTCACGTATGAATATGGACATATCTATTTTATCTCCCCGACTGATGATATTTACTATTTGATAACCCATGGGGAGGCAGTTCAGCTATTATTTTCATGAATCACAATTCGCCAGACAAATCTTGGACAGAAAGAGCTCAGTTCGTGTCTGGATTTGGATGTGATATAATTGCTTAATGTTGAAATTGAATTCTAGTTCACGTGAAATTTTTGAATATGGTGTCAAATAGGATGCCACCGGATGGCGGCTATGGATGGGTTGTGGTAATTGGTTGTGCAGTTATAAACGTAAGTTTACGAAAGCCTCATGTTCACAACACTGGCTTGTAACGTGTTATACGACTGTCTTGATAACATTTTATATCTGTAGTCTGGACGTTGTGTTAAGTTGTAGAAAAATATAAATAATGTATTACTATTCATAAGGTATTCAACCAATCTCTCGTATCCGTGTTTGGCTTGATGTTTGGCGATTACTTGGCGACTATGGGAGAGAATGCGTTTGGAGCAGCATTAGTCATGAACATGTGTAATATATCACTCAATTTTTCTGGTAGTAGTGTCCTTTTTAAATGTGTGTAATTGTAATAAAATATTTTGAAATTTTTCAGGTCTTATAACAGGACCCATCATCAAGAAATTCAAAACTCGAAAAGCTTCTATACTCGGTAGTATGCTGACTGGAGGAGCTTTAGTGGCATGCGCATATTCTACACAAATGTGGCAAGTTCTGCTATCGTACAGTGTGGCATTCGGATTTGGGTTGGGCTTGATACAATCATCTACCTTTGTTGCAATCAACTCTTATTTTCGGAATAATAAAGGCAAAGCGGTGGGACTTGCTCTAGCTGGAACTGGTGTAGGTCAAATTTTGATGCCACTTCTTGTACAATTTTTGCTAGACATTTATAGCTTCAGAGGCACCACTCTAATCATCGGTGGACTTGCTTTTAATGGGGTACTTTTCTTAACATAAGAGTTAGCAAAAGTCATTTTACAATGTTCTATTTTCTAATCACAGGTAGTTGGTGCGGCTCTTCTACAGCCAGTGGAATGGCACACACGGGTCGAAATTATTGAAGATGCAAATGACGAGCGAATTCCACTACTAGAAAATGCCAAAGCTACACCCAAAAGGTTGGATAGCGGTTGGTCAAAACTTGCTGCATTAATGGACGTGGCGATATTGAAAAGAGTATCGTTTCTAAATTTGATAATAGGGCTTGGATTGGCATATACCGCTTCTACGAGTTTTTCGCTATTTTTTCCATACTTTCTGCAGGTGATATCCATTTAACTGATCTACAAGACATAAAACCTTTCAACATATTTTTTTCACAGAAAACCGCTAACTTGGATATGTTTCAAACTGCAAATTGTATGTCGATTTTATCCACTACAGATCTACTAACCCGAATCACAGTACCTGCATTTGTCGACAAAATGAAATTCTCCCATAGAAATACGTTTCTACTGGCTGGGCTGTGTCTAGTAGTTGCCCGATCTGTTATGGCAGAAATGAGAAACATCGTGGCGCTCATGATTACGTCTGCTTTCTACGGAATTTTTAGGTCCATAACAATTGTGAACCAGAATCTCACCATAGCGGAATATTGTACAGAAAAAGATGTGGAATCGATGCTGCCGAATGCCTTGGGTTTCAACATGATCACGAAAGGTGTTCTAGTTTTAAGCTTAGGACAATTGCTCGGCTGGTTTGTTGATTATACTGGAAGTTACTCTTTGAATTTGCATGCTCAAAATTTATTACTTGTTTCAACGTGTGTGTTGTGGTTGTGTGAGTTATATTTTAAGTATAAGGATGAATAATAAATATATTTACACAAATGAACATTGGATCTCTATAGTAATTTTATCGTTTGTAATCTGAACACTTTTTAATTTGAGCTCTGTTTGTTTGTATGTCGTTCAAAAGAAAAATTATTCAAACGTCATTTTGCACGAGAAATATAAAAAATGAAAATGAAGCGTAGTGAAACAGAACGCGGAATGAAAACGGAATTACTTTATCCAGTTCTTATAGTTCCAGTTCTGTAATTATCGGGTAAGGGGTTGTCCATAAACCACGTGGAAAGGTTTCGATCAGTTTTGGATACCCCCCTCCCCCAGCGTGGACAGTTACTCCCTTCCCCTTCCTCCCCCCTTAAACTGTCCACGTGGTATATGGACAGCCCCTAAGTATGTCGTGAGCTATGCTAAGGCTTTGGTCCGATTCGCGAATTAAAATCAAATTAAACTTAAAAGTGATAGTTCGGAAATTATGAAATTCCCCGATCATAAGAATGACTGGTGCTACCCAGCAAGACCAACAAAATATCTATCCAAATGATTCAACATCTTGTCAAAAGTAATCTTGCTCTGCGAGGAGGGTTATTTGAAAATTATTGAACTGTCTAAAAATGGTTTAATTTGACTTTAATTCGCGAATCGGACCAAAGCCTAAGCTGAAAGAGTTCAGGAAGTTCACCTGCAGAGATGCATTTCTCGCGCTTAGTTTCATACGGGCGTAACTGTATTGATCGATTTCTCTTAATCGATTATATATTTTGTTAATAACTCAATTGTTTCAAAAGCTACAACCGTAATTATTGATTCTGGTGCAAGATACAATCATCCTTTATCACACCAAACCATTAAATTATCGACAAATTAGCGCAATTTGATACAATCATAAAAAGAAAACATCGACGAAGAGAAATCGATCTATACAGTTACGCCCCTATGAAACTAAGCGCGAGATTTAAACAAAAGCTACTCGTGTTCTTTTCATGTTTGAACACGAGCACAGTGTTCATGTTCAAAATTATGAGATTGTTTGATCGCAGTACACGGTTCAACGCGAAGCAGTTGTCTCTGTCATCCGCTGCATTTTGGAAAGCCAGTTTTCTCTGTTATTTGTTAATTGAAGGTAAAATAAATCAATTTTTAGCCAGTTAAGGTGCGGTGTGCTATAAACTTGAATGTATTCGCAATTGGGTAATCTTACGGAAATGTCTGACAAAAAAAAACATGAGATACGAAGAGTCTTCAGCAATCATAAACACTCAATTCAAACATCTCCAAGATTTAAACGCCAACGTTTGTACTTAGGGTCTGTCTCATTTGGAGAATTAAAAAAAGTGACAGTTCGAAAACTAATAAAATACCCCGTTTTAAGAATGGCTAGTGCTACCCAGTAATTCCAACAGGACATCGATGGAAAATGATTAGATATCTGCCAAAAGTAATCTTGCTCTGGAAAATAGAAGAGGTCCGCCGAGTTTCAAAACCGCTTCGGACGAAAAAGTTTCGAAGAATCCTCAAGATACCAATAACTACGATGGACTGTAAAACAAGATGGAACTATCCTTTAACGATGATCAAATACTTTATTGAAAATTATAAATTATAATTGTCTCTAAAAGAATATGTCTTGAACTTGGAGTACGCGAAGGATATGGAATTTACATCAAACATGTGATTATTTATAAAGGGTTTCCATGATACCTCCAAACCAGTATGATATATTATGATGCTACCGGCCAACCATTTCTTCAAGTTTCTTCTAAAATCTTCATAAAGATCTTTAAAGGTTTTCTTATCAACCATCGATAGCGATCGATGCCATTTCATGAAGAATTTTAAATTGTTCAAAAGTTACAACACGGAAAATTTATCGTTTTCCAAAATATCGATACCAATTGATGCCGTTGAAACGATATGATTTTTCACCGTTCTTATTTATCGACCTCAAAATTTTCCACAAAAATAAAAATCTTCAGAGGTACCTCGAGAGCATGTTCATTGTTTTTTCATTCATTCGCTAATTCGAGAATCGAACCTGAAGAACTGTTGAAGATGTTGTATTTTCACACAAAGATCTTTACCACTACACCACATTATATTCTGATTTACTTACTTACTTATGGATCCTGTACACCTCCGGTGGTGCAAAGGGCCGACTTGAAAGATCTCCATCCTGAGCGATGCCCGGCTATCGCTTTAACCTGTTGCCAGGTTAGATTTCGGTCGACTTCTTTTATTCCTTTATTGAGGCTTCGCCGCCATGAGCCTCTGGGTCTGCCTCTGCTGCGATGTCCCACTGGGTTCCAGTCTAATGCTTGCTTACAGATTTCGTTTCCGCCCCTACGTAGAGTGTGGCCGACCCAGCCCCACTTCCGATCCCGAATTTCTGTTGCTATCGGCCTCTGGTGACAACGACGATGGAGCTCGTTGTTTGAGATCCAGTTGTGAGGCCACCAGGCCCGAATTATATACCGCAGGCATCTGTTAATGAACACCTGCAGCCGTTGAGTGTTCTCCACTGATACACACCATGTTTCGCTAGCGTATAACAGCACAGATTTCACGTTAGAGTTGAAAATTCGTATTTTGGTGCGTTCACTTATCTGCCTGTTTTTCCAGATATTTCTTAAACTCGCAAAGGCAGGCATATTCTGATTGGGAGTAGATAAATTGCATGAACATTCTACACCATATCATTTATTTGAAATATTACTTATATGTAGGGGAATTATTTTCCACCCTTCTATTCTAATAATCATCGTACACTACCTCCATGCAAATATTATCATACATCAATTTCGGTCATATCTAAGTAAAATGGTTTTCCATTACGGCCTTGATTACGGCATAGTTTTTCTTTGATTATTGGAAAACGAAAGTCGTTTCATTCCATAATCCATTTGTTTACGAAAATCTTTATTTCCGGGGAAATAAACAAACCCCAAAATGACAATCTGTTTTTCGATATCCAGTAATATGAATCGATGAACTAAAAAGTGATAAAGGATCAACGGTATTTATCTATGAAATTCTTTGTCAACATATATCATTGATTTGAGATCGTTCTTTATCAGATATCAGTTAACGTTTCATGAATAATCATATCGTTATTGCGATTAACTTAATGATAAAGATGTAGCGGTGTTCATCTTTGAAATGCTTTGTCAAAGTATATCATTTCGTTGGTAACATTCTTTACATGAATTGAGATAACGAATAATTAAGATTTATATCGTTTTTGGAAATATTTTAGGGTAAAGAAATACCGACAAAATTATTTATTTTGTATAAATAACTTTGAAGTAGTTTGACGAATGGTTGCTCGGGATTAAGCTACAAACGGTTAATTTTACCATGGGAGATTCTTATCTCACATGGCTTACATGCAAAATGAAAACTGACGAATTTCCAACAGGGAAGGAAAATTGATGATTAATGCAATGAATCGAAGACTAATTGTTTCCGTATCGAAAATATTGTTTTTCTCGCTGGAATATAATGGATCCCAGAATTAATTACAATGGCAGTCAGCTTATATCGGATAATGATCGAGAAAAAGCAGTGGTAACATATTTTATTTAAAAGGAAATAGTACAAATGTTTATGTATTTTTTTAACTTTTCCAGAAACACATTTTGAGTTTTTCAGGTAAAACGAAGTCAACGGCTGCTGAAGAATATAAGAACTCTCAAACTACTTCAACTTCGTTCTCGATTATTGAGTTCTGCAAGCTTACCAGGGAACATTGGATCCTTATGCTCAATCAATCGAGAAAAAGTTAAAACAATTGAGTTTGAATTCAAGATTCTCAGCCGATTCTCGATCATTGAGAAAGTTTGAAATATACCGAAAAGGAGATGTATCAACTGGCGCAAACGACACTAGCTACATCATGTACTCAAGTTGCAGTTGAACGCGCTTTCAACTTTCTTGGTGAGAAGGAGAATGAATTTAACACAAGAAAATTAGGCAAAGGTTTTATTCGTTAAGCTCTATTGCGAGTTATTTATTAGTACTTCGATATGCTTTTCTTAATGATGAACTATAGCCCATATAAAATAATTATTTTCTGTTGTTGTAATGAAGTACGTTAATAAAACCTCCATAAACATAAAATTGAGCTTTCATTTCTGACACTAATTTTAATGAATATTTGGATGCAATCTCAAGAAAGAAGTTGAGTCGTAGAAGATGAAGGATCCATTCTAATATTCTATAGAAATCATGTTATTATGTATTTACATCAGATTACGGTGATGAACGTCTATAAAGGTTTGAACTAAACGATTTATCATTAAGATAATTAATTATGATCAATTCAATCATATTTTGCAAACAGTAAACGATCAGATTATTTCCATTGTACTATGTATATATAATAGCCCTGTTTGTCGGTCCGGTGACTAGCCAACCAGACGCAGCACGCGGGGAAATTCTCACAAAAATAAAATATTTGACACTTCGATTCTTTTTTACTATCAGATGCAGGAAACAAAACCAGTGAGTGACAACCTCAGACAACCAGACACAGCATTTAATGAAAAAAATCACAGACAACAGGCGTTATTTTTTTTGATTTTTTTATTTTTGAAAAAAAAAAAACACTTGCCACGGGCGCTACAGCGTCCACGAATAAACTAGTTTAAAATAATTTAGTAAAAAAAACATTGTTGTACGAGAAAGGCAAAACGTTGAGTTTCATTACAGGCTTTCGCAAGCAGCGATTACTTATGCATGAAGACAAAAGTTTTCATCATGAAACGCGCACTCAAAACATTCCCAAATTGATACAGTAGCCGTTCGATAACTGCAAGATGTTTACTTTTCAGTTAACGAATGCCGTTCGATAACTGCAACGCATTCTAGACGTCAAACGGTTGTCAATCGAAGTCAGATGCAATAAAAGTGCATCCAAATGTGCAGCGCAATGCAGCTGTCATTGAATCTGACATCAGTTTGAAGTTTAGCGGTCCGATAACTGCGAAACTGTTGCAACTATCGAATTGCAGTTTAAAAGCATTGCCTTTAAATGACTTGCAGTTATCGAACGTCTACTGTAGATACTAGAATCAATTCACTAAACAAAAACGACCACATGCAAATATGTGTTACCTACGAAGATATCAAAAGCTTCGATAAAATCGCTTTCTATCTAAGAGCTTACTATTTCTACACTTCTATAATATCAATCAAACTATTTCAAATGTTCCAAATATCAGAAATAAATTGTGGAAAAAAAGTTTTTGATTGTAAACTGTGATGCGGAACACTCGCTTGAACTCCAACTTCGTGCAGCTCTTAGGGAAGATGATTAATGGAAATCTCACTCCAAATTTTCCAGCGTAAGACAAAGCGATTCTCTAAGTATGCATTTATTCGTCCTTTACGCTCCTAGAAAAGCTACAAACAATTTGCAATGATCCAATGGACCTCGTGGTAACATATGCTGATGACATATCTGTAGTGATCACTGATGAACGCAAACTGACGCAAATTCAACAAGCATTTCGGGAGTTCGGGAGGTGCTCCGGATCCTTACTCAACATAGGAAAAACTTTTGCAGTTAACTTGGGATGACAGACAGCGGGAAGTATAAGCAACTCTAGCTGGCCAAGAACTCAGGAATCAATCAAAATTTTGGATGTAACATTCTTCAACTCACTGAAACAGTTGATCGACTACAATCAGAAGAAAATCTAGAGCACACATCTTCAGTCTCGATTGGAAAGAAATGAATAAAAGATGTATATACCCGCATAATTGAAAACGATCTGTATTGTTGTTAATACTATTCGCTTGAATTAAGGCATACTGTTACTATTTATGTTATGGGCGATTTAAAATGGAACTACATATCAATTCAGAATCAGTATTATACAACACGTTTAATATACGCTACCATATACATTAATATCACAATTTATTGGCTCTTAATAATCTCTTATCTTCCATTCATTTGAAAGAAAACAACAATACATTGTAAAAGACCCATAACTGATACTGCAACAATACCAAATATAGCTACTAAATAATTACGTATCATCTGAAAATAGTTTTGTCTTGTTGCAATTCCATACACACTTTAAGAAATGTATCCTCCAATGATAAAAATCCGATAGACCCATCCGTTCAGTGTATGTTTCTCAATAGACGGCAGAAGAAATTTTCAGTGTAGCTGCCATCGATTGTTGTTGACAAAACTTTTAGTCCACTCGAACCAAATTAAACCGTGAATGTTTTTAATCAATTTGTTTCTTGAGCTTGTTTCTACTCCTGGAAAAAACATAGGTAAGTAATGAAATTTGCTTGACTAACTGAAATAATATTAGTTAATAAATATTTCTTGCAGCTCCCAAAAGTTACAATGAAAATAGCCGTTGCAGTTCAACGTTTTATATTTCAATCTCATTGTATTCGGAAATGGAATTGGTAAGTATTCTTACATAAATTTATAATATCGCAGATTTATAGCTTAGTCAATTCTTTCCTGCGTTTCCTGCAGGTCGATTTCGTATTCTTCCTGGATGAGGCTTCCGGATAACTAGCTGAAAGGCAAAGGCATTCAAACGGAGTTCTTCATGAAGGTTACCCAACTAACATTTAATGTCAATGTAAATGTTATTTCAACTCGTCTATACGGCTTCAAGCTGAATATGTGTGCTATACATATGATCAAGAACTTCTATTCAATGCTTTTACCAGCAAATCTGGCGAATCTATTCAGCTGTTTTTGACGTGCCTGCACAACTACTTCACAGGATGTTACACATTTTTTTCTCAATCTTTACTAAACCATTTAGTAATATAATTCGCTTCAATGGCGCTTATTCAGATTTTTTGAATCTGTTAAATAAGTTTTATACAGCCACTGAATTCAATTTGATTAAATATTATTTGAGAGGAGAGTAAATTCCGGAGTTTATTTAATGTTTTTTTTTGTGAAAACTTAAATATCAATTTTGTTGCTACCTAGATTCGAACTCCTGATCTCCTGATTCAATGGCCGCTGCTCTGTCATCACCGTCACTTTGACATATGTAAATAACAAAGAAAATTATGGATGTGCTTCTTCGCATACCCTATAGGTTATTTTGCTAACGCAATTTTCGGATTCATGCTGTATAAACGTTAGGAAGAGGCCTATATGCTGCTTTTAGCACATAAGCTTAAAAATTATGCTTTCAGCATTATTTCAACCACTATTCAAACATCTATCAGCATGTTCTGTTGGCTAACTTTTATGCATCATCAATCGCTGAAATTGTTTTTAGGCAACATTTTCTCGATCTGTATAGATGCTACTCTGCTGCTAATCGTTTAACAGTAGCCGTGAACAGCAATATCGCTTCTAAATGGCTTGTTTTCTTACACTATCTGCTAGCATTAATGACAGCGCTTTGTCAGTTGCTATAAGAGCAGGTGAATACCTTTGTAGCGTAATTACAGAAATCAATAGCTCATACACAGCTCCGGCAACAAAAATCAAATGTAAACATTGCGGTTTTGACGTTCCATGCTGATAAGCTATATAAAGAAGCAGTATAAGGTTTACTTAAACGTTGTGTAATCTTCAAAGATACAGAAGTTGCCTAAAAGCTTCGTTAGTTCATTTATAGCGCCATTACGCTATATTGTTAGTGCTATAACAACAGCGAAAACGTTTTCATTGTGAATGCTAGTCACCGTAATATGGGAAGTTGCTAACAAGCAACTCAGCTACATACATGAGCTCTTAACCGATAAGCTTTGTTGCTAATTCAGACAGAGCTGTTTTATGACTAAATGAAAGCTGCATAAACGATAAAAGATGAAATATATTCGGCACAAACTGACTAGCTGATAAATATTTGGGTAATAGTCGAGTTGAAGTTTAGGGGATTATTCGCGAAGGTTTTTCTTTTAGACAGCATTGGCTGCTTTTATTAAAATATTATACAGCCAAAGGCTAGAAGTTTTAGCTTTTAGCACCAAAATTGTTAGTTGGGTAGCTCTACGCTTCTCCGGTTTTCATGTGAACAAAAACAAAAACAAGGAAAAAGATAAATAAAATATGTAATAACAATGCAAGTCCAACGTTTATTATGTGTTTAGTTCAATATTTTGGAAGAAATAGCCATTTTGCTCCTTCTTAGTAAAAGATAAGGGATACGGTACATCGATTTTTTCACATATCTTTCTATGGTTCACAAATTATATCACATACTGTTACCATCTTAATCATGGATTGTAAATGAACTGTATAACATGGTGTGTACCGAAAAAAATGTACTGAAAAATGCCCATTTCTATATAGTAATTATACACTGGCCCAAATAAAATATGGATATTCATAAGTTACGCCTTATGAAACACCAAAAGTTCATTTCTTAATCGATTCATAAGGCTTCTATGAAAATCATAATCAATAATATTAATTTCATACATATGCCTTATGAATCCCAATACCATTCCTCATGAATAAAAATCCTAAGATAATCTTATGTCATTTCATATGTTCATCCAGTTCATCCACCGAAAAATTGATTGTTTTGTTTTGTCTGCATCCCGTCCGACTTTTTTTTAAATTAAATAAAACTATATTCGTCCAATTATTGTCCATTAATTGCTTCATATTGCGACCGGAGCGGCTCTCTGTGCGATGCACGAAATACGAAGCAGTGGAAGCAGCCCTAGCAAGTGGATGGTTGCTCTGTGATGACAAGTTCAGTTTGTAAAGGCTTTTAGAGGAAGATGCACCGGAATCGGTTGTGGGAGGAATTTTGTCGTCAGCGCGAAACGATGGATTCGTAGATCCTGAGGTGCAGCAGGAGCAGGACATTATGAACGGAGGACCAAGCAGTTTGCGAATTTGGTTTATCAGCAGAAATGTAAGTAATCACTGTAATGAAATTTCACTTTCTTGATGATGTTTTGATGTTTTTTAATGAAAATTGCTCTTTATTTCAGCACTTTAATGATTTCTGAAGACAAAGGATTGCTTTCCGGGCCCTCAACCGTTGTCAGCCGTAGCTATAACGAGGGTGCCGATCGTGATGGAATTGTATCGGTACTAAGAGCAGCCCTTTCTGGTTCAGAAGATTGGTTATTGGCTAAACATCCTAAACAGGGTTGACGGTGGAGGTACGATTTCAGGCGCTGAATTTAGATGATAGTACGTTCGTATTACGACTGATTGGGCCACAAACATCTGGAAGGCCAGAAGCAACCAGGAAATGGAAATGGAAATGCAAAGATATGCGTCCGAATAAGAAAATGTATATATGTATAAGAGTGTGCAAGTTAAGTGACGTCTTACGCGGCCGAAAAAGGTCGCATCTGTTGGACCACGAAACTATCGATGCGTTATTGGCGGATTATGTATATGTACGGAAGCGATGACGGAAATTTGAGCGACTGGTTTCATTTTGCTTGGGACAGGAATCGCGGTACCCGGAAGGACATTATACAGGGTATGCATTGAAAAGAATCCGGTGTTCGAATGAAGCTGAGTTCCGGGTATATGTGATGCTGTATAATTATAACGGTGGGAGCTTCCAGTGGCAGTTGGGCCAAGAAATTTTTATTTCGTAGAAACTTCGATTGCAAGCCTGTTTTGCAACACTGGGTAATGAATATGCATGGTTCTTCCGCTATGGTCCAAAATTACTTACATGCGTTAATACTTCCATTCTGTTAAATACTGGTAATTTAATCAAATTCATACATGTTTTTAGAAACCTGTTGAGGGCCTACGCGTATTGGACACCTGCTAGAATTCAAATCAAAAACACTGAAGCAACTGTCCGTTCCCGATTGCAACGGACTTTGGGCAAAAGAGTCAATTTTGGATGATCACCAACGCAAAACCAGTTTTATTAAATCCAGGATACTTTCAAGAAGATTTGCTTCGCGTCATTTTACAATCGATCAAGCTTCCTGGACTATAGAGCCCCGGAAAGACCGACGAAGACAAAATGTTCAAAATCCCGACGTCAACATCTATTTCACCAAAACCACCCCGAAATATAATCAAAATCGAAGCGAGCTCACCTGCACTTTCGGTCGGCTTCTTCGGTCTTTTCTCGGTTCCGCACTGAATCTCAAGGATTCCGCAAGCAATGCATTGGGGAAGGTCGACCTAAGTTGCAGGTAAGTTTGCCCTAATTTTGATTGTGTCTCTGAAGTGGTTTTGAAAGGAATCCTTCAGGGATTCCGACGGAAATCCTTCAGAGATTCTGACGGAAATCCTTCAGAGATTCCGACGAGAATCCTTCAGGGATTCCGATGGGAATCCTTTAGGGATTCCAACGGGAGGGATTCTGACTTGAATCCATTAGGGATTCCGACGAGAATCCTTCAGAAATTCCGACAAGAATCCTTCAGAGATTCCGACGGGAATCCTTTAGGGATTCCAACAGAAATCCTTCAGAGATTCTGACAAAAATTATTCAAGGATTCCGACTAGAATCCTTCAGAGATTCCGACGAGAATCCTTCAGAGATTCCGACGAGAATCCTTCAGAAATTTCGACGAGAATCCTTCAGCGATTCCGACAAAAATCTTCAGGGTTTCCGACGGGAATCCTTCAGAGATTTCGACGGGAACCCTTCAGGGATTTCGACGGGAATCCTTTTGGGATTCCGACGTGAATCCTTCAGGGATTTCCATGGGAATCCTTTTGGGATTCCGACGTGAATCCTTCAGGGATTTCCATGGGAATCCTTCAGGAACTCCGACTGGAATCCTTCATGGGAATCCTTTTGGGATTCCGACGTGAATCCTTCAGGGATTTCCATGGGAATCCTTCAGGAATTCCGACTGGAATCCTTCAGGGATTCAGACGGGAATCCTTCAAGAATTCCGACAGGAATCCTTCAGGGATTCCGGCGGGAATCCTTCAGGGATTCCGACGGGAATCCTTCAGAAATTCCGACGGGAATCATTCAGCAATTCCGACGAGAATCCTCAATAGATTCTGACGAGAATCCTCAATAGATTCTGACGAGAATCCTCAATAGATCCTGACGGGAATCCTCAACAGATTCCGACGAAAATCTTCAGAGATTCCGAATGTAATCCTTCAAGGATGCCGACGGGAATCATTTAGGGATTTCGACTGGAATTCTTTAGCTCTTCAGACTGAAATTCTCCAAGGATCCCGACGTGAATCCTTCATGGGTTCTGACGGGAATCTTTCATAAATTCTGACAGAAATCCTTCAAGGATTCCGACGGTACTCCTTCAGGGAGTCCGACAGGAATCCTTTAGGGATTCCAAAGGAAATTGTCTGTGTACTTCCAAAGGATCAAGAAACTGGATTAGCTGTTAATTGCTGGCGAAATTGTTAGCCAAATGCGTAGTTACAGACTACCAAGCCAATGGACTTCGCTTCATTAAATAAGAAACTATAGTGAAAAAGGAACTGACTATATGGAGAAATAAAATTAAGAAAAACTCTAGCATGCGCATCAACACACTAAGCACCAGACTAAAATCAAAGAAATTAAACGGATGGAACGAGCACCTAAAAAGGATCGGCAGGTGGAAAAGAAAAATCTATAATCTATTTTATTTTTTATTCAAGTTTAATTTCAATTTAATGTACTTTGTTTACAATTGTTGTCAAAATAAAACGATACCGTATTCTCAAATTATTTAATTAAATTATTGATGTTTTCAAGAATAATACCTAAATTTCACAAAATTATATTCATACTACGATCTTAGGAGCTTCATAAGATAAACTTACGAAATTTCATAAGGCTACTCTATGGATTTCATTGACAGTTATTATGACACTTATTCGTTCACTTCATCCAGGAGTTCATCCTATTTCATAAGGCTAACTTATGATTTTCAAACCGATTCCTTGTGGCTAAATTTCATAAGGCAAAATTATGAACATCGAAAGGTTTTTTACGGCAGTGTACTTAACCGCCTATTACTCATATAGTTGATTTGTCAAATACAACATACCATATTGTGGAAACCATTTATGATGAAATTAGTTTATCATAAGTATGAACAACAAACAAAATAGTTGGTTTAATGTTATGTATTGTCATGAACGTTCTGAGAAATAATCCAATTATGGTTCATGATTATGCGGGTACCAGGCTCTAAAAGATTTATTGTATATGTAAATTCCATTTTAGAGGCCATTGATATTAGAGGCCATTGAGTCATTAGATTTCGTTTTAACTTGTTTGTACAAATACATATAAGCCAAGTTGTTAGCAAAACTAACAATTTTTAAAATTTTTATAAAATGTGTATAATGCACTTAAATGTAATAAATTTCATTGCTATTGACACAATAAATCTTGATCTACCCATCAAGAACGCCCCCACTTCACCACCTTCTCGAGTGCTAAAAAAAGTTAGACTTTTTTTAAATATTTAATTTAGTATTTATGGTTTTGTGTGACAAAACTTACATAAATGTTTGCTTCCAAAGAAGAGTTAGACTTTGATGAACGATCCATAAAAGCATACGCATTTTTCGTATGCAAAAGGTTGTTAAGATATAAAGCGGTTTATTTGCACTTGTGATCTGCTCCAGTGATTGTAATATCAATGCATTATCCAGGGACTTTAACATTATCCGGTGACAAATTTATTTAGTCGAAGTGAACAAAGTATTTTTTTCGAAAAATTTAGTAAGTAATAATTACAGAATGAAGATTAACATAACAATCATTACTATGTCTGAAACTTGATTATGCATATGTACAACATGTGATAGATTTAGTTCGGAAAAGGTATTGGAGGGTAACCGCAGCTTAGCGGGTACTGATGAAAACAAATTCCCAGCACCAGGTACCAGCCGATGTCTCGCAATACATTTTCAGAACTAACTCTCTCATATGTATTTTTGTACACATGCCAACCAAGTAGGATGAATATTTAGTATTGTCCGGCTCCTACACACTTGCTTCATCAGCAACGGCGCTCAATGAAGTAGGGTTGTGTGAGGTTGTGCCAGTTTGGTCGTCAGATCCCGACCCGACCACACAAGCGAAGAGAGATCGCCACTCGAGATCAGTACATTCAACGTTAATTGCCTATATGCCGGGTATTAAGCCACCCGGAGTGGAAATTAATTACTATGTCTGAAACTTGATTATGCATATGTACAACGTGTGATAGATTTAGTTCGGAAAAGGTATTGGAGGGTAACCGCCCCTTCGGTGGGGTTTGATCCCACGACCCCAGTTCGCATGTCATGCATGTCATACTAGGGCAGTTCACATTTCAAAAATGTTCGAAAATTCCAACTCCCATATGTCTATTAGCATCATTTTGATAATATAATAGTCCTGGCAAAATTTCAGGCAATTCGGTGGCCATTTAGGGGTGGCGCGAAGTCAATTTATGTTTATATGGAAATTTGTATGGGAAAAACTTAAAATTTATTCAAATCCCCCTACAACTCTTAAATCGTGATGAATTCAAATAAACATCCCAACCTCCAATTTTGGAATCTATTTGAGCTCAACCAGTGGGTAACTCATTATTTTGATTTATATTTCCACTGCTACGTTGCGGCTAATTACACCATTTTAGCCATTTATCCCACATTCACACTGTCAATAGAACCGTTCAATCCACTCATAACTAATGTATTACCCGGAGGTCTCATTTATATAGATTCCAAAAAGGGAGGTTGGGGATGTTTATTTGAATTCATCACGATTTGACAGCTGTAGGGAGACTTGAATAAATTTTACGTTTTTCCCATACAAATTTCCATATAAACATAAATTGACTTCGCGCCACCCCTAAATGGCCACCGAATTGCCTGAAATTTTGCCAGGACTCCTATATTATCAAAATGATGCTATTAGACATATGGGAGTTGGAATTTTCAAACATTTTTGAAATTTGAACTGCCCTAATGTCATACATGTCATGTACTGATAACAATCATACTAATTGGCGGAGTCAGAAGAATACGCTATGATGCTTATTGTATGCATTTGAAGACGACAAAGGCGCTGCTGCGCCCTTCTTGGCAACCAGATCAATTTTACAATTGGCCAGAGATGAGCAGAAAGATTTTCCAGCTGCAAGTAAATCTGTAGAGAAATGTTTCTATGTTGATGACCTATTAACTGGTGCTGATACACTGCACGAAGCAAAACAACTTCAAGGAGATTTGATTGCTCTCAGTGTTGGTAGAATCATACTCAAATCTCAATCATCGAGGCTTCACGCACGAGCTAACTCGCTTGCGATTCTGAAAGGAGATTGCTCTTCTAGATAGAGGAGGCTTTCAACTTCACAAATGGTGTGCGAATGACGAAACTCTGCTCGATGACATCCAAATTGAGATCTATGAGACACAATTTGACTTGAAATATAGCGAGATAAACGGAGTTATTAAAACACTGGGAATACTTTGGAATCCGTCTCGGGTTGAATTTATGTTCCACGCGAAATCCTTGAGCGACTGCAATATTGTACCGCCGCTAAAAAAAATCTACACATCCGCTTATTTTTCATCGCAACCAAAAATAATCGCCAGATAGTCGCCTAAGAAAAATATGCAATGCTTTGATAGCACGTGTTATTTGTACTGCGGATATTTTTTCAGATCTGATTTGAAAAATGATCACGAAAGTTGTCATTTTGCAGCAAGGCACAATTAAATCTTAGCGAAGAGAATGGTGCTATCTGAAATGTCAAAACGATTTGATGCACATGGCCTACTATCATCAATCGTACTCATCGCCAAGCTGGTGATGCAGCAGCTATGGAAACTAAACATCGTTTGGGATGATCCAATTCCGAGTGAACAGCTTCGAAAATGGAATAGATTTAGAGCTGAGCGTGGCGTCCTACATGCTTTGCGGATCGATAGGCGAATATCCGTTGACGACGCTGTTGCTATTGAGATTCATGGGTTCGCCGATGCATCCAAAGTCACATATGGATGCTGCATCTACTCGAGAAGTGTCTTGGGTGATGTAACAACGGAGAGTAGATTGGTTTGTGACAAGTCACGTGTCGCTCCTTTGAAAGAAGTGCAACGAGATACCGAAGAATATGCAACACCAGGTGAGATGACGATTCCTAGACTGGAACTGTGTGCTGCTTTAGTGTCAGCTGGAACTCCAGTGTTTGTACAAAATCGAGTGGTGAAAATCAGAAAACTGATGCTTGCAGCGAACATGTGGTGTTATATTCCGTCGCAGCAAAACCCGGCAGATTTAGTGTTTCTCTAACTGTATCAGAGAAACAGTATGAACTATATGATGTGATTTCGTAAGCTGAAATGTATTTTTGCCTACATAACACATTTTGTCTACAATTGCCATTCAAAACATAATCATGTGGGACGTAGAAATGGAGAGCTGATGGTAGAGCATGGTAATCATTGTTCAGCAAATGGTGTACAAGGATGAAATTGATCATATCCGGAAGAAGCAAGTAGTGAAGGGAAGTTGCGTAATTTGAACCCGTTGTGTTGTATTTACCACAAACATAGTTGGCGGTTGTACTATGTGAATGAAAGGTTTCTGCGTGTCGGTGACCGCATAAGGAACGTAGAATAAATTAATTTAGGTAACTCATTTTACACTCACCGCATCAAAACAAAGCTACTACTGTATATGTAGGTTAACATGCGAGAGGTTTTGAAGTCTCGGGTACTTTTTCAAAACGGCGTATGTCGCAAATTGTAAACAAACCCGTTTTCAACAGCATATGGCATAAAATTCATCTAAAAATGTGTATATCTTCAAAGCTACATGAAAATGTGTTTTTAAAAATGGAAATCAATTTTTTGCAAAACGGTGTAACATCATTGTTGAAAATATTGCACATACACCGCTTAGCAGAAAATGTACTTTAAAAAGTTTTTTCGAACAACTAAATAGTTTAAAACGTGCGTCTGCTTGTACTTTTTCATCACTGATTTCAAAATTAAGCATGTTGCTTAAATACTCTGATTTTCGTTAAGAAAAACATTTTACGTTGTTTTTCTGCAGCAAATGTTGTTACGTCGTGTTGTAAGTGTTGCATTTTTTTTTGTCACATGTGCGTGAAACGTTTCAACTTGACGCAACATTTCGACGTATCAACAATGCAGCGTACGGAGCAGCGTAACATTTCGACGAAAGTAGCATGACCTCGGTCATGCTGACGTATCAAAACGACGTATGTGATTTATCTAATGCAGAACGTTGTAACATATATTTTTATCAAAATAACTGAAATGTTCACACGCAGTGCAGATTTCAGAGTCAGTGACGATGAACCTTTTCATAATGTATCGTTGAGGTGTATTCAATTGCAATAAAAATGATTAGTTTCTAAATAGGAATAAAAATAAAATCTGAAAACTTTCAAGCTCATTTTCTCAGCTTGGTCAAAATGTTACATACGCCGATTTGAAAAAGTTCCCGAGAAGTAGGGATCCTACATTCAGAGATATGCGAAAGCGGCCATCTTGAGCCAATCGAGCATTGAGATCTGTCAGAATCTGAGCCAAATGAACATTGATATTGTTGCGGATTGAAAATTATTGCGATTGTAATGAAAAAGATTTTACGAAAAGTTCTGTCGAATAAACAATTTATTTTACATTGGCAAGTTGAAGTAGTCTACACTGAGGAAAATAGACGTATGATTTTTAATCAAACGCCTTATGAAAATTTGCCACAAGGAATCAGTATGAATTTCAATATGTTGCCTTATGAATGATGATTTTCATTTGAAAAAAAGTGAAGTGCGGCAGACTGGGTTCGAACCATGGACGTCGGGGTCGGGAGGCCGGTATGTAGACCACACGCCAATCGACGCTTGATTACTCGGGAAGGTAACTGAGTATAAGGCCGGTCCCAATGCTGAAGTTGCAGTTTCAGTTTGGTACTGCTTAATGTTATAAAATTTATAACTGTCAAAATAGAGCTACAACTTGGTGCCCGCAACGCAGAGTTGTAAACGAAATGCAACTTGGTTTTATTTTTCATAAAACAAAAATAAAACAAACTAACATTTTCGCGGTAGTTTTTACCTCGCATACGAACAACAATGAGTTTGTCCATCATCTCAAACAAACAAACACAATTAAATAAATTTGAAACTCAGTTTCATTCAAGTTTCAAATCAGGTTTTATTTGCAACAAACCAGTCGAGCAGTTGCAAATCAGTTTCAAAAAGTGCTCGAAAAATAAAAATCAACTCTGCGTTGCGAACTGCTAGTTTCAGTTCTAGTTTGATTTCCAAACACGCCATACAAAACCCAACAGCATTGTGACCGGCCTAAGAATCACTGTTGGTGGAATAATCAGCCGAAGATTCATAAGGCGCCAGTTATGAATTTCGATAGTTCAGTTCTCTGAGTGTAGTTTATGCATGGTACTTTGTTCATTTATATTGCACTTTTATTTTAGTGATAATGCGAATGAATTAACGAAATCTGAAAATGCCATTATACGCAAAGTCATGTTCGAGCTCCAACATTTTGCGCCACGACAAGTGCTGGCAGCGTATGTTTACGAAAGTAACAGCGTTGCTAAGGGGCTGTCCATAAACCACGTAGACTCTTGAGAGGGGGGGAGGGGTTTCAAAAAAGTCTACGATAGTCTACGAAGGGGGACGAGGGGGTATACCAAAAGTCTACGTAGACTTTTTTTTATTTTTATTTTTTTAGGACGATTCATACAGCAGCTTTGTTCACTAGTTTGATTTTTTTTAAAGATTTTCCGGTTTTTTCTGCATTACTTTACCGAAATAATCTCTTGCGTTTCTCCATAAAAATGTTATGAATATCACTGAAGTAAAAGTCTGAACTACGGCTTAAAACTATCATGGATTTTCACCAGGAAATTCTTATGTGTTGAGCAGGATCCAAATTATCCAAAGTATTCTACACAGCAAATAATTATGAAAATTCAACGACGTGTTAAATTGCAGCTCATGCCATCAAATAATTTAGCATTCGATATTCAATTAAATTTTATTGAATTTTACAAGCAAGCACTATTTAAATTTATTTCGATTTAGAAGAAGAGTGAGATCAATTGAATATTACGTTTATTTGCATGCTCCAAATATGTTCATGAAAATACATTTAAAATCACAACATATTTTTATCTGTGTATGAAAACTTTCGAAAATTTTTCAAAATTTTCGCTTGGATTTTATTGCAGATTCTACTACTATTTATTTTGATTTTCGGGAGGAACTTCTTTGCAAACTATGGAAATTATATCGTACTTCAACGGATTTTTTTTTGGAATTTACAAATTTTGGAATATCCAAGAAAAAGTCTTTGGGATGTCCAAAAGATATTCTTTGGAACTTGTAAAGGGAATTCTCCGAAATTTCCGCGAGAAACCCTTCAGAATATTCACTGGAGATTTTCTGGGAAGTCCCCGAAATTTTTTTTCTTGTTTCGGAAATTCTTCGGAATTTTCGCGAGGAGTTCTTTGGACATTATGCAAAATTATTCGAAATTCTCGTGGAAAAATCTTCGTAATTTTCTTCGTTCTAATGCAAATTCTTTGGAATTATCGATGAGAAGTTTTCAGAATTTCTAAATAAATCATAGAAAACTTTAACGAGAAATTATTTGAATTTCCCACCAAAAACAGTTTGAGCTTAAAAAAAAATGCCATTTTAGTAAAAAAAAACCATTTCTAATTTTATGAACATTTATTAGATTTTTTTACGAGAGGTTCACAAAAAACGCAACTGAAAATTCTCCATAATTTCCACCGAAAATTATTCAGAAAATTCTTTGGAATGCCCATAAGATTTATTTAAATTTCCTCAAGAAATTGCTCCAAATTTGCAAGAGAAATTAAAAAATATCGTAGGAAACCATTCTAAATTTCCACGGAAATATTTCGGAATGTCCGTTTAAACTTAAATTACCTCGGGAAATAATTCTAAATTTTCACGGAAAATTACTCGGGGTTTTTTTAACGGGGAAACTTTTGGAATTAAGAAGAAAAATCTTGGGATTTCAACAGATGATTATTCAGAATTTTCAAGAAAAGCATCGGAATTATTACGGAGAGTTCTTTGGAAGCTTTCAAGGTTATCAAAACTTATTGGAATGTAGACTTGACATTCGCGGAGTCGAAATTTCAACTTGAAATTTTTCGAAATTCAGAAAATTCTTCGGTTTTCACAATTTTGAACCGGCGTTGAGAATTATAGGTCAGATGCGTGACAGATTTTATCAGTGGCGCGCCGATGCAAAAATGTCGGCCATGGTGGCGCACCTCTAGGAGGAATTCAATTCAACAGTAATTAAATTAATTGGCTTTGAGATTTGATTTCAGGAGTTATGGACAGAGGATTGAATTTCTTTTTTTTTGTTGTATTTTATTGAGTTTTATTATATTATGTTTGAAATTCGAATTTTGTTGTAATGTTTACATGGAAATGGAATTGAATAGCTGAATTGCTTAAAGCGTGGTTGATTTCCATATTTTTCCAATCATATATGATGGTTTGTAAAATTTGGAAACGTCTACGTAGACTTCAAGGGGGGAGGGGAGGGGTTTTGGAAAAGTCTATGAAAGTCTACTAGGGGGGACGGGGGGGTTTGAAAAAGTGAAATTTCGGTCTACGTGGTTTGTGGACAGCCCCTAAATCGTCTGGGAAAGTATTCGCACATCTCTTAATATAGGATCCCTATTTTGAAGGAACTGGTCTACGGTGGCACTATAGATAGTGGAATATATAGATGAGCGAAGATAAATCCTCTGTCTCCAAACGAACTGTCAAACGTGTCTCCAAACGAGCATGACGTCACTATTTCAATGAAAATATTAAGGGCTGTGACGTCATATGCGCGTGTGCACGGGCAAAAAAAATCGACTCAGCCATGCTTTCGCTCATCTATAGATTCTACTATCTATAGGTGGCACTATCTACTCATTTCGTAGCGGCAGATTTTGCTTCTTCATTAATCCATTGCCCCACGACAAGAAACTACCGGTGATTTTGCCGGAGAAAAACCATTTCACTGAGATCCTGCACTCTAATTTTCATCTAACCAGTGACTGAGTAAAATTGTATTGCCGTCTATTTTCTTCCCACGGAAATTTAACACAATTTCCATCAACAGCAGGACTACTCATTATAAAACTATAGTTTTGAATAGTTCTGCTTTTGAGCAATAGTTCGACAGAAGCTCTGACCAGTGAACGCTAAACGAACAATCACGACTGTATCCTAAAGTATTTTACATCATATAGTGAAATAAATTACTTGGAAAATGTGGGCTTCATGGCCGTGCGGTTAGCGACGACTATGGAGTGTGGGTTCAATCTCCGAAAAGGAAGTTTTTAGCGATCGGTTAATTTCTCCACTGGTCCATACTGGGAGTTATGCGTCCTGTCCGTTGTCTTATGCATGTCTTGTTTCTATAGCAGCGTACTGCAAAAGACATTTTAAATGGATGAATCATGTGGTGGTTATCGAGGTGGTTATATTTTAAAGTGATTCAAACTATGTATCTTATAAGGTATACACCAGCCATGTTCCATGGTGAATATTGTGTCTTATAGCACCTGATTTTTTCCTGTTGAAAGAATAATAGTTATAAACATTTATAAACAAATATGCACAACAATTGATACATAATGTTTCTATGATGGTATTTAATTAATTTTTCTTACCTTCTGGAAATATTTTGATTTTTATCCTGAGAACGTGAATTTTCTTAGCTTCCTTCATGTTCTCCACTAATGAATTATTGGCAGTGGCTGATTTTCTACTCGCCGCAGCCACATCCAGGCGCTATAGTATATGCACAAAATAGCCAGCAAAAGTTAACCGCCAGAAATTTGTATGGCGAAAGACATCTAACGCTGGTTTTCTCAAAATTAGGAACTTTTGAGGGATGGTGTCCGCTACTACGCCTTCCAAATATTTTTTCGATTAAAGTGCTTAATTTTGAGAAATCGAACCTTAGATGCCTTTCGCCATACTGATTTCAGAAAGTTAACTCCTAGTGTGCCGCTGTAAGCACGCTCAAAGCAGTCGATTCATTGCCACAACTTGCAAGTTCATTTTTTTTTTCAAAACAAAACATGGTTTAATAAAGTGTAAAACACTTTCGATTGTAGGGATTTTACTTTGACGACTTCGCCAGCAATACAACAGAATTCTCTTTATTGCCAAATCCAAAACGATCGAATCGAAAGTGTTTTACACTTCGATGTCACTGTTAAGCCCCAAACGCTATACAACGGAACGGCGACCCGCATAATAAAAAACAACATGTTATATGGTCAGAATCATTATTAGGATGTAAGATATAGCTTCACAGTTTACGTTGCGGTTATCGAGTACTTTTCGATCGATTCAATCATAACTGCTCGACATCATCACTAAATGTCAACATATAACATGCTGTCTCTAAAATGTTCTTTATTTCCTGCATTATATGTCAACATTTTATCATACTGTTGAGCGAAAATTTTGCACGCGAAAACAGACGATTTTTTATGGTGACATAACTTAACAACCCATTCAACATATTGTTATTTGTCAAATAACCGTACCACAAACTGTTAAAACTTTATATGAGATTGTTCATTTACAGTTGTCAACAGTATAGGATACTGTTGTCGACCGCACGGGAAAATATCCATGTACAGTTTGTAATTATGCGGGACGGAACGGCGACGGAAACGGCAAATTTGACAGAAAATATATGGGCTAACTGTCAAATTTTCCGTTTCCGTCGCCGTTCCGTTGTATTGCGTTTAGGGCTTTACTGACTAGTGGGGCAAAACCAAGTGTTTTCCACTTTAATTAAATAACCAACACACTTGATATCGGTGAGTGAATGGTAATGAATTATTGGCAGTGACTGATTTTCTACTCGCCGCTACCACATCCAGGCGCTATAGTATATGAGCAAAATAGCCAGCATGAGTTAACCGCCAGAAATTTGTATGGCGAAAGGCATCTAAAGCGGGATTTCACAAAAGTAGGAACTTTTCACGAAAAAATATTTGGTACCAGTAGTGTAGGAAGGTGTCCGCTACTACGCCTACCAAATATTTTTTCGATAAAGGTGCTTAATTTTAAGAAATCGAACCTTAGATGTCTTTCGCCATACTGATTTCAAAAAGTTAACTCCTATTATGCCGCTGTAAGCATGCTCAAAGCAGGCGATTCATTGAGTTCTCAAGTGTTTTAGCCAGGCTTCTGACATCCTATTGTTTAGCCCATCGCTAGATCGTAGCCAGGATGTCCTGGGCTATAATTTTTTTTCATACTGCGTTTCAATGATGACAGCGGTCTATGTCTATTGATGATGATGACACCACGCTTGACACCGGGTCGGTTTTAGCTCTTGAACTCAAAGGGTGAAGAAGTTTTAATCTGGAAGGATATCCATTTTGAATGAATTATTGGCAGTGGCTGATTTTCTACTCGCCGCAGCCACATCCAGGCGCTATAGTATATGCACAAAATAGCCAGCAAGAGTTAGCCGCCAGAAATTTGTATGGCGAAAGACATCTAACGCTGGTTTTCTCAAAATTAGGAACTTTTCATGAAAAACTATTTGGTACCGGTTATGAGGGATGGTGTCCGCTACTACGCCTACCAAATATTTTTTCGATTAAAGTGCTTAATTTGGAGAAATCGAACCTTAGATGCCTTTCGCCATACTGATTTCAGAAAGTTAACTCCTAGTGTGCCGCTGTAAGCACGCTCAAAGCTGTCGATTCATTGAACAGTGGAACAACTTTGACATCAATGTGCAAGAATTCTTGAATCGAGCGTTTCAATTATTTTCAGTGAATTCAATTGTTTACACTATTGAACCAATAGTACATTTTTATCCGGGCAGATCGTAGCCCCGGGCTATAACTTTTTTTTCATACTGCGTTTCAATGATCACAGCGGGGTATGTCTGTTGATAATGATGACATCGCGCTTGTCACCGGCTTGGTTTTTGAACAAATTAGTTGCTGTCAGGAGACTGAAGAGAAGGCTAATACGCCTACCCATCATTCATTGTCATATTGAATGTTACAATGTTTTTGTTTTAATTTCGTTTGATTCATGATAACAAAACTTCGGAAGTATCGACGAGCTATTTTTCGACATAAAGAAGCCATACAAACACAAAAGGCTCGATGTACCTCAACCAATTGCAAGTTTTCGCCAGGAGAAGTTAAATTCCGATAATTAGCACTATCACACAAAAAAAAATCGTTGGTAAAATTGAGAAAATCAGTTAGTGATTTTCAGTAGAAAGTATAAGATTGTTAAAACTACAATTGGGAAAATGTCACTTCAGCAAGAACTTTGACAAGAGCCGATCTTTCAGAATAACATTTTTCTCTTAGAACTAAGTGTGTATTTTCTTTTCAAAACAACATTTTTCTCTTAAAACTAAATGTGAATTTTGCATTGAAATCAACTGTCATACTTTCGAAACAACAAGCGTTGTAGATTGTATTTTTCAATTAAAATAAATGTCAACAAATATATTAATAACAAAAATCAGTATTTATTTTTTCTTCCCGATTACTGTGTGAAGAACAGTGCCATTATTATTCCTGATACTACCGCACCGCCTTTTCCATTATTGTGCTGGTGGTTTTTCAGTCCGTCTATATTGCGGTTGTGATTCCACTGTTATCCCGGTGGTCGCGCATGACATATTCCACAGGTGGGGTGTCGGCTTGATCCCGTTCGTTGCTTGACAATATCGATCAGTTCCAGTGCTATCATCGGTAGAACATCGGCAACGTTTTGGTTTATTCGATCTGTTCCTAGAAAAAAAGGATTAAGAAAATTAAAATGGATTCGAGCCGTGCACACTATGTAAACATACCAAACACTCATCTTTTTCCGTTGTTCAGCTTAAGCACCGGCTCTAACTTTTATTTCGACGAAACTGGAATCTTGGCACCTCCGAATACCTTCATCGCTCTCCGTCAGTACATTAAAACTTGACAACGCAGTTTTAAGCTTCGGTTCAAATTCTTTGGAAGGTCTGACTGCCGCTACCACTCGCTCCATAGTAGCTGCACTGCCCTATACCAAACCGGGTACTGACCGAAATAGTTTCGTTTCGTTATTTTGATTCATGGTGCTCCGTCGTCGTAGGATAGCAGTGCCTCCAAATTGTAATAGATTTTACGCACACTCAAAACACCATTTGTAATGGAGCCCAGAGCCTAATTCGCCACCTTCAACACCGTTCGAAGTCATCGTTCTGCTTCCTCTTCCACTAGCAAAATCATGTTTTTTTCAACTGCAGTTCGGATTAATCTCCACCTGAAAGGAAATGAGCAAATAAAATCGATTATATGAAGAATGCTTTGTGGACTCTGTGCTACCACATAGCGGATTGCGTTGCGTAAACATGAACGGAAGAGTAATAGAGATATCATATGCATTCAGAAATCTTACCTTAACAAATAAGAAATCTCTGGTGATCCCGAGCCGACAGATTCATACCGTACAAGGTAAGCGATTCCTTCTGTGCGGCCAAGTAAAAACACTGATATTTAGCTCCACGCAGCAGGCTCTTGATGCGAAGCTTGGTGAATTCGTTTCATTTACATGGTCGGCGTGGTGCTTTTAGTGACATTCGCTGATGTGGCTTTCTCGTCATCGATCCGAAATTATGGAAACTTGTTCTGTAATTGTAAATTAACAAATGATATTCATTTCATAACTATTATAATATAACCTAGCCTTACCGATTAATAAAGTTCCTTTCTTGCGGAAATACCACCAGTCAAACGCCACCACCATCAGAAAACATAACGGAAAGTCTTTCAACTTCAATCAGACCAAGGATCTTTTCCGGTTTTCAAGACTTTTTCTTTTTCCTTGGCGCGCCGGATACGACTATTTTGCATGCGCCAGGATTTTTTAACGTAGCCGGAGGAACTACCCTCACTAATTTACCGGTACGACCGGTAGTAAATAAAGAATTTTTGCTGCAGCAACAGAAGATGCACGATAGAAAACAATCCAGCCTTCCACGCTCGGTAATGGCGGCTTGTCGGTGTGCAAACATCAATCGGTCGCTGTACTGTTTGACATTAGCTGGAGGAAAACTCACTGCCGAAAAGGCCTTTTTTCCCTCCCCTCACCCAGGAACGCCATGGCAGTGGGGTTTCCTCCAGCTAGTGTCAAACAGTACAGTGACCAATTGATTTTTGTACACCGACAAGCCGCCATTACCGAGCGTGGAAAGCTGGATAGAGGCCTGAATAAGAGAAACGCGAATAGGTATGTGCCGCCTAGAGGCCTGAATAAGAGAAACGCGGATAGAAAATAAGACTCTGCCAACACTGCATTCATTCTTTTTCATCAAAGAACAAAACATGAAAAGGAAAAAACGGTTTATGTAGATAAAATCTCACAATCCGCTATTTAATGTGTCCACATCACTAAACAATAGAATCAATAAACAATGCAATTTCATTTCATAATCTATAAATAACTTGCATATATTATTGTAAACTTATGTAAAATTTGTTTATTTAAAAATGGCATAAAATCGAATTTAGCCTTTTCAGTATTTGAGCCAACATTTTGGCTGCATGACAGGTCTCCTGCTCGATTGGCTGCTATTTTTTGACGGTTAGATTGGCGGCACATACATATCTGCGTTTCTTTAATCCAGGCCTCTAGTTCAAACTAGAGGCCTGAATAAGAGAAACGCGAATAGGTATGTGCCGCCAATCGAACCGTCAAAAAACAGCAGCCAATCGAGCAGGAGACCTGTCAAGCAGCCAAAATGTTGGCTCAAATCCTGAAAACGGCTAAATTCGATTTTATGCCATTTTTAAATAAACAAATTTTACATAAGTTTACAATAATATATGCAAGTTATTTATAGATTAGGAAATGAAATTGCATTGTTTATTGGATTCTATTGTTTAGTGATGTGGACACATTAAATAGCGGATTGTGAGATTTTATCTACATAAACCGTTTTTTCCTTTTCATGTTTTGTTCTTTGATGAAGAAGAATGAATGCAGTGTTGGCAGAGTCATATTTTCTATCCGCGTTTCTCTTATTCAGGCCTCTAGTGCCGCCAATCGAACCGTCAAAAAACAGCAGCCAATCGAGCAGGAGACCTGTCAAGCAGCCAAAATGTTGGCTCAAATCCTGAAAACGGCTAAATTCGATTTTATGCCATTTTAAATAAACAAATTTTACATAAGTTTACAATAATATATGCAAGTTATTTATAGATTAGGAAATGAAATTGCATTGTTTATTGGATTCTATTGTTTAGTGATGTGGACACATTAAATAGCGGATTGTGAGATTTTATCTACATAAACCGTTTTTTCCTTTTCATGTTTTGTTCTTTGATGAAAAAGAATGAATGCAGTGTTGGCAGAGTCATATTTTCTATCCGCGTTTCTCTTATTCAGGCCTCTAGAAAACAACACCGGGGTAAATTTTGTAATAGCCTATTCAGATTGGGCTATTTATGACTTTGTTAAGTGAGAGGGTATCCAATTATTACGAGGTGTTCAGACTGCAGCAAGATAATATATCTTGACGTTTCCATGTTTCCTCATTTGCACGCTAATACAGGGTTGAATTCAAGGAGAATTTTAAAATTTAATTTGCGAAATCAAGCATTTGTGTGGCGACAATCGAACATTTTTTTCTGAACAAAGTTTCTACGAAAAAAAAATATAAAAAAAAATATGAAAAGCGATTTTCGAAGAATATATTTGAAGCTCTCATTAAGGATAATGAGCGAAGCTACATTCACTAGTTGGGTGCGCCATTCTTCGGGGAATCAGACTATTCCTCAAGTTATTTTGAAGTTTAAAAGTATTTTGATTCGAACTATTCTATGATTCTATGATCGAACGGAGATTTGATAGAAAATTTAGATACTTTTGGAATTCTCACTAATAAATAAAAAAAGAGGACGATTGGACCAATTTTCAAGAAATATTATCGAACTAAAATGTAATTCCACCAGTATCTCCATGTATGAAGGGCATCTCAGCAATTTAATTTTTTTTTCATAAATGGAAACTGAACCATTGCGTTCTACTCGACAATCAATGATACAGCTTCTAACAAAATCGAATCGTGTGAATGTAATATAATTTAAACTGGATTTTGGATGAATTAATGCATTACCAATCCATGTTTTATTTAAGGTTATTCTACTTTATATATACATCCCATTCAAATCGTACAGTTGTCCCACGTGAACAATGTTGAAATCCAAAGTATATTAAGCCATTCAAGGAGCAGAATTGAAACAATTTATGAAATCATGTTTATTCATCAAATATATTCGTTTTACAACCATTCCTACGTTTTAAATTGTCTTCCGCATTGGCCCTTGAACTTTGAAAATTTATTCGATTTGCTCTATTAAATCTAGGTTTAAGTTAAATACTTCATGTTAATTCTAGAGAGCATCTGTATTCTAAGCAATTCATGTTGAATAAGTGGAGAATAAATAATTATCATCATTATTTTTCTTCATATAAAATGCTTTCCACAAAACCATCACAATCCGAGTTATTCTTCAGCGCTCAGATGATTTCCATCTAACATGCATTCGACCCTGCTGCGACAGAAAGAGCATGACTGTCAACTACGAAACGAAATGAAAACAGAGAATTTTCTCTCTGGAAAAGAGAGCGTGACGCTTGTCAGTTTTGTTTTGTTGAATTTCTTCCTGCATTCCAGTTAGAACGAAAGCTCTCTCATAATAATTGTTCGTAATAAATTCTTTATGACTCTTTTTAGCGGGTATCTTTTGACAGCGCAAAATGTATGGAATATTACGTAAATAATGACATCATAAAGCGTATTTACCCTGAAACGCCAATTATTATGTCGTTAATGGCGTAATCTGAATAGGCTATAAAAAAGCGCGGGGAAGATTTTCTTAAATTTGACAGTTGGATCAGTTGCCAGATGGATTTCATTTCTAGCCAGTGTTGCCAAACTTCAAGCAAATTTTAAATCATTTTGAAATTTTTTGATCTCTTAGTTTAAAAATATTCACTTTCGAAATAACAATATTTTGCTTGAAAACAAGCTTTCAATTTAAAAGTTCTATTGTCACATTGAATATTTCGCTACTTAAGATTACCAAAACTGGCACACTTTTGGAATGAAAGCGCATTGTTGTCAAAAACACAATTTTTTTTTTCTCTGTGAACTGCGTATTAACCAATCACCCAAAATGAGCGCTGAATTCGGGTATACTACCCAGAAACTGGGTACCAAAAACAGAAGTACCAAAAGCGATGTTGGGTAGAGTGCCATTGTAGCGCGGATGACAGGCGTTTCACCCTCCTGGCTGCTGTAAATATTTTGATGTATTTTCCAGCATAAAAAAAGTAAAGTGCGCTGTTCCAATTTTGACACTGCGTCTCTCTCACGTAAAAAAATTTAATGTTATTTATTATAAATATTTCTAATACATTTTTGCCAAAGCAGGCGCTTAATGATATGTATAAGAAAAAACTTATACATCGCATTAGTCACATACATTCCGAAACTTATACTTTTAATTAACTTATGAATGTTATTAGGGGTCGTACACTTATTACGTAAGCAATTTTTCTGGGTTTTTCGCCCCCCCCCTCCCCCATGTAAGATTGTTTTCATACAAATGAATTTTTATTTATCTACACTGAAATCAAATCTACAATATTTTTTATGTGCGTAAAGCATATAAAATCGAATTTGTTTCCTCGAACTCCATTTTATGTGCAGCATTTAAATTTTATTTACTGTAAATAGAATATAAATGTACGCCTGTAAGAAGGGAATGCTTGGCCCTTAGGATGTATTAATTCTGTAAATGAATTTTCAATGCATTGATTCATAATTTACCATACATTAAATTCATCAGCGTTTAATAAAAGATTTTTTGTTTCAAATCACCAAAGATGGCGGAGGAGCGAACGTGAAAGTTCATAGTTGTGTTTTGATTTTTTATTCCAAGCAGATCCTTTTAAGATTGTTGCAGGCGGTTGCAGGTAATGTTTTTTCGACTATTGGAAACATTGACAATTAATGGAAACATGGTATATTATATATTATAGAAAAACGCAGTGCATCACCGTTGTGGTGACGAAAAAGACGGTGACGTGTTGATGGCATTTCGGCAGGAAAAATAAAAATCCGATCCGTTTGAAACACCTGGGGACCAAGCTCAGCGGAAATTTTACATCCAGAATGTCGCGGTCGGTCATCTAATGTAACCTTTCCACTCCACTGCCAATGAGGACAGAATGCTGCTGCCGCTGCTGCTCGATGCCTCAACAAGCAGGAAACGGTCCCAACTATCCGCTGCCAAAGTGAACACCTCGTACGTGTGGTGCTGAAGTCCTCGTCCAAGTGGTACTCCTAGTCATCCTCTTCGATGTTCCGGAAGAGAGAGAGGGCGATGCCATCCGCTTGCTAATCTGCCGGAGGGGAGCTGCTGATGTTGCCGCTGCTCTGATGCTTTATCGCATCTGCCAAAAAACATCAGCAGCTCCGCCTCGACAGATGAGCATGCGGATGGCACCAATCATGCGTGTGAGATCCCCACCCAAGCAGCGGGTAAGCGGGTTGCATCGCCCTCCGCCCGCTGAAGCGCCGAGCAACAACAGCAGCAGCACTCCTCCCGTACTGAATTGTTTAAATGCCACATCAGGAAAAACCTTAAATAAAAACGAATATTTCTTAGCACTTATCATTATTTACCGAATTATGAATTGAAACGCCAACAAGATTGAAACAGCTCCCATAATAAGCTCCCATGGTTAATATTACTTGCTGCACATAAACTATATTAAAATAAACCAATAATAAATATTACACATGCATTTACATATTATGTGTGCACTGCACATAAAATATAGGGGTAGCAGAGCCTCGCATTCTATGTGCAAGACCAATAGAGTACATATGCAAAGCTTGATTGCAAAAATATATGTGCATTGCACATAAATTTTAGATGGCAAATCAGCTCAGTGTAGAGCGTAAGATATTGATCGAACCCCCCTCCCCACTAAGTGCTTACGTAATATGTGTACGGCCCCTTAGCTTTCTGATTAGTTTTCGAATGGTTTTTTGCCATAACATATGAGGTTATTTTTTACGTGTTTGTTATGAGTGCAGCCCAGGCTTCTGACATCCTATTGTTTAGCCCATCGCTAGATCGTAGCCAGGATGTCCTGGGCTATAATTTTTTTTCATACTGCGTTTCAATGATGACAGCGGTCTATGTCTATTGATGATGATGACACCACGCTTGACACCGGGTCGGTGCAGCCTCTTTAAAAAAAACCCAGATTAATCCACCTAGCAGTGATGATGCCTTTCTCGTGCATTATAAAATATATTGAAAAAATCATATTAGAAAGGTCAAAAAAGCTCTTTGGGGGAATAGATCACATTTTTTCGATCATTTTTAATATTTTTGCCTTGCCACCATTCAAAAAAAATTGTTCTTTGAATTTTCAAGGGGGACCTTTGGGGAAAAACAATGATTTTTCAATAATTCCGAAAAGCAATGATCGGGCCCATTTCCAATAGCAAACAATTCCCCGTCGAATGCAACTTGTTGCGAGTAAATCGGATAATTCTAAGTTTCAAAAAGTGTGCCTACAAAATTTGTACACATACACAAAAAAACAGACGTCACCTCAGTTTGTCGAGCTGAGTCGATCGGTATATAACACTATGGGTCTCCGGGCCTTCTATCAAGTTTTTTTAGCAATCATATAGCCTTTCGGTACAACTTTGTTGTACGAGAAAGGAAAAAATGCATATGTTACAAATATGCGATCGTGCGATAGTACAATGATTAGCGATAGTAAATACAATGATTAGCGCAACGGCGCGTTTTGAAAAATACATATGGATTGAAATTCGATATGTTTCCAACTTTCCTGATTCCCACGTAGTGTTTTTCACCAATGTAATATTAAAGTTCAATAATACTAGTTGTATGTCATACATTGATTTTGCATCCCTTTGTGTAATAATTGTACAAGTACATTTGTGAAAATGAAACCAACAATTCACATAAATATAAATGAAAAAGCCGCACAATATGGAAATAAGGAGGTGTATGAAATCACCCATATGCCCAAACTACATCATTATTCCACCCAAACCAACCAAACCACCCAAACCAAAAAGCAGTGGCTAACTGCACGCCTCTTCTTTCCTTCCAAAGCATGAAACAAAATGGCAGCAAACGTAACGAGCGCACGAGAAAGCATGTACGTAGGTATGCGATTTTTATTTCAACGATGAAACTTTTACAGCTGTGTTGATGCGAGCGGATGAAGTCATCGGCTTCGGGTCTCTAGCGCGTGTGTGTTCGTCCATTAGTTTTCGTGTTCCACATTTGAAGCTTTGGAAAACTTTGCTTGAGAGGTTAGCATCATCAATAAAGCACGAAAAAAGCAACACAAACATTCATGCTGTCAGTTATATACACGGTGCGAAATTCATTCACCGCATGCATAAATGCTACACCCTTAATTTGTTTTACTCAATATTGTGCGGTTACTTGCTAAGATTTTTTTTAACTTTATTAAAGTGTTATTTTAATCTCCAGATTATGTTCAACACCGTACTTGCTGAATGGACACGGTCGGTTAAAGTAGCTGTTCCTTAAATAGTTCGTTAAAGTAGTCGCTAGATTATTCGCTGTTGGTTTGAGCGAGACAGAGTATATGTCAAAAAAAAATTAACCAGCAATCTGCGGTGTATTGTTCGAAATGAACGTTTATCAGCAATGGACTTTCTGCTGTACTATAGATCTCGCATAATTTATCAAAAGGACCTAAGTAACATTTTTTCATGAATTAATTTGAGTACTGCAATCAACAGAACAACATGAAAGCTATTGATTGCAGTATTCAAATTAATTCATGAAAAAAAAGTTACTTACGTCCTTTTGAAAAGTTAAGCGAGAATTCATGAAAAAAATTTACTTAGGTCCTTTTGAAAAGTTATGCGGGAAATGTAATAAAATGCGTAAAGCCAAAATAGAACTTTTTGGGAACTTGCAAGTGTTCTGATTGTTTAAGTTGACTTTTTGTAAATTTATTGGTCAATATTTAAGAAGTGCAGTTAAAAGAAAAGTGCATACTTAGTTTTTTCAAATTTGATTCAGACTATCTTTTGAAAAGGGTCAAACTTGTTTTTACTGATTTTTTCAAATGGATATAATCGAAAAACGACCCTTCCTACAAAAAAGTGTTGTATGGGTGACTATCGCAAAATCAGTCAAACTTTCTAATAAAACTTTTGAAAAACTCAAAATTGAACCCTACACTAAAAAATTCGATTTAAAAATTTAAAAGTCGATTTGCAAAAAAGCCCTTTTCGATTTGGACGAAATTTTGTCTCAAGATAGGTGATTAAGTTCCCTACCAACCGTCCATACATCGCAAGCTAGGCACTTTGAAGGGAAAAAAATTTCTTACAAAACTTTTTCTTGACGGAATTGATTTTTTCAGTGTCTTTAAATTGGATTTAACATATGTATACATAATATACTCATATTAAGTATTCATGTACAGTCAGGCAGAGTACAATGTTTTGGTCGTAACTGGTCGCAACTAGAAATACTAGAATAAGAGATCGGCGAAGACGCCATCTTGGTTCCAATCGAACCGTCAAAAGTGGTTCCATTTCGACTTGTTTACTTTTTTGCTTCCATAAGAAGCAAGCAAAAAGTTCAAGTGCTGCCAGTATCATTGTCATGATTTCATGCATTTTCATACGTTGCCATTTCGACAGTTTTTCACTCCGCCGGTCTCTGGTTATAGGGTGGCTAGTCGCAACTAAAGAAGCTAATAATGGAATATAATATTTTTGAAGATATAAACCCCTTCTTAATATTACTCTTAATTTAAAACAAACTATATTTAGTGACTAAATTAGACAATGTATCATAAAAATAGATTTGCTTGGGGTTCTATAACGATGGCTTTCATTGGTTTAATTTCAGATGAAAATACACTAAAAATAATTCCGACAAGAAAAAGTTTTTGTTAGAAAAACTTTTTTCCTTAAGAGTGCCAGCTTGCGATGTATGGACGGTTGGTAGGAACATAATCACCTATCTTGAGACAAAATTTCATTTAAATAAAAAGGGCGTTTTTTCGCAAATCGACTTTAAAAATTTTAAACTGATTTTTTTTCAGTGTAGGGCTCAATTTGGATTGTTTCCGATATTTTCACTAGAAAGTTTGACTGATTTTGCGATGGTCACCCATACAACACTTTTTGTGGGATGCGTCGTTTTTCTATTATATCCATTTGAAAATATTAGCAAAAAAATTTCAGCTCTTTTCAAAGGATAGTCTAGATTAAATTTGGAAAAACATTTTTGTTTTCATTTCGGATCATCTGGTGATTTTTCATTTCTCATTTTTCATTTCTTACTTCTTACTTTTCACTCCTCACTTCGCACTTCTCACGTCTCACTTTTCACTTCTCACTGCTCACATCGGCCCATAGGGGAAAGAAATGGCAGAAATGACGCTTAACTTTTAAAAAGAACATATGTCACCTTTTTTTCATGAATTAATTTGTGTACTGCAATCAAAAGCTATCATATTGGTCTGTTGATCGCAATATTAAAATTTATTCATGAAAATATGTTTCTTAGGTCATTTTGAAAAAATAAACGAGAATTTTCAGTGTATACATGAAATCTTAAAATAGGTACTTTTTAACTCATTAATGGGTTTCTATGTTTCTTTGTGAAGTTTTTTCTTCCGTGTAAGCTGTGTATTCTATGCTGTCAGTGTGCCGGTTTCGAATAAATTGTGTCTTGGGAGAACATAACCTAGAAAATCGATAGCTTATTTGTTACGAAATAATGATGTCTCATAACTCTTTGAATATTTACTATTTTTGAGAAGTGCCATCATTATGAAACTCAATAGTGAACAAGAAGAAAACATTCCCCATCGAATGCAACTTGTTGTAGCAAAATCGATTCAGGTTTAGTACTAGAAAAATTGGCTAATGTTTCAATGTGCACACACATACGCACACACACACACACGGACACACACACGGACAGACAGACATTTGCTCAGTTTGTCGAGCTGAATCGAATGGTATATAATACTATGGGTCTACAAAAGATATTTTAGTTACTAGATAAAGATTGTCGCTGTCGTCGCTGTCCGGAACATCTTTTGCTGGCGAGGATAGGGGAGCTAAATGTCAAAGAAGGAAAATCCATACGATTTGACAGGTATGTACCACACATGTTTCGGACAGCAGAACAAAGGGAACAGTAGCGACAATCTTTATCTAGTAACTAAAATATCTTTGTCTACAAGCGCTCTATAAAAAGTACGTTTTGGGAGTGAAATGAAAGCCTTTCTGGTACAACTTTGTTGTACGAGAAAGGCAAAACGCACATAAAAATACCCATTAATAGGTAAAAGAAAATCTCCGTGTTTGAGGCTAGTACTTCAAATATCTCAGCTTCAAAATATTCGAGCAACTGAGTTCTGTGCACCCCTGCACTGCTAGAAACCTTGACCAATCGTGGAAAAACCAAGGGCCTCATACGCCTGTCACTGGCGAACAAAGTTCGTGTACTCTGCATCGAAGCTTAGAACCGGTGTTAGGGCGCAATCGTTAATGTGAACATTTTTATATTCGGTTATTTACTGCAAATAAATTCTTTTTCGAGTCCCTATAATCAAGCAGGTATCTCAAGCATACCGCATCGTTATATTGCTGCATGATTGAGTGTTTAATTTTGATAAAATATCGAAAACAAAAGTGTGCATAAAAATTGCCTCGCCATAACAAAAAGGTGGTAGAGAATTAACACTGTTGTTTACAGTTTAGAACCAAATCCAGATGTCGCACATGTTGGGGTAGGGATTCAGTGCTCCACCTTCTCCCCCTGGCTTCAACACCACAAAGAATAAACGTTAAATTAAAATTAAAAGAACAGGCAAACTACAATATTTTTAATAGGCATTTGCATATAATTGGCAAGGTAAGAGAGCAATTCTATCGACTTTATAATTTTTTTTATTCATTCCAATCATTCACGTCATTGCAGAATGGAAAACTTTGACGATTTTTCCAACGATCAACTCCGGTTGAAGATGCAAGAATACGGCATGCCGAACATTCCCATAACAGCGACAACTCGTAAGGCGGTTGTTAAAAAGCTAAAAAACTATGTTGAGAATGCCAATAGCAAATCCCGTCGGGATACTATTCACGTCACAAAGTTTTCCTCCGACGACGACACCGATACCGCCGAAGAACCGAAGAAAATACAAAAGAAGGAATCCAATCGACGAGCAACTATCGGTGCATCTGCTACTAAGCTATCAAAAATGCTTCCAGTCATGCCGGATTTACCACCACCAAAAGCAAAAATGGAGAAAACTGAATCCGTTCAGAAGCGTAGATCAGGAAGGATTACCCCAGTTCAAGGCAAAAATGATACTTCGACAGTGGCCGCCCCCAAGGAACCAATGATTGTGGAAAATTCCGATGATGAAGAAGATGAGGATATGCTTCCGTTAACCCAGATAAAGAATACCCGTGACCGGAAATCGAAAAGCCCGTCGCTGTCGCGAGCTGAAATGGTAACGACGTCGTACGTTCATCAGGTGGAAGTTGAGCCACCGCAGCCTATTGTAGAGGACATGGAAATAGATCTTACCGAGTCGACGGACGATATCATGATTGAACCGGAACCCAGGAAGCAGCCTTCAGTTAATCCACCGCGTGAAACTCGTTACCATACGACTTCTACAAGTACAACGACATCTAGCAAACGGACCACACTTGCCGGAGGATTTCCCGTAACGACTGCTGCTCGCCAAAGCGAGCTCTCAACATCCTTTGGCCGTCCATCGTTGTCTAGTGTGTACACATCCCCTAGGGCAGAATCGCGTCGAGAGGAGGTTCACCTGGAACCGACCGATTCCCCTTATCTGAGCGAATTTACGAAGCGCTTGTCCCGTCTGAAGGCAGAAAATGCCCAGCTGAATGCGGTGCGGGACCATCCGATAAGACGTACGATTGCCTCCAGTTTTGCTGCTACCCGTGAGACCGATGGCGATTATGTCGCATCCCGATTGGCTTCAACTCGACGCCAGCCAGTCGCGGAAGGCAAAAAGGAGGGCGAAATTCGGGCATCGCTCCGACAGGTCATCCTTTCGCTGGACCAGAAGTATTCGATTAGGAAGTTGTTCTACCTGCTGATCGTGGCCATGGTTTTGATATTTTTGTTCGTTTTCTTTTTTCTTTAAGCAGCAAAGGTTGGAGAACTAACTTGTTCTGAGCCAGAGCCCAGAGGTGTGCGTAAAGATCTGTTTTTTCTGTATTTGATTGTTGTTTTATACTGGCCGTGTAAGGTTGACATTTCAATATCTAATAAACTAATTTTTAATATGCAACTACTAAAGAATCTATGATTTTTACATTTTATCTAACTGAATACCTGGTTGGCTACAGCGTCGATACACCTATGGCTGGCGTAGTAGAGCTCCATAATCGTTGGTCTTGGGTGCTGTTCTTCCACGAACATTTATGGTTTCCTTTCCAGCTCCGATTCCACTGCGTGCAGCCAACAAAGTTGCCGGCTTCTATCCGGTTCTCTGTTGAATACTGTTTTCGCTATTCTTTCTTCCGACATTCGCACTGAGTGACCAGACCACTGCCGTCTGCCTTATTTTATCCGATTCATAATATTTTCTTAGTATACTTGATAGGTACAACAGCTCGTGATCAGCGATGTCAAAAAATGGCTTCTAGCGACCAACGAACATGTACACACTTTATGTGAGATCCATAAGCATCATCGTCAGTAAGTGATGGTTTTGCGCTCTCCACCCTTTATTCGTGTGGAGCGTTTCGGGTAATGAGCTACCGTGATTTCAGGAGAGCAAGATTTACGTGAATCGGTGTCATTTACACTCACGGCTTGTAACTCACGTTGAAAGTTTATTGCGGGAGCACACAAAAAGCCGTTACTCTCAATGTAAGACATCTAGTTGATCGGAACGAGTACAACAATGGAATCGAATCATGATCATTGATGTAATGATCGTGATTCTTCATTCCAGTTCGAGACAGCAACACGTTCGGACGTGTTTTTTGCTCGCGCATTTTTTCGAAGTGTTTTTTCTCGTTCTTTCGCTGTTTACGTTTTCGCTTGTCGCGTTGGCGTTATTTTCTCCCGGACCCGTCATGGGAGACTCGGTGGCCGATTCGGTCGCTGGAAAAGTGCCTAAGCGCACTGCTCTTGGAGGCGCGGGTAACCCTCCAAGCAGCTTTTGCAGAGCAACGTGTTCTCGCCGTTGCCGCTTGATGACGCCGGCAATCCGCGGAAAAGAGGAAGAAGCAGCAATCGCAGCTGCCTCAGGTGCAACCGGAGCGGAAGGAGAAGTGCCCGCCAGTGTTTGTGAAGGGCGATCCGCCGGATTTACGCCCAAAAATTCGCCAGCTGATCGCTAAGGGGCTGAAATGTACTTTTCGGCTCTGCAGCGAGGGCGTGAAAGTGATGCCGGCCAACAGGGACCATCATCAATCCGTCGTGGAGTTCCTCGAGGTCCACAAGTATGAGTACTACACTCATGACCACCCCGGCACGAAGTCGCTCAAGGCTCAAGGCTTGCTGCGAGGACTTCACGACATGAAGGAGGAAGAGCTCCAAGCAGAGCTTGAAAGTTGCGGACTGAAGCCAGTAGCCGTCCACAAGATCGCTCGTCACGACAAGGCGAGGAAATATCGCGACCAGCTTTACCTGATCCATCTGGAGCACGGCTCCACTACCTGGAAGGACCTGAAGCTGGTTGGCGTTATAAATTACACCGTCGTTGACTGGGAGCGATATCGGCCAGTGCACCGCGATGTCACGCAATGCACCAACTGCTTCAATTTCGGGCACGGCACCAGAAACTGCCGCATGAAGCCGCGCTGCAACAAGTGTGGCGAACCCCATCCGACTGACGAGTGCGACAAAATGGAGGTGGCCGATCCCAAGTGCGCCAACTGTGGCGACAAACATCGGGCCACCACAAAGGGCTGCCCAAAGCGAGCCGAGTTCCTGGAAATCCGGAAGAAGGCTTCCACCAGGACCATGCCGAAGAAGAACCGTGTTCCTGTAATCAACGAGGTGAACTTTCCAGCCATCCCTGCTCCCCGTCGTGTGATTCCAATACTCCCACCGCTACAGCCGCACAAGCGACTGGCAGCGGCAGCTGCATCGGTCCAAGCTCCAACATCGTCGGCACCATCCACCAGCGAATGGCCCCCGCCCCCTCCTCCTGGATGCCGTCGGCAGTCGGAGAACGAAGCCGTCCCACCGGAGGAATCTGCCCCGCTGTACACCCGGAGCAACTGATGCCGATCTTCGCGCAGCTCGCCACTCGACTGCGCGGCTGCAAACCCGATTCGACCAGGTCTTCACACTTGGCATGTTCATCATTGAAAATGGCTGCTAGGGTGGGCCTGGTCAACTGGAACGCTTGCTCGCTAAAGAGCAAAACAATCGAGCTGAGGGATTTCCTTGAGGAGAAGGAAATAGACGTGGCGTTCATCACCGAAACGCACCTAAAACCGGAGGTGAACGTCAACATCCCGGACTTCCGCATCGTGCGACTCGACCGGCCGACCAGGGGAGGTGGTGTGGCCATCGCTCTTCGCTACAACATCAACTGTCGTCTGCTTCCAAGCTTCCAGCTCAGTGTCATCGAGGCCATCGGTGTTGAAATCACCACTTCGGTCGGCACAATCGCGCTCATCGCGGCGTACTGTCCAACGCAAGCCAAAGCCGGCGATGGATCATCGGCTGCCCTTCGGAGGGACATCGTCAAGCTGACGCGAAGGCAAGGCCAGTATATCATTGCCGGCGACTTGAATGCCAAACATCAAGCCTGGGGCAACAGTCGCGGCAATCGAAACGGCACCATCTGGAGCAACGACATGGAGGAAGGCCACTACACGATCCTGAGCCCGGATTCCCCCACTCGGCTGAGTCGGTCCGGTGCCCACGCAACGCTCGACCTCTACGTAACAAACCTGAGTGACCACGTCTCGCAGCCGGTTGTATACCAGGAGCTCAGTTCGGATCACTATCCGGTGGTGGCGGAACTGGGCTCCTCGGTCAATCGGCACCAGCAGTTACGGCGGAACTACCACCGAGTGAACTGGCAGCGTTTCCAGCAGTGCGTCGATAACACCGTTGACTACGAGGTGCGTCCGGAGACGCCGGAAAGTATCGACCGCCAGCTGTGCGCTATCGAGGAGGCGATCACGGCGGCCCGAGAGCAACACGTACCGACGGCTCGGCAGGTAAGCAACTCCTTAAACATCGATACACTCACCAAAGATTTGATTCGATTGCGGAATGTCACTCGCAGGCAGTTTCAGCGTACTGGACTGCCTGAGCTTAAGGCACGCTGCAATCGAATCACCAAAATTATCAAGGCCAGAATGGTGGACCTCAAAAATAACGACTTCTCGAATAAGATCCGCACTCTCCCAGATTATGCTAAGCCGTTCTGGAAAATGACCAAAATTCTAAAATCCAAGCCTCGGCCCATTCCACCTTTGATCCCACTAGACAATAATGGCTCGAAGGATCGCTTGATAACTCCTGCAGAGAAGGTCGCTGAAATAGGTCGTCACTTCGTCAGCTCACACAATCTTGGGCAGAACATCACCAGTCCTCACGAAGCAGCCGTCAACGAGCATGCAAACAACATCCATTTGATTCCCAACGACTTCTCGGAGGAGTTGGAGATCTCAGCTGGCGAATTGACGACCTATATCAAATCATCGAAGAACATGAAGGCCCCAGGCTTCGACAGCATCCTGAATCTCGAGCTCAAACACATGAGTGCTCCGTTCTTTGATCACCTCTCGCTGATCTTTAATCAGTGTCTCCGGCGCAGCTACTTCCCATCGTCCTGGGAGTCAGCGAAAGTCATCCCCATCCGGAAGCCTGGGAAGGATCCTTTCTCCCTCCCAAAAGTTATCGTCCCATCAACCTTTCCTCAGGGTTATCCAAGCTATTCGAAAAAGCTATTCATCACCGGTTACTTGAGTCTGCCGAAAATCTCAACATCTTGCTCGAGGAATACTTTGGTTTCCGACGCGGTCGGTCAACTGTACACCAACTGACTCGAGTTACCAACGACCTCAGACGGAACAAGTTTGTCTCAAAAACATCCGCCATTGCCTTACTCGATGTCGAGAAGGCATTTGACAATGTATGGCATGATGGCCTGGTGTACAAACTACAACGCTACAATCTTCCCAGCTACCTGGTGAAAATCATCAACAATTACCTGTCGGCAAGGACATTTCGGGTCTCAATCAGCGGAGCGAGTTCCAATGCGCACAACATCGTCGCAGGCGTCCCCAGGGCAGTATCCTCGGGCCCCTGCTTTTCAATCTGTTCACCTCCGACATGCCAGAACCTCCAGAAGGCGGCATTCTGTCTCTGTTCGCAGATGACACATCCATCGTCTACAACGGTAGAGTGATCAGAGCGCTAGTGGCAAAACTCCAACGAGGCCTGGATGCCCTGACAGAGTACCTCACCAGCTGGAAGATCTGTATCAACGCGGCGAAGACCCAGGTCATCATTTTCCCCCACTCCAAATCCCCTAAACTTGTTCCGCCTGGGGACTGTAAAATCATCCTCAATGGCACGACTGTGGAATGGGCCAATGAGGCCGACTACCTTGGCTTGACCCTCGACAGCAAGCTTATTTTCAGGCAGCAGGTTGACAAAACGGTGACAAAGTGTAACGTCTTGTTGAAACTACTGTACCCTTTGATCAACCGCCGGTCGTCATTGTCCCTGAAAAATAAGCTTGCTGTCTACAAGCAAATCATCCTCCCTGTGATCGAATACGGCATGCCGGTCTGGGAGAGCTGCGCTAAAACCCACCACCTCAAACTTCAACGGGTCCAAAACAAATTCCTGAGGATGATCCTCAACACCCCTCCCAGGACAAGAACATCCGAGGTCCACCGTCTGGCCGGAATAAAAACCTTACATGAACGCTTTGGTGAGTGTAAAGAAAAGTTTAGGGTCCGTTGCTTGCATTCGGATCAGGCTCCAATTAGGGCGCTAGTTCCAATCTAGGTTATCAAATTTCTTATTGTAAATATTAGTGTACATAGTAGTTAGGTTATCAAATTAAAAAAAACACACAAGCGCCTCCTAAAGGCCGTCATGATATATCATATTAACACTTAAATAACAATGTAAACATAAACATTTAAAATTGAAGTTGGAGGGCCAAGCCGGCCGAGCACTGTACATGTAAAAAATAATTGTAGAACAGAAAATGAAACAATAAAGAAGAATTTTACTACTACTACTATCGTGATTCTTCCCTACGAATAGGACATAACTAGGTAGGCATAAATTATATCAACTTTGAGACATATTATGAAGAAACCATCAAGCCATTCAGCAATGTGATTGATGAAAGTGATTCACTCGAGAACTTTTCTAAATCCCTAGAGTTGATCAAGGAATCATTCTTATACATTCACAATTAGACCGCTATTGGAATCGACGAAGCAATATACAGCTTTACGAATTGGTAAATCAAGATTTTAATAAGAATCTTCTGAAAAAGGCCTAACAACGGTATAACAATCAGCATTTGGAATACATGTTGACTTACAGCGACTTGGACGATTCCGGTAAACTGAAACGCATTGTAGAACATGTTCAAAGCAAAACTAAACCAATGCTAAGCTCGTTCAAACAAACCGTTCTTCCTACCATTCTCGTCGGGGTGGGAGCCGTGTTTGGTCAATCATGAATTCAAAAGATATACCAAAATTTGTATCGGCGTTGCAAATCCAACAACAAGCACCAACTTTCTGCAGATTTTATCAAAAAAATATTTTAAATTGACGAGGTTGATGTCTTATTCATGGATAAAGTCTACGGGGCGAAACAAATCGAAAGAACTAAGGAAGAAGTTAGGAAAAAATCAGGATGAGGAAAGGAAGAAGGAAAAAAAGAAAGAAAGAAGAAAGGAGATAGAAGAAGAAAGACGGGATATAAAAGGAAAGAAAGAAGAAAAAATGAAAGAAGGAACAAAGAAAAAGGAAAAAGGAGGAAGAAAGACGGAAGAAGGAATAAGTAAGAAGAAATAAAAAAGGTAGAAGGAAGAAAGACGAAGTAAGGAAGGACATAAGAAGAAAGAAGAAGGAAAAAAAGGAAAGAAGAACGACATAAGAAAAGAAGAAAGGAGAAAGAAAAATAAAGAAGGAAGAACAGAGAAAAAACCCTGATTAATCTACCTAGCGGTGATGGTGCCTTTCACGTGTATTATAAAAAAGTATTTTGGCCATTATTCTTGAGCCCATAGTCTAATCTGGACAATTTTCAATAGGATACAATGGGAGAGTAGAGTAGAGTGGGGCAAGAGTACGCACTTAGTTTTCAATCGATCATGTGGCCCTTATAAAGCAAGCTTCTGCATATCAAATCAGTGTCGATGATTCATATACTCTTCCTTTAAGTTACCCAGTGGAAAAAATATTGGAATTATTGAGATTCGTTTTAGTAGAACCCTTATTGCAAGACAAGTGAAAAACGCACTCTTACCCCACCGGTGGGGTAAAAGTGCGGATCGGGTGGGAAGAGTACGCATTTATCCAATCATATGCTTTAAGTATATATTAACACAAATAAGAGTTAATAACATTTAATTGATGTTTAATGAGCATATATTAGGGAATGTTTAAAGATTACGTAACTCTTAAAGGGGGAGGGGGTCCTAAAAATGTGCACTTTCATACGAAAAACCATTGTTTTTTGTATATACAAACAACTACAGAGGTAAAAATATATAGCAGGTTTCACGTGGCGTATACAAATGAATTTTCCTTAAAGGAAGTCCACCAATCACGTAACGTAAAATTTGGTTATTCCATCACCCCTCTCCCCATATTATACTTTTTACCTCTGAAAATTATATGGATCGTCATACATCTCGCAACCCCTCCCAGATAAACGTTGCGTAATTTATGAATGTTTCTTTTGATTAAATGAAATTATCATTTAGATGAAATTGTGTTTTCGTACTGTTATTTCGCTTCAGTGCTTGGTTCGCTAAGTCCTTTCTAACACCGAATTACTTCAACTTATCCTAAAAACTTGTTATAATTTCGAATTCTGTCCCTTTTTTCTTAGTTGTGGATCTTTACGCTTTGGAAGAAGTCTTATTGCACCCGGTGTTACGGGTTTGACATCAAAACTTGAAGATTCATATGCGTACTCTTGCCCCACCGGTTCCTGCGTACTTTTACCCCACAGTCCCAAAAATTATTCAAGTAATGGTTTTCACTTCTTGGAAAACCAACCGGATTGGTGTTCTGCACCATAAAGTACTCTATACAATAGGTTATCGAAATGGTATAATGTTCACCTGATTGAACGTATATATGGTAATGAAATACTAGTTGCGGAAATCCAATTATTTTTCGAAAAATGATCAAAAATTATCTAACTCCATATTTCCCTTGTTTTTTATTCAAATCGTTTACAATTACACATGATAATGGTTGGCCAGAATACCTGTCAAACTGTTGCAGTGCTGCTAGTTTATCTTTTTTTATTACTTCAAAAAATCGAAAACGTACTCTTACCCCACGCACACTCTTGCCCCACTCTACTCTATGTTGCGTCGAATGCAACTTGTTGCGAGTAAAGCGGTCAAGGATAAGTGCCTGAAAAATGAGTGACATTTTTTTGGGTTTGTGCACACACACACACACACACACACACACACACACACACACACACAGGGGGCAGCAGGGACTTTGTCCAAGGGCTTGACGACCCCTCCCCATGGCCACCGCGAGTTAGGGGGCCTGCCTAGAACGTGGTGGGGTTTGACAGTGGGCTCTGTTGAACCTCTATAAAAAGCTGCATGTGTTTGCAAGCAGGCCCTATCACAGCGACCGTGCACCGCTCAAAGAACACAAGCCCAACAGGTGTGCCAACCGGCACATCAGGATTGATGCCAGTAAGATCCTGATTGTGGTATACTGGTCACGGCAAACGACATTGGACGATTCTCGGTTTTGGATAGGATTAGGCGTATATGGGCTGACAGTCGAGCTATTCTGTTTCCTGAGTAAAAAAGAGTGACATCTTTTTGAAATGGCAAGCAGGCTAATGGTTCGTCTGCCTCCGTCCCGGTAAACAACCTGGCAGGCCTCCGGTAACGCTCAACACTTGTCACCTATACCGGTGGGTAGTAGGTTCAGATGCACCATTCCTGATTTACGCCGATCCGGCTCTGAACACGGTGTTATAAGGCACCGGAGTCAACCCTTGCATGGACCTCACTGTTACAAAGGCACCCATGGGATCACAAGAGGCGACTATCTACAACAGGAAGAGATAACGGCCCGGAGGGGGACCCTTTACATGGAAACAAATTCTACAATCAACGAAGGAGCAGGCGGTGCGAATGTTTTCGCAAAGAGTGGGAGGCTGCAGCGATCTCCAGTGATGGCGCAGGCAGCAGTAGCAAGTACCAGCAGTATGGCCAAGGCTGCTGAGAACCAGGCAGGCCAACAGGAGCTAGGATCCGGAAATAGGGTGTCCACCCCAAAATCGGAAAGTAGTGCTATTCAGGAGGATCTACAATTTGGGAGGTCCAACCTGCGGAAGCGAGTCAACGAGCTCTATGACTTCGTGAAGGACAAGCACAATGTTCACACGAAGATCAAGCTTCTAGTGACGAGCATCAAGTCCGCCGTTAAATCTGCTGAGCACGAACAGAACGCGCTCAAAAGAAGAGCGGAAGCAGCTGAAAAAGCACTGAAAGATGCAGCGGAGCATACAACAGTCGAGACACTGCAAACACCAATGAGCTCCCGAAATACTCGCACGGAGAAGCGAAGCAGGGACTCTCCAGGAGAGCAGGAAATCCCGAAGAAGCAGCGGAACGTGCAAGATAGTGCTAGCGTACTGAAGGAAGGCGTCAAGAACGGTGATTGGCAAACCGTGGAAAGTCAGCGAGAGAAGAGAAATAAGCAGAAGGAGTACGTGGAAAGAAGAAGGAGCAGAAGAAGAAAGAAAACATCGCTCTTCTCGTGAGCGGGTCAAGGGGACGCCTTGATAGTCGAAGTGAGCGACAAGACGACATACGCAGCGATATTACGGAAGGTGAGAGAAGACCCGGTGCTCAAGGACTTGGGTGAAAAAGTGGTGAGGACTAGGCGTACTCAGAAGGGGGAATTGCTGTTTGAGCTGAAGAAGGATCCCACGGTCAAGAGCTCGGCCTTCCGGGAGCTCATTGCCAATTCCTTAGGTAGTGAAGGAAACGTAAGGGCTTTAACGCAGGAGGCCGTGGTCGAATGCAGAGACCTGGACGAGATCACCACGATAGACGAACTGAGGGATGCACTGATCTCACAATGCATGCTGGGCGAAGTTCAGATGACCATTCGGTTGAGGAAAGCGTACGGTGGTACACAAATAGCAGCGATACGACTACCGGTAGATGCCGCCAACAAAATGGTGGAGGTGGCCAAGGTGAAGGTCGGATGGTCTATGTGTCCGTTGAGACTCACCCCTCGAATCACCAAACAGATGGAGCGATGCTTCAAATGTATGGCATTTGGACACCAGGCGCGAAACTGCAGTGGCCCAGACAGATCCGGTCTTTGTAGGAAATGTGGTGGAGAAGGACACGTTGCTAGGGACTGCACGAAGCAACCAAGATGCCTGCTCTGCAAACCGGAGGATGGAAACGACCACATGACGGGTGGCTTTCAATGCCCTGCCTACAAGAAGGCGATGGCGGGCCGAGATTAATGGAGATCATCCAGTTGAATCTCAACCATTGCGACACCGCACAGCAGCTGTTGTGGCAGTCGACAACAGAAGCAATGTGCGACGTGGCAATTATTGCTGAGCCGTACCGGATTCCTTCTGACAACGGCAACTGGGTGGCGGATGCTACGAGGATTGCGGCTATCCAAGTGATGGGCAGATTTCCTATCCAAGAGGTGGTAGACAGTTCAAGCGAGGGTTTCGTAATCGCCAAAATTAACGGGATCTTTGTCTGTAGCTGTTACGCACCCCAAGGTGGACTTTGGAGCAGTATAACCGGATGCTGGACTCACTCACGGAGAAGCTGATCGGCCGAAATCCAGTGATCATCGGAGGCGATTTCAATGCTTGGGCAGTGGATTGGGGAAGCAGACTGACTAACGCCAGAGGTTACAGTTTGCTGGAGGCGCTGGCTAAGCTGGAAGTAAGATTGTGCAACGAAGGTACCGTTAGTACATTCCGCAGAGATGGCAGGGAGTCCATCATCGATGTCACGTTCTGCAGTCCGTCGATGGCGAGGAACATGAACTGGAGAGTTTGTGAAGAATATACCCATAGCGATCACCAGGCGATCCGATATAGTGTTGGAACGCGAACGCCGACGGTACGACGGGAGACAAGGTCTAGTTGGCGAAGATGGAAGACGAAGGACTTCGATAAGGATCTTTTTATCGAAGCACTTCGAGTGAACAGCGACGCTACAAACCTTGACGCAGACCAACTGACGGAAACGCTAGCGAGGGCTTGCGATGCGACGATGCCGAGGAAATTGGAGCCAACGAATAGCCGACGGCCAAGTTACTGGTGGAACGAAAATCTTGCTAACCTTTGCGCTGCCTGTCTCAGAGCTAGGAGACACGTTCAGAGGGCACGGTCTGAAATGGTCAGAGAGGAGCGAAAGATAGTTTTCCGTGAAGCTAGAGCGGCATTCAAACAGGCGATCCAAATCAGCAAGTCTAACTGCTTCAAGGAGTTGTGCCAGGAAGCTGACGCTGATCCTTGGGGTAACGCTTATCGAGTTGTGACAAAGAAGATCAGGGGTCCAGCGACGCCAGCCGAAATGTGTCCAGACAAGCTGAAGATCATCGTGGACGGTCTTTTCCCGCAGCATGGTTCTACGACGTGGCCGCGTACGCCGTACGAAGATGAAGACCGAGTAACCGCTGCAGGTATGCAAGTCACCAATGACGAGCTATTATCAGTGGCGAAAGGTTTGAAGTTGAAAAAAGCTCCGGGTCCGGATGGAATTCCAAATGTGGCTCTAAAATCCGCGATTTTGGCGTTCCCGGATCTGTTCAGGATGGTGCTGCAGAAGTGTTTAGTAGACGGTAATTTTCCGGACACGTGGAAGATCCAGAAACTGGTGCTGCTGCCGAAACCAGGAAAACCGCCGGGGAATCCAGCATCGTATAGGCCCATATGTCTGCTGGATACACTGGGGAAGCTTCTGGAAAGGGTTATCCTTAATAGGCTTACACAGTTCACGGAGGGTGAGACTGGCTTATCGGAAAAACAGTTCGGATTCCGCAAAGGCAGATCGACTGTGGATGCAATCAGGACAGTCATTGAAGATGCAGAGAGGGCGTCCAAGAAGAAGAGGAGCGGCAATCGGTTCTGCGCGGTAGTGACGATTGACGTCAAAAACGCGTTCAATAGTGCCAGCTGGGAGGCCATCGCCGCAGCGCTGCATGGAATGCGAATCCCCGACTTCCTGTGTAAGATCCTTAGGAGCTACTTCCTGAACCGGATTCTGGTTTACGACACGAACTCGGGGCAGAAGTCGATCAGGGTTACGGCGGGCGTTCCACAAGGGTCCATACTAGGCCCGACGTTATGGAATGTGATGTACAACGGGGTGCTGATGCTGAAGTTGCCCAAAGGTGTAAAGATTTACGGATTCGCGGATGATGTCGTCCTAACGATAACCGGTGAGTCACTGGAGGAGGTGGAAATGCTGGTGGCGGAAGCGACCGACGCAGTAGAAACCTGGATGAATGGAGTCAAGCTGCAGCTGGCTCATCACAAAACGGAAGTGATGCTGGTCAGCAACTGCAAAGTAATCCAGCGGATGCAGATTACCATTGGAGGGCACGACATCCCGTCGGTGCGGACTCTGAGACATCTAGGTGTGATGATTGATGACCGGTTGAACTTCAACACCCACGTGGACTATTCCTGTGAAAAGGCGGCTCAAATGATCAGTGCGTTAGCAAGGATCATGCTGAACGTCGGCGGTCCGAAAGGCAGCAGTAGGCGTCTTCTTGCGTCAGTATCATCCTCGATACTAAGGTACGGAGTTCCAGCCTGGGGAGCTGCGCTCAAGACGAAACGTAACCGGAGGAAGCTGAATAGCGTGTTTCGTCTAATGGCCATTCGAGTCGCGAGTGCGTACCGAACTATTTCGTCGGAGGCAGTTTGCGTTATCGCAGGGATGATTCCAGTCTGCATAACCCTAGCAGAGGACATCGAGTGCTACCAACGGAGGGATACCAGAAATGTGAGGAAGGCGGTGAGACTGGACTCTATGGTGAAGTGGCAGCAGGAGTGGGACAATGCGGATAATGGAAGGTGGACCCATCGGCTCATCCCCAATGTGTCGACGTGGGTGAACAGGGAGCATGGTGAGGTGAACTTTTACCTCACACAGTTCCTGTCCGGACACGGTTGTTTCCGCCAATATTTGCACCGGTGTGGCCATGCGTCATCGCCATTCTGCCCGGCGTGTATCGACGTAGAGGAGACTCCAGAGCACGTGATATTCGACTGCCCGAGGTTTGCGGTGGCACGTAGGAGAATGCCTGCCATAAGGGCGGACAACATCGCAGAGCGAATGTGTCGCGATGAAGGTACGTGGCATGCGGTAACCAGAGTCGTGACACAAATAATGTCAGAGCTGCAGCGTCGATGGAGAAGGGACCAGCAAGTAAGCGTCGGTTTGGAGCAAAATCCAGCACAGTGAGCAGTGTTGGGTCTCGAGTCGTCAGGGCGCCAGCGAACCGGAAGTCTTCTGCCAACCGGAATCGTCGGACCGACCTCGGCACTCGAACCGTCAACCTGCTGAAGAAAGAAGAAAGAAGAAGGAAGTGCTTCGGGTATGTAGGGCACCGCCAGTGCGGACGTTATCCACCACCGGAACTGTCGGACCACCTCTGCAACCTGAAGACGAAGTCGGCGCAATGCGCGAAAGCGTCCCCTGCGATAGCCGCCGGTAGTCGGGGCACCATCAGTGCGGAAGTTTCCTTCACCGGAACTGGTGGACCACCCTCGACGCCGGTGGCAGGAGGATTCGAGTCAGGAGGATTCGAGTGAGGAAGTTTGCGGCACAACCGCCGAGGGATCGAGACGTAGCAGTGGATCTCAGCAAGCCAGTCGGCGAACTAGCCTAAGCTAGGGGCCGGAATTTTAGAAGAAGTGCATGAGCACAGCCCCCCGAAGTAGTCGCAGCATCCAGTGGTCCCGGGGGATCGAGGCAAGGAGGATTAGGGACCCGGTTTATCCGGGAGGCACATTTTAGCAGGTCAGGAGGAGCCCATCCCTGTTCGCCTTCGAGCATAGTGTGGATGCTCGAGGTGTCTGTCGCGCAGATTTTGATGGCCTTTAACCCTTGTAAAAAAAAACACACACACACACACACACACACACACACACACACACACACACACACACACACACACACAGGGGCAGCAGGGACTTTGTCCAAGGGCTTGACGACCCCTCCCCATGGCCACTGCGAGTTAGACCGGGACCATCGTCCCTAACCCCTAATCCCAAGGCGTCAAGCGACCCGTGCCGAGGGGATGCATGGCCAGGGGGTGAAATAATAAGCTAGGCCTTTAACGGAGCCTGTGGGGTACCTGGGCACCCTCCACAGTAATTGTCCCTTACCGCGTCATGCTGGGCTCTGGCGTGGTGGACCTCTTTTCCCGAGCAACTCGTGGGATCAAAATGGAAAACCAGATCAGTTCTTCAATTACTGTTAGTAGTGTAGGCGACAATCCCTTCGAAAGAGGTGGGTTGTTCAGGTCTCCGCCTAGGAGACCTGAGGCAATAGTCGGCAGCTCAGTGCGCAGCGCCAGCGTGGGTCACTCAACCTTCCGCACGGCTAAAAAAACGCCGGTAGGGGATATTGACGGCCCATGGCTTGTGGAGGCGATGAACCGCAAACGCGATGGGCTTTCAGCCTTCGAGGTGGCGACGGAACAGCCTGACGCCATCATCGATTTTGCGTCATCGAAGCATAATATCAGTAAGGACCTCAAGAGGAGCTTGCAGAAACTTCGAAAGTCGATGCTGGACGCCAAGCTGGAGAGGGCGGTCGGGACGGCCAAGTGTAAACCCGTGAAATCGGTGGAGTCGAGGTCTACCCAGACTGAGGCCCAAGGATTCGCGGACTCGGGCAAGGTCGAATCGACCGAATGCGTGCCAGCGAAGACGGTGGTGCCAAAGTCTACCCAGACTGAGGCTCAAGTATTTGCAGGTACGTCGGGGTGACTGTTCCAACGGAGCAGACACAAAAACGGGGAGACAGTCTCTGGGGACGAGCTCCTGGGGCCGCTCCAAAACGCGGAGGGTTACTATACCGAACAAGGGTAGTGGGGCTGGGAAGCCGAACCCCGGCCAGGTACCTCCAAAACCAAGGGAGGAAGGACCTGGAAAGGTCCGTCCACCCAGGAAAGACGGTGGTAAGGGGTTACGGCAGGCTGCGAGCTCTCAGCCGCACCAGACCAGGGAAGTAGAGGGGGATGACGCCTCCTGGACCCTGGTCAAGAACAAGAGGAAACCGAAGACGTCAAGGGCCGAAAAGAAGGCGCAGACGAATGAGGGTAGCAAGATGTCTAGGGTAAGCGCCAATCGCACCAGGGGCGATGCCCTAGTCATCAAAACGGACGAGGCTAAGTACTCGGACGTTTTGAAGGCGATGAAGAGTGACGTAAATCTCGGTGAACTCGGCGCCGACGTACCTCGAATAAGACGTACCCGGATGGGCGAGATGATCCTCGAGCTGAAGCGGGGCGTCTCGCAAAAGGCGCCACCTACAAGAAGTTGGCGGAGGAAGTCCTAGGCGAGACGGTCAAGGTGAGGGCACTCACGACGGAGGTGAATCTAAGGGTTAAAGACCTGGACGAGATCACCGAAGTCGAAGAGCTCGTCACAGCACTGCGGCGACAGTGTGAAGTGGAGACGCCCACCGCAGCCGTTCGTTAGCGTTAGCGATAGCGTTGTTACGGTATACTTCGTAGATTGGACACTAGTGATACTCATGTTTCTTATGGAATCCTTATCCAGATTGCTATCGGAAATCAAGGTGGGGAGTTACCCTTGATTCCAGTCTAAGATAAAAATGGCATAAGCATGAGGATTACTACTCCCGGCCACGCCCATCTTTACCGTAACTAGGGATAGGAAAGGAAATGTTGATGTAGAACTTACTTAACGAGAGGCCCCCGACTTGGCGACACCCTCATAAGTTCTACGGAGTTGGTGGTTTGGTAGGGTAAGGTAGGTCATGGAGGTTTGCCTCAATGTGGCAATTCGACCCACATACTATGTTGTTTACCTGTTTTTTTTAAACTCTTGCCAGCCGGCTGTCGAAAGAGTATGCTAATATCGATTTTATTTACAGTTTATTCTTTAAATAATTTACAGACGATTTCTTAACCTCAATCTATCAACAACTATCCGTTGAACAAATCTAAATCTATCACTTTGTACTTTCTGCTTAGTGAGCAAAACGATTCCTCTAGGTTCATCGAATACAAAAATCAAACCATGCCTTTTAAAGATAATTATACTAAACATTTTACAAAGTTTTATTTCAAGTATTTTCGTGATTTCTGATATAAAATTCAATAGCTGTAAACGGCCTAAATGCACCACCACCAGAAAATATTCATCACGTGCTGATCTACCTAAACACATATCACACATAGTAATAGAAATAGTACTTCCTTTTGCGTTGTACAAATATGTTGCATTTCACAAAGAACATGACTCTTCTCTTTTCTCCATTCCATCAAACGTTTCACTCAAATTTCAATGATTCACTTCAATTTCAATAAAACACGTCACCGGACAAATAAAATAAAATAAATAAATAAATAAATAGATCAATGAATAAATAAATAAATACCACAATCACTCGCGAGCGCGTCACTTGTTTGGGGTTTTCTATACGGTAAAGGCTATATGATCGCTCCAAAAACAAACTTTTTATTACCCTTTCTTGCGTTATGTGATGCTGAAAATAAGCTCCTAATCATTTGGCAAAAAATAAAACAAAATAAAAACAATCAAACAAAATTAAAATATTCTAGCTAAATTTTACTATTTTGGTCGAGCATGGGTCAGCCGCCTGACACCCGCGTTGAAAAATATGTTCCATGCTTGCCCCCCACATAAAATAATAACGTGTGCTTATCACTAATGATACTAAAAGATTTAAATGAAATTATGCATTGTTCCCGCTTATCATTTTAGCACCGCCAGGGGGAACTTGGCCGGTACCCATTGCACTTTTCTTTCCCTTTCCACAAACAATTATGATGGTAATTGTGATATTTCAACGGAATCTTATTGGGAATTCTGAAAAGGCAGACAATCAATGCAGTTAGATTGCCAGGTAATACGTGCACATCGTAGCACTGGTGATGCATCACAATCGTATATATACAGGAGTATATGCACTATATGATGACATTGACCGGAAGATTAGATAAGCATTTCCCCCCCGAGACGCCCACCGCAGCCGTTCGGCTACGGAAAGGTCCGGCAGGGACGCAGGTAGCATTGGTTCGGCTATCTGCAGCGGACGCCTCCAAAATAGTCAAGTTAGGGAGCGTCAAGGTGGGGTGGTCGGTGTGCCCTGTGGGCATATACGATCAACCCGAAGTTTGCTTCAAGTGCCTGGAACCGGGGCACAAGCAATGGGACTGCAAAGCCCCTGACAGAAGCAATCTTTGCCGACGCTGCGGATTGGAGGGACATAAGGCACAATGCTGCACGAACCCTCCCAATTGTTTGATTTGTTCCAGCAAAGCTGTGAACAGCAAGCACCCCATGGGGGGTTCGATGTGCCCGGCGTTTAAGCGTGCTGCAAAATCACAGTGCAGGTAACGCAGCTGGATTGCTCGGCCTCGCCCGAGTGTTTGGTGTGCGCAGGTTTAGAGGAAACGGCGGAACACGTGTTGTTCGTGTGCCCACGTTTTCGCGCAATGCGTGACCACATGCTTGCCATATGTGGTCTGGACACTACCCCGGACAACCTAGTTCGGAGGATGTGTAAAGATGAAGTTGGCTGGAACGCCGTTTCATCGGCTATCGTCCAAATCGTCTCAAAGCTACACAGAAGGTGGCGCGTGGACTCAAGGATGGCTAGTTCAGGCGCAAATAAGAGGTGGCCCAAGGGATCGGAGTCGGCTTCATGGGTCATGCTCTGTGGTCGAACTCGATCCTTTTATCGAACAAGTGGCCGCGCGAAGAACAACATGGTATCGTCGCTTTCGCGGCGTCGGTCAAGCAGGCGGGTTCCGAGCCTGAGGACGGAACGGGGTCCTCGTCAAGGCTGGGGCAGGCGTAGGCACCGCGTCGGCAAGTCCCTCTGTGTGTTGGCGAATAGGCCCTGTCGCAGAGAGGTCAATTTGGGGTGCACGCGGCATCATCATTCTTGATACCAGTCGTGCAGAGGGAAGCAGGCGCGAAGTCGACCCTTCCCACCTTCCGAGGACATAGGGCGTGGTAAGGCCACCTGAAAAGCCGGCAATGCACTGGCACGATACCATGAAGCATTACTTTCTGGTTGTACCGAAGGGACTATGGGCTTGGCGGCAATGGAAACGGTTTAGCGGGTCGGGGATGCCTCCCTCGTTTGCTGTTGGAGGTGGTCCCTAACCCCGCACTTCCTGGACAACCCAGGATGTCTGTTGAGCAGATTCCCCCTCCATTGCTTAGGAAGAAAAAAAAAGACATCACCTCAATTCGTCGAGCTGAGTCGATTGGTATATAACACTATGGGTCTCCGAGCCTTCTATAAAAAGTTTGTTTAGCCTTTACGTATACTTAGTATACGAGAAAGGCAAAAAGATAGAAGAAATAAGTCCTTTACGATCATTTGTCCCTTACGACCATAACCCATTGTAAGCATGTTTGTTTTGACCTGAGAAATCCCCCCAGGAATGCTGGGAATTACTTCAGAAATGCTTTCTTCTTTTATTGGCATTATATCCACAATGGGACATTGCTGCTACAAGAATTCGTGCTAAAGGCATTACTGAATGAAATATCAATTTCCTAGAGAAATTCTTTGAAATTTTTTGGAGGTGAAATTTCTGAAGAAACTTTCATAGGGGCTCGTTAACAAATTACGTGACGCCAAATTTGGCGAGTTTAGACCCCCACCGTCCCTCTCGTGAACCCTTTCCGTATGAGGAGACTACTAGACTTAAGGATGGTTATTTTTTGTTTTATAAACCGTAACACTGGACCTGGCCTCTCCCATCCCTACTTGCTGCGTTACGTATTTTGTGAATAGTCCCTATGAATTCCAGATGAAGATATTTCCATTGGAATTCCTGATTCCCTGGGGCCCTCCTTAGCCTAGCGGTAAGATGCGATTCCCGGTGCCGGTGTAGGCAATTTTCGGTTTGAAAATAGGCAAAAAAGTATCATCGTGTTAGCCTCATGATATACGAATACAAAAACGGTAAGTTGGTTTAGAAACCTCGCGGTTAATAACTGTGGAAGTGCTGAATGAACAATACGCTGCGGGGCGGCAACGTCCCAGTAGGGGATGTAATGCGAATAAGAAGGAGAAGAAGAATTCCTGAAGAAATTGACGAATTGTGAAAAAAAATCTTGTGAAATTAAAAAAAATCAAAGGATTCTTTGGAGGAATGCCCGAAAGGATCGCTTGAGGTATATATGGAGTATTTCTTTGAGGAGTTTCCTAATTCATACATTGTAGAATTTCTGAAAAGATTGCTTGAAAAATGTTAGAAATAATTATTGGAGTAAATTTCTAAAGATTTTATTGAAGGGATTACAGAAGGAATTGCTAGAAAAATTTCCAAAAAATTAGAGAGAATTTCTAGATGTATTCTCGAAAAAAATTACGAAAGGAACTTCTGAACGAATTTCCGAAGAAGGTTCTTGAGGAATCTGAAGAGGTCGATATACAACAGAAAAACACATGTGATGATTGATCAAATCAAGCATTCGAAAGATATTCACGGGATCTTCAAGTGGTCTTGTTGTGTATAGGTTATCACGCTTATCTAGGGAGTAGGAGGTTCACGGTTCGCGTCCCTCCAAGACACGTGGATTCTTTTTCGTAAATTTCAAATCGATTCGTCCATTTCGAAACATGTGCATCATCAAAAAACATTCTTGATGATTATCTACACTGCTCTTTACGCTGCCAATATCCGGAAAATCCTCTCCACGAGTTCTCTCCCCTCTCTTCGACGAACAATGAATTATTGGCAGTGGCTGATTTTCTACCCGCCGCTGTCACATCCAGGCGATATAGTATATGCGCAAAATAGCCAGCAAGAGTTATTGTCTATGCGGGTCATCGCTGGACTGTCGCGTCGCTCAACCAGCGAGCGCTTTCCAGTTTGGTGCTGTGGCGACGCATTTAATTTGCCTGCGTCGCTGGAGCACTGACTGGAAAGGGTCGCCAGCGACCAGCGACGTTTCAGTCGAGCGACGTAGTTGAGACAAGTTCATACATGTTCTTGATTTTATCTGCATCGACAATAACCGCCAGAAATGTGTATGGCGAAAGTCATCTAACGCGGGTTTTCTCAAAATAAGAAACTTTTCATGAAAAGCTATTTGGTACCGATTATGTAGGAAAGTGTCCGCTGCCATGCCTACAAAATATTTTTTTGATGAAAGTGCTTAATTTTGAGAAATCGAACCTTAGATGCCTTTCGCCATACTGATTTCAGAAAGTTAGCTCCTAGTGTGTCGCTGTAAGTGGGCGAAAGTGGGCGATTCATTTCTTAACAGCTTGTCGGCGTGTGTTGAATCGCCATCCGAACCTCTCCTTCCGCCGCTAAATCCGAGCAATGCGTAGTTGGATTTTGATAATGAATCACCCACTTTGAGCGTGTTTACAGCGGCACACTAGGAGTTAACTCTCTGAAATCAGTATGGCGAAATGTATCTAAAGTCGATTTTCTCGAAACTAAACACCTTAACCCTCTCCCGCCCATGGTGTCTGTAGAGCACCATCCAATTTTGTACCTTTTAACCTTCATCGAATTGTTTCAACAACTAAAACAATATTTTGCACATCTTTATGGTTCCATTAGACTGCAAATATAATCAATTTTGAGAACAAATAGTTAACCTATTGAAAACAATCAATCAACTATTTATTTACAATCAAACTTTTTTTTTGTTTTCCACTAATTTAATCTATGTCAAATAACTTTTGTTCTAGCATTTTTCTCAAAGATGATTCCTACCTATTGAAATCCTTGAAAAAAGTCGTGAGCGGGAAAGGGTTAATCAAAAAAGTATTTGGTAAGCGTAGTAGCGGATACCTTCCTGCATTACTGGTACCAAATATTTTTCCCGATAAAGTTCCCCTTTTCGAGAAAACCCGCGTTAGATGTCTTTGGCCGTACATATTTCTGGCGATTAACTCATGCTGGCTATTTTGCGCATATACGATAGCGCCTGGATGTAACAGCGGCGGGTAGAAAATCAGCCACTGCCAATAATTCATTAGAAAATGTTTGTCGATTGGATTTTTAGTATGCCATTCACCAGATACCCATGTGACTTTGTACTACTGGTCGATGGGGAAAGGCGATCCCCCAATCACCATATCGTTTGTACCTCAGAATTCCCTGTAAAAATTCTTCTTAGGCTGCAACTCGACAGCATCGGTCGATGCGAAACTTTGGATTATGGTAAGGTCCGTCCGACATTTCGCGGTAAAACATTCCGCGGTAAACCATTACGCGGTCTGTATTATTTGGCGGTAATCTGTTTCGCGGTTTATACAATTTGGCGGTATTCCTTTTCGCGGTATATATTATTTCGCGGTGCTCCGTTTAGCGATATTCGATTTTCTCTTAAAACATATATGTACATTATTGTCAATATGTTAATTAGATGTGTAAACTTTATCATCAAGATACACTATATTATATGATTAAGCTCGCTGTCTTAATAGCTTAAAAGGCTATGGTATTTTGGTAGAACTCAGAAGATGGAATGACTGAAAATTATTCATAAGGCAAAATGTATCTTCCTCAAGTGTTAGCCGGTATTAGGCGAAGTATCATGTGCTGTCTTCTTCAAATGTTCGCATTTGCCCGGTATAAGGCAAAATGTGTTGTTTCATCTTCTTTAAATGTTTGCATTTGCACGGTATAAGGCAAAATCTGTTGACTCGCTTTATTTAAATGTTTGCATTTAAGCGTGTTGTTTCGCCTTCTTTACATAGTCGCATTTGAAAATATGTTTTGCTACCAAATATTTGTTTTGTTGGGATTTGAATTTATATAAGTTTGGTGTAAACTCATGTACATTATAATTAGGTGAATTTTGAGGCTTTACAAAGCTAAAGAACACATTATTGAGCTACTTGTAACATTAGTAAAATTAAACCTGCGAATTGGTTTTGACCGCGAAAAAGTTCACCGCGAAATAGTACTAACCGCGGAATGGTATACCGCCAAATAATATAATCCGCGAAATGTCGTACAATCCCCTAATCCATGTTCTAAAACTGGAAATCATCATTCTTTTATTAATTGTCTTAAGCGCCGTATGTACACTGGCCGGCATAATAAAGTGCCCACTTGCCGTTTTTCATACAAAATGGTCAACTTTGGAGCTCTAGATCTTGGGTTCCCGTGAACCGATTTGGCTGAAAATTTTACCAGAGCTCAGATATAACTTGAATTTTAACATATCTATGTTTCGAGCATATTGACTCACAGGGTTAAAAATTATTGCGGTAATACCAACGTGAATTTTTTGGCAAAAAATTGTTTTTCAAATACCTCGAAAACTACATCTCTAAGTGTACAGGTATATATAGCAAACTTTTTGAATTGCCAAAATACGTGTTTTGCTGAATATGTCATCAGTCTACAACCTATAGAATTCAAGATATTTAAAAATAAATTTTGCCAAAAATTCACTTTGGTAATACCGCAATAATTTTTAACCTGTGAATCAATATGGTCGAAACTTAGATATGTTAAAATTCAAGTTATATCTGAGCTCTGGTAAAATTTTCAGCCAAATCGGTTCACGGGAACCCGAGATCTAGAGCTCCAAAGTTGACCATTTTGTATGAAAAACGGCAAGTGGGCACTTTATTATGCCGGCCAGTGTACCTTAGAGCTAAGCGACTCGGAGCCAGGAAGCGATGTACCTGTTCTGATGGTAATTTGTGTTCTCCAAAATTCGACCAACGGATTTAACTCACCAGCTGTGCTGTGCCAGCTCACCTTGCTGAGCTAACTTGAAGACATTCCATGTTCCAATTCGTCTCCTTTCATATTTACTAAAAGTCGTTACTGTTACAGTTTACAATCTTCCTCTGTTGGTTTCTAAAAACGGTATGTGTGGTGTCGAGAACAGTACGGTCTCTAGCCGCTGATAACGGTCGAAAAAGGTCTCGCTGCCGATGATGAGGTCAACTTTTCCAGGTGCATAAAATGGTGGATCAACAAATCGCTCTCCGTTCGGCGTTTTCCCAATTGATGTTGATTTCCTCTGTAGTCTCGTAAATATTGACTTAGGAACATTTTTTTTTTTTTTTTGAAATAATGTGATACACCACAATCGGCAGTAAAAATACCAATATTAACATTTTTAAAACAATCGCAAATGTTTTAAAAATATATTTAGGTAATCACATATCTATTTAGCATTCACTGCGCCATGGTCGATCACTAGATTGTATCTTATTTTCCGAAAAATTACTGTTCTCTTATCCTGAATCTTTTTTTTTCTTTCGATACTCAATTTTTGATTTGCTATTATATATATATTCAAGGAACTTCTGCAACTATTGAAAAAATAAGCTAGCTTAACATGCAGAATCCACGCTCCATAGATTTCTTATTTAGACGTTTGTTTTAAATTAGATCTCTGAACAGCTTTTTGTAAGCTTAGTCGTGAAGTGTGTATCCATCTTCACCTTGTGTGCTAAATCTCCTCTTCCGTCATATCACTTTTCACATTTCACTACTCAGAAGAGTACAAACGTTGGCCTTTTTTATAGTCATTACCACCACACGTGGCTTATTTTATTTACAGACTATCACTTAAAAATAATTTAGAATAAATAGCGTTAATTTTGTAAATTTCGTCTGTACATGATCAATAATAGAGAGGGGGACTAATCAACAATTAAAAAAGGAAGTATCTAAAGGATCACAAATCACGAATTTCATAAACTAGTCGGTCACATATACAATACTGCTGCTCAAAGACACGCCCCATCCCGAAACGAACACAAGTCCGAACGCAGATGTCGACCGTATTTCCCAGTGCGCGCTCCTACTTAACCGTTGAGGGCATCTTTTCGAGGAAGTCCAGTGCCAGCACTTTCTCCACCTCGTCGAGGCAGCTCTTGGTGTCCTTTTCCGTGTCGGCCGTGTAGGAGATGTGCGAAGGCCATCGCATCGACAGCGTCGAGAAGAAACTGTACAGATCCTGCAGGGTGTTGATCGACTGGCAGGTTAGCATGATGTGGCTGCCCTTGGTGGTTTGGGCCTTCTGTTGATGAGATATGCGGCGAATTAGTGTCAGTCCGAACGTTAATGAACATATTATTAGAGCGTTCTCGCAACGAATCCCAATGGACCAACATGTTTTTCTTCTAGTCGAAATCCTTCGACGATTGATTTAGTTTTAACGGATTCAAGTCAGCTGTGTGGCCAATTGGTAACTCATGCTGACTTTGACTCTGATCACCTTCCTGTGACGTTTGATATCTTACAAGAAGCCATTAATAATCCAATTAGCTCTACTTTTAATTATCGTCTGATTGGGATTTATATAAAACTTATATCGATGGGAATTTTGATGTCGATATTCCTCTAGATACCAAAAGTGATATTGATAATGCTCTCGTATCTTTGACAAATTTAATTATCGAAGCCAAAGGCATTGCAATTGTGAAATGTGAAATTAAATTCAACTCCATTGTTATTGACGACGATCTTCAGCTATGTAAGACGAAGGAAATACCTATACCAAAGAACTCCAGATCCCGCGTTGAAAGTTATCTGGTGAAATTTGCAAGAAATTAAAAAAAACTTTTCGCTATTCTGAGAAAAACCAACTTTGAGAATTATGTTTAAAAGTTGGATCCCTTCGTTCGTTCTAAACCCTTTTGGAAATTACCGAAAATTCTTTTTAAAAAATCTTCAAAAGCCAATTCTAGCGCATTAAGAGGGAAATAAAATTTTATAAACAAATGGCGAAAAGGCTCAAAAACTTACTCAGCAGTTGAGAGTGCCCATCATTTTGGTCTAGGTCTAGTGTAGTCCAATTGAGGATCAGGTTACACGGCGCTTCGAAGACATTATCAATCATGAGAATGTTTTGACCTTTCGTTGGGAACTTATTTGGATGAACGGTTTGGATGATTTAATTACTAGAAAATATATAAAATATGAAAGCCCCGGGTGATGATGGCATTTTTTACATACTTATCAAAAAAGTTTCTGAGAGCTTTTTATCCTTTTTAGTTAGTTTATTTAACAAATAAATGCCATCGCCGGATATTTTGTTCGTATTTTTGCTAAAATCAACTCACATAGAATTGTGCGTGGTATCTCCGTAGCGTGTGTTTGATATGCTCACAAACACATTCTCTCGCTTTATTCCAAAGTGTGCTGCTGTCAAAGAAAACGAACAGTCCCGATTTTATTTAGTGAAATATAGAGCAAATATTGCTTAAATTTGCTCTTTGTGGTGATAATCAAGTGGTGATAAAGTGTAAAAAGTAGTTTACGTACTTAATTTCTCGTGTCATACGCAATTAAGAGGAGAAACAGGCGATCCAAAAAAGTAAGTAACAGTTTGCTATTCGTGCGCTGCTTTCTTTGGCAATGCAATAATGGCATGAATTTCATAGGTGCAAATTTGTTTCGGTGATTAACACATCAAATCTTGCTACTTTTACACAAACAACTTATTCAAATGAAAGCTTAGACTTGAAATTGTGTGATTGAATCAAAATTATGTTCATAAATAGTGTATGTTTGCTGGAAAACGCAAATATTTTTGAGGGTGCCAACAACTGTCGCACCCTGCCAATGCCGTATTCTTCCCTAATTCTGTGCATAATAAAAAACACTTAAATATTTCATTACTTTTGCACGTTTTTAGTACCATGTATGTTTCCTAAAGTCTATCTGACTACGACGTTTTACCGTTCTTGTACGCTAAGTATACGAAAAAACGTCCGCTCCAAAACGAACTTTAACATAAGACCTGGAGAATTAGACCCAAACCCAATCGACTCAGCTGCGATGAATTGAGATGATGCCTGTGTGTGCGTGTATGTGTGTATGATGTATGTGCACAAAGATCTTATTAATTTTTCAAGTCCATTATCCGATTGCTCGCCATCGCCACAAGTTGCTTTCGACGATCCATTTTTTCCGTTAGACAATTTTCCAAATCGGTTATTCTGTTCATGTCAATGGTCAAGTCACTGTTTTGCCTTGTTTACTAAAGTTCGCCATTGATGAAAAGGCAATTTTTTATTCCGATCAAATCGAATATTTATATAGAATGAAAATAAATGTAATCCAATGCGAATAATAAGACCAGTCCTACATAAATGCTAATGTTGCCCAAAGTGCTATTTTCTCAAATGTCGGAATGCCAGTCCGACCTAGGAAATCTCCGAGTGGGGAATTATGTCGATTTTTCAGGGAAAATTATTCGTGCTAGTCACGTGACTGTGATGCGCAAGGCCAAGTAGCAGATAGCCCTTGTCTCTTTCCGGATAATCTATCTTCGCATTTTTGCTCTTCCTGTTTTATTCCAGCATTTTGAAATATGTTTCCTTGCCAAAACAGTTGCTACGTTCAATTTGGGTTGACAAGCCAGGTTTATTGTACCTATTCATTCCGCGCGCACAATTAGGAACAGAAAGTAAATTTTGTGCCATATTCTGCGCAACATAAATTGCTTTCTATAAGATAAAAATTACACTCTGAAAGCCGATTTTCATCATATTGAAGCAACAAATATTCTGCTTTTGCACTTCGCTTTTAAAAAAATGAGTCCAAATCTTTTTTTTGCTCAAATTCGAGAAAAAAAAATGTTTACATGTGTTTTAGCGCTGCTGCAAATGGCGGCCATTTTTTGACATTTTTCGATTTTACCGATTTTGTTTTACTCATCGCTAATTTATTGCTTTATTATCTGCCCATGATAACAATAAATTCCCAACTTTTTGATGACATGTAAGTAAGGTATACCTCGATTATATGGACCCTCGATTATATGGACTTCGATTATATGGACTTTTTACCTCGATTATATGGACAATTTTTCTCGCCCAAATTTTTTTTCGTGATTTGGGTTTCTGAAAAGCTATTGAATATTCTATGTCATATTTTACATTGATTTTATATTTATTAGGGTAAATTGGGGCAGGTAAAGGCCAGTAAGTCATGTTTTCGAACTTATATTCATATAATCCCACATTGAATCATATGTTCGGCTGACTGGATTAATTTACCATTTTCACGTTGGAAATGTCGTTGTACTTGTATATTGCATTAATCAACAGCACCTCGGCCACGTCCTTACAAATCTCTGCTATATGAAAACTAGAAGTGAATTGTCAGTCTGACAGTATGAGAAGCAAGTGATGAAATAAGGTTGACGTATTTAACTGTTCGATCTTTGCTTTAAACCTTTTTCTGCTTTTGGTGCATGGAATTACGTGTAGAAGGGCAGATGACGCATTAACATCCAACAAATTCGACCCACGGATTTTGTTAGCAGTATGTCTAGGAAACTGGAAGAGTTTATTTCAATGTGTGCTAATTTTTTTTTTTTTTGTATGAGCTTGATTATGATTTGAACTGTAAAGAACTGAAAAATCTCTTTAGTCTTTAGTCTTTATATTTAAATAAGTGTTGTCGAATATCCCTCGGCCGCATTCATATTTGTTCACCACAAGCTTGCGGATTATACTGATGCTTAAGGGCAGGAAAAGAAACTGAATATCCGGAATGTGAGTGTTGCTGTTTAAACGTTCAGCAAGCGAGTGATCCTTAAATGCTCATGCAGGATCACTTGGCCAAACATACGCCCGATTTAGAATTTGAATTAGGTCAATTTTTCTTCAGTCGTTTCAGGTTTAAAAAAATATGGGTTCTGTAGGAAAGTTAACCTTCAACGAGTCAAAGAATTAAATGAGACAATAAAACGAACCACAATTTTAGACAGGAAGGGTCAATTGGCACTGGTAGATGGATAGGATCCCTTATTTACATTCATAAAAATTAATCCCTATCAAACGCAACTTGCAAGTTGCAAGCAGATCGGTTAAAGATAAGTGTCAGAAAAAGAGGCTGATTCTAAGTGTTCTTGTACATATTCAATAATGTATTTTGGCCATATTTTTTGAGCCCATAGTTCCATCCGGTCAATTTTCAATAGTAGACAATGAAATAATATTCTCCATCCAAATCAGTTTGCTGCGATCAAATAGATTGAGAACAAGTGTCAGTCCTTTTATATAAAGTTTGTTTTTTTATGCGAATATATAACTTTGCTTTGTTGCTAAAACAGGTAGGCACTGTAGTTAGAATTCCTACAAAAGTATATTATTGTGTACATTTTAAGCTTGGCAAACTCTCCATCACTAACGTAATCTTAGAATGGTGTGCAAGTTTGCAACTGGAAAAAAGTTACGTTCTTACAAAAGCTCATCATCTGCTGAGTTGTCATAAATAGGTCAAAACATGCGAATTAGACTGCAGGAAAATAAATGGATATTTTCTAGTGTATTAAGACTTATTTTCATCGTATAACATAAATTTTGAGGAAAAAACATTTGCTTCGATTATATGGACTTTTTTGCATCGAAAAAGTCCATATAATCGAGGTATAGCTGTAGAATAATAACACTAAATAAAATTAAAAAAAAATGTTTTAGTATCAAAGTGCGCAGAATTAGGAGCCGCGCAGAATTCGGCACGCTCACGGTAATTCAGAAACTTTCAGAAATGATATGCGGAACTCGAATGAACTCATACTATTGCCAGACGGTTTCAGGCCATTTGGCCGAATGGTCATTAGGCCGAATGGCCATTAGGCCGAATTAGCAAAAAGAAGCAAAAAAGTGAAGAATGAGAAGTTCTTTCTTCACTTTACCCCTCCTTCCTTCTCCCTTCTTACATCTTACTTTTTCTATCTGTCGTCTTTTTCCATCTTCTTCATTTTTTTTCTTTATCGCTCTTTCTTATGTCTTCTCCCAGCTTCTTTTTTCTTTCTGCATTCTTATTCCTTTTTCTTCCTTCATTCGTCCTCTTCCTTCTTTCTTTCTCTTCTTTTCCCCACCCTTCTTCTTTTATCCTTTTTTTCTTTCTTTCTTGTTGCTTCTTTCTTTCTTCTTGTTTCTTCCTTTTTTCTTCTTCCTTCTCAATTATTTCTTCTTTCTTTCTTGCTCTTTCCCTCAGCCTTCTTCCTTTTTTCTTCTTTCTACTTCCTTCATCCTTCTTATTTCTTCCTTCTTCCTTCTTACTTCTTCCTCCTTTTTTCTTCTTCCGTCCTACTTCTTCCTCATTTCGCACTACTCACTTCTCAATCCCCAGTTCTCATTCGGCCTAATGGTCATTTGGCCTAATGACCGTTCGACCTAGTGACCACTAGACCTAATGGCCTTCAGCCTAATGACCCAACATCAAATTTTATGATTTGATCGACAGTTCAATTTCCCGATCGGTTTCATGATTTCCCACATTTTCCCAATATTTTCCCGGTCGGGTCCAATTTCTGATTTTTTCCTGCTTTTTCCGGTTATCCCGACTGGATGGATACCCTTTATGACAAACGGCGTACCTCTGTTGTCCGGTAGTCCTGGCAAAAAATTGATTGAAATTTAAGCTGCTAAGAGCAAAAATGTAAAAAAGTACGTTTTTCCATACTTATTTCCTAATAAATTACGCGTTGTGAAAAGCGAGGACGCAACCAATCGAGCCCATATTTTGCACATGGTGGTTAGGGTCCCAAAACGATTCAGAAAAATCTTGATCTCACTCGATTGGATGAAGTTTGCGTTTTTCCATACAACTGCGCCCCAATAACTAATCTTGTTTTCGATGACACAATTTTGACTTTTGCGGAACTGAATCAGTCCATAGCAAATGCGAATTGTACGTCAAACTGGCCATTATCAAACGGACGTATGTTTTCATCTTTACATAACGATTTTTTATATTAAGCTATCATGTACCTAGCTTGTTTAAAATTTTGATAATAATTATGTTACTTACCGGTGAATGTGACGTGTATCGGAAGTCCATCAACTGCGATATTCGGGTCACGTGCGGTATAAAAGCAATACTTTTCGCTTCATCGTAGCTTCCCGGCCTTAGCAAGTGCTCGTTTTGGCTACTGACGAACGCCCAGCGGTACCTAAAAGGCCATTGAAAACATCATTATATATTCAGTAGACCAGCCTAGAAAATAAAACGAATCAGCGGGAAGGGATACCTACATTTGGAAGTGCGGGAGAATGGTCGCTGGGAGGACACAACCCAGCTCCAGCAGCTTGGCGGTTTCCAGCTGTACCATTCTCCAGTGCGGATGCCCGTACGAGTACAGTCCGTTGTTTGTGTTGGTTACCCACGCCGTGTCCAATCCAGACAGCATCCGAATATGTTGGCTGAAACAGGAGGATAACGAACTATCAGTTAGAAAAGCTGAACATTCATCTCTGGCATGGATGAGGTCCCTGATCATGGAGCGCAATTTTCCCTAAACCATCGCCCTAGAGTTTGGACCAAGTTCTTACCTCGATTGCGACCTGTTTGAACATTGGGAACAGTGATCGGAGCAGTAAAGAAAAAGAGACAAAATATCGACAGGTGAAAATTCGAACATTTCTTTGGTGCAAAATTTTGAAAGCCCAACAGGGGAAAGCAAATATTCTACTGTCAACGAGAATGTTTTTGTGTTTGTGGATGTTTTCCTCTGTAGATGTAGACTCAGAGTTTGAAACGATAGGCGAATTATATTTACAGAAGCTTGCGTATTAGATGCTGATAAGAGTTTCGATGTATTTGAACTACTGGTAGCGTAAAGTTTAGACAAAGGTATTAAATAGAGAAAAATGCATAATAAATTTCCTATGCTACTTACCTAAATTCCTCAGTATCTGTCATCAGTTCTTGTTCGATGGAAAGGAACACCTGAACCATTTCGGCGATGATGATCGGCCAGAGACTAGTTACGTTGTCGGCCGACATCCGCAAAAGTAGCACCCGGAAACAGAGGAATACCGCCGACTGTATAAGGGGTACAACCTGGGGTAGTCTTAGGCTGTTGGCAAGTTGTTCTACAAAATGCGGTATTATCACGATATGCAAGGTAGACGATTGTGCAAAGTAAATATTACCTTGAATCTCCGGCATATATTTGTGGTACTGATCCACTTCACTGCAGAAAATGACGAAGGCCAATCGCTTCAATAGCAGAGCCCGTTGTTCATATTCCTGCTCCTTAGAAGTGAATATGTTTAGCGATCCGGTTTGTGCTAGTGGCAAGCGATCTGAAAGAAACAACAAAAGACTTAGACAATTCTTCCTAAAAGAATGAAGAAGTGAAACGCACTCATAAGATCTCTAAAAGTGGTATTATCACAGGTCATCAAACTATCGAGGATAGTTTTCCAGTAGGGCAAGCAGCGGCTGTCAAACTGGAAGAAGGTTGCATCCAGCAACAGATCAAGGGCGTCCTTTCTCCATGCCTTCCGAGTATACTGTTGGAACGAACAATCGGTTTATAAGGTCATACATTACAATTATGGTTCATGTTAATTTTACCTGATAGGTACTCAAACTCGCCAGCAAGTGAGAGCACGCGTGGAACGTCGGAATGTTCTTTACCGTGTGAGTTTTTAGATAAGGCACAATGTTGTACATAACGCCGGTCACCACCGCGGTTACCTTGTCCTTCTCCTGGGAACTAAAGACCACGTCTAACAACGGCGCGAGAATGCTTGCCAGAATCTAAAAGTAAATTATTATTTCCAAAGCATAATCAAACTATCAATTAACATTTACCGATTGCGCCTGAATGGAGTAGTGCTGATTGGATGGCATCAGCAGCCCGTCCTTAGTGCTCTCGATCGAGCTAAACTCTTCCTTCACCGAGAGATTTCGCCGCAGCCAGGTGGTTTGTTCCAAACACGAACCCGCCACATTGGAGATGGCTTCCACCAACCGCTGCGTGACGTCGTGCAGATCCCGTAGATCCTTTTTATCCGCAAAAGGAATCACCGAACACCGCTGAACAAACTCGTTCAGGATGGATAGAGCGACGAATTGGGCCGGTATTTGTAGCGAGAGGCAGTCTTTGAGCAAAGCATACAGTGAACTCCAGCAGTCATTGAAATGGGCTTGAGCAACGCTCTGCAGGTAAAAGAACAACAACTCTAGGGCGCTGACCTCGATGTTGAACCCAACGGGAGGTTGGTAGATTTGTGGGGGAGATTTTATGACTTGGTGCATGGTTTGGATGAACGAATCAACCGACATGATCCGAATACCGGAAATTAACTTGACGAGCAAAAGTTGATTCTCGTTCGCTTGAGGTAATGCTTTGGCCATGACCTCGAAGAAATCGATGCCGTCGGCGCTACCGTCGGCCGAGATGCTGTCTATTGGAATTGCGGTGTTGAATATGTCACTACTCCGTTCGTACCAAGCGACAGAAATGGCAGTGAGAAAGTTTGTGCCGTAGTGCAGTGAGATTGGACTAAGAAATTCTAGCAGCTGGTGCTTCACGTGTCGGAACTCGCTAATGCTGGTTTCCCAGAGCGTGGCAATGGTGATAATGATGCGGGGCAGATGACTAAGGATTGCAGTTCTGGCAACTTTTTGGTGACTATTTTTGGCTTGGTTCTCGTTCAAAAGAGAGGAAGAGAGAAACACGTTCACGATACTGTTAATGATTTGACCGGAGTTAGTAGACGGGGAAGTAAGATTGCTCGAGGGACTGAAAACGTTCGCCAGGGAGATTTGCTGGGAGCTGTCTAACAGACAGTAGTGCGATAATACTGTGATGGCCTCCAGCTGGGACACAATGTAATCGGTACACTGGTTGTGAATCCTATCCCGTTTGGTGATGCGGTCCAAGTTTGCACACAGCTGGTGGATAATGCTGATGACGATGTTGGTCAGATTGTTCAAGGGGAGATAGGTGAGGCAGGATGTTATCATGTCGGTCCAACTTTTATGGATGTGTTTCAACTTATCCGAATGCAGCGCAGATAAGACAGCCGATAAGAACATGGGTTGTTGACTAACCAGCTGATTAGGAATGTACTTGTAGATGCGTTTGTTCTCGGGGGCATGTCGCGTCGGAGAGTTGCTGGAAAGGACGTTCTTGATGCCCTCATTGAATCGTTCGTCATTTCTCTGAATCATGATTTCATGTTCTAATTTGATTACGGCTAAAATAAGATTGAGCAGTTCGATCTGGTAGGCTTCTGCGTAGAGACGGGAACTTTCCGGATCGTTGAAAACTAAGATCTCGTCGGAGTAAGTGTAACATTGAGGCGACGTGAAATAATTGACCGACGACGTCAAGCAGTACAGAAGAATTTTCTGAACTTTGCATTTCTCCATCAGATCGGCGATGTAATTTGCCAAGTTTTTACCGACATCCTTGACGATTGTCAGGAGTTCAGAGAAAATTTTAGTCATCAGTTTTATACATTCCAGTTGAATTTTGGAGTTCCCATTCAGATCGTCTTTGGAGGGTTGAGCCTTCAGCTCTTCGTCCTTTTGATAATAGCTTCGAGTATAGTAAAGTAAAAGCGTCACGATGACCTCCAAGTACATACATCCTCTGTACATGCTTTGATACTCAGCTTCGTCGTGTCCATCAGTAAAATTTTTGCCAAAAACGTTCCTTCGATGCCGTACCAGTAAGTTCCGAATCTGACTGCTCGTAACCGAAGTTGTAACGGAAAGGCAAAGGAAGAACCTGTTATCATTCACTAAAATATTCTTCAACGTCTCCAAGGTGTAAAGAATCTGTTTGGTATTGAATATCGATTCATAAATTAGGAAATGGGTGTGGAACGGATATAATTTGGACAAATTTCTCCAGTTCTTACGACGACCAAATCCAAACAGCTCGCCATCTCTGGCCTTGGCGCTGTCCTTGCTATTGCTGCTACTACGTTGCGAATCGCCCCCGAAGACGCTGCCGCTCGAGGGCGTTTCCGAAGCAGTCGCTGGGGGATCTCCCGGTCCTGTTCCAAACACAATTTCTGCATCGTTCCCCGTTGCTGTGATGGATGACGATGCATTGGACGTTAACGAATAGTTTAGAGTGCGCTCGGACAGCGTTGACACAAAGCCCTCATCATCCATTGACATCCCGCCCGAAGCGCTGGAAGAGATAAGGTAGGTTTTTCTATTCTTGAATCGGTCACCCGATATGCTGACAAAGTCCTTGATGGGACCGTCTTCTACGTACCGTTTGATTGTTTCAGTATCGTAAAAACCCGCTGCCGTCGTGGATCGGCTGTAGCTACCCTCACTCAATCGGCCCTTCTTTCGTTCGAAATCTCCGTCACTTGCTTCGTCAATGTCCGAAGTTGACCTATGGAATTCTTTCTTATCGATTCCATTTGGAAGCGATCCCGACTCCACGGCACTCGGTTCGCAGTCGATCAATCCCATCGAATTAGATCTGTTTCGCAACGCTTTAGGGCTCTTCCCGTTCAGTTCCTTCTCCAGTGGGTTTATAATGAACGAGATCTTGGTGAAGTTATCGTCTGTTGCTGCAGTTGCTGCCACTTCCTTTGAACTGTCGCTCGTTATGTAATTCGATACTTGGCTGCTGTTGGCCTTTGAGCCGATTGAGACTCCGAATATTTTCTTTTGAATGGTCCTAATTGGACTACGTTTTTTACTCAGTACGTTATCCATGTGATATCGGATGCACCCATCTTCGGAACTCACAGCGAAGCATTCTTTGTCCAGAAACGAGTCTCCGTCCGCTACGAGATCTTTCTCCCATTCACTGCCGGTGTCGTTATCCTGTTTGTATCGTTTCGTGTAGATGATGCTCATCCGTTTTGTACTTTCATTCAGCAGGATCTTTAGCAAAGGTTTCAAAATTCGTCCCATGTCCCCTCGAACCAATGCTTCCTGTAGCCACTTTGAAACAGTGACCTGCATCGACAAATTGCTCGGCAATGTTAGCACGTCCAAGATCAGGAATAACAACTTTTCAAACTCTTTCCCATGATGGGTATCACGACCGAGCTTCCAGAGAAGTTGGAATCGTCGAAATTCTGCTGGTTCGATTTTTAGTTCCGTAGTCGACAGAGCCGGAATGGACCAAAACACGTGCAGATTATGACGGTCCGATCCACTATTTTCTCTCTGCGGCACGATTACCTTGCTTATGATGACATCTTCGGTGAACTTCGGATCTAAGCAGCTGTGTATTCGGTACAGCAGTACACTGATGTTTCGAGCTTCGGAGCGTCCTGCTTCCAGATGGTTCCACAGCATACTCGTTAGCACCTGGAACACCTTTGTTTTCTTCTCCAGGTAAAGCACGTGGGACAACTTCAGCAAGGGCATCATCATCACAAACGTTGTACCGGAACTGCTGGATTTGGGCTTTCGATCATTTGTCCGCAGTAAACTGATCATGTCGATCAGAGTCTGCGCGGCAGACAGTTGTGTGTCCAAATCCCCGATGAACGCAGCCAAAATAGTCAGTGCTTTTAACCAGCCTGGTATGTTATCACATTTTCATTAAAACCACTATCGTTTCCGTAGCTCGGAAAAGATGACATTTCCGTCAGTACGTTGCATGCCAGTTTGAGAGCACTTCTTAGCGATTCCGATATCCTGGCATTGATCACTCGTTTAAGCTTCTCATTGCTCTCCAAAAGAGAATCTATTTCATATATGCCTCGTTTCGTACCGGTATCTGTCGCACTCCACTGCTCAAACACTTCACTATTTCGTTCACGATCTATCGTCTTCGCCAAAATCGCTTTCAACTTTTTACTATCGGACACCCCCACAATCTTCAAGGTCTGGAAAGTGTCCTCGAGCTCAGGCTGCAGTGCATTTATCACATACACGTCGTCGTTCAACAAACACTTGCTATCGCTCGGATTTATGAAGAGGTTGTCTTGCAAGCTAACCTGTTCCGACGATGATGCCGAACTTCCCATCGATTCCACATTCGATCCATCGAAGATCTGCCGGCACACGTAAAGTTCATAGAACAACACATACTGTTTGATACACTTCTCTAAAATAGGACAATCTGGCAGCTGGGCCGGTGCAATCTGCCTCGTAACCTTAATCACAATATCCGACTGGACGTCCTCCTTGTCGCTGTTCAGACTCTGCCGCTCCTCCTGACTCGATTCACCTCCAGTGACATCTTCGTTCTTCAAATTGGGCGTTGAGCTTGCCGTGGCAATCGTCGTGTGCGATCCACTCGCCCCGTTGGACATTACGCTTACATTGGCGGTACTTTTGCTCGCCGACGTGCTCTGATCCAGATCACTCAACTTGGTGTAGGATTTGGATTTCTTCGATTTTTTGCTGTACTTCCCCTTCTTGTTCAGGCCCTGGCTGGAGCTCGATCGAGTGAAGGAACTGTCCTGAACTACCTGAAGAGAGGTTTCGTGGATCTTCGAGTCTGAATTACTCTTTTCGAGCGAAACTGTTTCCTTTGCTTCCTGGCCTTCCGTGGTAACACTATTGCTGCGGGTGCTGATCGATAGGTCAAGTACCTTCTCCGACCTGGTAGATTGGAAGAGATGAAGACAAAGTAATGAAATCGAATATCAAAAGAATAATTTCAAAGAATTTTATAATAACTTGTTTGAGTGAATTCCATAGACCAGAGGTTCCCAATTGTTTGTGGACATGTGACCACTTAGCAGAATCCCATATTGCTTGTGACACATAGGGCTGACTACTCCTAAGAAAGTTTCAAAAAGCCGAAAGTATCAGAAGGCTAAAATATGTATCTAAAAGCTGAAATTTATGAGTTGAAATGAATCCCAAGCAAACGAGTTATTGTACCAACCGTTTTGAGTGGTTGAATAGTGAATAATGAATAAAGAATGAAGAACAGAGAATGAAAAACAAAGAATAAATAAAAGAGAATAAAGAAGAAGAATAAAGAATAAAAAATAAAAAATGAAGAATTAGGTATAAAAAATAAAGAAAAAAAATAAAAAAATAAAGAATAAAGATTAAAGAATAAAAATTGCACAGAAAAGAAGGAAGGAAGAAAAAAGAAGGAAGGAAGAAAAAAGAAGGGTGAAAGAAAAAAGATGAAAGCTTAAAGAAATAACATAGGAGAAGGAAGAATAAAAAAAATAAGATAAAGATGAAAGAAAGAATAATGATAAAACAAGATAAAAAAGGAAGACAGATGGAAAAAGGAAGAAAAAGACGGAAGAAGGAAGAAAGAAGACGGAAGAAGAGAGAAAGAAGACGGAAGAATGGAGAAAAAAAACGACGAAAGATTGAAGAAAGTGCCTAGAAGAAGGAAGAAGAAAAAAGTAAGATAAAGATGGAAGAAGGATTAATGATGAAGCAAGAAGAAACAAGGAAGAAGGAAGAATAAAGATGAAAGAATGGAGAAAGAAGAAAGAACAAGAATGGAAAGAAGGTAGAAGAAAGAAAGAGAAAAGAGGAAGGAAAAGGACAAGGAAAAAAGAAATTGAAGGGAGAAAGAAAACTGGACGAAAGAAGGAGGGGACAAGGAAGAAGGAAGAAAAGAAAGAAGGAAGGACGAAAGAAAGAAGAAGAAAAAGGATGAACTAATGAAGAAAGAAGAAGGAAGAAGGTAGAATGAAGAAACAATAGTGTATAGAGAATAGGAATGATAAAAAAGAAAGAATAAACTAGGAAAAGGAAGAAGGTAAAGAAAAGAAGACACAAAGGAAGAAGGTAGAAGCACAGATAAACAGACGTCTCACTCAACATAAGTTCCATCGTTCACTTTTTCAACGGTAGATTCAATTTTTTGAAGGTGGTTAATCGGCCACCGATGGCGCTTCCATCGATTTTGCTTGTGTTTGACGTTTCCACACTACCGCCATCTGGTTGCCGATTGTCCACTCACAGTGAATTTAGCATTGGGCGATAATGTTTCCGTGACGATGATTTGAATTGCATTTTGTTCTAAGTGAGACGTCTGTTTCTCTGTGGTAGAAGGAAGAAAAAACAAGGAAAAGAGAGAAGGATTAAAAAGGAAAAAAAAGAAAAAATAATGAAACGGAAGAAATAAGAAAACAAAAGAGAAGAATGAAGAAAGAAGATAAAAAACTTAAGGAAGAAGAAAACTGAAAAAAGAAGTAGCAGGAAGAAAGAAGGAATAATTAAAGCGGAAGAAGGAAATAGGAACAAGGAAGGCGGAATTAAGAAGGAAGAACTAAGAAGAAAGAAGGTAGAACGAAGAAGGAACTAAAAAGGGTTGAAAAAGAAAGAAGGCAGAAGGAAGAAAAAATGAGGGAATAAAAAAGAAGGAAGAATGATGTAGGTAGAAAGAAGGAAGAAGAGAAGAATTAAGAATGAAAAATAAGAAAATTATCTTGGCAAGAATCTCTTGTACCTTTCTATGTTACCTCCATTTTTTTTTTGAGCTGTACAGACTAAAAAGAGAATTCCACATGAAAATGGAAAGACAACAAGAAGTCGCAAGAAGGTTCCGGATCATTTTAGTTTGTGCCCTTATTAACGTCAAATATGAATTCTTCCACTAAAATCGGTTTCTCACGATTTTCCAGCCTTTTGTTATTTCAGCCTTATACCTTACATGTTACTTTTTCAGCCTTTCTTGTTCAGCCTTAGGAGTTTTCAGCCTTATGTGGAAGTCCCAAATTGCTGCATACATGTTCTTCTTCTTCTTCTTATCGGCATTACATCCCCACACTGGGACAGAGTTACGCCTCGCAGCTTAGTGTTCATTAAGCACTTCCACAGTTATTAACTGCGAGGTTTCTAAGCCAAGTTACCATTTTTGCATTCGTATATCATGAGGCTAACACGATAATACTTTTATGCCCAGGAAAGTCGAGACAATTTTCAATCCGAAACTTGCCTAGATCGGGCACCGGGAATCGAACCCAGCCACCCTCAGCATGGTCTTGCCTTGTAGCCGCGCGTCTTACCGCACGGGCTGCATACATCATTGTACCTATTTACTAAAATCCCAACATTGTTTTATCTTATTTGGATTGAATTTATGTTGGATTTAAATTGGATTTGAATTAGTTTTGAATTGGATTTTGATTGAATTTAGATTGCGTTTGGATTGGATTTGTAAATAAATTAGATTTGCCAACAATTTTTATTCTATTTGGATTGGATTTGGATTTGAATTGTATTTGGATTGGATTCGAATTGGATTTGGATATGAATTAGGTTTGAATTGCTATTGGATTGATTTGAATTGCATTTGAATTGATTTGGTTGGATTAGATTGGGTTTGGATGCGATTTGGATTTGGTTTGAATTTGAATTGAATGTGGATTGGATTAGATTTAAATATGAACTAGATTTGGAATGGGTTTAGATTGAAACTGGTTTGGATTTAGATTGGATAAGCATTGAATTTGGCTTGGGTTTGGATTTGATTTGGATTCGACTTTGGATTTAGATTGAAATTGGTTTGGCTTTAGATTGGATTCGGATTGAATTTGATTTGGATTGCCAAAATCTCGGAAATTGGGAGCAGTTTCTTGACTTCGTAAAATGTGTTATTCTCTAATCATTCATTCATTTGTTAGATCCTAATTAAAAAGCTGGCATAGATTTATGGGACAAAATAGTGCCAACAGTAAGAATCAAGATTGGTCTTTCGCGATCCACCGTTAATAAATCCACGACCCCCCTGGGGGTCGCAACCCACAGTTTGGGAACCCATGCCATAAACTCTAAGATACATTTATTCTAACACAAATCCTAAATGTACTCACATAATCATCGGCTGCACTTTGGAGACAATTTTCACGCACAGCCGCAGCGAGGCGGCTACTTCGTTGGAGGTCATGTTCTCTGCGTACACTGTCAACATCCGGATCAGCGAGAGCAAGAACTTTGGCAGATACACCCGCGTCGTTTCGTTGTAGATCTCCAGCGAAAGCGTCTCCAGTAGAAATTCCGTCAGATAGCACAACTCAACCGTACCGGGTGGACCGGCGTCTATTCGGATATTGTCCTTGATGTTGGTGAAGTTGATGCTGTTCGCCCTGCCACTGCCACCGTCACCGCCAGAAGATGTCCTCGAGTCTTTTTTCGCTGCTCCATCCCGGTAGAGGGTGGTCATATAGTTCCAGATGTATGAAGGATCGAACGTGGAAAACAGTACGTTGGCATTCTTTTGCACTTCCAGGTTTCCATTGCACAATGAAATGGTACGGATGATGTCGCACAGCACGTCATCCAGTATGCGCTGGCCGATTTCGGCCTTGTCGAGCAATGAGATTAGTATTCTATAGGGGCTAAGATCTGGCGGGCTGGATGTGACACTGGCCCTAAGAATTAGTTTATATGCACTGATGAGAACCAGCTTTGAGTGAGTCTCAAAGTAGGTGTTTGGGTCGGTGGTTTCTCCATCGTGGCCGATGTCTTCCAAATGTTTCCCAAGACTGGTATCTGCGCCCAGAAGCCATGAATAGAGCCGACGGTTAAGCGACATGTCTCGCCGCAAGATAGTATTGAGAGCAGTTTTTACTAGTTTTGTAACATCTCGTTGTGAGAGAATCATTGCATGCATTGGGAATGCCAAGAGCAGAAACTCCAGAGTATTCCGCTGCACCAATATTACTGAATCGTTGAGACAGCTACACAAACCGGTTACCAGAAGTTCCACACTGCCTCCCATCAGTTGTTTCTGCTCCGAACAGGCTCGCTTTTTATCAAAATGTTCCAGCACGTAGCTGATTGCGGGCAGACGTACGGAAGCATTTGTGACTATGCATTCCCACAGGCAGGTGTAGAAGCATTCTGGTTTTACCGCGGCACAAACTTTGTCTAGCAGGGAACTGATTCGTTCGAAATGATCCTGTCCGGATTCTAGACCAGGGAATACACCACTCAGAAAACCACTGAGTGCAGGCCGCAGCTTTTCGCCCAGAGGAACAAAATACTTCTCATAAATGGAAAGCAGGGTGGGCCTCACGTTCATAGCTGAATAACCCAGCAAGGGAAACAATCCCGCACTATAAATGAACAGCTCCGAAGCCAGTCGGTCTACCCCAATATTGCTGAATATCACATCGTACGATTCCAGAGCCTTGAGATGAACTCCGGACGGCAGTGCTGGATGCATACACTGTGCCAAACGTTTCGAAATTTTAATCCGCCTGGGAATTATCTGATACTGTGAGTTGGAGGAGATGACCTTGTTTAGTTTCCCGAGTGCCGAGATCAGATCGGCCCACTCGCTCGAGTACTCGAAGTTCTTCAGTGCCTTATCGATGTTGGACATGTACACCCGATATTTGGATTGCTTCATCAAGTCGTACTCCTCCATTAATCCTGAGCCCGTGGCGGTGTCCATTTTTGCCTTCGGTGATCTCACCCTATGTAAAAAACGAAAAAAAAAAAACTTCAATTAGCAGTTGGTTGCAAATTTGACGGAAGTTGGATTGGGAAAATTTTACATTTTGCGTAATTTTTGAGGAAGCACCATTCAGACAATTCAAAACAACAACCATCTCCCGAAGCAGATACTTCCTGAATGCCATTCATTCGTTGGTTTCGTTCCATCGATGCTCCCACCTCGAATGTATCGATACAAGTGTAAAAGGTGATAATAGAAACAGACGCTAACAAGGCACTAATATATCACATGCAGCAACTGGGTATGATGATAGGTTATTGAATTAAAGTCTGTATGACTCCATGCCGGTCTTATCGTGCTCGCGCCGAGATTGACGAACGTAAACAGCCATCGAGCACAATTTACACACGTGAGTCATTCCAATTTCCAAATGATAATATTCGTAGTTGGGCGAGGTTTTGTTCGAACCCACTCAATTTCATTTCATCATCCGTTCGACACCCGACAGTGCCAATACAAGATTCCGTTATCAGTTGCACGTCGTCCGTGTGCGAAATTTGTGCTGCTCTAAGCAGCAACAGGTCTCAAAGCCGCATACAGATCCCACAGTGATGGCCACTGACCTTCGTTGGGACGCATTGTGCGGTACGCTATCGATAGTACCAAAATGGAAAGACATGATTATTTGTGATGTAACTGTTTTTGCTGAGTAGCTGCGAATAGAAGATTGCTGATAACACTACCTGCGTGAAGATTCGCCAAACAGTAGAGTGTAGGTATGCCAAACCGGGTAATCTTTTAAACCAGAAAAGCATTATGGCGTTACCCTAATTATTTTTTTCGTAAAACATATTTAATGTATATGTAGGGTATATGGCTCAAACCTTAGCATATTATGCTGTGGTTGAGCATATTTATTGTTGATCATCAGCATACATTTGAGCTCTAGCCAATATTATACCATCAGGCGGCTTGTCTACTTTTGGTTGTTGCTCCAAGTAGTAAAAACAACGATAATTGGCCACAATTTCTTATTTAAGCCATAAAAAGTGTCAAGCAAAATGGATAAAACTTTGGCTAATTTTCCCAATATTGGCTCTATTAGTGGATGCTGTTTTCAGCCCACTTGGGATAAGCGGCTGCTGATTTCGAACATACAGGAACATACGAAAGATAAAGATGGGTTGCTATTTGGTTGGTTGCAATTTTACTTACGTTGAACAAAGGCAGCATGCAAACAAAAGCAGAAAATCAAAATACCTGCTCTCGTGGAGCGATGCTCTCGAGAGATTTTTGTTCCCAAAACGTAAACAATGCGTTAGGTGGGAATGCCGCAAAAAACGCACCAACGGAGAAATTCAATTGTAAACTTTATTTTAGACAATTACTTGCTTATTATTTGTCATGAACAGCTAGAACTCTGCCTCCTTTCTGTTATTATTACGTCCAGATACATGCTTATCCAGATATATGCTTATTTTCGACCCGGTATACATTAATGTTTTTAGTTTAGTAGGCGCGTCTGGCACCACTCCTCTCTATATCGATCAGCTGTTGTGAATCCTCTCAACACTCTCACGTGTTGCAACTTCCCGAGTAAAACAAAAACGCTTTTCCCATACCATATTTCAGATCAAATACTTTTTGCAAGCGAATTATCTGAATTATGATTAAATAATTAGACTAAAAACTATCCGCATGAAACGATCTTTAAAGCTCTTCGAATAGAATAAGTGATCCTGGCCCATTATATCATCGGATTATTATATGAGCAAATGTCAATATATTCGAGTTATTTTCGTCGGGTTATCGTTAGGAATGTTTTGATTTTCGATTTTCTCCTGCTGCTATGAATCAAAATCGCATGCCGCTATTCGGCAACGGGTGCCCCCAACATTGTCCAAAAAAGTTTTGGTTAATCGTGTCGCTATGCTAATGGAAATTGTGTAATAAATACGTTAGCTAACATAGTGTTATTGTTATCCGTTCATCTGATGTGCGAAAATAGGTAAGTTCATTCAGAAAATTCCTTTATTGGGCAGAATAAAAAAATCTTGAACAGCCTGCCTGCTTAAGTCGATCAAACATGGCTGCTAAAAAACCATGTCAAAGTGATTTTCCACGCAAGTTTATTGCGTTTATCAGCAGAAAAAGTGCGGGAATCTAGTGTAGTGTAACTAAAATGTGCTCGATACACTTTTTTAAAGCAGCGATGATAAATATTTCCCAGCAAAACGAAATGTCATCGCTAAATGATTGATTTATGTGCGTGATGAGCCAACATTTTATCCTATGCCAACATTACCTCCGGTAACCCTATGTTTATCGTACAATGTACATTGTGAGAATTCACAAAAACGATATGTGAAAATGTTATCTCTTGAAAGAAATTAGGCATCAACTAAGCCGAGAGAGTTTGTTTAAGGGATTATAGATGGATCGGATTTGTTTAGAACACATTTTGTTCAACTTACTTTTCCAAGTTGTCGTTTACTAACGGCGATGTCGCGAGCCGGGTAGTGCCTTGCCTATTGCGGAAAATGTCGATCGTGTCCGTTTCTGTGCACAACGTGCTGAGGCATATTCTTTTTTGACGTGTGTTATGTTTGTTTTCTAAAAAAACTACTTTACCCAAAAATGTCGGCTTACGATACTTTAGAAGGTAATGAAGATGCCACTGCCAGACGCCGAGTTTTGTTCAAATCCAAGGATCAATCATTTAGGCACAGCATTTAGGCGTCTCTTTGACTCTGATCTGGAGGCAACTTTAACGCCGGAGTATTTCGCCAGAGAGAACAAGTAAGACAACGTATTACAAGCATTCAATGCAATTTGCAAGACATTACATTCGAGTTTTCTCCAAACAACAAGGAGTACCGTCAAACGGGGTGACTTGCAACACATGGGTTTTCCACAAGTTTTCCAACAAAAATATACCCAAACATCGACCTATGTCGTCACGCATCCCTAGTTTACATAGTATTTGTTGTGCCTAGTTGGTATTTAGGTGAAAATATAACTCACTGTTGTTTTTTTGTATTATTTTGTGAATCTGTTTCGTTAATGGAAAGTCGAACGTCGAAAATCTTAAGTTCGTGTAGCAAATTGAAAATAATTTCACTAAAATCGATGCCCTCTCCAGTTACCGTACCTAATTAGGTATGTAATTCCGCAAAAACTATAAAATAATAAAATTGTTTGTTTTTGAAATATCAACTTTTTTGAAAATTGCCCCCCCGCGGGGTGACTTGCAACAGCTGATACACGATAGTTTATTTTCCAAAAACTGCTGATTCAGTTTTAAAAAAAAAAATTTTTTCAAACTAGCATTGATTTTATGTTACAGAATTCCTTTATCATGCCACGAAACTACAAGAAACTTGTAGGAAGTCGCATGTAAGCTAATTTTTCAAAGAAAACTTTGATGAAGGCAGCGGTAGAAGTTAAAAAACAAATTGTTTATCCGGGAAGCCGCTTGGTGGTACGATTTGTCCCCACAACAATTTTACATGATCCTAATACAGAAAACAGTAAAACTAAGACTAACGGTGGTCAAGCAGTGTTGTATCTCCAAGAAGATCCAACACTTGTGGATGTTTTACTGCTTGCTGCGAAAATGCCTTTTCAAAATAATGATCTTAACATAATCGTGGTAATTTGGATGGCGGGGAAAGAAAGGAAAACCGTTTTAAAAACAACTAACCAGGGAATGGTGATGGTGCACACTAGACTGACCCAGGAAACAAAAAGTTGTCTAATTCCACGGGGCACCCCCCAGGATTGTGTCTTTGGGTGAGAAAATCAATCTCTGAAAATTTCAGCTCAATCGCTTGCTGCATAAGCTGGCGCATTTGATTTGAAGTTTGTATGGAGATTTCAGCCAAAATGTATAGGAAAATACACCTCCGTCACTCATTCGATCTGGAAATTGGTTCTGATTGCTCGATTGACCTCAGAATTGCAAAAACGGCAGTTGGTATGCTACAGAACAATTTCACAGAACATTGTATGATGATTAAATGAACTTTTATATAGGTTTCGGCTGATGCGATTCGATCAAAAAACCCAAAAATACACAAATCAGCTTCTAATAAATCAGCCGAAAATTATATAAAAGTTCATTTGATCATCTTGCAATGTTCTGTGAAATTGTTCTGTAGCATACCAACTGCCGTTCTTGCAATTTGAGGTCAATCGAGCAATCAGAACCAATTTCCAGATCGAATGAGTGACGGAGGTGTATTTTCCTATACATTTTGGCTGAAATCCCCATACAAACTTCAAATCAAATGCGCCAGCTTATGCAACAAGCGATTGAGCTGAAATTTTCAGAGATTGATTTTCTCACCCAAATACACAATTCTGGGGGGTGCCCCGTGGAATTCGACAACATTTTTTCTCCCCATAGTAATCTGGGCCAGTCTAGTGCACACCATTCTTAAACCGACATAAAGCACTTTCAAAACGGAGACTTAAAAATATCAATCGATCCGTTAAATCGTAAAAAAAATCGGAATGAAGGGAGGGGGATCCCTCAAGTAAGGCCCCTGCATTGACAGTGTTGAAGAATGACCCAGGATGAAAAATAACTATAATTAAGTTGTTCTAAAACATGTTAGGATTGAATTCGATGAAGTGTTGCAAGTCACCCCGCAGTAGGGGTGGCTTGCAACACCCATCATTTTGATATTATTTTCATATTTTTATTATTTTTATATGTCTCATTATATGTCTAATCACTGAAATTAGGACATATTAAAAGTATCATATACTAGCAGAATTAAAAAATCCTTTGAATTCAGAATTATTGAGAGAGAAACTTGAAAAATGTTGCAAGTCACCCCGTTTGACGGTACACAACCATCATAGGTATAGGGCACTGCACGGACTGTTTTGTCCCTTTCTCGCTGCAAAGAAATTAGAAAACAACAAGGCCAGTAAACGTCAAAATTTATGAGGAACGAAAAAGAAAGAGATGTTTCTGTGCAGTGCCCTATAGGTAGGTAATGCAACTTGCTTGGCTAGAGATTACCGTCGCTATGGCTGCTGTTAGTATGGAAGCATAAGTTAGGCGCGGCATTTCAGGAATACAACGGATAGTACAGTACGGTGATAACCTTCTGTTGTATATGAACCTAGTACAACAGTTGAAATTTATATGATCAATTACACTCTCCTTCTGAGAGTTTGTGCATGTATGCCTTCAAAGAGACTATGAATATATATTACTAGAGCTCAGTTGAGTCTAGTGCATGAAGCAGACAAAACGTGTTTTAAAGTTATTCCGAAATTCTTAAATTACCATTCTACCTAATCCTAAGTACAGTTAAAATAATTTAATTAAAAATAGTTTTAAGTACAAAACACCTTCATTCCAGAGACGGCAATGCGTAAACGAGCAGAAGTGTATTATGACTTATCAAAAGAAACATGAGTATTACTAGTTTACAATCTGAGAAGTAAACACGGTTGTTTCATAAGGGCCAATGTCACAAACGTAAACAATGCCTTTTCCTGCAAATTCCTTAACAGTTAGGACCGCTCCCAGCTAACAACCACTTCCCTAGTAACATTTTGGTTTTATGCTAGTTTTATAACACTCTTAAAGAGTAAATTATGGTCTTCAAGAGCGTTATAAAACTTAAAATGTTACTTTGGTTGGAACTGGTGGCGCTTCGCGCCTTCTTTCGAACGGAAGTGTAAAATACCGCCAGAAGTCTCTAATCTTCCTGAAATCAGCAGAAGAAGTCAATGTTTACGTTTGCGACTATCGCCCTTTTGAAACAACAATGTCGAAATATTATATGCTATGCCAAACCAAAGAAGACCCATAGTCGATAATCTGCTGCAAGACAGAAATGATGACCCCAATCGTTGACTTCCTCGGCGAAATCGCACCTTTTACTAACAAGGTCACAAACCTACGATTAATACTAAACAATCATCTTTCCTGAACCTATCAGGTTAACGTGATAAAGTCATACAACTTCTCGAGGACATTTCGTCGTTTCACTTCAGTGCACTCATTTCCGACGAGACAGTGGTAATGCCCATATTTACCTACTGCGTCACCATCTATGTATGTACTGCTGTCGACTAGCTTGGATTAACAGTAAGCCTGAAATGTCGACTGTATCGTTGCTTTAAATCTCCGGTACCGTTCTGTACCCTTATTCCGTTCACCTAAGACAATGCGCGATGTCTAAAAACTCTAAAAAGTAGCCGTTAAGTATTTTGAAGCTGCAATTTCACTACACAGTGTCATTTTCTATATACAATTAAAAATAAAATATATTGGGATGCATTCATAGACTTAGGTTCCAATGATGAAAACAAACTTGATTAATTCTGTGTTCCTAATTCCAATCATCTGAAATGGGATTGTTCCTAATTCCGTTCATTCATGTTTCTAATTCCAATTACCCGCAAGACATTTGATTTCTTAGAGATGCTAATACCAGACATCATTTTACTCATAAATTCATTTTTTCATTTATTATTATTGCAAATAAAAAGCTTAAAATGTTATTTTCTTCCAAATTCAAAATACAATGAATAAAACTTCCTTAGTTTAGCCAAGTTGGTTGTTTTTTCGTTTGTTTCACTTACCATTCAAGATATATTCAACACTAGCAGACCCGACGAATTTCATTTCGCCTAAAATTGATTTATTCTCTGATAAATTCTCGAGTTATGAAGAAATTTATGTATCATTTGTATGGGAGCCCCCCTTTCCAAAGGAGGGGAGGGGGGTCTCGAACCATCTTACGAACCTTCCTCGGCCTCAAAAACTTCATACAAATGTTCACGCCGATCGGTTCAGTAGTTTCGACAGTAGTTTCGGTTCAGACAGACAGAAATTCATTTTAATGTCTGTTCCATTTTCCATCTCACTGAACATATATTCATTTCATCGCAAAACAAAGAAATACAGCACAAATCTCGTCGCTTCTTTTTACTGACAAGCGTGCTCACTGGTGAAAAAAAATCACAAAAATAAGAAACAAACTAAATTCTTTTTCATCGCTTTGTTTTTGATGGGATGGAAATAGGAGCTATGGGATGAAGTGCCGAACCGTTCCCACATATAGAAGATGAACATTTATGCTAGCTGCCCAGTAGCATTAGGTACCTACCACAGATACGATTCCTTTTCGGAGTTTTCTACCTTATTCTCAACGTCATTTTGACTAGAGCCTGGATACTAGGCCTTTAATTTTGACTTGATCCTTCCAAAACAATGTATCTGTTTGTTTGGAATTGTTCGTACCGCTGTTTCGTTCAAATTGAATATTCTTTAAAGTTCCGATTCTTCAAACCACCGGATAACCCTACTTCTACAAAGTATTCACGGATGTCGGTAAAACTAGAAATACTAGAGTAAGATCGGCGAAGACGCTATCTTGTTTCCAATCGAACCGTCATAAGCGGTTCCATTTCGACTTGTTTACTTTTTGCATCCATAAGAAACAAGCAAAAAGTTCAAGTGCTGCCAGCATCTTCTTCTTCTTCTTGGCATTACATCCCCACACTGGGACAGAGCCGCCTCGCAGCTTAGGGTCTGTCTCAATTGGATAATTAAACTCAAATTAAACTTAAAAGTGACAGTTCAATAATTCTCGGGAACTTTTTCAAATAGGCGTATGTAACATTTTGATCAAGCTGAGAAAATGAGCTTGGAAGTTTTCAGATTTCATTTTATTCCTATTTAGAAACTAATCATTTTTATTGCAATTGAATACACCTCAACGATACATTATGAAAAGGTTCATCGTCACTGACTCAGAAATCTGCACTGCGTGTGAACATTTCAGTTATTTTGATAAAAATATATGTTACAACGTTCTGCAAAAGATAAATCACATACGTCGTTTTGATACGTCAGCATGACCGAGGTCACGCTACTTTCGTCGAAATGTTACGCTGCTCCGTACGCTGCATTGTTGATACGTCGAAATGTTGCGTCAAGTTGAAACGTTTCACGCACATGCGACAAAAAAATTGCTACACTTACAACACGACGTAACAACATTTGCTGCAGAAAAACAACGTAAAATGTTTTTCTTAACGAAAATCAGAATATTCAAGCAACATGCTTAATTTTGAAATCAGTGATGAAAAAGTACAAGTAGACGCACGTTTTAAACTATTTAGTTGTTCGAAAAAACTTTTTAAAGTACATTTTCTGCTAAGCGGTGTATGTGCAATATTTTCAACAATGATGTTACACCGTTTTGCAAAAAAATTATTTACATTTTTAAAAACACATTTTCATGTAGCTTTGAAGATATACACATTTTTAGATGAATTTGATGCCATATGCTGTTGAAAACGGGTTTGTTTACAATTTGCGACATACGCCGTTTTGAAAAAGTACCCGAGAATTATCGAATAACCCTGCTGGATGAGCCGGATTCCTTTTGACAGATATCGAATCATTATTGATCGATGTCTTATTGGAATTGCTGGGTAGCACGCAGCCATTCTTATGGCCGGCTGAATTTCAAATTTTCGAACTGTCAGTTTTAAGTAAAATTAAATTTGATTCGGGAAATGAGACAGAGCCTTAGTGTTCATTAAGCACTTCCACAGTTATTAACTGCGAGGTTTCTTAGCCAGGTTACCATTTTTGCATTCGTATATCATGAGGCTAGCACGATGATACTTTTATGCCCAGGGAAGTCGAGACAATTTCCAATCCGAAAATTGCCTAGACCGGCACCGGAAATCGAACCCAGCCACCCTCAGCATGGTCTTGCTTTGTAGCCGCGCGTCTTACCGCACGGCTAAGGAGGGCTGCCAGCATCATTGTTAATTTCATAGAGAATCAACATAATGTTAATTTCATAGAGAATCAAAGTATAATTGTAATACTTAATTAATTTAGTGCATTTGATGATTTGTATGCAAATGCCCGTATTTTTCTCTTGACACCATTCATGAGCTTTTGCACGGTAACATCCACCACTAATTTGGCAGCCTTTTGCCAGTTACGTCTGAAGCTTTTCCCATCATTTGTTAAAATATTTGTTTTTCATAGATTCCTTTTAACCAGGGCCCAGTACTTTGCGATCGGATGAAACTCCGGCCAATTTGGGGGGTTGGGTTCCTTTGGGACAATATTAACGCTATCAGCAGCGTACCAGTTTTGAGCCAGTTTTCCGTAGTGCCAAGATGCTAGACCTGGCCAGAGCAGAGCTGTACCTTAATGTTTCCGAATAAATGGCAAGAGTCGTTTATTCAGACATTCAACAATGTCATTTTGTGAATTTATTATACCGATTGTGTCGCTTCTGAGACCGCAGTCACATATTGCTTCCCATACGAGAAATTTATTTGGAACTATGACAATTTTTTTCTGCCTAAAATGTTCTGCGAATCCTCCCCTTTGCATCGAGGTATAAAACAGTTATCCCGGTTTTAGCGATATTCAACTACTTTGTAATGTCGCCGTGCGACATACCCGGATTTTCCACCTTCTGTGCAAAATGAGTTCGCGCACGTGTCATCGATTCGACGCCATTTTTCAGAAAAACAAAGGCATGTTGGAAATGACATTTTTACCATTTAACACATACATTTATCTTCATATTATCGTGTTGGTATTAACTTTGTGTGCACTGACAAAACTGTGTTGAGCAATTTTCGGTGACTACTTTTTGCTGTGCACATTCTTTATAATTTCTAAAGTTTACCATTTATATAGGCTTCATGTACGATGTACCTTTTCTTGCTCATAGATTATATTCTCACGAACGGTATTTTCAGAATCCATCCTCCAAACCCAACTAACGGAATAAGGAACAAGTAGATTTAGATGTACCCTTATTCAGGTCAAGATATTTTTCACTTTTCAGCATTTTATGTCACCTGTTATATCTTGTTATGCTGCTGTATTTGAAATTCAGGCCAAATTTTCACCCAAAAAAGCTTCAATATTATGACAGACGTTCTTAGAAATCGGGTCAGTAGTGACGAGACGACCTACAAATTTTGTTAAAATTTTTACTATAATTCGCCAAAAATGAAGCTTCTTTTCATTTGGTCATGCATACATAATCATAGAAAAGTACAAGGATATTTTTCGAAAAAATATTTTAAGCTCTTTTTAGTGGAATGTATTCAATCGTCTCAGACGAGTCGAGTCGTCTGAGACGATTGATATTTTTCTGTTATTTTTAGACAAAAATTCTTTATTATTCCTTATGATTGGAATAAGGGCACAGCGCGGTACGCGTTGTGTATAACAAAACCCTTGGCGCGGAGATTTTACTGAAGCAAGTTGAAACTCAATAATTTTACACACCTCCAATATTGCAAGATGAAAATTTGTTGTTTCATGCAATGACACCTATCCTGCGGATCTACGCGACTATATAATGGAGCACCTTCAACATCGGCATCAGGAACGAACCCGCATTTTCGTCATGCCCAGACAAATGGAAGACAGAACCTCCTGCTGGAACGATATACCACTTGAGACCAAACTAAGTAAAACGATCAATCATCCGGTTTAAAGCTTTCTTCAGAAGATTAATTTAAGTGATGGATGAATGTTATCTTGTATATTGGTTCGAGATTTGTTAATTTTATTGCTTTCTAAAATGTATTTAATGACCGATATAGCGGTTATCGAATTCAAAGAAATTAAAAATTTTATTCTTTTATCTCGTGGTGTGGCATTGATTATGGAACGGCTTGTGGTTATCATAAAATGCAATGTTGTTTGGCCTTTACAAGCAATTGAATTGAATGGCACCAGAGATTAGATTGGAGTGCAAATCCTACCGTTCGCACTGGATCGAAAGTGTGGAAACAGAAAAAGATGTTAGCGACCTCTTTTTGCTTTTTTGTATATTAAGTAGGGGAGCGCTTCGGTGCTTCATCTCATAGCTCCTATTCTATCCCATCAAAAACAAAGCAATGAAAAGGTATGTTAGCAAAAGGAAGGTACAAGATTGGTGCTGTATTTCTTTGTTCTGCGATGGGATGAATACATGTTCAGTGAGATGAAAAACGGAACAGTTCCCCTATACGTAAAGGCTATAGGATCACTCTTAAATCAAACTTGTGATAGAAGGCTTGAAAACCCATAGTGTTATATACCAATCGACACAGCTCGACGAACTGGGGTGATTTCCGTATGTATGTATGTGTGTATATGTGTACACAATTTTGTAGACACACTTTTCAAAACTTAACATTTGCCTATTTTACTCGTAAACAGGTTCGTTTCGACGGAGAATATTTTCCCATTGTTTGCTATTGGAAACTGGCCATATCGGGCCATGGACTCAAAAGTTATGGCCAAAACACTATTCCTTATATGCAAACACGCTAAAAATACTCACTCAAATATTTTTATATATCTGATGCACGAGAAAGGCACCAATACCGCTAGGTGGATTTATCAGGGTTTTTATTGTGGCGTTTACTGACGAGAATAGAATTCCACGCACCCGACTCCACTTCCGCTTTATGTTTAGTTTCAACATTTTTTTTCCAAGTTCGTTTATTTGATAGGCTCAGGCGTGAACAACACTCTACGGAGCCATGGTTCTTTGTGATCTGTACAATCAATAGCATTTTATTTTTATGTTAGTAAGAGAGGGGTAGAAGCCAACGTACTCGTGGTGACTCGAGGTTAGATTACAATGTTCAAGGATGGACGGAACTAAGGATTCGGGATCAGGGCATTTGAGCTGCTCATTCGGGCATTTGTCGTAAGGGATTCGCACCAGGTTCACCAAAACCATATGGGTGGAACGAGTGGAATAAATAAACAAGCAGAAGGGAAAATAAAATCGAAACTGTTCGTAAATTCAATTAAAATGCGCTTCGAAATCTGTTTTTTCGGGAACTTTACATGTAGTTTCAAATGAAGTTAAACCGGTACTGTTGTCTAGAATAAGTATAAAAATAACTTTAGATAATTGTTTGGGAAGTTATCCAGAAATTCATTCAGGATATTCTCCACAGATTGTGTCCTAAATTAGGTCGATAGAAGGAATTAGTTTGGGAATTCTCCATGAAACCCGTATAGAAAATCCGATAAGAATGGTCAAAAAAGTATATGCGAGGAATACCGAATTGATAATATCTAGTATTTCTTATGAAATTTATCTTCATTTGGATTTTTTTCTTCTTATTGGCATTAAATCCCCACACTGGGACAGAGCCGCCTCACAGCTTAATGTTCATTAAGGACTTCCACAGTTATTAACTGCGAGGTTTCTAAGCCAGGTTACCATTTTTGCATTCGTATATCATGAGGCTAGCACGATGATACATTTATGCCCAGCGAAGTCGAAACAATTTCCAATCCGAAAAATGCCTAGACCGGCACCGGGAATCGAACCCAGCTTCCCTCAGCATGGTCTTGCTTTGTAGCATCGCGTCTTACCGCACAGCTAAGGAGGGCCCCTTTGGATTTTTTAATGAATTCTTCATAGATTTCTTCCGGTAAATATATCGGTCTTGATCATTTCAGTTTCAGTTTTTCCTAAACAAATCTTGAGAAATCGAGAAATCGGGAATTCAGCCAGTTATTTTTCCAGGAATTCTTTCTTGAATTCTTGTATGCATTCCATGGTGATATCTTCTATAGAAATTCCTCAGTGAAATCTTTCAGGCATTCCTGCATAATTTCTTTCAAGGAATTTCTTCGTGATGAATTCTTTTGGTAATTTTTCCAGGAATATTTTGTGCTTTTTCCCTGGAAAGTAGCTCAAATAATTTATCAGGAAATTCCTGCAAGAACTCCTCCAGACAATACCTCTGGATTACTTTATAATCTGAATTCCTTCGGAATTTCCTCCAAGCATTGTTTTGGATCTCCACCAGGAATTCCATCGAATGATCCTTCAGGATTCAGTCCGGAAAACCCATCAGAAATTCCTCCGTAAGGTCCTTTAGGAATTCTTCCAGATGTTTGTTCAGGAATCCCTCTGGAAGCTCTTCCAGGAATCGCTCCGTAAGTTTCTTCAGGAATTCCTCTGGAAGTTCCTTCCGCAATTCTTCCGAAAGATCCTTCAGGAATTCGTCCAGAAGATCAATCAGAAATTCCGGAAGGAATTCCTCCAGATGTTCCTTCAGGAATTTCTTCGGAAGCTCTTCCAGGAATGAATTCTTCTGGAAATTCCTTTAGGTAGGGATAGAAAGTCTTTTAGAAATACTACAAACACTCTTAGTTCCAAAGGGATTTTTTTTTTCGAAAAACCTTTCAGGCTCTCTTTTAAAAATGCCTTCAAAAATTTATTTGGAAATTCCTGCCCAAAACCCTCTATGAACCCTCTATGAGAAATTTATTTGATAGCTCTTTAATTTTTTTTTCCATAAATAATTTGAAAAAAATCCGCCAAAAATTCCTTTGGATGTTTCAGAGATTTCTTTAAAAGTTTGTTCGGAAAGCTTCCGAGATTCCTTTGTAGATTCCTTCAGAAATTCTTTTGGAATCAAAGCAATCCCTTATGTAATATCTGGAAGAATTTATTTAAAGAATTCGTGAAATAATTGCTGAAGAAATTCCATAAGGAGGAATTAATGAAGGAATTCTCAAAAAAAATTCCGGAGGCAATGCCTAATAAATTTAAAGAGTTGCTAATTAATTTTCGAAGAAACTTTTAATGGAAGAATTTTCCAAAGGAACTGGTTAAGAAACTCCTGAAAGAACTACTTAAGGAGTCTTCGAAGGACCCGAGCAGCACACTTGTAACATATCAGTTACTGTGACTCATATGCGACCAAATCTAGTCGCATTGGAGTTGCTGCAACAAAATCGATCTGAATTGTGCTACTAGGGGAATTCTCAACGAAAGCATTCACAGTGGGGATTTAATTATTTTGCTAAATTAGTTCGCCAAATAAATAAGTCAACAAATAGCACCAATCAAAAAACTTACAAATCTGATTAAATATAAGTGACCTGGTTGAATTTATTAATTTAAAAAAATTAATATTGTCAAGATGATTAATGTGCTACTAAACTTGAAATTCTTGAACTGCAGTGATTTGTCTACACCAATGCCAGATTTTATTAGCTTTGGGCATGAATTCAAGCTTTCACAAAAGATTATTTACCACTTCAAACATAATTTGAGACTCAGCTGCAGGTTTGGGTGCCCTACTGAATGACACCTTGGCCTAGACGAATTCCAAGGATTAGATAAAAATTTATGCTTTATTCTATTTAGTAGATTAAATCTACTAGATAAAAAATATACTTCCTCATTGAAACTCAAAAGTAATCTACCAACCTATTCATTAACAAAGACAATGTATGTCCGAAGAGGCTTATTTAAAAAAAATCAGTATCTCTAAAACATCCACTACACGAAAGTATAGCCCTTGCTCTTTCACGTAGGTGTATTTTTAAAATGTTCTATCAGGGGTAATTTTTCCATACATTTTGGGGGTATAATCGACTAGATTTCTATGGAGTTTGCACCAAAAATAGTGAAAAAAAATAAAAATTGTTCTAGATCCCCCGATAGAACATTTTAGTTTACCCACGATATGAAAGAGGAGATCATACACTTTCGCGTGGTGGGTGTTTCAGAGGTACTGATTTTTGAAAAATAATATTTCTCCATAGAGACACCGTGACAACACTGACATAGAGGCACAATTACATACTTGAGGTAGATTTGAAATTGAATTCTGACGAGTTCCACCTTAACAACATTTATGACATTAATTTACAATGTTATGAAAACTCATATGTGAATATGTACATTATGTGGAAGATATTGATTTGAAAAATGTATTGGAGGTAACCACTTTCCCTTCGATGGGACTCGAACCCACGACCCTCAGTGGGTCGTGAGGGTCGTGGGTTCGAGTCGAGTCCCATCGAAGGGAAAGTGGTTACCTCCAATACATTTTTCAAAATAAATATCTTCCACATAATGTACATAGGTATTAGAGTGGGGCGCAGTTGTATGGAAAAACACAAACTTCGTCGGATCAAGTGAGATCAAGGTTTTTCTGAATCGTTTTGGGACCCCAATCAACTGTGCAAAATATGGGCTCGATTGGTTGCGACCTCGCATGCCGCATCGCGTTTTAAATTTACATGGAGATTAGTATGGGGAAACGTACTTTTTTACATTTTTGCTATTAGCGGCTTCAATTTATCATCAATCACGTGACTCAATAAGTAAGCATAAAGTCTGGAAGATGCCGAAAGACTTTGCCGAAGAAGGTACGCAGCTGGAAGGTCTACAAAAAATGTTATAACGTTTCGAAAATTGATTGTTTAAACCATCTGCAAGAAATCAATGTTTCTGCCAGCACTACCAGACAACCTGTAATTGTCAGAGAGCAAAACCCATTTTCCTTCCAGTCGAAATTTTTACTTTGTGAAATCATTCCTAATATCTTCCATTAGCTCCAAAGTCCTGTAAAATCAATAATTTTGAAATAACACTCAGTTAATTTATTGCTTCACGTAGTTCGCCAGTGCTGGCAGAATAAATGATTTTTTGCATATAGATTGAACAATCAATCTTCCAAGCGTTATAACTTTTTTGGACGTTCCAGCATAGTGCCTTCTTCAGCAAAGTTTTTCGGTATCCTTTGGGAACGTAATGGAAACCATTACCCTGGAAGTTTAGCCCAATTTTTTGCATATTAAAGATAAAAACGTTACACAATTGACCTCATGATCGCTGATGAACGTAGAACCCACAGTTGAGAATGGGCAGTAAGCTGTTTACAATAAACAACAAACTTTCAACCTGAAGAAGCTCATTATTAGTATCCATGCATCAGATGCATAAATAATATTTTAATTGCGTTCGGAAAATCTACACTCATATGTTCCACTCCCACTAGCCGTATATGGCGCAGTGCATAATTTCAATAAGTTTTCTCCGCTACCGGCGCGGCGCACGACAGCGACACAATAAATAATACAAATAGAAAATAAAGAGAAACCTTACGTGCCGTGCATACAATCAAACTGTGAGCGACGATGACGACAACTTCTCCTACAATCACAATGCTTGGGGATGACTTCATGCTGCTCTGTATCCTCCACAGTTGCGAATGTGCCTGCTACAGCTGCGAAGCTAGTTTTCCCATCAAAACAATAAACCTATCACCTCGCCCTCGCCCCGCGTTTGCAAAACTTACCAGCAGCTGGAAGATATGTGATAACGAATGAATCGAAGAATAAGTACAAACCTGGTGAAAAACACAAATACCGTATGCTGCGGTGGAGTTGATCACTATTGAAATCTTCTAAACTTTTACAGACGATCACCGTCTGTTTTCTATTTTTTCTGGGAGTTACTTCACTCCAGTTCACGGTGGGGATGGTATAGCAACTGAATGTGACCCAAATATGCACACACACGGTTGGCTGGGTTAGTTGGTCGGTCGCTCGGCCACTGATGGAGTCGTAGTACTCGGCACGATCGAAATAAATCCATCGTTCAAACCAAACACGGATACCGGGACAACCGAAACCGGTGTGCTTTTGCGAATTTCGCTTTTTCTGTATGTATGGTTTGTATCACATGCGCAACAAAGGCGTCCACAGATGTTTATGATGGGTTAGGTGTATTTACCAAAACTGGCCTTGTCTTAAGATCTATCATACATTCAAATTAATGCTTGTTTTGGAGATGTTTTCACAAGTGGTCTTAATATGTCTTAACTTCAGTACGCATGAAATTTACCTATATGGGAGGAACTTGCGAATTTAAAAATTGAAGCAAAACATTGAACAAGCCTCGATGTATCGAATCTGCTTTCATCAAGAAATAACCGGTGAGAATTAGAGTTTCTCCACGGAGACATGCTACGCATCAGGTAGTAATATTCATACAGTATCCTAATGGAAGAATAGCACAATGATGCTAATCACTCACCTAACGCTAATGAACTGATCGAGTAATGATTGATCTAGAAAACCAAATGTGGGCCAACATTGTGGTGAGTCAGCATCATCTTGGGCACAGGAAAAAATATTGACGCGTAAACGACAAAGGTTAAACTGAAATTGTTCGTTTTGTGAATATTATTAGTATAGGAGCATTGGAATTATTACCCTACAAAGCAGGGCTTGTAAACCAAGCAGTTGCCAGGCAAAAGTAGATCAAAAGGATGACAACGTCAACGGCAACAGACTTAATGAATAAAGTACAACGATAGCAAAATTGAGTCTTGGAACGTGAGAGCTTTAAATGAGCTAGCAAGTGTCGGGTGTGTTAACTTGTGCCCTCGGTGTTAAACTCGGCGTGACACCAGCAATTCTCAACCTTATGGACCTTCGCTGGTTTCTGGGGATACCTGAGACAAAAATGCGTAATGGTGGATGTTTTTTTTTTTTTTTTTTCGGGGGTTGACCAGTTGTAGTCTTAATAGACTGGTATCTCGGCTGGGCTCTCCATGTGATACACAATACTAGCAGACGACTCAAGCTATGTTGCTCACTAGGTCACTGCGGCCTGGGTTTGTATTGTGATCATACCGATACATTATTCTTTCTATCTACAGTCTGTCAATTATAAACCGAACAAATAATGGAAGCTCAACATGTACATAGATGTTTTCTGAATAAGTAGTTAACATGTAAATTTAATTATTAGTTACTTGGAGCCGACATTTAATACCTAATAGTAGTCTATGTTGACAACGGGTGGTACTGTTGCCATTTCCAAGTAACAATTTCGAATAAAGATGTAATGATATCATTCTGGTAGGGTAGTTTCAAAATAGATTAATTTAAGTACTATTGTAATAAATGGACACATTGAAGAGCTTCCCTTATTTCAACACGGTTGAGTATCGGATGTTTGTCAATACGTCGTCTAGTTAATTGTATCCTATCAGTCCCAGTAATGTCATATGTTAAAGTTTCAGTAGTCTAATAGTGATCATTATACAAAATTTATGTCCAGTTGTTCCGTAATTGCTTTTTTTTGGTCAAGTTCTATTCCCTTTTCTAATATTCGAACCTTTATTATTCATTAAAATAATGAGGTCTAAAATTCAGTTATTCAGATTCAGGGTATACAATATTCAATATAATAGTGGATGAACGCATCATATGGTCTATCCTCATTTCCGTAAGTGGTCAAGTTATTAGTCTTGTAGCAATAATAGTGGTACTAGTTATTCTCTATCTTGTGAGTGCAATGGTCTCAATTAACTATTCTAAACAGAACTCTGTCTCTTGTCTTTCTGTCCACCGATGGTCATGTATTTATTTTCGTTTTTTATTATTTATTTGATATCATTAAATTTCAGTCATTTATTTTACTATCGGTCATTTATTTTATTATAAGGTAAAGGTAAAGGTAAAGGTCAGCGAATTTGTCTTAATACGAGAAACACTAAGTCATGTCCCCTATATATCCGCTAATTTTTCTAACTAACCTAATAGAAGGAAGAGAGAAACAGTTTTTTTGCGTTGATCCATGCAGCTAGAGAGACTAAAATAAAAAGATTATCGAGAAGATATAATAGATACATTCACTATCTCCAATTCCAAATTAGTAAATCTACAAATTCTACTTTTCACTACTAAAATTCTACTTCAGCTATACGGGTACAAAATGAATTATTGTTAGCTACTACTACAAGTATAAATAGATGTATGCTATTTGGATAGGCGTTTGTTTCAGGGTCAGGAGCCCTGCCGGCACCTCCAAATTTACCAATAGGCAGTTGTTGTTAGATCGTGCGACACTAACCATTAGTTAACTTGGAGGCATGGTACCTCAAGTGTTTGGTATAACTGTTGACCTTATTTAAGTAAGATGTGATAAAAGTTTCTCTACGGAGCTTATTTTCAAACCATTACCATTAAAATAACGATATTCTTTTGAAGGAGATATAAAAAATGGAAAAATATCTTAATTTTTTTAATTTAGTGTTGAACTTAACCTTTGTTTGAAAAAAAGCACTCTATTAAACAACAAAAATAAAAATAAAATAAAAATCTTTTTAAGACACTTGAAATATCAACGTCAAGCCCCTTATCCATGGACAGGGAAAAATGCGTAATGGCGGATGTTGTATTAAAATTGCATAAATACTAATGTTAGGAACTTTTTTTCGAATACACTGAACGACTTTTTTTATACAGCCTATGCTGTTGACTTGACGTTAAGTTGACAAATAGAACGGAACCTATACTTTCTTTTGAGTAAATTTGTGGGAGCGCAACGTTAGGCATTTGTATACCTGGGTTCAGAATAATAGCAGCGGTAATCGTTTTTCATACAAAATGCCCTGCTTTGACAAGTTGTAACTTTGCTTCCCGATGATCGATTAAGCTGTAATTTTGGCAGTGAACTACAAGTATGTTGTAGTTTACGTACATTAAATATGTTTCGAACGACTCTACTTCAACTGTAGTCAACCCTCGACATGGGTTCGAGTCCCATCGAAGGGAAAGTGGTTACCTCCAATACATTTTTCAAATCACCTAATCAACGACTTAACGACTTAAGTCGAGTCAAGTACGAGACACTGAAGACGACCACACAGTTGTGATCGAAATACGTATCTGCAAAGATATCGAAAATTAATTGGTGGAATTAAATGGAGAGTACTTAATTCGTCTTAGACGGTTTATTAGTTTTGTTAGATATCTCGGGATCTGTGGGAATTAGAAAGTTGCCGTCTTCTACAAAGTTGTTCGAGGATTGGAATCCAATCCAAGTTGCCATTTTCTATAAAGTTGTTCGAGCATTGGAAACCCATATGCTTATGCTTATATGCTTATAGCACATGCACAGCCAGTATTGAAAAGCATCCTGGAAATGTCGGTTGTATTCCCGAGCATTTTCTTGTCTGACACAAGTATTAAAACGGCCAGGCCCACCGTGCAGGCTTGAATTTGAGAGAAAATCCAGAATTCCCCGGCAATCAGATTATTTACTAATAAATAACATGATCAACGAAGAGTTTTGAATCTACGAAAGGAAGAAACGGGGACAGCCGTACCAACCGTTTCACAGGGGGGAAGATGATTGACGAATCGTTGGGAGTGACTTTGCTAAGAAGATTAATGTACACTCCATGGGTCCTCGACGTCTTGGGATGGGACACAGTTTTTAGTCTAGTGCCCTGGCTTATACACTGATGGGCAAAAGTATTCGCATAAATTCAGATAGATTACTATGAAAACATGACGAATACTTATGTACATCAGTGTACATATAGGCCTAGGTTTAAGCGCCATTACTCGCTCTCTGGAACGAGACAAAGAAAAAGAAACAAAAGCGATGAAAAACAAGCGAAAACTCAAGACGATAAAATTATACCATATTTTTACTTACAACATCTCCATATTTTCCGTGCTTGGAAGCTTTTTAACTTTTCCCGCCAAAACAAAATTTATTGAAATGGCTTACCACAAATGTTCGCGAAAAGTGAGTGAGGAGTAAAAATGAAGAAACGAAAAAAAATCATCAAGAAAGCCGACAAAAAGATAAATAATTGGGTAATGTTTTTTGGTCATTTTTTTTATGGTCTATAATATAGACTCTATGTAATAGGTATGGTTGCATACAATTTTTCGTTAGTTAAATTTATTCATATTGTTAGAATGTTTAGGATGTTAATACTGTTTTCATGAGGTTGCTCAATCTTCCTCACAACATGGTGAAAATGATCACAATGAACAAGTATGTAGGGTATTCAATTTTTTGCTTGTTTTATTTGTGCACGTACTTTTCCCCCACAGTTATGAAACACTTGACAGCGTTCCTGACATTCAATTAACTTCATATCAATAAGGAATAATGTAATTACAATTTATTTCATGTGAAAATTCCCTTTGGATGATAACTTTCACTACGCCATGTGATTTCTTATTAAAACTTTGGATACTCCTGGCGCTTTCAAGACAAGCTACAAATCCCATCATATTTATACGAATATTAGGTACACATGCGAATCTATGCGAATATGCACATCTAATGTTATTATCAATGACGTGTGGATTATTTTTTAACTGGAGGCCACCAAGAAGCGGGTGAAGTCAAGACAATTTTCCACTCGAGAAACTTCCTGAGAAAGGCAGGGATTTGAATTTCACTATAGACCTCCGCAATACCCCGAGAACAAAATTAGTACTACACGCTCTACATTTTTGGTTCAGATCTATGGCCGCTCAGATCATTGGCGGCACTGGATACAAGTATTTGAAAATTATTACGTACCTGAATGGACACCATCTTACCAATACTGGACAACGAATTAATCCCCGGAAGAACAAGCAGAAATGTTAGGTCGTCTAAGGTGCAGGTTGTAATAACGGCGCTAGTGTATACGAGAGATCAGTATGGTTCGATATCTCGGGATCATTTGGATTTAGTAAATTGCCGTTTTCTACAACGTTGTTCGAGTACAGAGAACCAATAGGTTCAGAAACTGAATAATTTATAATTCATCCGCAAGGAGGCGTTACTGTATATGAGAGATTAGTTCTTCAATATCTCGGGATCTGTGAGATTTAGAAAGTTGCCGTCTTCGACAAAGTTATTCGAGGATTGGGTTGAGAAGCTAATTTGTTTAGAATTCATCCGCAAGGTGGCGCTACTGTATTTGAGAGTTTAATTTGCTTCGATATTTCGGGATCTATTGGTTTTGGAAAGTTGCTATCTTCTATAAAGTTGTTCGAGCATTGGAAACCAATATATTGAGAAACCGTTAAGTTCAGAATTAAGTCATAAGGCGACGCTAGTGTATATGAGAGATCTGTTTAGTTCGATATTTCGGGATCTGTGGAATTTAGAAAATTGCCGTCTTCAACAAAATTGTTCGAGGACTGAAAATCAATATTTTGAAAAATTTAATAATTTAAAATCCATCCGCAAGGAGGTGCTACTTCATATGAGATATCAGTTCTTCGATATCTTGGCATCTTAGGGGTTTAGAAAATTACCGTTTTCTACAAAGTTGTTCGGGGATTGGAAACCAATATGTTGAAATATTGTGAAGTTCAAAATTCATTCGTAGAGTAGTGATAGTACATGTGAGACCACCAGCTTAATTATATAACCCCGTATCTGAGACATTGGAGAGTGTCCGTCTTCTTCACAGCTGCTCGAGGATGAAAACCATTATTCTGAGAAAAAAAAAACTGTTTAGTTTGGATCACATCCGCTGGGTGGTGATATATGGATCAACCAGTTTTGTTAGATGTCGCAGAGATCTAACAAAACTGGTTGATCCCTATATCTAACGTTTCTGCCTCATACACAGGATGCCTTGGGTTCGATCTCAGGCCCATTTCATTCGCCTACTTTGTATCTTTTTGTATACTTGTCATGTTATAGCAATCGCTAGAACAGGAAATGGATTTCCATAGCGTTTCCATTTCAATCCTGTACCTTCAACTTGACTAGTCTAACAGTAACTGTTAGTATTGGAAATGCAGGAAAAACTTATTTCTTACATCCAATTAGAATTCCGTATTTTGCGTTCCTATCACATCCCAACAAAGTTTTTTAGCTGAAATAGCTTCTTTTTGGCCAAATAAGACCAATATCTCTCGAATTTCTAATGTGGTTATTATCATCAATGACTACTATTTAGGTATTATTATGATAGAATTCATTATTATATTTTTGGGCTATTATTATACCTTTGGCGAAGGTGGAAAACTCTATACAATATTTGATGGTAAAGAGCATTGACTAATTTCCTGGTCATTATCAGAAATGGTTTAGAAGAAAATCGTTGGTCTAGGACGAACTGTACAAAATGACCATTCACGGACGTTCCAGAGTAAGAACTGTGAATTAACACTAAGACCACCATCAAAATGGCTTAGAAAAAATTGCGCTACTCTAGGACGAACCATCCAAAATGACCATTTCACGGGTTTTACAAATTACTCGGAATGCCACCTGGTGGCCACGTGCAGTCATAGCTGATTAAGACTTTGAAATATCTTCAAGATCACCGTCAGAAATGGTATAGAAAAATTGCGTTGCTCTAGGACGAGGACTCTGGAAGGCCGCCTGGTGGCCACTGCAGTCGTAGCATAGTAGGAGCTGTGTATTTACTCGAATATCGCCGTCAGAATTGGTTTACAAAAAAATTGCGCTGTTCTAGGATAAACTTTTCAAAATTACTATTTTTACTGACATTCCGGATTATCTAGAAGGCCGTCTGGTGGCCACCTACGGCCATAGGTGAGTGAGAACTGCATACTCCAAGGTTATTGTCAGAAATGGTTTAGAAAAAATACGTTGCACTAGGACAAACTTTCCAAAACGACAATTTTTACGGACGTTCAGGCCGTCCAATGGTCACATACGGTTATAGCAGAATAAAAACTGTGGAATTTCTCTAAAATCATCATCAGAAATGGTTTAGAAAAAATTGCGCTGCTCTAGGACAAACTTCACAAAATGACCATTTTTTCGGACGTTCCGGGTTTTCCGGTGGTCACCTGCGGCCATAGCAGTGTGAGAAATGTGTTTTAACTCAAACATCCCCATCAGAAATGGCTTAGAAAAAATTGCGCTGCTCGCGGACGAACTTTCCAGAATGACCATTTTTACGGATGTTCCGGATTATAATGAGGCCCGTCTGGTGGCCACATACGGTTATAGCGAAGTAATAACTGTGGAATATCTGCAAAATCACCATAAGAAATGGTTTAGAAAAAATTGCGCTGATCTGACAAACTTCACAAAATGATCATTTTTACGGACGTTCCGGGTTTTCCGGAAGGCCGCCTGGTGGCCACCTGCGGTCATAGCAGTGTGAGAACTATTTTTTAGCTCAAACATCCCCATCAGAAATGGTTTGGAAAAATTGCGCTGCTCTAGGACGAACTTCACAAAATGACCATTTTGACGGATGTTCCGGATTTTCCGGAAGGCCGCCAGGTGGCCACCTACGGTAATAGTAGAGTAAGAACTGTGGAATATCTCCAAAATCACCATCAGAAATGGTTTAGAAAAAATTGCGCTGCTCTAGGACGAACTTCACAAAATGACCATTTTTACGGACGTTCCGGGTTTTCCGGAAGGCCGCCTGGTGGCCACCTGCGGTCAAGGCAGTGTGAGAAATGTGTCTTAGCTTCATGAGTGAAATTGTGATATCAGCAAGCAAGGTGACGCTGAACTCTGGAGGGTATGGCAAAAGTGGTTCCACAGATATAGGACGAAAATTAAACCCACAAGTTCAATGAATGCTCATTTGGTTGAACCGGAATATCCGAAACAAGAAGAGAAGTGTTGTGTTGTATGTAAGGAGCGTGGACATTATGCTCGACGTTTTTCGAGCCTTTTCTGTCGATGACCGTTGGAAAACGGTACAAATCCACGAGTTATGTCGCAGGAGCTGTTGCAACGCCAGCCAGTGTGGAATCAACGGTTGTACATATCGACACCAAGTGTGCGAAACATCGAATCGGATGGGAGCCATACGCACCATAACATCCATTGCTCTTTCGTATTTTGCCAATTACACTTCATGGGCCTTCTAAGACGGTAGACGCGTACGCGTTCCTAGACGATGTATCGTATCTTACGCTTCTAGAAGAACAACTCGCCAAGAAACTCGGAGTGAGAGGTAGAAGTATGCCGCTCTGCCTCACGTGGACAGGGAATGTTTCACGAGCAGAAGTCAACTCGAAACAGTTGCATATTGAGGTGCCTGGGGCAAAGCAAAGAAACCTTCTAAAATTGGACGTCGATCGCACAGTGAAGAGCCTTGCACTGCCTGTTCAAACCTTACGAATTGAGTCTCTTAAAAGTAAGTTTGAGGATCTGAAAGGTCTGCCTATATCTAGCTACAATAATGCGATCCCTCGTTTACTGATTGGAGTAAATAATCTGCACGTAACAGTTCCATTAAAAGTAAAAGAAGATGAAACAAATGGACCAGTGGCCGTCAAAACTCGACTGGGATGATGTGTGTATGGTGGAGGAAGTAATCCACTGTCAACGTCACTCAACATTCACACATGTGAGTGTAACAACCATCGGGACCTCCAAGAGATGGTGAAGGACTATTTCACTCTGGAAGATGTCGCAGTGAAGGACAAGAGAGCTCTCGAAATTCTACAGAGAACAACTGTTCGCATTGGCGATAGATTTTGAGACGGGGTTATTGTGGAAACAAGACGAGTTACAGCATAGCAACTCGTAGACTTGAATGTTTGGAACGTCGAATGGGGAAGAACGCCTTTCTGGAAAAAAAAATTGTGTCGGCAAGTAGTAGAATATTAGCAGAAGGGATATGCTCACAAGATCTGTGACAAAGAGATGCAGACAGCTGATCTCAAACGGGTTTGGTACTTGCCACTCGGGTCGGTGGTTAACCCGAAGAAGCGAGAGAAAGTTGGCCGATGGAATTTCTCTCAACTCCATGCTCCTGAAGGGTCCAGAACAGTTAGCATCCTTGACAGGGGTGTTATTCTGGTTTCGCAAGTACGCTGTAGCGGTAACGGGGGACATCAAAGAGATGTTCCACCAAATAAGGATTCGAGAAATCGATCGGCACTCGCAGAGATTCTTGTGTGTTCTTTGGGTCATCTTGTTCGCCTTCGTCAGCCCAGTATATTAAGAACAAGAATGCCAAGAAGTTCGCCAAAAAATTCCCGATTGCTGTCAAGGAAATTGTGGAGAATACATACCTAGACGACTATTTGGCTAGTTTCTCGTCAGAAGCCGACGCAGCAGACACGGTTGTACAAATTAAAGCGATTCAACGAGAAGGTGGCTTCTTATTGAGGAATTGGCATTCTATCAGAGACCATATAATGCAGTGTTTAGGACAACCATTGGAGAAAGGAAAAAGGCATCTTTTTCACGTACGCAACTAAAGGACGATGTACAGCAAATCACCTGCAGTGACGGAAACCCAACAAAAAGACAAGTACTTCGCTGCTTAATGAGCTTCTTTGATCCATTAGCATTATTGGGGTTCCTCCTAGTCCATGGTAAAATATTGCTGCAAGAGATTTGGCGTACTGGAACTCAGTGGGATCAGGAAGTTGAAAAGAAACAATTTGAATTGTGGCAGAGATGGACTTCGTTACTACGGAAAATAGCCGATAGTAGAATACCTCGATGTTATTTCTTTGGGGCTACAGAACTCCACTATCGGCAGGTACGAATACACGTATTCGTCGACGCAATTGAAGCAGTCTATGCAGCAGTAGCGTACTTCAGAATTGTGGATCTAAATAAAGTAGTACGTTGTGCGTTGGTGTCAGCAAAAACTGAAGTAGCGCCACTGACGCCGTTGTCTGTACCACGTCTGGAGCTGCAGGCTGCGGTTCTTGGAACTAGATTAATGCGGTTTGTCCTGGATTACCACTTATTTAAAGTCGCAGAGCGTTACTTGTGGTTGGACTCGTCAACGGTACTGTCGTGGCTTAAAGCAGATCCAAGGAAATACAAGCAATATGTGGCCTGTAGAATTGGACAAATTTTATCGGTGACTGAAGTAAACGAATGACGGTGGGTACCGACAAAGTTGCAGGGTTCTTAGCAACAAAATGGGGAAGTGGCCCATCACTGGATGTAGGAAACATATGGTCTTACCTATTACAATCAACCGAAGAATGGCCAAAGCAATTGTTCTCGCGCCAAACAGTTGAGGAGGAACTAAGACCATGCAACGCCCATTACCGAAGAGCAATACGGTTACCAATTATCAATTATGGACGATTTTCCAAGTGGGAGATACTTCTGCGGGCTGTAGCCTATGTTCACAGATACGTGGGTAATCTGAAGCGAAAGCGTCTTGGTGTTGCGATAGTTGATAGTTTCCTCACACAAGAAGAATTAGGAGAGCCGAAGTAACGTTAATCGAGCAAGCTCAGTGGAAAGAATCATGGGCGTAGCCAGGATTTCGAGAAGGGGGGGGCCAACTTGTTTGGTCTTCTAAATCGTAGTTTTATAGTAGTTTTATAAAAACACATGAATATTAACACATGAAACCAAATCCAAACCAAATCGAAACCATAATGATTAAAACAATAATGGATTTAAAAATGCGTGATTTATTGCTCATCAGATATTTTTAAATAAAGTGAGAAAAATATTAACGAACTTAGTATTCAGAAAGAATATAAAATCGGCTATAACAATTATTGTAAAAATCCTGCATTCTTCCATAAGTTTAAGAAAACTAGAACCATACATCTGAATTTCTAAACAAATCCTCTCTGAAATAATATTTATTATAAAATAGGCAGAAAAATCAATATGCAAGCTTTCTCCAGGAATTCCTTCGACAATTGCTCCTGGCATTATATCCGAAATTCTATCAGGTATTCTTTAGGAATGCCTCCAGCAACTTCTTCGGCAGTGTCTTCGGGAATTCCACCATAAATTTTGCCGGGAATTGATCCGAAAATTCCACAATTATTTACTCCAAGAAAATCTTCACGAACTTCTTTATAAAATCTGCAGAATTCTCTGCAATAATTCAAATAATTTCGTGCTGTTTCCCATAATTTTTAAGAATAAGAATATTCCGTGGAAATTCCGCAGAATTGCCAGTAAACATTCCTGAGAATTTCACGAAAAATCTTCGAATTTCTTGTGTAAATTCCATAAAATTTTCCGTGAACTGTTTCGAATAATTTCTTGTGAAAATTTCAAAGAATTTCTCCAGGAATTCCACCGGAAATTTATACAGAAATTATACCGAAAATGAAATCAACAATGGAATTTTCAGAGGAATTCCTAGATTAATTCGCAATGAAATCCTGAAAGAATTCCGGTGGAAACTTCAAAATTTCCACTGGGAGATCCTCCAGGAGTTTCTTCGAAAATTCCTCCTGGAATTCTTCCAGGAGTTCCACCGGCATTTCCACCAAGAATTTCTCTAGGATTTCCTTCGAGAATTATTCCGGTAGTTCTATCGGCAGTTCCTCTGAAAATGTTCTGGGAATTTCGGCAGAATTGGAATTTATTTAGGCTTCTTCAGGAATTTATATAGATTTTCCACCAGAAGCTCCTCCGAGAATTTCTCTGCGAGCTCCTCAGGGAATTCTCCGGGAGGTCCTCTGATGATGATGATGGTCCAGCTACAAACCCCAACAAAGGTTTCAGCTAGACGAGATTTGTCTATAAGATGAATTCTCTTGTTTCCGAGAATGCTTCTGGTAGTTTCCCCGGGGTTCCTTTGAAAATTCTCCCGGGAGTTTCTTCACAAATTCTTCCAGAAAATTCCTTCGAGAGTTCCTCCGGGAATTCCACCAGCAATTCATCCAGGAGTTTCACCGGAAATTCCTCCGGGAGTTCCACCAGAAGCTATTCCAGAAAATTATTCAGGCTTTTTCCGGGAAATCATTTAGGCTTTCTTCAGAAATTAAGCTGGCAATTCCTCCCGGAGTTCTTCCGATAGTTTCTCTGGGAGCTCATCCGGGAGGTCCTCTAGGAATTTTTAGGAGTTCCTCCTGAAATTCTCCGGGAGTTCTTACGGGAGATCTTACGGGAGTTCCTCCGGCAGTTCTTACGGGAATTTCTCCGGAAGATCTACCGGCAGTTTCTATGAGAATTCTGCCGGAAGTTTCACCGGCAGTTCCTTCGGGTGTTTCTCTGAAAAGGAACTCCCGGAGGAACTTCCAGAGTAATTTCCGGAGGAACTCCCGGGGGATTTTCTATAGGAATTTCCGGAGAAATTATCAGAGGAATTCTCGGAGGAACTGCCGGTGGAACTTCTGGAGGAATTTATTGAAGAACTACAGGAAGAATTTCCGGAGGAAATCCTGGAGGAACTCTCGTAAGAATTCTAGGATGAACTCCCAAAGGAATTTCCGTAAGAATTCCAGGAGGAACTACTGGAAGAATTCTTAAAAGAACCTCCCGGAGGAATTCCCGTAAGCACTCCCAGAGAAATTCTCCGAGGAACTTCTGGAGGAATTTGTAGATAAATGCCTAAAGAATGCTAAATGCATTCCTGGAAGAAAGCCTGATTGAATTCCCGAAGGAACTACTGGTGGAACTTCAGAGGAACATCCGGTGGAATACCCTAGAGGAAGAGAAAAAATATTTCTGAAGGAACTTCCGAAATCCCATTTCCCGTGAAATTCCTGCCAAATATCGTCCAGGAATTACCTGTGAAGTTCCTGGAAGTATTACCGGAGAATTTCTTGGAAAAACTCCTGGAAGAACTCCCGGAGGAACTCCCACAAGCACTTCCGGAGGAATTCCCACATGGAAGTCCTGAAATAATTCTTAGATAAGTTCCTAAAGGAATTTCCGAAAAAATATCTGAAGGAATTCCCAGAAAAATACCAGGAGGAATTAATGCAGAAATTCCCAGATGAAATCCTGAAAGTATTCCCAGATGAATTGCTGAAGAAAATCCCTGCGGATTGTTCCGATGAAATTTCTGGAAGAACTCTTGGCAGATATCCGAGTAAATTCCGAGTGAAGTCCGGAAGAAATTCTAGTACACTTCCGCGGAAAATCTCCCGGAGAAATTCCTGGAGAAGTACCTGAAGAAACTCCCCAAAAAATACCTGTAAGGAATTCTGGGGAAATACTTGGACGAATTCCAGGAGAAATTCATGAAGATATTTCTAGAGGATTTCTTGAAGGATATTCTGAAGTAATTGCGAAAAGAATTCCAGATTGGAATGCTAGATGATTTCGCTATTGAATGTTTGGAGGTATTCCCGGAAAATTTCCTGGAAGTAATCCCGGAGGAATTAAAGGAAGAGTTCCGAGAGGAATGCCCGGAGAAGTTCCTAGAAGAATTTCCGAAGGAATTTCTTATAGATTTACAAGTGAAATTATGGAGCTAAATCGGAGGATTTCCGTGATAAATTTTTGAAGAAACTTCTTGTAGAATTTTGGGAAGAAATTCCATATGTATTCTTGACGGAACTCTCGAATGCATGCCTGAAGAAAATGCCGGATTCTTCCTGAAGAGAGAATAGCCGAAGAAATACCTAGAAGTAAATCTTGGAGAGAAGAAAAGAAATCTTCAAGGAATTTCCTCGTGAATTTCTTAAAAAAATTTAGTGGGGGTTTCTAGATAAGGAGGAATTACAATTACATGAGAAGGATTTTCGAACGATTTTCAGAGGAATTTGTGGATAACTTTCCGGAGGAATTCAGAAGTTCCCAGGGGAGCTTCTAGAAGGATTTCAATGAAAATTTTTGAGCCCGAAATGTTTCGAGTTGTTTTGAACTTTCATATATTATGGATCCTGGATGCCCTAATAAGTTTTGGGAATCTTTTGAATTTCAACCATCTATTTCTGTATATGATTGGATCGTAAAGTGCACATGTTTGAGGGAATTCATTTCAGTACCCGTTCAATCTTTCCACAATTTAGGGGGGGGGGGCGACGGCCCCCCCCTGCCCCCCTCTGGCTACGCCCATGGAAAGAATGTCCAACAGAAATGGCGATACTTCTTTGCAATCGGAACTGCTCAGAAACGGAGAAGAGAAACCTCGACCCACGTAGCACATTACACCAGATAAATTTGTATATTGACGACAATGGAATTCTACGATTAAACGGACGAATAAAAGCGGCACAAAATGCAACGGCATGAAATTTCCGGTGATTCTTCCAAAAAACATCCGGTCACCGAACTTATGGTGGAACAGTATCATCGGATGTTCCAACATGCCAATTCTGAGACCGTAGTGAACGAGATTGAACAGCGGTACTACGTGCCACGACTCAGGACAGTAGTTTGCAAAATTAACGATCGATGCACGGTTTGCAAATTACAACAAGCAGCTCCTCGAGAACCACGAATGGCGTCACTTCCACCAGCCAGGCTCGCAACGTACGCCAGGCCCTTCACAAACGTTGTCTGGACTAGATTTCCTACATTATGTGCGAAAACTAAACAAACGCTGCCAGCACTTACCGCGGCACAAGCTCGAACATGACTTTGCGTATGATGGCACCTTTCGATTGTTGTATCTAACGTCCAACAATGCATTATCGCTAAAATAAAAGTGCTATACAAATAAACATAATACCATTCATAAACTATACTACTAAGTAGGTGGATTGCCATTGTAAAACAAATTGTTTATTCGACAAAACTTTTCGTACCATCTTTTTCATTACAATCATTGTGAAGTAGTGCATGGCCTTTCTTCGGTCGCATGTATCAAAGCTATACGTCGATTTGTAAGTCGCCGTGGTTCACCGGCCGAAATCTATACAGACGACGGCACCAACTTCCACGGCACTGAGTGGATTTTGATAAAGGAGTAAGGAGATACAACATGGTGTTGCTGCGACTCTTACAAGTACCATGACTAAATGGCTTTTCATTCCTCCGTCGTCGCCTCACATTGGGGGAATCACTGCTCACTTTCGTCGTCGAAGCAGAAAGTATAGTTAACAGTAGACCGCTTACCTATCTACCCCTAGATTCTGAGGAGATAGAAGCACTGTCTCCCAATCACTTTCTTTTGGGGAGCTCACGTGGAGTTCGACAACCTGTTGCAGAGCTAACCAACGATTCAGCTGCGCTGAAGAGTTCCTTGCACATGATAACACACCAGTTAGACTGTTTTTGGAAACGATGGATTAAGGAGATGCTGCCGACCCAGACGAAAAGAACGAGGTGGTTACGAGAAGAGAAGATGATAGAAAATGGCGACCTCGTCCTAATAGTTGACAACGGTGTTAGGAACAGCTGGAGCAGGGGACAAGTATTGGAGGTCATACCGGGCAGCGATGGCCGGATTCGCCAAGCGGTAGTGAGAACTTCGAAGGGATGTCTGCGTAGATCTGTCGCTAAGCTAGCTGTATTAGAGATATCGGATGTTGGTAAAACTGGAACCGGTGGCCAGTGTTACGGGGGGGAAGGCCGCTGGCTGCACTGCTCGAAGTAATCCGTCACAGGTGTCATCTGAAGTGAACCTCGCACATGGCCTGTCAAAAGAAGCAGAAGACAACAGAGGGAGAGGAGAAAAAATTGACATGTGAATCGCAAACAAAGTGGCAAATCGTTTCTCTAAAATCTAAATTCTTTATTCTGTTACTATCAACGTATCCCCGGGCCTCGGCCAATCTGTGATGTCTTAACACTAGGCAACATGTCGACCTTTGGAGTTCAATGTAGGACCTAAACCTATTTGTGAATTCGTTGATGAATTCAGGACTGGTAGCGACCGAAGCCTCTCAAAATAGTGACTTTAGTGACCAAATAGTGCCTTTCAGTTGCAAAAAAAAGTGACCAAATAGTGACTTCCAATTTCAGTTGCAAATTCAATGAGACGAAATCAAGCGTTTTTGGGTCGAAGGAGAATAATTTGTGGCGAAAAAACATCTTTTACTAACCACTCTTTTCTCTTAGAACAAACTTAGAAGAAAAACAAAAATCGTACATAAAACTTTTATCTACTCAGTGACTAAGTAAAATTGTATTGGCCTCCCTTTAAACCCACGAAAATTTTACTCAATATCAGTCAAAAGCAGGACTACTCAAAACTATGAGTAGTCTTTAAAGCAAATCAAATTTTTACGCCACTTTTAAATATTTTCCTCCAAAATACGCAGATTTTCCGACTTGCTGTAAGTATTCATGAACAATTTTTGCTATGGAATTCAACAGTGCATGCAATCTTCAAAATTGGGGAGACTTGATCTCCTTTCTATGATATCTACTCAATAAATATTTTTTTACAGCAAACCCTTCCTTACATCTGTCCAATTCCAAAAAAATGAGAATAAATTATATTTTCTTGAATTTTTTAGACAAATTTTTATATTATATTATAAAACAACTCAAAATCCAAAAAATCCTGAAATTGTGGTGGAATGTTGGCATTTTTATTTCTTCATTAACCGTATTTATGGATTACAATTCCAATAAAACTTATTATTTGAATATTTATGTATTTTTAGATTTCAAAACTTTGTATTGTATTATGCATGGCGGTCAGCAAATCAAAACCAATTGAATCCTGCCCACTACAACCTGTAAAGTGTATGATGGTCTGTGCAACAAAAGATTAAAAAAAAAACAAAATTTTAACGACTTAAATCTAAAACTAAAAGGTCTGAAAATCTCTATTTGAGAGGCGTGATGGCTCAGTAACTTAGTTGATAACTCGTAAGCTTGGAAGCCTCCTTTCAAGAGGCTCGGAAGCCTCATTTCCAGAGGCCCGGAAGCCTCCTTTCAAGAGGCTCGGAAACCTACTTTCAAGAGGCTCGGAAGCCTCGTTACAAGAGGCTCGGAAGCCTCCTTTCAAGAGGCTCGGAAGCCTCCTTTCAAGAGGCTCGGAAGCCTCCTTTCAAGAGGCTCGGAAGCCTCCTTTCAAGAGGCTCGGAAGCCTCCTTTCAAGAGGCTCAAAAGCCTCCTTTCAAGAGGCTCAGAAGCGTCCTTTCAAGAGGCCTCGGAAGCCTCCTTTCAAGAGGCTCAAAGCCTCCTTTCAAGAGGCTCAGAAGCCTCCTTTCAAGAGGCTCAGAAGCCTCCTTTCAAGAGGCTCAGAAGCCTCCTTTCAAGAGGCTCAGAGCCTCCTTTCAAGAGGCTCAGAAGCCTCCTTTCAAGAGGCTCAGAAGCCTCCTTCAAGAGGCCTCGCCTCCTTCAAGAGGCTCAGAAGCCTCCTTTCAAGAGGCCTCAAGCCTCCTTTCAAGAGGCTCGGAAGCCTCCTTTCAAGAGGCTCGGAAGCCTCCTTTCAAGAGGCTCGGAAGCCTCCTTTCAAGAGGCTCGGAAGCCTCCTTTCAAGAGGCTCGGAAGCCTCCTTTCAAGAGGCTCGGAAGCCTCCTTTCAAGAGGCTCGGAAGCCTCCTTCCAAGAAGCTCGGAAGCCTCATTTGTAGAGGTTTGGAAACCTCCTTTGTAGAGGTTTGGAAACCTCCTTTTAAGAGGTTTTGATACCTCTTTTTAGGAGGTTTGGAAACCCCCTTTTAAGAGGTTTGGAAACCTCCTTTCAAGAGGTTTGGAAACCTCCTTTCAAGAGGCTTGGAAACCTTCTTTCAAGAGGATTGGAAACCTTCTTTCATGAGGCTTGGAAACCTCCTTTCAAGAGGCTTTAAAACCTCCTTTCAGGAGGCATGAAACCCCTTCTTTCAAGAGGTATTGAAGCCTTCTTTCGAGAGGCTTGGAAGGCTCCTTTTGAGTGGCTCGGAAGCCTCCAAAGGTCATCAAAGTCTCCTTTCAAGAGGTATTGAAGCCTTCTTTCAAGAGGCTCGGAAGCCTCCTTTCAAGAGGCTCGGAAGCCTCCTTTCAAGAGGCTCGGAAGCCTCCTTTCAAGAGGCTCGGAAGCCTCCTTTCAAGAGGCTCGGAAGCCTCCTTTCAAGAGGCTCGGAAGCCTCCTTTCAAGAGGCTCAGAAGCCTTCTTTCAAGAGGCCTCAGAGCCTCCTTTCAAGAGGCCTCAGAAGCCTCCTTTGTAGAGGCTTTGAAACCTCCTTTCTAAATGCTCGGAAGCCTCCTTTCAAGAGGCTCAGGCCTCCTTTCAAGAGGCTCAGGCCTCCTTTCAAGAGGCTCAGGCCTCCTTTCAAGAGGCTCAGAAGCCTCCTTTCAAGAGGCTCAGGCCTCCTTTCAAGAGGCTCAGAAGCCTTCTTTCAAGAGGCTCAGAAGCCTCCTTTCAAGAGGCTCAGAGCCTCCTTTCAAGAGGCTCGGAAGCCTCTTTTCAAGAGGCCCAAAAGCCTCTTTTCAAGAGGCTCAGAAGCCTCCTTTCAAGAGGCTCCGAAGCCTCTTTCCAAGAGGCTCAGAAGCCTCCTTTCAAGAGGCTCGGAAGCCTCCTTTCAAGAGGCTCGGAAGCCTCCTTTCAAGAGGCTCAGAAGCCTCCTTTCAAGAGGCTCGGAAGCCTTCTTTCAAGAGGCTCGGAAGCCTCCTTTCAAGAGGCTCGGAAGCCTCTTTTCAAGAGGCTCGGAAGCCTTCTTTCAAGAGGCTCGGAAGCCTCTTTTCAAGAGGCTCGGATGCCTCCTTTCAAGAAGCTCGGAAGCCTCATTTGTAGAGGTTTGGAAACCTCCTTTGTAGAGGTTTGGAAACCTCCTTTGTAGAGGTTTGGAAACCTCCTTTTCAGAGGTTTGGAAACCTCCTTTGAAGAGGTTTGGAAATCTCTTTTTAGGAGATTTGGAAACCCCCTTTTAAGAGGTTTGGAAACCTCCTTTCAAGAGGTTTGGAAACCTCCTTTCAAGAGGCTTGGAAACCTTCTTTCAAGAGGATTGGAAACCTTCTTTCATGAGGCTTGGAAACCTCCTTTCAAGAGGCTTGGAAGCTTCCTTTCGAGTGGCTCGGAAGCCTCCAAATGTCATCAAAGTCTTCTTTCAAGAGGTATTGAAGCCTTCTTTCAAGAGGCTCGGAAGCCTCCTTTCAAGAGGCTCGGAAGCCTCCTTTCAAGAGGCTCGGAAGCCTCCTTTCAAGAGGCTCGGAAGCCTCCTTTCAAGAGGCTCGGGGGCCTCCTTTCACGAGGCTTGGAAGCATCCTTTCAAGAGGCTTGAAAGCCTACTTTCAAATGGCTCGGAAGCCTTCTTTCAAGAGGCTCGGAAGCCTCCTTTCAAGAAACTCAGAAGCCTTCTTTCAAGAGGCTCGGAAGCCTCCTTTCAAGAGGCTCCGAAGCCTTCTTTCAAGAGGCTGGGAAGCCTCCTTTCAAGAGGCTCGGAAGCCTTCTTTCAAGAGGCTCGGAAGCTTCCTTTCAAGATGCTCGGAAGCCTTCTTTCAAGAGGCTCGGATGCCTCCTTTCAAGAGGCTCGGAAGCCTTCTTTGTAGAGGTTTGGAAATCTCCTTTTAAGAGGTTTGGAAACCTCCTTTTCAGAGGTTTGGAAACCTCCTTTTAGGAGGTTTGGAAACCTTCTTTTAAGAGGTTTGGAAACCTCTTTTCAAGAGGTTTGGAAACCTCTTTTCAAGAGGCTTTAAAACCTCCTTTCAGGAGGCATGAAAGCCTTCTTTCAAGAGGTATTGAAGCCTTCTTTCAAGATGCTCGGAAGGCTCCTTTTGAGTGGCTCGGAAGCCTCCAAAGGTCATCAAAGTCTTATAGAAAGCTTGATGTGTAAATTTAATTTGAATAGCAAAGTTTCACAGAATAACGAAGATTTCATACAACATTTTGAAGAGCCATATATTGAGTTAATTTTCAGGTCCGTTTTCCCTATATCTTATGAGGCTATTTTCATTTACAACAAAAAACAATGACCTCAATGAATGTAAAAATTCGAAGGGTTACCTATCAAGGAAAAGGTTGAGAACCGCTGGTCTAGAGGATCTATTTAAAAAATACGCTATAACAATACTACTTTAGTTCTTGGTAAAACAAGGGAGAATCATGTCTCCCAAGGGGTCAAGTTTCCCCACCTTCCCCTACTGTATAAAGATTAAGTTTAAAAAAAAAACTTGAAATCGACAGGTCTTCTGCTTGCATGACTGTATACCAATTTATAAATTGTGACGTATAACACCTTCAATGAAATGGTGATATGCCAATAAGAGCAGCAAGTTAAATGGCTTGCGAAGTTTCAGAGCGATTATTTTTCCAAGATCCGTAATTTTATTTCCGCTATGAACAAAGCATCATCCGATGGATACATAAAGCTTTATAAAAAAACTTGGTCAATAGTTTCAAAATAGTTGAAAATAGTGACTTTTTGCGAGAAAAAGTGACTTTAGTGACTTGAGGTCGAAAAAAGAGACTTTTTAGTGACTAGCCCGAAAGTGACCAAGTCACTAAAAAGTGACCCGCTATCAGGCCTGTGAATTGGATGCAAAGCGGAAAGATGTGAGAATTATAATGCAAACCTAAAATTATATAAGGTTAATTAAGATTACTATTGCAGCTTATTAAAAGAGGTTAAAACCTAGAATCTGGCGTGTATTTAAAAATATAGTTTCTGCCTAAAAGTAACTCAATCTAACATGCAAACTAGACTACAATCTAATGATTTCCCTGTTTATAGCTAGGATACTGTAAGCTATCAAATATGTAATCTAGAACTTCCGATTAACTAAAATATATTTACAGTTTAAAGCTGTACTACAATCTACCTAGCGTGTTTGGTCCTGCTGAGAATCCGGTGTCTGGTTCCCCTTCATACTACCCGCCAACTTCGCTTATCGTCGCTTTCGCATATCTCACATTATAGGATCCCTAGTACTACCCATTGTTTTCACGTTAGCGAGAGAAGAAACCAGAAGAACGCGTCCGCCATGTACGATAGAAGAATAAAAACTGAAATCATCCTTTCTAGAAGAAGTAAAATTTATCCAAAACAAAGTATTCTTAAATAACACAAAATTAAGTACTATGCATATAACTTAATTTTGAGTGGTGGCACTTTTCTGACAAGATGGGTGAAAACGACATAATTTTGGATTGTTTCGGTTTTCCGTGTAAACATTTAAACAATCTGCAAAAGTTTTCCTGGCAAAAGCTTTACTTTCCACCTGCAATATAAGACGGATAATCGTCGAAGGGGACTCTTGTTTTTGCCATATGTCCTTAATACAGGTCTAATGGCTGCTGACATACTTCCCACCTAAATTCTACAAGCAGAATACAAAAATAAAAAAATTCTCAGGCGAATAAATTACGAATTTCTAAGTATAAAGCACTGATAAGAAAAGATATTTCATGTTAACTATCCAACAGACAACGCCTCTGTTCGGAGCACGCCTTATGTGCCTGTTATAATAATGTACACATTGCGATACAGTTATTCCCCCGCGTAGGTACCTATACATTCGTTCACTGACTGGGCTCTACCCAGCCGGAGTTTGAGTCATCATTTTTAATGGATCATGGCTGGTAATTGAACTGAACCAAACTGAACTGTTTCTTCATTTGATAATAATCTATTTTGATAATTCTACAAGCTACCAGTGCTGGTGTTAGCAATTACAATTTTTTGACTTATGACTTTGCCCTAATTCAAGGGACAAGAATTGAAAATTATTTTGCGTTGCAAAATTTGTCGACTTGCGATAAGCATCAGTTTCCTAAATGGATTGTCTGTAACGACCGTAGCAATAAATATTGCGCCCCCGCACCCATAGCAGCAGTGTAACATACTGAGTAACATCGCAGTATGAGATAAACAAACATTCGTTGTGCAAAAATCCCCCTCCTACAACAATAATAATTGCAGGGCTAGTGTCAATTGATAATGATTCCGATTAGAAGGACAGAGGAACAGAACTATTATGTGTTTATATTATTTAATCCGATCGAAAATCTTGCATTATTACTATGCAACTATTTTTATGCCATTTTTAATATTCTGAGTATTTATTTAAAATACAAGCGTATGTACTCTTATCGTCTTTTAATCCAAATACGATAATATTATCTGGAATGTAATTGTTGATTTTTTTTTTTTCATTTTTCAAGCTTCCTTGACCTAATTAAAATGGCACTGACCTAAACTGCCCATAAATTTATAACAGTCCCATATAGATAGGAAATCAAGCAAACATGGGACTGTTATAAAGTTATGGGCAGCAAAAGTATAAGAATGAAAACTTACAAAAATATTCTATATTTTAGAAAACTAGAAATCACTTAATACATACATATTTCAAATGACTTTCTACCTTCAGGAGACTTCTCACTCGAAAAACGTTATAACGCCCTTGAAAATGACTCGCCAACAGCCCCGCAAAATGTATGATGGCAATCGTCTGACGACGGAAGAATGGAACTTACGTGTCTTTTCTCGGTCGCTTTTGCTTGCAATATTGTATACTTATATATACACAAAGTGCACAGCAGCAGCAGCAAACAGCACCGCTCGGCTGCTTCCCACTTCCAGTCAGCTTCCTATTCTGCGGTCTCGCACTTCACACGCACACCTGCCAGCTGCAGTTGCTGATCTCGCCTATTCCCAATATTCCACACACAAAACACACAACGGAGAACACAAAAATAACTGCACTCTTCCTGCACTTCCTCCCGCAGGCTGCTCCGCACTTCGGCCAACCAACCAATCGACCGTGAATCGAGCCGTCAGTGCGTTGTTCTTAAGGAAATTTGCACAACTTTTATTTTTTTTTATCGCGGACACCTCTTGAAGTTGCTTGACTGGCTATTCGACTATTCTGTTACTTCCACTGTTTCGTGGCCTGTGACGAGGATGGCCTTGTCGTCTCGTTGACTTTATGGAGAAACTGATCCAGCAAAATTTTCACAACCTCATCTTGAGATTTTCCACACCTTTCACGATCGCCATCTGCAAATTTTCACTTTTTCCACAAAGCCCTCACCCTCACGTACCCAGTCACGCGCAATTTTGATCGATTAGGACAACAATTACGCGGATAATGTGATTTTTAGATTTCACTGCCAAACCTCGATGGAGGAAAACGATTACGTCTCATATCTTTTTTTCACGATTCCCGTTCTCCTACTCTTGTTGGTGTCTCGAACAAACTGGTTGTGATGCTCTGCTCGCAAAATCCTCCGCAACGCAACCGCTGACCGTTTCTGTTTTTCTTCGTCAGATTATTTTTCTTTGTTGAACTGTCAAAATGCGTGGCACGCTCATTTGAATCTACTCAAAAGTGAGTCAAATTCGACTCACTTTGGAAAAAAGTGGAACAGCTCACTTTTGAGTAACCGTATGTTTACTCACTTACGAGTAATGCAGCAATATGTCAAAATTAGAGTAAGACTTACTCACTTTTATTCTGCTGAAAGTGAGTAGATCTTACTCACTTTTGAAAATGTTTTGCGCTTGGCAATGGAATGGAATTTGATTTTAATAAACGGAATAACTTTTCGCCTAGCTCAAATCATTTATTAATATAACTGTAGTGACATGTACCAGTACATAATGCTAAGAGTTTACATAAGAAATATAGTTGGTAGACGATAAATTCATCATCATTCGGGCACTGAGTGATTTCGTTCTCGATCAATTCATTTTCTTCGTCACCAAGGAACGATTTGACCGGGAGCATCTTCTTCCAATTCTGCGTACGCCTAAAAATAAGAAACGAGAGGAAATTATAATAAACTCAAAACATTTATCGGAACTAAACGTTCTAACCTTTATCATTACTTTGTGCTTGTTGCTTAGCTTGGTTGAGACTCGGGATCTGGATTTTCACGTGAACACAATAGCTAACGCTGTTGACCCGTGAAAGGCCCTTGACGGGTGCGCGAAGATGTGACCGGCACCACCTGGATTGTCTGATCTTCGTAGACGCCCTGCACCTTCTGTACCACCGACGACCGTTTGTGAGGGGAAAATGTTTCCATCGGTGTGTACATCGATACCGTCTTGGCGGAAGTAGCGATTCTTATCTGCGCTGTAAATTAAAAAATATATATTTATTTTCATAACGCATTTATTGATACAATGGGTTCAACGCATGGGGCCCTCCTTAGCCGTGCAGTAAAATGCGCGGCTACAAAGCAAGACCATGCTGAGGGTGGCTGGGTTCGATTCCCGGTGCCGGTCTAGGCAATTTTCGGATTGGAAATTGTCTCGACTTCCCTGGGCATAAAAGTATCATCGTGCTAGCCTCATGATATACAAATGCAAAAATGGTAACTTGGCTTAGAAACATCGCAGTTAATAACTGTGGAAGTGCTTAATGAACACTAAGCTGTGAGGCGGCTCTGTCCCAGTGTGGGGATGTAATGCCAATAAGAAGAAGAAGAAGGGTTCAACGCATTTGTTTCATTATGCCTCAAACGATTTACAAACTCGATATAATTGTCGGTTGCTTTTACTAACATGCGTACTCAAATCTCAGCTCAGTAGGTACTTAAAGGGCTCATTCACAAATTACATAACGCAAAAAAGCACAGATTTGAACCCCCACCCACCCTTCCGTGACTTGTTTGTAACATTTCCTTTATACCCACCCATCCCATCTGTGACGCATAACGCCTTACCAAAATTTCACAAAAATGATAAAATGGTATTTTTAGCGGACTCTTCCTTAACTTTCTTCATGGTACATAATAATACTGTCAAATTTGAATTTAATTAGAAATTTCGTTTTTTATATTATTTTATTATCTTAAATGTTACCCGTAACAGAACTAAACAAACCCACCCACCCCCTAGACAAACCGTAACATTTTGTAACGCAATACTGTGTACCCACCCACCCCTTAATGCGTTATGTAATTTGTGAATGAGCCCTAAAAACTTACTTGAATGTAATGAATAGTTCTTTGTTTCGTATCGCCTGTTCTAAACGCTGGCTGACATTGGAACGATTACATGCTATCGCTCAATCGTCTGCTCTTTGAAAGCTTGGTGCCCGGTTCATATCGTGATCCGGAAGATTTGGGGCATGAATCCACCACAATAACGTCCATGTCTTTTTTGACACCGCGGGCATGGGAAAAGGTCAAGTTCATCATTGATTCCTAGGCACCTGGAAAGCCATATCGCGAATCTGAGAAATCAAGGAATCTGGAATAGAATCCTCCGTTGCCAAAAATTTTAAGGAACAGCTCCTTACCATAAGATATTTGATCGTGCTGCGAAACTGCCAGTTCTGCGAGAATCCTTGCTGGTCATGTCCAGCCGGATCACCACCGCCAGGTCTGTCCATCTGCGCCAATGTCTGTCCATAAATAAATATCGTATTCACGTCCGGAACATTTCAGTTATCACAAAATACACTTTATAAAAGCACGAGAAATTTTTTCAAACAGTTCGACAGTTGAGACAATTAATTACGCAAAAGTGAGTAAAAGATTAAATTATGGGAAGTGAGTGAAAATTGACTCACCTGCTAAATATAATGTTACTCACTTTTTGACATTTTCATTAAAATTCAAAAGTGAGTCATTTTGACTCACTTTTGAGTAGATTTAAATGAGCGTGGGAGGGTAACACTCAATGTTATGGATTTTATACAGGTTCGGGCGAGAGAGCGCAAACGTGTTCGTGAAATGTCGGAATCAGTAACAGTGTTCGTTTCGCACGACGACGGCGGTGGCTCGGGTGTCGGAAACAAAAGAACGGTGACGTCAAACTCACACCTCATGAATGAAATTTGGTGTGAGTTTGACGTCAGCAATCAGCTGATCAGAAATGTTTACACTTTTTGAGCTACTAATACGAACAAAAGGCACGCTCAACCGGACCTGTATAAAATAAATGACATTGACTCTCTCCGACAGGGTAATTTACACCGCAAAAAGAACATCAAGTTCAATACAAAATTTTCAAAACGACGTATTGCGAGAAAAGAGAAAAATTCTAATTCTGCGGAGCAAAAAAGAAGAAGCAGACTGAGTGTCGGAAACTTCAAAATGGAATGCACTGTACGAAAAGTGTTAATATTTCTTGATATCAAGAAAGTTCGAGAAATCTAAAATGTTTCAAAATTACATAAATATATGACAAAATACCTTTAAAGTAACATAAAACTTGTTTTAAAAATATAGCGGCATGTAACACTCGATTAAAGTTGCATATTCTCGTTGATTTTAATAATCAACATTCACACCGAAAAAATAAACCAAAAATTTTTACCGTGCAACAAGTGATTTGACGTTTGCGGAACAGCTTTCCGACAGTCGACCGTCGGACCCCAGTTCGAATTTTTCAATCTTCTCGTAATATCTGCTTTTGTGAACAAAGATTCAAACGTCGATTTGACGAATCAATAGAGGTATTGTCGAGCACTCACAAAAAACACCGCATTATATTCATGAGTTTACACATGGATTTTTGCAATGGGGGTAACGAAATGAATTCCATATTTTCGACACATATATTCCATGCGCCCACATGTATTGCATGCACGTTTACACATACTTTCCATGTGGGTCATAGTATCCATGTGTGAATTTGTATGCAAATAAGTATGTGTCGACGCATGATATGCATATTTCAAAATACATGGATTTTTGCCATAAAGTATGTGTCGATTTTCCTGAGTGAGGGTATTGTGGATTTATTCTATCCGGAATAAATTTATACCGCTTTTTATACCGAAGTTGGATTTTTCTCCAGATGCTGGCAACTTTCCCAACTTCGGAAGTAATGCGCTGGATTCGCCTAAAGATGCGCATAACAACGCATCAATTAGTTTGACAAATAAACCTTCGGAAGAAAGTTCGACTATACTTGACCAATGGATTCAAAGGTCGGTTCACTTGCCTATTTCAAACGTTCCCTTTTCCAGCAAAGTTTGCCAAACTCATTAAATGATTGGTGTACATGGAAGAAATAAACTACCCAATAGTAAGTTCAATTCACTAACCTCGAACATCCGTACGGGAAGCCAAAATTGAGTATTGTCAGATTTTCTGGATATGATACACTGCGCGGCGTTTGTAGTGTTCTCAAATAATAACTCACTAAGAAGAAACGAGAAAGGCACTATTACCGCTAGGTGGATTAAACTGGGTTTTCGTCTATTCATTTATCAAATTAATGTTGTGTTTTTGTTTGTTTTCGTCAGCACAGGCCTGTTGAAGACTTTCGATTAAGTAGTGGCCACCATGGCTGTTTGAGAATATCTTTTTGCCTTTCTCGAACAACAAAGTTGTACCGAAAGGCTATATAGGACTACTCCAAAAAACAACTTTTGATAGAAGGCCCGGAGACCCATAGCGTTATATACCGATCGACTCAGTTCGACGAATCGAGGTGATGTCTGTATGTGTGTGTATGTGTACAAATTTTGTAGACACACTTTTTGGAACTTAGCATTACCCGATTTACTCGCAACAAGTTGCATTCGATGGAAAATGCGGTCCCATTGTTTGCTATTGGAAATTGGCCCGATCGGACATTGCGTTTCGGAATTATTGAAAAATCATTGTTTTTTCCCAAAGGTCCCTCCTTGGAAAAAAAATTCAAAATCGAAAAAAAAAATTCCAAGAATGGGGGGAATGTATAGTAATTAATGCAAAAACATGAACAATAATAGAAAATATGCGATCTATTCCCCTAAAGTGCTTTTTGACCTTTCTTATGTGATTTTTTCAGTACAGTTTACGGTGGATTAATCTGGGTTTTGTTCTATATTATTTATGTATACCTGGATAAAACAGTACCATCACTCACAAAAAACTCCGCATTACATTCATGGAGTTAACACATGGATTTTTGCAATAGGGGTAGCGAAATGGATTTCATGTTTTCGACACATATATTCCATGCGCCAAACATGCATTACATGAGTGTTCCCACATACTATCCATGTGGGTCATAGTATCCATGTGTGAATTTGTATGCAATTAAGTATGTGCCGACGCATGATATGCATATTTCAAAATACATGGATTTTTGCCATAAAGTATGTGTCGATTTACCTGAGTGAAGGCTCAATAGTGTAAAACTGTAAACATTTGAATTACCATATGCTCTACGATATACAAAAGGATTTATTGTTTCTTGATGGTAGGAAATAATTACCGAACTGTCAAATTCTAACTGAAAGTTAAACCACAGATAACAGATATTTAGGCTGGCATCCGATACGTGTGTAAACATCCGCAACCGTAAATTCAAATGTGTTTTAAATTGGGGAAGGGTTTGGCAATCGTTTAGAGGTGGCACAAAAGATCATTGTTATGGAAAACGCTGCCCGAATGCGGCTGTCACAGACAAACAGACGTAACAGCTTGAACATTTTGCTGAAAAATCCATCGCTAAACTTCTCTACCTCCACCTTGCGAGCATGTTACACGAAACAATGTTTCGTATGACATTGTCACCAGAAGGCGCTAGAGTGAAATGTCAAACTCGAATGATTACGACGGTAGCGCCTCTAGTTGTGAAAGGCGTAATCAATCAAATTCAAATTGATCGTTGAAGTCATGGTCGATGGTAATTTCTCTAGTGTTACGTCTGTTTGTCTGTGCGACTGTCATCCGCATTGGCTGCGTTCGACGGTTGCTAATCAGCTGCATCCGTATGTATTTCCGCAATCTGTTGATTAGATGGCAGTAGTAAAATTTGTTCTAGCCTAAATATCTGTTATCTGTGGTTAAACCAATCGGTGGAATGGTTCATAGCCTGAGACAAACGCGAGATACAATTTTTGACCGGCTATTTTATTTCCTATTCGGGAATGCTGTTTGAGCGGTGTAAATAAATGATTCGGTGCACCGAACCGACCGGACCCATGGTAGTCCGACAGTTTTATTCAAAAATATTTTATTTTCGGACCCCTCGGTTGACGTTAAACCGCATCAATCTCTTCTTCTTCAATGGATCTACATTCCAACTGGAACTTGGCCTGCTTTTTCAACCTCTATTTTCCTCAGCTATTGATTGAAAGCCCGTCATTGCATGGGTATGTATCTTGTGTGGCAAAGTACAATGGATAAACTATGCCCAGGGTGTCGAGAAAGTTCCAACCCGAAAACATTTTATAGACCGGACCAAAAATCGAACTCGCCATCTCCGGATTGGCAATCTTACGCCTTTGCTAGCAAGGCTACTGGCGTCCCCTGACAGATCGCATCAAAATATTAAATAATAAAAAAATATTAAGAAGAAGATAATCAAAACCGAAAAAACCTAACAAAAAAAAATCTATTCAAAGGAATTTGATTTAAATGGCCTAAAATGACGGTACTTGTCATAGTTCGAAAATTATGAGTGTCCATTATGAACTAAGTGAGTAAAATGCAGACTAAGGTGCGTGTTGTGTAGTAATTAAATTAAGCATCGACAAACCTCGGCGAGAACTGCATTTCTTCTGAGCTGGTGTGGCTACCGAAACTTCAATCAAACTGAAGCGAAAGTCAGATCGACCTATCAGCATGAACAAAATACTGCTAATGCTGATCATCGCCAGCGGGTTCCTGCTCATAATCTACGCCAACAGCAGTATCTTCAACCGGCGGAATATTCTGATGATTTTCCAAAAGTCGGAAAACTATGGCAGCGGAGTCGATCATCCGGAAGGGTTAGATAACAATGTGTTGGCTGGCGGGGGAGGAACAGTGGCGAAGGTGGCACACTTGATAGGCGGTGGTGGTGCCCGTTTCGGGGAGCTGAAGCGAGTCAAGTACGTTCCGAAAGAGAACAATGCCACCGAGTATAATATCTTCGTAATCTACACGAAGGAGAGTCAGAACTCGAATCTGAGAGACAAGTTCGAACTGTTTCTGAAGAGTTTGCTGAAGTACACGACTATTCCGATACATCTGCATGTGATTACGGACGAGCAGAGCGAAACGTCAGCTGAGGAGCTGATCCGGGAGCAGATCGCTCATTACCGGAAGGTGGTCTTTTACACCTTGTACGATGTGAAGGATTGCGCGGAGAAAACGAGCGATATCGTGAAGAATATGCTGCCTTTGTTCAATTATAAGACCGGTGAGTTAGACGAATAACAATCTATTGGGGATCTAATTTTTCTCACGTTTTAAAGCGATTTAAGTTCAATCAATTTAATAAACAATATCATAAAAGCTATTCAACTAACATAAATAAATTAATTTTTAATAGCCATATCTCATATTTGAAACCTGTTTATTACAAATCTGCTTTTTCTCCACTTTATAGGAAGCTACTACAGTGACGCTTTGTTCTTAATATCGCTCGGATTGCACCGGATCGTTGATGTCAACATGAAGCGAGCAATCATCATCGACTGTGATGTTGTGTTTCGATCGTCGGTGAAAGACCTCTTCGATGAGTTCAAACGTTTCGGGTCCGATCACCTGTTTGGCCTAGCGCCGGAATTGACACCGGTTTATCTGCACATCTTGTTCAAATATCGTGCACAGAACCCACACACCCTGTTCGGAACTCCGTACTATATGAACAAAACCGCCATCGGAAATTCCGTGGGCGGTTTCTTCAGTCGAACGGCGAAGAAAACCAAACATGGTTATCCGGGGCTCAACTCCGGGGTCGTAATGCTCCGGCTGGACCGCATCCGACAATCGCGGCTGTACGAGGAAATCATCAAGCAGGAAACGGTGAAAAATATGGTGGAGAAGTACTCCTTCAAGGGTCACCTGGGCGATCAGGATTTCTACACGCTGATGGGATTCGAGTTTCCGGGACTGATCTACCGGTTGGATTGCGTTTGGAATCGCCAACTGTGCACCTGGTGGAAGGAGAACGGCTACGGTAAGGTATTCGATAGCTATTTCCACTGTGAGGGGGCGATAAAATTGTATCACGGAAATTGCAATACGCGGGTGCCGGAGTGAATTTGGGGGCACGTATTTTCGCGCATTTTACTTCTCCATGATTTTGCTACTTTTCATCGGGTGTCGGTGTTTCTGAAGCTAATCTGCTGGCTTCTTTTTTGAACCGAAGTTTCTATTCCCAAAAAAGGTTCAAAGATTGAGGCAGTTTTAGTCGATGTTGTAATTTTTGTAATGGTTGGTTGTATGATTCACTGTTCTGAAGAACATACGAAATCTCATTTAAAAAATTGCAGTTGGAAATAATGTGTTTTTTGGGCCACCTATTTTTGACCTGCATCAAATTTTGTTTCACTTCGCATGGTTGAAGTTTGGATTAGGTGTTTACATTAGGTGCTCGGCTGTTTAGTTTACCATATGAGTCTTCTTCTTCTCATTGGCATTACATCCCCACACTGGGACAGAGCCGCCTCGCAGCTTAGTGTTCATTAAGCACTTCCACAGTTATTAACTGCGAGGTTCCTAAGCCAAGTTACCATTTTTGCATTCGTATATCATGAGGCTAACACGATGATACTTTTATGCCCAGGGAAGTCGAGACAATTTCCAATCCGAAAATTGCCTAGACCGGCACCGGGAATCGAACCCAGCCACCCTCAGTATGGTCTTGCTTTGTAGCCGCGCGTCTTACCGCACGGCTAAGGAGGGCCCCCCCATATGAGTACTGTTTCCAAAATCAGGAAAACTTTTTGAAAATATTTATTTCTGTGAATTTTGAAAACAATTTCGGGAGCACTGACCTCTCATGGGAAAGTAACATAACCCTTGCCATATCCTTGCAGGAATTTTTGTTTGTCTCAATTTTAAACTCACTCATATCTCTATGCTATCGTCCATGACACTAATAATAAAGAAAGGCAATAAGAATCAAATATATCCCCTAAGGAACGCTTCCAGAGCTATTTGTAAGGTTAGATCGTTTTGGCTGCAATTTTACCGCTACTATGCGTACCTACATTTTCCTTTAAAAAAGACAAAAAACATTCCACTTTTGTGATCTCATTTTTTAAAAATGATCTGTTTTAATTTTAACTCGTACTTTCATGTTAGCGTTAAGTTGAATACTAGTTTTAAATCAGAATTAAGTTTACTTTCGAAACATCATGTTTCTAACGCCAACTTCCAACTCTGTTGCAATATCTGATGAATCTGTATCGAACTGCAATTCTAGCGCATTGATTTTGAGAAAATCTATTAGAAATTTTATTCTCGTTTTCGTACTTTGATAAGTGTTACTTATTTTGAATGATTTTATTAGGATTTAGTTTTAACGATTACGACAGCCGATATACGTACCTACGTGTGTAGATTGTGAAATAAAGGCGTAATAAAAATTAGCAAGTAAGGGAGTCCGACCCATGTAGTTTCGTTCAACTGCTAAAGCATGTTGATCGTTGTTAATAGTTGGACGTTGTATAACAATATAATCGACTGCAATTAGGATTTGATTTCACGAAGTTTACTCTAGTGCTGATAAATTAGAATAATATTAAGGCAATTATATGCCGACGAACGAATATATGCAGAAGGAATTGAATATAGTTTTCTTTTTGAAAAATAGATTAGTAATGTGACGTTTTAGTTCCGATGACATGCCTTGTATTACTTACTGTTTAATACCAGACTAAGGCCAGAGTGGCCTGTGCAATACATAAAAGTGCGGTCCATGGCTGCACTTCGCAAACCACGGAGGGTCCGCAAATCGTCCTACACCTGATCTTGCCCGCTGTGTAACTCGCCTTCTTATTCCCGTCGGATCGTTGTGGAGAACCATTCTCACCGGTTTACTGTCCGACATTCTGGCTACGTGCCCGGCCCACCGCAGTCTTCTGATTTTCGCGTTGTGTACGATGGATGGTTCTTGTTATGAACAGATGAAAAAGTAGTATCCCACGATATCCCTTATTTGGTAGTAACCGTTTATCCTAGTAACCATGTTTAGAGATAGTAAACGGAATAATAAAACTTTTCATTAGTTCTTCAAACTACAGCCAATACGGACGTGTTTTCTTTAACTCTCAAGTGGTTCTGGGCCCAGAGTTATTGGCCATTGTTGGAAGAAAAGATATATCGCTCAGTCGTCAGAATTGTCCGAGAATGGTTCTTCCAATGGATTATGCGAATATTCAAAGCGGTAGGAGTACTAGCAAAAGTGGAACTAGTGGAGGTGATGGTGCAACTACTAGTAGGACTAGTAGAGTTAGTGTGCATTTAATAGCTCCGGTTCGCACGTTCGGAAACGCAGTTACAGGGTTGTTACGACTACGCGGATTTCGCAATTTTCGCGTATTTCGCGGTTTTCGCGGATTTGGCGCGGATTTACATACCGATTTGAAGACTGCGCGCGGATTTAGTTTTAGGTGAAAATTAACTAAAAAATCTGAATGTAATGCATGGAGCTTCCTTTCTATAGTAAAATAATGTTGAGAATAAACTTTACGTTTGAAGTCCATACTTCCACAAATTTTCGGACATTTCCAAGTCCTTATTGAATGTCATGCATTACACTTTTGTTCAATCGTTCAACAAGTATTATAAGAGGATTCTCGTCACTTTTGGTCATTAATTATTGATTCCTAAAATCCATTTTTTTATCTCATCAAATCTTCCATCCCAAAGTTTCTTCTCTTGTAGGATTGAAGGTTTTATATTGCTTTCATAGCATTTCTTTAGAATGAATCAGAGTATATACAACAATTGAAAAACAAAAATGTTCTTTGATTTGATGCAGATGCCTTACTATAACAAGAATTTTCGCAGTGATAGAGGAGGAATTTTGTTCAGCAATTGAAAGGTCAATTTCCACAGATATTTTCGGATCCACCAGGAAATCCACAAGACTTGTTAAGAAATTTTTGCGTTATTTTCGGATAACTATTATATAAGTTTTTTCTTCGAAATTCCAGCTTGGAGAGTATTTTTGCAGAATTTTGTTATGATAAATTGTAAACATTTTTTTTGAGAGATTCATAGAGCAATTTTCACGGCAATTCCTGTAGCGATAACAACAGACAAAATTTAAAAGTTCCGCTTTGAATTTACGGGAGAACTCCCGGAAGTTCTTGTGTTTTTACCAACGTATTTCTGTAAAAAAATCCAGAGCGATTTCAACAGGAATTCATTGATGGATTCTCGCATGTATTGTCGTAAAAAATCCTGCGGATTATTCTGGATAAATTCCTCCAGATTAAATTTATGAAAAAGTATTCGAATGAATTTTTGCATAAATTCTACCGCAGCAATTTCCAGACAAACTTCCACAGGAACCCGGAGAAAATTTGTGCAGATATCCTTGGAGATTTCCAATGAAATTCAAGTACTACTGACACAGGAGTTCCTGCTACATTTTTCAGTAGAATTTCTGTAAATAACCCTTAGAGAAATTTCTGCAAAAAATCTTGTTGGACTTCCGCATGACAACTTTCTTCAGGAGAGTTTTATGTTTTAGAAAATAGAACATTCAACGAAACCTGAGCAAATATGTTAGGTTTCAATTTTTGTGTGTGTCTTTATTAGGGAGACTTTCAGCCCGAGGCTGGCTCGTCTCCGATTTACATGATCTTTTTACCTAATCTCTACGCAAGTTTGTGTTATGAACAAAAATTACAACAAAATAGCAAACATCCTGCTTTAGGTTTACTTAGCCTTGCTACTAGAATGGTTGTAATAATAACTGCGATATTATTTGTTCAATTTGATACAAACATGTAGCTTAAAAACATATTTAAAGAAATGAATAATATTGCATAATACGCACTTCAAAAGAAAACGTTCAGAAAATTGTGATAATTGTGATACATTATAAAAATATGATATTTCGCGCGTTTGGGCCAGAATTTACCCCTTAATCGCGCGGATTTGGCACGAATTAAATTTCATAACGCGCGGAAATGGCGCGGATTTGATTTTGGTCGGCGCGGATTTGGCGCGGAAAATATTTCAGGTTCTCCGGAACAACCCTGCAGTTAGTCTACCGGCAATGGAGAAACTAAAGGGACGACAGAATTATGCTTCCTGGTCTTTTGCGATGAAAATGATCTTGATCCGTGAAGGAACTTGGAGAGCGGTAAAACCAATAGATGTTCAGAACGTTGATCAAGACATGTGTGAGCGAGCTTTAGCGACCATTTGTTCTAGGAGAAACGTAACTTCAGCTTGGTAAGAACAGCGAAGACAGCAAAAGAAGCTTGGGACAAGTTACAGCAAGCATTTCAAGATAACGGATTAATAAGCAGGTTTAGACTACTGGATAAGCTGACATCAATCAAGTTGGACGAATGCGAAAGTGTTGAAGATTACGTGGTTCAGTTAGTGACAACAGCGAATGATTTAAGCAAAATCGGCTTCGAAGTTAATGATCAATGGCTCGCGTCTTTATTGTTACCAGAGTACTATAATCCAATGATTATGGGATTGCAAGCATCCGGTATCAATCTCACAGCTGATGTGGTAAAATCAAAATCATTCAAGATGTGAAATGGCCGTTGAAGAATTGCGGTACTGGTGGAGCTCTTTATACGGAATCACAACCGAAATACTTGAAAAGCAACCAGAAAAATGGAGTCTGTTTTACATGTAACAAGCCGGGGAATGTTGCAGCAAGGTGTCCACAAAGGTCTACATTTACATCGAAATCCAAAGCAAAGGCATTGTGTGCATCATGGGCGATTGATGATTGCTTCATAGACGGTCAGAAGATAGTTTCGTAAAGCAAATAGATTGGGTACATCCTATCGATACAGCAAGTGGTCAATGCATCAATTCTATTGCAAAAGGAACAGTGAATTTGGAATTAGAGAAAGGGCCAATTCAAGTTGAAGATGTATTGATGGTTCCAGAGTTGTCAGCAAATCTTTTATCCATCAGCAAAATTTGTGAAAAAAAAAATATGACGGTATTATTCAATTCCGATGGTTTTCGCAACGTACGAGACGAAAATGGTGAAGAATTCGTTACTGGAATTCAAGAGAATGGTATGTATAGGCTGCTCACGAAACGATCTCAGAAAGCATTTATAGTTAATCCTAGTAACCATGTTTAGAGTTAAGCAGGAGGTCGGGGGTTCAATCCCAGGCTCGTCCCTTTACTATTTTGTATTTTTATCGTAGTTATTTCTGTGGTTCACGTTATACCAAAACGATTCCTACTGTTATAACCTTCTACACTATCCCAAAACCTCCCGTGGCACCTATGAGAGGTCCTAGAGTTCTCTGCATCTTTCTTAAGTAGGTGTCCAACTAACCATCCTTCCCCTTCCTCAGCATTCGCAAGGACGTGGCCAGGACAGATTTCGACCATTGGAGGGTGCATTGATTCCATCTAAGAGATAGTGATTAGTCCCAAATCAATATCTGTGGTAACGGATGAAAGTGATGCTACTCTCATACAATAGTCTTGGCTTGTACCACCTACGAATTTGTGCGAACTGCTAAATGCTAATGCTAATGCTAATTCTAGTAACCATGTTTAGAGTTAGTAAACAGAATAATAAAACTTTTCATTAGTTCTTCAAACTACAGCCAATACGGACGTGCCGATGCAACTCGTGGTTCATTCGCCTCCTCCATGTACCGTCTGTCATCTGCACGGCCCCATAGATGGTACGCAGCACTTTCCAGGTCCCGATCGATTGTATCATATGCGGCTTTGAAGTCGATAAATAGATGATGTGTGGGCACGTTGTATTCGTGACATTTATGCAATACGTACGGAGAACACCTGATCTGTGGTAGAGCGTTAACCCATAAAACCCGCCTGGTACTGCCCCACGAACACTCTTGCAATTGGTGTTAGACGACGGCATAAAATTTTGGAAAGTACCTTGTAGGCGGCGTTTAGCAATGTGATTGCGCGGTAGTTGCTACAATCCAGCTTATCGCCCTTTTAGATGGGACACACGACACCTTCCATTCACTCCTGCGGTAAAACCTCAGGAGCACTGCGTGATGTTCCGAAAGTGAACAATGAGATCGATCCTCCTTCACAAGATCTTAAAAGGGTTATTCATAAGTAACTATGAAGATAGAGCTGTCGCATGATACGTTTTGGTCTACAAACGGAGAAGTACATTCCTACAGGTTTCCTCGAAGCACCCCATGAGGTTCCGAGAGTGGCCAATGTGACTTTCACCCTTCAGGAAGACTTCAGAAGTTTGTTAATGAGAAACCATGAAAATAAGCTGCCGCATGACACGTTTTTACCTAAAATTGAAAATGTCCATACCTACAGGTTCCGTCGGGACAGACTGTGATGTTCCGGTAATGACAAACAATTTCTTCTACACTTTACAGACTTACCAGAAAATTATTTGTGGAAAATCATGAAGAATGAGTTGTCGCACGACACTTAAATCGGAAATGTCCCCTTCTACAGTTTCCCCGGTGATATTCCGGAAGTGGCCAATGAGCTCTTTTACACTTTACAGACTTCCCAGAAATTTATTAGTGAACATTCATGATGATAGAGCTGGGGCATGATTTATTTTAGTCTAAAGTCGGAAATGTCCGATTCTACAGGTTCCCCTGGGGCATCACGTAATATTCCGGTAGTAGCCAGTAAGTTTAATATTTTTTTATGGAATCACCAGAGGATTATTCATGAGAAATCATGACGACAGAGTAGTCGCAGGACATGTTTTGGTCAACAAATAAAATTTTCCATTACTGCCGGTTCCCCCGTGGCACTCCATGAGCTTCTGGAAGTGGCCAATGAGGTCTTACAGACTTTACAGACGTACCAGAAATTAGAAATTATGAGAAATTATGAAGAAAGAGCCGAGTCGCATGACATGTTTTTTTTTAGTAAAAACTAAAATGTCCCCTCCTACGACTTCCCCGGGGGCATTGTATTTGGGGACATCCTGGAGACGCTCATAAGCACTTAAAAAATCTGAAAAATCACTAATAGAACCGTATTTAGTATAGCTTTGTTTTTAGGTAATGTTTGAGAAGAGTTTCATATAATAAAATAAAGTTTTCACCAAAATACCCCAAATGCCATATCGTAGGTACCCCAACGAAATCTGGAATAACTCCGAAACCATACGGAATCTGGACACCACTCGTGAAGTGGAATCGAAAATAGAATAAAAACTGGACCTTGTCTCATAATTTCAAATTGATCGGTTGAAAGCGAACAGAGTTATGATTTGTTCAATTTCAAAATTTACCTGGTGTTAATTTTTAAGGCAACGTGAGGAGACTTGATCACCCCCTGTTTTATCGAGAACTAAACTAGTTTGGTTCTAGCGTATTTTTTAGAATAGATCCTCTAAACAAATGACCTTTATGTGGTGAGTTATATTTTGGATTGACAACCTTATTTATTCTGCAGGGCGGTTTGTATGTTTTGACCTTTCTAAAAAAAAAATTTATTGGCCATGCAAAATTTGAACAACTTTTCATAACAATGACCAAATGCTTTCGTTTTTTCACAGCACAAAGTTTTAGGATATTTGGATTTGAAGTTATTGCCTCAATATGGGGACACTTGATCCCCCATTAGTCACCCATACAAAAATTTGGCGAAAAATTTCAAAAAAATATAAATCTGTTCTCAGGCTTCTATTTTTTTGTAGATTTGACAGATTTGATGAAGAGTTGGCAGGGAAAATTATTTATTGCGTAGATATCATAAAAGGGGGATAAAGTCTCCCCAAATTTTAAAATTGCATGTGCTATCGAATTCAATAACAAAAATCGTTCATGTATACGCACAGCAATTCGAAAATCTGAGGTCGGCTTTCTAATTTTATCAAAACAAGTTCTTGGAGAGGGATCAATTTCCCCCGAGAATTTCAAAAGTCGATTTTTGACAGCCTTCCAAAAAATCGATTGTGTATCAATAACGACAATAATTTAAGGACTGTCATATATCAGTAAAGTTAAATACTATATTTCTTAGAGAGTCTGTGTGGAAATCGCGTATGTTTATTTATTTTTGGCTGTGATACATCGGGAATCAGAAAAGGGGATCAAGTCTCCCCAGTCTCCCCTATCCAGCTAAAGCAATTTTTTTACTTTACAATATTATTATTATTAGCTTACTCTCCAATATTATTTATTAATCACCGCATCCGTAAAAATTACAAAACAAGTCTCAAGTTTCAAGTCCCCTGATATAGAACTCTTTTTTCACTAATAGGCCTTGTGTTCGGGAGAGTGACGAGCTCGGTTGTCTAGTGGCTACCGCTACTGCCTTATAAACAGGAGGTCTAGGGTTCAATTCCAGACTCGTACATTTCCTACTTTGTATTTCTATCTTAGTTCTTTTTGTGTTTCACGTTCTACCAAAACGATTCTTACTGGCATCTTACGTGACATCTATGAGAGGTCGTAGACTTCTCTGCATATTTCTTAAGCAGGTGTCCAACACACCATCCTTCCTCTTCCTCAGCATTTGCAAGGACGTGGCCAGGACATATCTTGACTATTGGACTGCTTTCATCTAAGAGATAGTGGTTAGTCCCAAATCAATATCTGTGGTAACGGCTGAAAGTGATGCTACTCTCATACAATAGTCTTGATTTGTACCACCTACGAATTTGTGCGAATAGCTCAATGCTAATGCAAAGGCCTTGTGTTCGGGAGTGGGTCAACCTCATTCGAGGACCTGTCCATAAGGATGCCGTTGTATTTTAATGGATTACGTCATTTGTCCAAATTTGCGAAACATGGCGTTTAAAAATCTGTCTTTCATCATCTGCTAACACAAGATTTCCGTTGTTCTGTTCAACGACCGTTCAACGCTTGGTATGGATACGGTAGTCTACGATCACCAAACTTTGAGTTGAAGTCCATTGCTATGGTTTCCCAAACTCCCTTTTGGCGCGAACGCACGTTCCATTGGTGTTGGTTTCTCGGGTCTTCCAAAGGTTGCACATACTTCACAAGATTTAGTCCAATTCTCTGCATCCTTAGATATTCCAGGCTACCAAACGAGTTTTCTCAATATACTTTTGAGTTTATCGGTCATCGGATGACCCAAGTGTGCAACTTTCAAAGTTTTGCTCCGTAAATTAAAGAACAACCTCATGCCAGAATATTTAACAAGCATGATTGTATCTTCTGGTTACTGTTTGACCAGTATTCCATCTTTTGTTGTTGAATTTCTTCCTCAGTAAGGAATCCAGCAGTATTCACCTCCAGCTAGCGAAGCGATTTACCATGACCTAGTGTCTTCTTCAAAGGGTTCATCAATACCGACGTACACTAACCCCACATATATGGGTCACTTTGAAACAATAATTACCCAACTAACATTTAATGTCAATGTAAATGTTATTTCAACTCGTCTATACGGTTTCAAGCTGAATATGTGAGCTATACATATGATCAAGAACTTCTATTCAATTGTTTTACCAGCAAATTTGGCGAATCTATACAGCTGTTTTTGACGTGCCTGCACAACTACTTTACAGCATGTTACACAATTTTTTCCCAATTTTTACTAAACCATTTAGTAATACAATTCGCTTCAATGGCGCTCATTCAAATTTTTTGAATCTGGTAAATAAGTTTTATACAGCCACTGAATTCAATTTGATTAAATATTATTTGAGAGGAGAGTAAATTTATTGTTTTTTGTGAAAACTGAAATATCAATTTTGTCTATAGTCACTCCATTTTGCACATTGGTTAAGGTGAATCGCGTTGGAGTCCAATTAAAATTCTACATAGCGCTTTGAAGGGCACATAACTCGAAAAGTAAACGACAGACATAAACGGAAAGTAGTTTTTCACCTTTGCTCACTTGCAGCATACACGAAAAATGGTTTCCAGATGTGCTAACTGCCTAAATATTCACATTTGTGCGAGCAAAAACGCGAGGTGAGGGATAGCACGGCCATTGTGGCTGCCATTTTGGACGCCGCCGTAACTCACCTTAAATGGAAATGACTCATATTAGTGTGTGGCCCATGATTGTGGGGTACTCAGTGTACAGACGAGATGATGGATCAGCGATGTTATCTCTGCATCGGACATATTCATATATGGGCTGAGTCTTAAAGCCCAGCCATCAGCTCTGGTTAGCGCCTGTTTTGAATCCTCACGTGATCTATTCAGAACCAAAATTAATCCTTGGGCGTCTGTTCGCAGGGTGAAACGTCTTAATCTTCTTAACTTAATCCACTTTAACTGAACCGCGATCGTAAATTTTAAGTAATTGTGTCACGTAGAATCTTTAACTATGTCGTGCGGTGTAATTTCGTGCAACATCAACGACGACCGCTTTTTATGGAAGGTTGAATTTTGTGATAAGAAATACCATGCAACCTGCATCGGTGTACAACGATATCGCGAACATATAATCACCGCATTTATGGTGCCCATGTGCGCCAACTGCCAAGACATCTTACGGAAAGAAGCCGATGTGAGAAAGTTACTTTATCAACAAGAACAACTGGTGGATGCTATTCATGCGCAAACGAACACCAACCACCGCATCGCTGCTGACCTTAAAAAGTTTAGCTTAGTGGCAGAATTATTCGACAACATAGAGCACCAGCTGATCGACGTAAAAGACACGCTGGTAGGAATAACCAAAAACAATGCGAACATTTGCAGTGTAATTGACCAGCACGTGAAGTCGAATGACTCACAGGCTCAAATTACTATGACCGGCATCAGAGAATCGCATTTAACTCTGTCAGGTCAAATAACAAAATTATTGGACGAACGGCTATCGAGTATAGCAAATAATATAACAGCTTTTTCAAATTTGGCCGAAACATCATCATCACCTCCATCTGACTCGAAGCTTTTGGAAATTCTCGAGGAAGTGAAATGTGTTGCCACAACTGTGTCTGATATTAAACAAAATTACGTCAAAGATACTCATACACCACATCTGATGACTCTAGAGGAGGAATTAACCGAGGATCAGACTGTAAAAAGCAACTTGGACCTGCCAGAAAATGACCAATCATTATCTGGTTGGCGATTTTTTGTAAACAAATATTGCTGGAGGCCGGACTGGTCTACGTATGATGCCAAACAACGAACTCGTAGACTTCAGGAAAAGGCTGCAGCAAAGGCTAGACGAAACCGAAAACGAAGAAAACAACAATTTCATCATTCAAAAAATAGCATAAATCAAACAAAAAATCCAAATGGAAAAACGAGCAATGGGTAATGCATTAAACATAACCGCGAGAAGACGTAGGACTTGCATAAACGTAATGTATTCAGGTTTAACTTTTGAATCTATGGGGTTTGATTATAGGTATTGATATTGGAAATTACAACTTCCATGCTGTGTACAATTATTAGCAATTTGTTTATTCAAAACTTTTGGAAATAAAACTAGTTATTGAATACATAATCAGAATTGCTTTGTTTCTAACTATTCAGTCCTAATTCACTCTAGCAAATGTAGAGCATATATAGATTTCTTATTGATGATAGTATTTAAAGTAATAAAATTCTATTATTTAAATTTTCAGACCCTGTTTGAAAGTACGTGTGGTTTAGTACCAACCACAACTTAACATATGGTCACTGTAGCCTGGGACATGGATATATGAAAAAATAAATTTTCGTTCCCTCATATTTTTCAGAAGCCTTTTGGGTCTTACAATGCTTGTGCAAAATTTCAGATCAATCGGTGAAACTATATTTTAGCGCCGGCGATTTTAATTTTCCATAGGATTTACTATGGGGAAATTTACCTTCATAAAGAAAAATCCCCAAGGTGTCCCATTATTCTCTAACGATAAATCGATCCAACTACATCATAGGAAATTTTACCAGCAAACTTTCATTGGAAGACCGCAAAGTGATCCGATGCTCGTGAAAAATGTTATTTACATAAAACTAATTGTTGTATGAACGCAAGGCTCATTGTACTTTTTGTTCCAGCATCACTGCCTGCTGCTTGCTGTTGTTTGCACGAGGCACCACTTTGCGTGGAGGATTCGCTAGCATGAATGAAAAGCGGGTTACTAGGGATACGTTTATTGGCCTTGCTGTTTGAGTCTCCGTCCTTCTAGGTAGAAGAAATTCAACCAAATTTCAATGAAGGTGTGATTAACAAAGAGAGGCATGTAACGCACACTTTCCACACACAATGCAACGAAGCGACTATAGATGCGAGGTATAGGTTGGGGCCTCTCATTCTCGACGTCAATAGTTCGAAGCTGGTCTGAGTGGGAATTTTTTTTTTCGATACTGGTATTCTTTAGGAAATTCTTTATATTTCCATATTCTTACTTTCGAGAAGCTTTCTGGTGTTTCTAAAAGACTGAAATATGATTCTTGTGATACTGATTTCGGAAGAGAATAATTTAATGAAGTTGCTTTGCTTCTTTGATATTTGATTGATATGCCAATAATTCAAATCAAAGACTTGAATTATAACTAATTTTCTTTTTTCAGAGGGTATTCCTTTGACTTTCATACAAACTATTCTGTCAGCCGTGTATTTTTTTAAATTATGAAGTGATGATTTATTTATTTAGTTTACATCTAAACAGTAATGATGTTGATAGGTAATACAGTGTTGACCCGATTTTGTCACTCCCCGATTTTGTCTACCCCCGATTTTATCACGTTTTCGACCCGATTTTATCACGTCCCGATTTTGTCACGTTTTCGACCCGATTTTGTCACTCCAAAAAATTTTGTCATTCTTTTTATTTTCGTAAATAATACCAAAAGCAACATTGATTTTCATGAAATAACTTTCACCACCTGTAGTTTATTACGAACGACTTCTGAGTATCTGGGAAATATTCTGTAAGCAATTTCGACAAGAAATAACGGCTAACGTTCACGCATTTGGCCTTTCCAAGGCATAGAATGATTCATATTTGTGAAATGAATTAAAAAAAATTAAAATATTTTTTTCCAATTTTGTCACATACCTTGTTTTATCACCCCAAAATTCACCAGGGGGGTGATAAAATCGGGATATTACTGTAGTTATATTTTAAAATCACAACTACTGTACAAATAGTTCTTAATATCACCGTTGATGTTGTACACGAATATTTTGAGTTCATATGTAGGAATGCGACATAAAATAGATTTAATAAATATGCTTTAAACCAAAATTCAAAAAAATGACTTATTTATTAATATACTTGAGACAAAGGAGCCATTTCAAAACAACCTTTCAAATAGATTAATTTTAAGTGCTTTCAAATTATTTTCTATGGAAAAATATATTATCCATTTCTATAAGATTGTTATAATTTAATTTTTTAGTTTATTTATTTATTTATTCTTTTCCACCAACAGGCTTAAAATAGCCCCAATGATGTTGGTAATAGTTGCAGAATTATATAATTGATTTCTTTGCTAAATTTGTTTAATTGAATATCTATGATGTGACGTTGATTTTAAATGGAATGTGATGTAAATTTTGATGTGAAAATCATCTCTCATACAATCTAGATTTTTTCTATAATCTGTATTAAAGATATTTTCAACTCGAGGCAAAATAAATCTAGGAATCTCCTAAACTATTTCACAATTTAGAAGTCTTCGATTTGAATAATCGGCATTTCAATCAAGTATCAACGCAGCAACGCAAGTTCATTAAATTATTCTCTTCGGAAATCAGTAGTACCCAAGTACACAGCAAATAGTGTTGAAAATTCAACGACTTGTAAAATTGCTGCTAGTTCCATCAAACGAACTAACATTTGATATTCAATTTTGACTGAGTTTTACATGCAGGCACAGTTTGAATTTAATTCGATTTTAAGGAATAATAATGCTCCAAATATGTGCATGAAAATACATTAAAAAACCCAACATATTTGTATCTGTGTATCTTATCTAAATCTTTTAGGAATACTGGAAATCTTCTCGAAAATTAGAATTTAGGAATATAAATATAAATATCAAAAAGATTACCAATACCAAAAAAAATCGCCACTCAGACCAGTTTCGAACTATTGACGTCGCGATTTAGAGGCCCCAACTAATACATCGCATCTATTATCGCTTCGTTGCATGATGTGTGGAAAGTGTTCGTTACATGCCTCTTTTTGTTAATCAAACCTTCATTGAAATTTGGTTGAATTTCTTCTACCTAGAAGGACGAAGACTCAAACAGCAAGGCCAATAAACGTATCCCTAGTAACCCGCTTTTCATTCATGCTAGCGAATCCTCCACGCAAAGTGGTGCCTAGTACAAACAGCAAGCAGCAGACGGCAGTGATGCTGGAACAAAAAGTACAATGAGCCTTGCGTTCATACAACAATTAGTTTTATGTAAATAACATTTTTTACGAGCGTCGGATCAAGTTTGCTGGTAAAATTTCCTATGATGTAGTTGGATCGATTTATCGTTAGAGAATAATGGGACACCTTGGGGATTTTTTCTTTATGAAGGTGAATTTCCCCATAGTAAATCCTATGGAAAATTAAAATCGCCGGCGCTAAAATATAGTTTCACCGATTGATCTGAAATTTTGCACAAGCATTATAGGACCCAAGAGGCGTGCAAAAACCATGCAGGAAGTGAAAATAAAATTTTGTCCCACCCTATTGGTCAGTCATATGTCATGACTCGTTCCCATCCCGGGATGATGTGGATTATGAAACCAATGACTTTCCCTGGATGAACAGACCAAATATCTCTGGGCTAATTTTATTCTTCTTCATACACCACCGCTGCCATCGCAGCCTCAGCCATCATCGGCCTTTATCCTTGAACTCCGAGCGATATGATGGGCGATTGCATCGATCGCAACCGACACCACTGCATCCGAACATCATCAAGCATAGAATGACAAAAAAATGCGTCCTCTTCTTTCATGCATACTCGCAGAGCAGAGCCACCGGTAGCTCTCCGCGCGGGGGACTGCATGCTGTGTACGTAAGCACGCAAACGAACGAGAAAAACATGCGCAACCAAAAAGCACGTCCGTTCGCACTTATGTCACAAACTGAAATGACTCGCACACGGGATGCACAGCTTCTTTTATACACAAAAAAATCTCCCGGTGGGGTGGATCCGAAAGCACGTGGCAATGCATTCTGATGTTCGTGTTAGGAATTGACGGGATTGGTTACATATGAAATTTTTACTGGCTTTGACAAGAATTGAAATTTTCAATAGCTTATCGTTAATAATCTCAAATTTCAATGAAATAGGCAAAATGGTGGAGAGTGTCCGAGCCGATTGATATATAAATCTTAAAAATCCATCGAAAGATAAAGGCGCTAGTAACGTTCAAAATCTTCCCTTCCAGCGTAACGCTCTCGATTTCCAAAAATCTAAATGACACCCAGTATAGTAAAGAAAGACGTAAGTCCTACGTCAAAACTGTTCTCGGACGCTTTCATGATTCGGACAAACAACTGTTGGCCAATGCAAAGAAACAATTTGCAGGTCCTCCATCAACCATCGATCATCCAATAGCAGGCCTCTCGACCCCTAAATTCATCAACTTCAGGAAGGGCGAGACTATAAATCCATACCGGCAAAACAAACAAATTTCAAATGACAACAACCTCGAACAGCTACCAATGGAAATTGCTGATGCAACCACAACAACGACAGATTCAGCGTCAGCATGGTCAATTGACCCAATTCGTCCACCTATAGTTAGCCTGACTCAACAATCAGCTGACGGAGACGGACGTTTCCTGAAGGCTCGACTACGGGACCCGAAAATAATGTATATCGTGCGTCTTTATCTGGCATATTTGTATGACAAGGAGTCATCATTTTGCCATGAAGGAATGACACCCATCAGCATCAAAATTAACCTGGCATCACAAGGGCTTCCAACCACAGATGAGGAACTTCGGAAAATCTTCTTCGATGTGCATGCGGAGTATGGCGTTTCTAAGAAGGCGACAATTGATGATCTGGAATCTTACCGTCGTCATCTTAGTAACCTGAGAATACAACATCTGCAACACATAAGGGACAGCGTCAACAAATTTCACAATCCAAATTTTCAGAAGTAACGACTCATTTCGACGAGAAAGGGGTAAATATTTTCACAATCGACGTACTTCCTTCACCAAAACAGAATGCGACTGAAATTTTGATATATTGTCAAAATTTCAATCGCATGAAAAGCCCAGCCAAAATTAAGGAAATTCATAACATTTTAAGCTTGTCCTTTTCGGTTATTTTGGCAACTGAAACCAGCTGGGATGAAAGCGTAAGGAATGAAGAACTTTTTGCAAGCAGCTTTAATGTATTCAGGGATGACCGTGATTACTCAGAATCTAAAAAAAAGTCTGACAGTGGAGTTCTAATTGTAATCTTTACTTATTTTGATACAGAAATAATTACTACCAAAAAGTATACGAACTTTGAACATGTCTGGGTGAAATCTAAAATCGTAGGAGAAACCCATCTCTTCTGTGTATTTTTCACCTGACCATGCGCAAACAATTTCTTATGAAAGCTTTTTAAAAACTGCGGAAGAAATTTTATCGCAACTTCCACCTGAAGTCAAAGTACATATTTATGGAGATTTTAATCAACTGACTTTATTCCGGATTCAGAGAATGAGCAAATCCTACTTCCAGTTGTTGGGGAAAATGAAACACTACTGTTTATATTTGATAGAATTGCCAGCTTAGGGCTTAACCAAATCAATCATATTAAGAATCAATAAAACTGCTCCCTAGACCTTCTATTAACGAATATACAGGAAGATTTTTGTGTGTCAGAATCATTGAATCCCTTATGAAAAAACGAAACATTCCACACAGCTATTGAATACTCTCTGATTGTTCATGATTATCAAAAACCCAGCGACTGTGACTTCGAAGAAGTCCTTGATTACCATAAAGCAAACTATGACAACATAAGACATAAGCTAAGTAGATTAAACTGGAAGCAAAATTTAGAGAATAAAGGGAATATCGAATCTTCCGTTGATGTCTTTTATGACATCATTTTTAATATTATTACTGAAGAGGTCCCAATAAGGAAAAAAAGGCGGAACGGAAATTCGAAATATCCAATTTGGTATAATAGACAAATAAAAAATTTAAGGAATCGCAAACAAAAATTACATAAAAATTACAAACTAGACAATTCGAATGAAAATTTGGAAAAATATTTAGACATCTGCGATCAATTAAAACTAGCAATTGATGTAGCATTTGAAGAGTATAATACGAAAACAGAAAACGAAATAAAGTCATGCCCAATGAGTGATGAGTGAGTGATGACCCATTCTCACCCCCAGACCCATTGTCACCCCTCCTTGGCGGTTCTTAAAGTCTTACGCTGGTTTTACGCACACTTTTTTGCCATTGAAGCAAAATTCTTCTGATAATCCTTGGTTTATTTGATACAATTTCTTGGCCAAGTACTGCACAAGGATGCGTCAGTATTTAGGATTGTTTTATCACTATCTGAAAAAATGGCCAAGTGCTAGCCTGTAACGGCTGATTTGTTTTTTTTATATCTTTGAATGCTTTCGATTGGATAGCACCCCAGTCCCATGTTTTAGAAGATGAAACGGAGCATAATGGACTGGTTAGCTCTGCAAAATTCCGAATATACGGGCTGATGAAAGATGCTAAGTCGATGGAGCTACGTAGCTCTGAAACGGTGGCTGGTTGTCGAACTTGTTGCAAATGTTTTATCTTTGCCTCATACACGTGGAACCCAGACTCATCTAAGTTATGACCCAGAAATTTTATGTGGCGTTTATCTAGTTCGCATTTTTGCATTTTCAAGGTTAGATTGTTTTTTTTTCTATATCTGTAGAACCTACGCCTACAATCCCACATTGACCTTAAGGCCTAAACTCCAATTTTTGGGTGGCCTGGAATGGAACACATGTTGAAGGCATGTCCAATTTGATTCAAGAATCGCCATGAATATTGATGTTTGGACTGCTGGGAGCATGAGCATGTATACCCATAGGCATTAGTTTATGCGTCGAGGCCAAAAAGGCCTAAACTGCAAGGAACTCTCGGAAGACGTAGAACATCTGATAATGACATATCCAATTTTGGTTTTTTGATTATCGATTATTATTTGGTACCGCATTAAAAATTCTCTAAGAATCAATTAATTGAGCGTGAAAATAGTAGTTTAAGCAAAAAAGCTTTTTCATATTCTTTTGTCGTCCCCCAATAGGTGACGTGAGAAGTGACATATACAAAAATTGTAAAACATTGTAAAAAAAAGTATCCGGCTCCGTAACGCCAAATAGCAAATGAGCCTTGCAAATAAACGCGAGATAATAAAAGTAAAGAACATATATTAGCAAATAAGGATGTTAATGTTGATGAAACACGTGTGACTTGAGATTTCTTTTCCAACGTTAAACATTATTCAGCTGGTGCTCTTTTTCTGACATCAGTTACGTACTAGTGCTGCAGGGCAATGGATCGTTTTATTTAATGTCATGGGCTTTATTTTATTTTCATTTTATTACATCTTTCAATAGAAGACGTATACAATTTTGAACAATTTCAACTAGCGTTTTTTTCATTGAATTCTAAGAAACTAAAACGATTACATTGAGTTTGCCTATTCGAATATCGCTTTTTATAAATATGTACTACGATATTGCTTATCAAATATACACAGAACATTTCGTTATTACTTCACAATCAGTAAGTTCTCCAGCAATCATCACAGTTCATGTTGCATTTCGGACGGAATGTTGAGTCTTATTAGTTTTCCGAACTGCGACTGATTGTAAATTCGAGCATCCTCCTATCTACAACTCTCCTCCATCTTGCCGATCCATGCGTTGCAGTGCAATGTTCTCTCCAACGGTGGAAAACCGTTGACGCCTGCCGCTTCCACCGGACGGTTTAAACCACATCGTACGCAATACGCACATAATTAGACATCCGGTTCCAATCAAGCTGGCCACTATAGACACGATTGTCAACCCACTGGCGTACTGGTTACCATCGTCAAACGGTTCCGGTGGCATCCCGTGCTGTTCAGTGGGTTCGGAGATTGCCGCTAGTCGCGCTGGTGTTCCTTTTCGTTTAAACTTGTGAACCTTAGTCGGTAGTAATTCAGCTACGTAGATCTCGGCTCCATCAGCGCTGATGGCGAGATCATGTGGATTGCTGAACACATGATGTGGATTGTCTGGATAGAATCGCCCCACAATTTCGCTGTTATTCATTGACATGATGAATCCCAGAACGGGTTGTGAGGTCGTGAATTGCGGACCATTTATTATGTAGAATAGTCCACCTTGGATCGGAAGGTACTGGACGCTGAACAAGCGACTTCCGATCTTGCCGCTGCTGTACATTGAATGGAATGTTCCATTTTGTGCATGGAAGCACTGAACCCGGCCTTGTTCGCGATCGGCCACACAAACGAGACCCTTGTCTTCGGCGTAGGTTAGTGCGTGAGGTATTGCAAAGAAGTTCTCCGGAACAGACCCAGGTGGCATGGAGAAAGTTCGCGTTAGCTCGAACGAGTTCTTTCCCCAGGTAAGAATCAATTGACCTTCAGAGGAAAACTTCATGAAGCGCCCATTGCAGTAGCCATCGGCTACGAAAAAGTCTCCATTCTCTAGCACTGCCACCGAGGTGGGTTTGCAAAAATTTGACGGACCGGTTCCCGGCTCAAAGCGTTGGCCAAGCGTAAGAACCGGTTTGATTCGAGACACCGTCAAATCGAATTTGAAAACCTGATGCATCGCTACATCCGTCACCCAGTAGTTGTCGCTCTTGTCGATTGTGAGCCCGTGAGGCATGTAGAAGCTAAAATAGTGTGATTGTTTAGCTTGATTTTTACGTCATAGGGCTGGTTGCGATAAAGGCAGAGTCATTTGTCTAAGTTTTGATAATCTTTTCCGTTTTCTAAATTGTAATTCTACAATTACAATTTTTATTATAAAAAACATTTTTTGGAACTATTCAAGTATCAGAGAAACTACCTTATCACTATAATCATCTTCTATAACAGCATTTCTCGCTACCAGCCTTGACGGTCATACAAAATCTCTTCACTCACAAATTAGCACCCCATTCGCTTAGCAGATCGCCGCTTTCATGGTTGAATGTCAACAGAGTGTTCTCATCAATCTGCCCAACATCGATATAATTATAGCGATTTCGCCGATCAAATGACGTCGCATTCCATACTGTTGGACCTCGATGAAAGACGACCAAGTTTCCCTGGGAATCGAAGGCTACGGCTGACACTGAACCGAGCTTCCTGTCCAATTTGGGCCAGTCCTGCACGTATTCGTATTCTGTGAATTAGAAAAACAAATACTGCTAACTACCAACCATTAACGCAGTCAATTAACCGAGTTCCAATTACCAAAATCGTGTTGCCGGTGGTCCTCAGTTCCGCTAGCATTCAGCCCCTTCAACAAACAAAGGCAATAGTAAACGAAATGTTACACCTATTTCATTATTGTCTCAAGTGATTTAAGACTTCCTCTTCTTCATCTTTCAACCCACCTGTTGTTGTTGAAGCTGTGGTAGCCCATTTGCCACCCAGGCGATAGTTAGTATTTGGACCAGAACGTAAATCATCCACAGATGTTGGAGCGGTTTTTCCTGGCTTTGTGTAAACATTTTATATTTTTCTGCATATTTTCCCCATACAGGAATGCTCCACGTAAAAAAGTCGAATGTGGCGAATATGTTTTCTCGAATAAATCAATATCATTGGGTGTTATCAGTGCAATGAGCTTAACACTGCATGCATGTCACTGAACAAGTTTCTTCGATAAAAAATTAGTAATCACTCAAGCGTTCTGTATTAGGATGATGGATAAAGCACCGTTATCAATGCTACTACAGCCAGAATACTGTATCAAGTTATCAGCTAAACTGTTTCTATTGCACAGTTGAACTATACGATCCGCGCGATCCGACAATTTTGAATGAACTAACTTCTTCGCGAAGCAGCAGAGTGTAAGTCAATCGTGAATCAGCGGCACAGGTGAATGAATTTCATTGACATGATTGATGGGCTGGCTGCGAACGGATTTTAATTTTCAGCTGTGTGAGTAAACGAGTGACTATATAGGTAGATGTCGGAGTTTGATGTTTCTTTAACAGTTGTTGAATGGATCATTAAAACAATCTCAATAAATTATGATTAATGTATAAATGTTCGACATTGTGTTACTCGAACCATAACTTATTAGCTCTAAACAACAATGTTTGATTTAAATACGTAAAGCGAATAGAACATTAAATACAAGATTGTGTCAAGAAAAATCAATAAAAGATGATTCACCCCTACTCTGCGTCTCGTATGATGTGAGGCGTTTCGATTGAGGCGACAATTGTCGATACCTCCCATATGATTTACATGGTCGTCTCATGGGAGACGAGTCGAAAACGAAAATTCTCGAGTCATTCGAGACGCTGAATAAGCACAATTGAAAGAATGACAGTATGATGTCTAAAAACACCTACTCTTAATTATTCATATTTTATTTAAAAAGTAACATTTTGTATTTTTATACTGGCCGAAATAATAGCTCTGTAGCAGTGTATCCTTGTTACCGGTAGCTATCTCGATTATTCCTAAACCGAATGAGAACACGATTTGAGCTATTTGGATTTATGACGAAGTTTCAATGAAGCGATTGAACAATGTTCAAAGGTGGTGTACAAGGTTATCAACGTTTGAAGGAGTCTTTATCTGGAGATACGTTTTTGTTATTTTAATTTCATTGCTTTTTTCGCTTCTCAGTTTGGTCGATTCAAAAAGATTGCTTATTGCACAATCCTCTTTTGCTATCACAATATGCTAGGTTTTTTTTCCTGTTCGGGTGTGCCACTGCGACCATTTTTTTTTTTTAACTAACTAACTTTATTTGCTAATTATCTAATACATGCATTCATCTCTTAGACTAGGTGTTCCGTGTTTTCTTAACACTATCATCCTTATTTGCTATGTTATATTTTTAGTTATTATTAATACATTTCAATTGCCTCTGGCAGTTAGAATTTTTCCTCTGGTTGAATTGAACCATGTAGGAATTACAATGTTTTCAACTTAAACTAAACTTAACCTATTTTATACTAAGGGTACAAGGAGTTAATCGTTTCAATAGAAGATTGCAACGATTTTTGTCTAAAATTGGAAATTATTTTGTTGGACATTTGTTGCAATGTCTCAATATTAGAAACTCTATGAAGTTCTTTGGTACTATACCACGGAGGCAACTTCAGAATGATTTTCAGAATTTTATTTTGAATCCTCTGAAGTGCCTTCTTTCTGGTATTGCAGCAACTAGTCCATATTGGCACAGCATACAACATGGCAGGTCTAAAAATTTGTTTGTAAATCAAAAGTTTGTTCTTAAGACAAAGTTTTGATTTTCTGTTTATAAGTGGATATAGACACTTAATATATTTGTTACATTTGGCTTGAAGGCCTTCAATGTGATTTTTAAAGTTAATTTTGATCTAGCAGAAGTCCTAAATATTTAGCTTCGCTAGACCAATTAATTGGAACCCCATTCATAGTGACAATATGTCTGCTAGAAGGTTTCAAATAAGAAGCTCTCGGCTTATGTGGGAAAATTATAAGCTGAGTTTTGGAAGCATTCGGGGAAATTTTCCATTTTTGCAAGTAAGTGGAGAAAATATCCAAACTTTTTTGCAATCTACTACAAATGACACGAAGGCTACGCCCTTTGGCTGAGAGACCCGTGTCATCTGCAAACAAAGATTTTTGACACCCTGGTGGTAAGTCAGGTAAGTCAGAAGTAAAAATGTTATACAAAATGGGCCCCAGTATGCTGCCTTGGGGGACACCAGCTCTTACAGGTAATCTATCAGATTTAGAATTCTGATAGTTTACCTGCAGTGATCTGATAAAGCGATCTGATAAATAATTTTGGATCAGTTTAATAATGTACAGAGGGAAATTAAAATTCATCAATTTTACAATCAAACCTTCATGCCAAACACTGTCAAATGCTTTCTCTATATCAAGAAGAGCAACTCCAGTCGAATATCCTTCAGATTTGTTGAGCCGAATTAAGTTCGTAACTCTTAATAACTGATGAGTGGTTGAATGCCCATGGCGAAAACCAAATTGCTCATCAGCAAAAATAGAATTGTCATTAATATGAACCATCATTCTATTTAAAATAATCTTTTCAAACAGTTTGCTTATTGAAGAAAGCAAACTGATTAAGGATAACTAGAAGCATCAGCTGGATTTTTGTCCGGCTTCAAAATTGGAACAACTTTGGCGTTTTTCCATTTATCTGGAAAGTATGCCAATTGAAAACATTTGTTAAATAAATTAACCAAAAAGGATAAAGAGCTCTCAGGAAGTTTTTTGATGAGTATGTAGAAAATACCATCATCACCCGGGGCTTTCATATTTTTAAATTTTCTAGTAATAGATCTCACTTCATCCAAATTAGTTCCCAACGAAGGGTCAAAAACATTATCTTGGTTGAGAATGTCTTTGAAGCTTCGTGTAACCTGATCCTCAATTGGACTAGTGAGACCTAGACTAAAATTATGGGCACTCTCGAACTGCTGAGCAAGTTTTTGAGCCTTTTCGCCATTTGTTAATAAAATTTTATTTCCCTTATTTCCGCTGGAATTGGCTTTTGAGGTTTTTTTAAAGAATTTTCGTTAATTTCCAAAAAGGTTTCGAACTGGGATCCAACTTCGAGACATTATTCTCAAAGTTGGTATTTCTCAGAATAGCGAAACGTTTTCTAATTTAATTTAGCAAATCTCGCCAAATAACTTTCAACGCGGGATCGCGAGTTCTTTGGTATTGCCTTCGCCTCACATTTTTAAGACGGATCAGTAGCTGAAGATCGTCGTCAATAATAATGGAGTTGAATTTAATTTCACATTTAGGAATTGCAATGCCTCTGGCTTCGACAATTAAATTTGTCAAAGATACGAGAGCATTATCAATATCACTTTTGGTATCGAGAGGAATATCAACATCAAAATTCCTATCGATATACGTTTTATATAAATCCCAATCAGCCCTATGATTATTGAAAGTAGAGCTGATTGGATTATAAATGGCTTCTTGTGAGATTTCAAATGTCACAGGAAGATGATCAGAGTCAAAGTCAGCATGAGTTACCAATTGGCCACACAGCTGACTTGAATCCGTTAAAACCAAATCAATTGTCGAAGGATTTCGAGTGGATGAAAAACAAGTTGGGCCATTGGGATATTGAATAGTATAATATCCCGCAGAACAATCTTCAAATAAAATTTTTCCGTTGGAATTGCTTTGAGCATTATTCCATGAGCGGTGTTTGGCATTGAAGTCACCAATTACGAAGAATTTTGATTTGTTGCGAGTCAGAATTTGAAGATCAGCTTTCAACAAATTCTTTTGCTGCCCATTGCATTGAAAAGGCAAATAGGCTGCAATGAAGGAAAATTGACCAAAATTTGTTTCAACAGAAACTCCCAAGGTTTCAAAAACTTTGGTTTCAAACGAAGAAAATAATTTAAGTTTGATACGTCTATTAATGACAATGGCGACCCCACCACAGGCGCTGTCAAGACGATCATTTCTGTAGATAAAATAATTTGGATCTCTTTTAATGGAGAGTCCGGGCTTTAAATAAGTTTCTGTTATAATGGCAATATGCACATAATGTTAGGAAGTTGAATAATTCATCTTCCTTACCCTTTAGAGAGCGGGCATTCCAATTTAGAACTTTCACACAATTATTTAGATCCATTAAAACGGAGTCCGATAACAATTTTTTGTATGTACTTTATACCAACCTGAACAGCTTCTGGTATGGTATTTGCTTTGAACATTGCATCAATCATGTGATGCAATTGTTCAGTTAAAAAATCAAAATCGGAAGCAGTCATGCTACCTGAATCGGCAACATGACCATTAAATTTTGTCTACCAGCAGCGATGTTTGCATACGTAGGTACATTGGAAAAATTGGAATTTACTGAAGTGCTTGCTACCCGTTGACGAGCGGCAAAATTTGTTTGAGAATTGTGGTGGGTATGAATTGGTCGACCGGTAACCGGTTTCGAAATTTGAGCGTTTGAAAAATTTCTACCCGTCGAATCTGGGATCCGATTGGAATTTCCCGTCATCAATTTTGCACGGGAATTCAAAACTTTTTTGCGTGAAGGGCATTCCCAGAAATTGGATTTATGATTGCCCCACAATTTGCACATTTAAATTTATTGAATCTTCTCTCACAGGACATGCGTCCTTGGCGTGAGAGGTTCCACCACAAATCATGCATTTAGCATCCATGTGACAATGTTTGGTTCCATGACCCCACTTTTGGCACTTACGGCACTGGGTGGGGTTTTGAATTTCCCCAGGCCTGCGGAAATGTGCCCAGGTAACACGGACATGAGACATAATACAGGCCTTTTCCAAACTTTTCATATTATTTAGTTCAATTTTGTTAAAATGAACTGAATAAAATTCTTGGGAAATGCCCCTCTGGGAAGTACCAGAGTGGGATTTCTTTTTCATCTTAATTACTTGGAATGGTGAAAAGTCAAGTAATTGAGAAATTTCAGTTTTAATCTCATCCAGTGATTTGTCATCACTGGTGAGACCTTTCAAGACGACTTTGAACAATCGCTCAGTTTTGTCGTCGTATGTGAAGAATTTATGGCGCTTCTCAGTTAAATACTGAAGAAGACGTTTGCGATCGTCAAAGGATCCCGGCAAAACGCGGCAGTCGCCCTTCCTAGCAATCTGAAATGAAACCTTGATCCCCTGAAGGTTACTCAAAATCTCATTTCGGAAGCCAGAAAACTCGGCAACAGATACCACAATTGGCGGAATCCTTTGCTTTTTCGCATGAATCGAATCACCTGGGCTAGAGGTATATTCGATTTGCTCAATTTCATCATTAATCAAATCGAACTGATTGCTCAGTTCGATTGGAGAAGAATTATTTCCGATATTAGAGTTAGAAGGAATATCTGAATTCTCCAGCTTCCTTCTATTTTTTCCGTGCTTTGGCAGGACGGTCTTGAAACCTTGTTTCTTTGAAGGAAGTGGAGAATTCAGAGACCCCCTTCCTCTTGTTTTTATTAATGCTCATGGCTGAGCGTGGAGACGTGACCTTCTAAGGGGTTTTTTCCCAGAACGGTGCCCCTGCAGGATTACCACCGCTTGTCGGAATTTTACTTCCGCAAACGGGTCCAACGTAAAACGAAGGCACGGGTCCTTGCAAAGATCGTAACGGGATCAGTGGGTACAAATAGCGCTAAGAAGCACCGTTGAAATTAAAATAGCTTCGGGTAGTATTAAAAACTTCCTTCCGCAAAGAGAGAAAGAACCGCACAGCACGAAAGCACGATGCGGTCTAAACTGCGACCAATTATTAGATCTATTGTAGCGTTACCCGTATCCTTAATGTTTAAGTGCATGTCGAATTACTCCAGTGCTATTGAGAATCAATGCAGTATCGGTTTCGATACAGTTGTTGTTTTGTTTTCTCAAGACCACCATGACAAGGTCTCGCTATTTAGACCCTTCATAGAGAGCAATCCCATTGAAGACTTTTGATTCAATACAGCAGATTTTGAATTGTGACAGATGAAATGCGAATCTTCGGGGGGCATATATTGCAACGACTGAACTTCTTTCTAATGATTGGACTTTCAATGTAATATCTAATGAGTAATGGATTTTCGGATTAAAAATAGAAAACTTTCCATTCGGAGTTAATAGGCATTAGCTATTTTTCTCCAGTCAACGCATGATTCCGTGGTGAACATATAGGATCAAATATAACGTCCAAGCCGCACTGGATTCCTAATGCAAAATATATATAAACAAAAATTAGCGCATTCCTGTCTTGTGTAGTGCCTAATCATGTACTCACCCTGTTCAAGCAGATACAGCCAACGGTCGTACAACACAATCGACTCAATCAACGGAGCGAACATCAACCGTAACGTGTAGAACTTGACCACCCTTTCCCAGTGATGCAAATCGTTCACCGTTTCGGTTGATTCCAATTCCTCCGCTGGCAGCTCAAGCCCCATTCCATTGGTTGCCTTATCACAGTATTGGCGAAAGTTAAGATCGGTGACCTTAGTGCTTCGTAGTCCGGAATGCTTTAAATGTGGATAAAGTTTGACAATAATTTTCTCCACTGCCGCTCGAAAAGCATGCACCTTTAATTCTCCATAATCGCCACCTAGTTTACGGTTGTACTGCTCGATTGCGTGGCAAGCTATTTCCCTTGCTTCATAGCTCAGTCCAAGCCCAAGCTGTTTACTGAATGTGCTCATGGGGAACCCATAGTTGGTACACTTATCCTTAGCGGTACTCAGTTTCATGTAGCAACAACAAACTAGTTTAATAAATCTTGCTTCTGGGCACGATAGGAAGAGCTTCATCAAGAACACGGCGAGATCCCCGCAAGGATGCAATCCAACGAGACCAAACTGAAACGAAGCATCCTTCTCTACGTTGAAGGCATCCCTCACCATTTCAACGAACTGACTAGGATCAATTGCCTCCAAGTCCACCTTCTTACTGAGATGGACGGGGTGATGCTTGGTTTCAATTTTCAGCTGCCGTTTCAATCGCGACGAGACCTCTTCATCTTTTAGTCTTGCCGATGCGACCAGCTTTTCATCTTGTTCGATGCAGCAAACCTTGAACTCAAATCCATAGCACAAAGTGCGAGCCAAATTTCCCTGCCCTGAGCCAATGTCGACCAAATGTTGAACATTTGTTTTTCTTCCAGTTTTCCAGCACTGTTCGCCAAACTTTTCAATTTCGTGACGTTTTTTCAGCTTCACTGATTTATCAAACAACTTCTGCTTAGCTCGACATTGGGTTCGTTCATTTTCCAAATCTGTTTCTATATTGAGATTCCGGGCCAGACAATACTCCCGAAAAAGGATTCGTAAAGCTAGGATAGATAATGGCCACAAATGCCGTGTGTTGAATTTGTCATCGGTTAAGAGACCTTTCAGCTCCCGAACGTCCAGCCCATCGAAGCACAGTTTCCAGCTCGGTGGTAGTTGCTCCCAATGATTGTCCACGTAAAAATCCTAAAAAATATATTAAATTATTACAAGTAATAGTCAAAAGTCCAGAAGATACTTACTAAAACATATGAATCGATTAACCAATCGTATTTACTTATAATTCTCTTTGAATTTCGTAGCTTGCGTTGTAAATCTCGCTTCGTTGTTTCATTGTCCATCGTGGCTCTCTACACATCAGCATAAAAGGTAAACAAACGTGCGTAAATCCAGAAAACCAGCAGAATATGAATGAACACAAAATAACGGGATATGCGAGACTGCTGATGGTGGAAAAATGAAAGCTCCGACAGCCAGCAACAATTTAAATTATTTCTTATAAGAATCTGATGTCGGAGAACTGGTGGGGGGTACATCGATTTTTGTTTGCCTTTCTCGTATTGAGCAAAGTTTATAAGTTTTTTTCTCTCGAATATTCTTGATATGAAGAGATATCAACACTTCTTCTTTGCTCCGCAAAATTAGAAGTTTTCAGTTTTCTCGCAATAAGGCAACCCGAATAGAATAATATTGTACAACTATTTTTCTAGTTATCGTTTTTTAATTTTAAAAAATTGTTATAGAATTTAAAATTGAATCATAAAAATGATCGAACGGAAATTACACCACGAATAATATTTACGATAGTGTATATAATAATTCGGTATTGGATGATACACCGAATGGGTTGTTAAGTATCGTTACCATTCGAAAAGGTCAACTTTTCCATACATTTTTGTCAAGCGATTTTACAAGATATCATTACACTGCCAAAAATATCTATATAAGATATATGTGTCGCCGTTATAAATTTTTGCAATAGCTCCACCCTAATATAATCTATATAGAACCACACATAAATTAAATAATTGCTAATTCGAGAACACACATAAAGTTTATTTGGATATATATTTTATTAGTAGTTTGCGTGGAGAATGGTTATGTGTGCGCTGATATACATCATAAGTTAAATCTATGGATTTTTGCCAATAAATATGTGTGGATTTTTAGTAGTGTAGTTTATCATAATTGTTCGTCATGTAATGATTCGGATTATAATTGTTTTTAGCAAAGAATATCAATGGTATGATTTTTGGTAAAACAAATGAAGATTCCATGGTTAATCGAAATTGTAAGGCGTTTAATAAATATCCAATTATACGATAGGCGTATTACAATTTTTTTTTTTTTTTTTTTTTTTTAAAGATTTTCCTAATCAACGGACTCTTTCAAATGACATTCTGTTATTATTTATTATCACTAGGTCATAGTCAATTATCTTTTTTCAACTTTCACCATAACAATTTCTTGGTGAATTTTGAATTTGATTTGAAGAACAAGAAAACACGTTCACGTCCATCAATGACTGCTCTCAAATCAATTACTTGAATTGCACTGTATATTCCTGGACTGCATATTCCTGATGGACTGCATATTCCTATAAAATAAGTAGAAGAAAACAATGAATGACTGTAATATTTGAAGAAAAATAAATAAACTTGAGTACAAATAAATGTGAATAGATGGAAATAATGAGGGGGCAGCAGGGACAGCAGGAACAGCATGATGTCCAAGGGCTTGACGACCCCTCCCCAGCTGTCTGCGAGTCAGGGAGAACTGCCTAGGGCGTGGTGGGATTTAGCAGTGGGCTCTGCTAAAATCCTCCCAAAACCACAAGTGCCCGTAAGCGGACTCTATCAAAGCGACTGTGCCGCTTCAAAAGCACAAGCCCAGGGAGGGAGTGCCAATTGGCATGTGGAGTGTCCCTACTTCGGTAGGGTAGTGCGTGAGCTGCTTCGGCAGGGAGTGAGTGATCTGTTTGTGCTGAGGCAGGAGTGTCATAGCGAGTCGCCGCCGCTATGGCCACCTCGAAGCGCAGCAGAAGTCTGAGTATGGACTGCACATGCTAAGGTAAGAGTGTCGTAGCGTAGTATCGTTGATTAGTCCCCACATACCGCTATCGACACCTCGAGGCATGGCAGTGGAGTGTTAGAATAAGTTGTGGAGTGTACCTACTTCGGTAGGGTAGCGCGTGAGCTGCTTCGGCAGGGAGTGAGTGATCTGGTTGTGCTGAGGCAGGAGTGTCATAGCGTGTCTCCGCCGCTATTGTCACCTCAAAGCGCAGCAGAAGTCTGAGTATGTACTGCACATGCTGAGGCAGGAGTCGAGGTATCCCATCGACACCTCGAGGCATTGCAGTGGAGTGTTAGAGTGAGCACCCGAAAAAGGGTCACATGGAGCGAATGGTCTTTGGAGAAGCTGCTTCGGCGGCAGGGTAGCAGTGGGTTGTACCCACACACCTACAGTTGTGCACATGTGGTGCATGGGGAGTGTCCCTGCTTCGGCAGGGTAGCGTATGGTCTGCTTCGGCAGTGGTGTGATTGATCTGCTCGTGCTGAGGCAGAGTGTCGTAGCGCAATATCTGTAGGCCCAGGCAGTTACCGCTATTGACACCTCGAGGCATGGCAGCGGAGCGTCCGGGAGAGCATCCAAGTAAGACTCAAATGGAGTGAATGGGGTGCGAGCACCCAAGTCAGTCTCGCGTGGGACGAGTGCCTGTGTGAGCGATAATGAGTGAGTACGCTTAGTACTGCCGTCCCCCAGAAGTGGTCCTGTGCGGTAGGTCCTAGGGGAAACGCTGGTGGAGCCCAAGGGAGTTTAGTCGGTATTACCGGTATGGTCGAGTCCGACACTCCAGTACACTTCCGTGTGGTAGTTTGGCTACTACAATGCACGTGTACTGGGTTAGTGTGTAAATGCATTCTCCCTTGTAAAAAAAAAAAAAAAAAGATGGAAATAATGAAATCTATTTTCCTTCCTCTAATGTATTTTCCACATTATTTTTTATAATGCGTGAGGAATGCACATCGCTAGAGGTGGAATAATCTTGGCTTTAATTTTAAATTTTGAAGAGTATGAGGCATCCAAAATATGTGACAAAGGTCAATTGAAGGAAAGGACATTGCGGGTGACTGTTCCACCATACGGAAAAACTGAATACTTAGTATTGAGAGCGACTGGGGGCATTAGTATTTCAATAATGGTAAGGCCATTGCAACACTGTTCAATTATCGGATCGATTGTGATTCATATACATATTTTAAGGCTGGTTTACAGTTCAGAAAACGGTATCACGGGATTTGGTCCCGCATGTATTTTCAAAGAAGCGTGAATTTCGTTTTTTGTGCCCAAATCCCTTGAATGATGCCTCTTTGCATGAAGGACCAAATTCCGTGAAACGTTTTCTAAATTAGAGCCAGCCTTCAAACTCCTGTCGTACTTACTTGTGTATATCTGGTGTATACCAATTTACTTTAAGGAGGTAGTATTTCTGAAAACAAACAAGAAATATATATATCAGTTTTTTGTTTCGCAATATTTAGTTTCCACCTACATGCATTGTCATCCGTTTTTGTTTCGTTTTCGGTGTCTAAACGTTATAATTTTTAATCCACATTGTCGCTGCTACAAGACAAAACTTATGTGGCGGTTGGCCAAAACAACTTTGCCGAACTAATTGTCACTAATACACTAAAAAAGAAAACACCATATTTTTGTGCTGGTTAAAAGCTAGCTAAATCATTTATGATATGATATGTTTGCAATAAAATTATATCAGGTAGTCCTCACTACAACCTGTACAATCTGTGAATCATTGTATATGATTAAGTCGTTATTTTTATTAATCGTTCAAATGTACATGTATCATACAGTTTATAATGATTATAAGTGAAATGGAAAATTAATAATATCAACTATTCGGCGTACAATTTATTTCTATTCGGGAAAATCCATAAGACAGCTGCGATTAGCTGACGATTTTTAATTAATTGCATATTATTCGGCAACTAGACCGTATGAAAACCATTTTTTGTTAAATATCTTGGCTGTGCATATGCACAGCATATGTTTCGAAATGGACAAATTGATATGAAATTTGCGAAAAAGAATCCACGTGTCTTGGAGGGACTCGAACCCTCAACCTCCTACTCTCTAGATAGGCGTGATAACCCCTACACAACAAGACCACTTAAAGGTCACGTTTGCGGAAAAGCCATCAGAATCCGAGTACCAACCTCCACCGCGGTTAGCTCTCTTTTTTGCAAATTGAATATCTTTCGGATGCTTGATTTGTCCAATCTCTACATGCGCTTTACTATTGTATATCCACAGCCAAGCGAGTGCACATTGTTTATTAAACGAGAGGATCGCACTCCATGCCACCCAGTAACTGTCTGGGCGGGACGGTATAGAATGCGAATTCAATCGCACTCTGCTGTGCCAAAGGCTTGCTTGGCTAAAGCATTTGATGAGTTTGATTGCCTTTAACGTAAGCGGTCGCGTGTACTCAGACGACTAATGACGGTGAAAGACCGACACTTGATTACAATTAATTGCATATTATTCGGCAACTCGGCCGTACGAAAACCATTTTTTGTTAAATATCTTGGCTGTGCATATGCACAGCATATGTTTCGAAATGGACAAATTGATATGAAATTTGCGAAAAAGAATCCACGTGTCTTGGAGGGACTCAGACCCTCAACCTCCTACTCTCTAGATAGGCGTGATAACCCCTACACAACAAGACCACTTAAAGGTCACGTTTGCGGAAAAGCCATCAGAATCCGAGTACCAACCTCCACCGCGGTTAGCTCTCTTTTTTGCAAATTGAATATCTTTCGGATGCTTGATTTGTCCAATCTCTACATGCGCTTTACTATTGTATATCCACAGCCAAGCGAGTGCACATTGTTTATTAAACGAGAGGATCGCACTCCATGCCACCCAGTAACTGTCTGGGCGGGACGGTATAGAATGCGAATTCAATCGCACTCTGCTGTGCCAAAGGCTTGCTTGGCTAAAGCATTTGATGAGTTTGATTGCCTTTAACGTAAGCGGTCGCGTGTACTCAGACGACTAATGACGGTGAAAGACCGACACTTGATTACAATTAATTGCATATTATTCGGCAACTCGGCCGTACGAAAACCATTTTTTGTTAAATATCTTGGCTGTGCATATGCACAGCATATGTTTCGAAATGGACAAATTGATATGAAATTTGCGAAAAAGAATCCACGTGTCTTGGAGGGACTCGAACCCTCAACCTCCTACTCTCTAGATAGGCGTGATAACCCCTACACAACAAGACCACTTAAAGGTCACGTTTGCGGAAAAGCCATCAGAATCCGGTACCAACCTCCACCGCGGTTAGCTCTCTTTTTTGCAAATTGAATATCTTTCGGATGCTTGATTTGTCCAATCTCTACATGCGCTTTACTATTGTATATCCACAGCCAAGCGAGTGCACATTGTTTATTAAACGAGAGGATCGCACTCCATGCCACCCAGTAACTGTCTGGGCGGGACGGTATAGAATGCGAATTCAATCGCACTCTGCTGTGCCAAAGGCTTGCTTGGCTAAAGCATTTGATGAGTTTGATTGCCTTTAACGTAAGCGGTCGCGTGTACTCAGACGACTAATGACGGTGAAAGACCGACACTTGATTACAATTAATTGCATATTATTCGGCAACTCGGCCGTACGAAAACCATTTTTGTTAAATATCTTGGCTGTGCATATGCACAGCATATGTTCGAAATGGACAAATTGATATGAAATTTGCGAAAAAGAATCCACGTGTCTTGGAGGGACTCAGACCCTCAACCTCCTACTCTCTAGATAGGCGTGATAACCCCTACACAACAAGACCACTTAAAGGTCACGTTTGCGGAAAAGCCATCAGAATCCAGTACCAACCTCCACCGCGGTTAGCTCTCTTTTTGCAAATTGAATATCTTTCGGATGCTTGATTTGTCCAATCTCTACATGCGCTTTACTATTGTATATCCACAGCCAAGCGAGTGCACATTGTTTATTAAACGAGAGGATCGCACTCCATGCCACCCAGCAACTGTCTGGGCGGGACGGTATAGAATGCGAATTCAATCGCACTCTGCTGTGCCAAAGGCTTGCTTGGCTAAAGCATTTGATGAGGTTGATTGCCTTTAACGTAAGCGGTCGCGTGTACTCAGACGACTAATGACGGTGAAAGACCGACACTTGATTACAATTAATTGCATATTATTCGGCAACTCGGCCGTACGTAAAGCGGCCGTAAAGGCAATCAAACTCATCAAATGCTTTAGCCAAGCAAGCCTGGCAAAACAAGATAAATCAACATCAATTGCAGAGCAACTTATGAAATTCGTCTAATGGTTGACTCCAATTGCAAAGTCATTGCAAAAAATATGCTCACAACAACAAACTTTACCTGGATTTTTTGACAGATTCTGACTGGACTGACAGAACAATCCAAAGGAAATTGTTAAGCGCGATTTACACCAGAAGCGAGTTCCGTTCAACTGCATACACAATTTATTTTGATTTCGATTGTCAGTCCCATCGCTGAATGTCCTCATGGATAGCCTAATACACACGATTCTGTTTGTACACGATTTACATTATCTCAATTTTGCACTCAGCCTGAATGTTTATCGCATATCAATTACCATGTGATTTTTATTTTAATTATTTAGTATTTTTTGAAACATGTTGCGACTTTGATGGCAAATTGAAGTCACACGATCAAAATTACGAAAAATCGTAAAAATTTAAAAAAATCGTTTGAAAACAGAATCCTGTGTAATTAGTCGGGTAACATAGCTTTTATGATTATTGATTATTATTTATGACAGATGGAAAACGTCAAAAGGAACGTCCATAAATTACGTAACGCTTAGAGGAGGGAGGGACGTTGAGTGAAGTGTTACGAGCCATACAAAATTTTCAGATGTTTCATACAAAAAGCGTGACATAGGGGGAGGGGGGTTGGAAATTCCCAATTTTTGCGTAACGTAATTAATGGATCTTCCCAAATGATTCATTATGCACTCAAAATAATCAACCCGTTAACGTTACGTGAAAATTCACGTAACTACCAAATCTCACTCACACCACTCACTTTATCTGATACTCATGAAACGTAAGCGATGTAACATGATAATTAAATAAGATTTTCATAAAATTCACCTAAATAAACTATATGATTTACGTGAATATGTGAAGTGTCCACCAAATTTACCTTGAAAAAATCTTTCCGATGAAACTGTTACGGTAAGTTACGACACAAGTTTATCAAGCCCAAAAATCCCGAAAATGACGGAAAAAACCGCTCAATATATGTTGTCTTTAAGCGGAATATGTTGTTCCGTGATGTCTCGGTTTAGAAAAACTTGTGTCGTTCCCCTTGATCAACACTAGGGCAGTTCACATTTCAAAAATGTTCGAAAATTCCAACTCCCATATGTCTATTAGCATCATTTTGATAATATAGGAGTCCTGGCAAAATTTCAGGCAATTCGGTGGCCATTTAGGGGTGGCGCGAAGTCAATTTATGTTTATATGGAAATTTGAATTCAAATAAACATCCACAAGCTCAAATAAACTCCAAAAATAGAGGTTGGGGATGTTTATTTGAATTCATCACGATTTGACAGATGTAGGGAGACTTGAATATTTTTTTAGTTTTTCCCATACAAATTTCCATATAAACATAAATTGACTTCGCGCCACCCCTAAATGGCCACCGAATTGCCTGAAATTTTGCCAGGACTCCTATATTATCAAAATGATGCTTATAGACATATGAGGATTTGGAATTGTATGTAAATCAAAAGTAATTCTAATCATTTGCCCAATATATTTTATGTGCGGCTGCAAATATTGAATATATGGCTTACTTTTCAACCTGAATAAATTTATTTATTATTATTTCATAATAATAATTAAGAAAAACTACATTTGCAACACAGTCATATTTTTATTTGTGAGCTGAACATATTTTTTTTGTAAAAGGGCAGTGTATCGGTTGCCCCATGGTACACTTTCACATTAGAGCGTGAGTATTTAGAATGTCTGGCGGCTATACACATTCTTCATCAGCAATTTTACTGATCAAATGAGGTTTTGTAAGCTATTTGCCAGTCGGTCCTTCGTAGCTTAGTTGGTTAAAGCACCAGTCTAGCGTACTGTAGGGTCATGAGTTGGAGTCCCATCGAAGGGAAAGTGGTTACCTTCAATACATTTTCCAAATCAATATCTTTGTCAATATCTCAATCAATATCTTTCAATAACTTTGATCGAACTGAAGCTGAGTTGCGTGCTCTTGCCTACGCAATGCGGTCGGGTCTGAGCTTGACGACCGACTGGCAAATAGCTTACACAACCTCACTTGATCAGTACAGTTGCTGATGAAGAATGTGTATAGCCGCCAGACATTCTAAATACTCACGCTCCTCTAATGTGAAAGTGTACCATGCACATGTGGAAGTGTTGGCTTGAGAAATGGATTGCGAGTGATTTGACTATGCGTCCAATTTGGGAATCTCGAGCTCGTTCAGTAGCCGCTAGGTTGCGAAGACCGACGGAGGTCCTTCGTAGCTTAGTTGGTTAAAGCACCAGTGCTCGTACTGTAGTGTCATGGGTTCGAGTCCCATCGAAGGGAAAGTGGTTACCTCCAATGCATGTTGCAAATCAATATCTTCCACATAACGTACATATTAACATATGAGTTTTTCCAACGTCTCTTTTCATCTACATCGTAGAAATAAAATGTCATTTCATTAATGCTTTTTTCGTCAAATGAGGAAGGCTCAACAGTATCCAATTAATTGAATTTCTTACAGTCTTCCAAAGTTTCTTATGTTCCATTTTCTTTTTTTAGTGCAAGCTCGGTGCGGCCTGAGAATGTAGATTTGAATCAGAATCAATCACATCAAAATTAACCATTCGAATGATGAAGATAAATATGTATCGTGATTTCATCATCATTTCATTCATTTCATTATTGTGTCCATCTTGGGGGAAGTGCTTATCTAATCTTCCGGTCAATCAATTGCATCTTATAGTGCATATACTCCTGTATATACACGATTGTGATGCATCACCTGTGCTAAATGTGCACATATTACCTGGCAATCTAACTGCATTGATTGTCTGCCTTTTCAGAATTCCCAATAAGATTCCGTTGAAATATCACAAATGATGGTAATTGTTTGTGGAAAGGAAAAGAAAAGTGCAGTGGGTACCGGTCAAGTTCCCCCTGGCGGTGCTAAAATGATAAGCGGGAAAAATACCTAAGCCCATTTAAAAATTTTAGTATCATTTAGCACACTTTATTATTTTATATGGGGACGCGGTGTCAGACGGTGGATTGTGCAACAGATGGCGCTAGTGTTTTCGATGACGAGAAATTTGAAACTGATTTTCATTAAGAGTTACGTCTGTTTGTCTGTGGTCAAATGATTAGGTATTTGTTCCCCCAAACCTATTGTATTTTTTATACGGGAGCCTTTTCACTAGAAGTCCATGCAACCCATTTTAAAGGGCTAAGCCTCTCCTAGCCCCCGTTATTTACGCCTCGATTTACGCCAATGTTTGAGGGATATCCGATACGAAAGCTTGGGCGGAAAAAATAGTAATTTTTGCTGACATTTTTCAAGGCATTTGGTGCAGTGATTTAGCAGAACCCCAGACGAACCCCAGGTAGTGCAATCAAGCCCGTGGTGAATTTTAAACTCACCACAAGTTTTTCTACTGCCATTTTCATAAGCCCAAATCTGACATAATAATATTCGTACAGCGCTAAAATTAAAGTTTGCAAAAATAAGCATACGATCTACCAATGTTTCACCCTCATGCGCGTTATGTTTTTTTTCAATTCATGCTCTTTAAAAATCACTATGAAAAGCACGTGGTTTCCAAGATGGCCGATTTGTGTACACTAATAAAAATCCACACATTTTTATTGGCAAAAATCTAAAGAAATTTACAAATGAATTTTATGTGTGCGCTATAGGAGAATCCACATAAAGGTTATTAGTTAATACCGGTTATGTGTGTTTCCACATATACGCTATGCAAATTCACTTAACCGTTATGTGGGAAATGCTATAGTCAAAATTTATGAGTGCCACACATAATGGATATGATTGGATTTTTGTCAGTGTATTGTCTATCTGGAACAAAGTTAAAACGCTTGTTATACCGAAGTGGCATTTTTCTCCAGATACAGGCAATTTTTCCAACTTCGGAAATAGTGCGCTGAATTCGCCTAAAGATGCACTAAACAAAGCATCAATTAGTTTGAGAGATAAAACTTCGGAAGAAAGTTCGGTTCGGAAGTCCCGACTTCCGAATTCTAAGTTGGTGCTACGCCGGCAATATAATCACCTCAAGGACAATCCTTACGGAATCCAACTTAAAAGTGACAATTCGAAAATTAAAAATCACCCTGTCAAAAGAATGGCTAGTGCAAGCAAGGATGTTATCGATCATTTAGTAATTTGCGTTCGATCATTTAGTAGTTTGTCAATGACTCATTACAGAAGCTGAATTTCAAAATGTGTTGTATGGTGGACTTCTACTGCGAAGGTTTTTCTACAACTTTGTCTAGGGGTTCGTTGTTAGAATTTCACCAAATAACGGAATTATAGCGCTAGTTGTAGTAACTTAAACTAAATGTTTGGAATTTTGTTATCATTTAGAGCATCATTATCGGTCGCGAGCATTTTAATCACCCGCGCAGCGCTTTCATTTTAGTTTCGTCACTCGTTTCCATATCGGTCACTATTTTCGGCTTTTAATTGGGTCCTAAAGCCCTACCTCGTTTATGATTGCAAACGATAGTGCATCGGTCAAGAATACTTGTACCGTTGTTATAAAAAATCTGGTAAAATTTTAAATCAGTAAAAATAATGTTTTTGTGTTTAAAACATTCTATGGCAAATTTTGGGCTGTGCAACATTTCAGAACGAATGAACCATCAGCCCAAAACGTCAGCCCCATATATTAACTGTCAAAGGTTGAGTCAAGTGCCCTGCGGTGTTTTGCTAGTGCGTTTGAATCCATACGTCAAACAAGACCGAAAATGTCGAGGAAGCATTTTTCATCTATTTTTCAATTTCAAATTAAACAATGTTCTTTTCGATTTTTGAGTCTAAAGAAAAACTGACACGTTTAGAATGATTAACTTCATCGTTCCCTGAAAGAAAATCGAATATCGATTCTTCATTTTAGGACCCAATTTGGTTGCTGTATTCCGTACCGGTGACGTTTGACAGTTGACAGTTCATCAAACAGCAGCGCTCTTATCGCGCTACCAAATTTGGTCACCTGTCAGTCGCGCTACTGTTATAGCATCGCGTTTAGTAGCGACCGGTAAAGTGTCAAGTAATGATACTGCGCTGCCAAACGGCTTAAACTCACCACCGGTAATCTTGCTCTTAGTCTAAGTTACTGAAACTATAGCTATAACTCCGTTACTAGGGGAAGAGGCCCCAAAACGCCCCCCCGAGGCAAAACGCCTTTTGTGGTTTCCCTCATATTTACTGTCATTAAGATGACCGTAACAAAACTAGATCTGAAATTATGTAGGTTAGGCGAAATTCAAAATAGTGCATAGGAAGGTCGGAAAAAACGAAAATTTCCACATTTTGACGAAACATCTAACATTTTGGCGAGGCAAAACGCCCTAGTGGCAATAACCTACAATGTACTTGCGTCTCCACGTACTATCCATACCAGAATGCTGATTCGCCGACGCATGGTGCTTTGTTCCCTAGGAGCTGCCAGCTAAAATGCGTTTTGCCTCATGAGTTTTCCGGCAACAGAATATCACCACTTTTTTGAAATGTGTATATTATCAATATGATTGAGATTTTTGACAATTTTTGAAAGGCATCAACTAGTTATATTGTTTAACTGTTGCGTAAGGTAGAAACACCCATGAAAATCGTTATAGCTAAGGCATAGAAGCAGTCTATGCTTAGCTAGGGTATATTGCCCCTCCTTCCCCTAGTGAAATTCAAACAACGAACCATTAGGCAGAGTTGCAGAAAAATCTTCGCACTAGAAATCCACCATACAACACATTTTGAAACTCAGCTTCTGGAGCGAGTAATTGACAAACTACTAAATGATCGATAACATCCTTGAGTGCAAGGGCCCCATACGCCTGTCACTGGCGAACAACCCAAGTAACCGTAAGCATTAATTTAAGGCTTTAAATCAGCATTAAAGGTGCTTCACAGCTTTATAACAGCCCTGCAAATGCAATGAAGTTCTCATCTAGCATTATATCTGCATCGTTAATGCTGCAAGATCAAATGTTTATTGACATTAAATTAGCATTACATTAGCATTATATGCGTAATAAAAGCAGTGTTTAAAGCTATCGAATGTTTTGGTAGAAAAACCGGATGGAATTTCTGTATGTAGTAGTGAGAACTTCCTCGGGTGAATGTATCATAACCACTACTACAATTTCTATCGATAAAAATGAGGCAATGGTTTAAATATGCCTTTCAGCAGAAAGATATCACATCGCATCCGTGGCCGAAAGAGCAAGGAAGGACAACTTTTGAGAGTCCCGTGTCATGCTCTCAGGTTCGAGACCCATATGAGGACATTCTACGACGGAAAATTAGCAAAACACAATATCATCGGTCTAACTTGCTAAGTTAGCCTATATACAAATAATTTAAATCACCAATAAATAATGGTGGAAAAAGTATTTTTGTTTGTTTTGCTTCAATTCCTCTTATTCGTGGTGATTCGGCAGTTGTTTATTATAGGCAGCTGATCAGCTGCCCGCAAAAGCTCTTTAAAAGTGCGCGAAAAATTCGCTCGAAATAATGAGCGAAAAAATCTGACGTTTCTCTCTTAACCATATATTAGCATCACTAATGCAGCAATTGAGCTTTCGTCTGTGCATTATAATAGCATGCTAATTCGCCTTTTCCGGCATTATATCAGCATTGTATCTGCACTCAAAGCTGATAAACATTAAACGGGTAGCATTACGTGCAGTTATATAGCTGAATTAAAGCAGCATTATAATGCTTACGGTTACTTGGGAAAGCTCGTATACTCTGCATCGAAGCTGTTATAAAGCTGTGAAGCACCTTTAATGCTGATTTAAAGCCTTAAATTAATGCTTACGGTTACTTGGGTTAGAACCAGTGTTAGGGCGCAATCGTTGATGCGAACATTTTTATATTCGGTTAGTTACTGCAAATAACTTCTTTTTCGAGTCCCTTTAATCAAGCAGGTATCTCAAGCATACCACATCGTTATATTGCAACATGATTGAGTGTTTAATTTTGATAAAATATCGAAAACAAAAGTGTGCATAAAAATTCCCTCGCCATAACAAAAAGGTGGTAGAGAATTAACACTGTTGTTTACATTTTAGAACCAGCACATGTCAGGGGTAGGGATTCGGGGTAGGGGTCTAATAAGGCGCAATCTGCGCAATAATAAAAATGATATTTATGCGTTCTGCTCATGATTTCATAGGTGACGTATCAACCATTCGGCGAATTTAACTTATTACGCATTTATTAAAGTAATTCAACCGCTGCAACATCGATACGCGTAACGCGTTGCTTGTTCCAAGCCTCATTCAAGTGCCTACGGGTTGAAATGTTTTTAATTTGCGATTTTGGTTCTTGAATTATTCAAAATAGACACGAAAGTGCAATGGTTGTTACGTCAACTATGAAATCATGGGCAGCGTTGCTTCCATATCATATATTGTCGCGCTTATCTTTTTCTAGAATGCAGCGGCGGTCTTACACTCGCAGGCTCGACTGCGAAAGTAAACGTCAAGATAGCCGCCGTGTTAAAAGATAGGCATAGTTTTACCGCTCAAAACAAAACCACGTGCTTTTCGCGAAATGACAGCAGTGTTCGATTGTATTAGTGGGAGGCAACCGGAGTCACTGCAGTGACAGTGTACTCATGAGTATATGAAGAGTGTTTCTCATGGAAAATGCATACGGTCAGTGAGATTTTCATTGACTCTGTTGTGTTTAGTAGCGGTTGCGATTACCTGGGAAGTAACCAGCAGGAAGCCGCAGTATTCTATTTTAACTCGAGATGCATAATATATAAATATGTATGTAATTCAGAACTTTTTCCGTATCGTACATGCATCAGATTTCAATTATAATTTGTCTTGAATTCATTATAAGCATTTTAAAATGATCTTCCTATGCTGTGCTGTAGGATCTGTCAAAGTTAACACCATCGTGTGTATTCTTCTTATTTTTACATGGATTCGTCTATATAGTGTGGTGCCCTTGAAAACGCAAGTGAAATTAGTTTTGGATTCCGGGAGGCTTGTCCTTAAATGTTACTCCAGACACGTTCTTTTCCGTAAAGCGACCCCTCGCTATAAAGCTGACACACAAGAAAGCTTTTGCTTTGAAGCATGACACAACAACAGCGGTTGAAGCTTTCGGATACTGTTTGTGTGCGCAGAAACGTCACGATGATGGCGAATTGAAACACGTAAATAAAAGTTTCTTCTACTCGTACAGATCGCGGCTAATCGAAGTTCATTTCATTTACCTAGATTCAAATCGCTCGTCGATTTCGTCCAAGTGAATAAATAATTAGTGGTACGAATTGGGTCCCGAAAGTGAAGTGCACGCGTTTCGCGCATTAGAAGACTTGCTTGTAGAGGTATTTCATACACGAAAGATGTGAATTCCAAATTCAATCATATGGTCACAGTGGCTACAATTGTATATTTTTTGTGATAAAATATATTACGCCTGCTAACCATCACAAACAAAATTAGTGGGAGAATAATATTACATTTTTAAACTTGTTTTTTTTTTTCAAATTGTATGCTAAAAGATACAGAAGGATATTGTTTTTGATTAGGTTTTGATTTTAATCAGGTATGATTCATTTCAATGGAAAGTTATCCTGTAGCGTTAAATTTTTTGTCAGGTCAAGGAAACTAGCACATTGAATTCTTTGATAAGGATTACTTTTTGAGTATGTATTAAGCACTTTAACAGTCATTACTTACGGTTTCTAAACCTTATTTTAAAAAAATGCAATAAATGGCTCCAACGCCACTTCTATCTCATTATTTCTAAAATCAAATAATACTTTTAGAATGTCTCGCTCATACATGCTCATTAAATAATGTGACTGCGACAACAGTAGTATCCGCAGTCAACATAAACTGCTATTAGGTATTGATTTATTTTTTACTGGTTTATTGGGTTTATTAATTCGTATTGAATATTAGCCCCAAGTAACACTAAACTAAACTTTACGTTTTCAATACTCGTGAAAACATTTATGGTCTGTACAGATTTTCTATTATTTGTTCAGTAATTAACAGGTTGTAGATTGATAAGTTAATCAAAAACATACAATTGAAATTCTCCCTCAAAACAACCACCTCCAACTGGTAGCTAAAAAAGATTTTGAAAAGATCATTCTTTGCGTATTTTTCATTTCAAACCCACTAATGTACATCGTTTACCTTCTTTTACTATAATCTGACCAGCCATTTGACGTCCAACCAGTACCACTGTGGGCGCGACTTTCGATGTGTCGGATCGCGGACATCGTCGCGAGAGACAGAGACCAGCAGCACTAACATACGCATGTATTTTATTCGTCGTTTCGATCTTGCCATCAGCGGAGGTAGGCAACAGCACTTCAGCAAACCGACCATCATCGCAAAAAAAAAGCTATTAGAAGCGAGATTGGGAGTGCAAAAATTGTGTAGTATCTTCGATTTCTTAGTAAGACAGTGTTAGAGAATTTGGTCAATTCAAATCGTTATATAGACGAATAGCCTGGTTGTGTTGCTTCCGGGAGATGTTGTGCACTGGTGACAACGGGACAGGTTAGCTTTTGCATAATATTTTTGCGAAGAAACATTGAACTAGCAAGGGGTGAGCGGAAAAATTACCAGTTCTGTGCTCTCGCGGATGTAGATGGTGTGGTGTGAAGGAAGAAAATTCGGTCGAAAGGAATATCCGTGTGTTGTGACGCAGTCTAACAGCTCGCAAGAAGTGCCAAGCATAAGTCTGGTGCAGACGTAGCAGAGTCTCCGAATCTAGAGAAGACATCCCACACGACGTTGCTGTGCATTCTGGAGGTATTGTAGGAGCAAAAAAGAAAGGCAAGAGAGTCTGTGGATGGGTTGGCAGGAGGTCTGTGCATCGCATTCGTCAATCAGGGTGACAATAACAAACCACATAGTCGAGAGGGACCTCCACGGGGGCAAGAGTGAGTGCAATTGACAGACAAGTAAGGTACTATTCCCCCCGGGCGAACCACTTGAGGAAATCCAAGAAGATTGTTGTATTGATTGAGTGTGCAGAAAAGTTGAGGAAGAAAAAACGCAAGCAAAAATTGATAGCGCGGTGATAATGGAAGAAAAACAGTGACACCAGACCAAGAAGTCATTCACAGTGTTTGAAATCTTAAAAGCAGAGAGAGAGCATACAGCGACAAGAAAACGACCACAGAAGAACGGGGCAAGAAGCAAGAATATGATAATGTGATGATATAAGACAAGAAGTTCCAGTTCCTTTTGGCAAAGTTGTTCGTTCTTCTATCTGACTCGGTGTGTGAGTGTTTGCTAAATTGTGGCTGATAAGAGAGGTAAGCATCTTTCTGTGTGTTTTTATCAAAAAATATCGATTTGTTGATAGGACTTAGTTATGTACCGATACGTCAATTTCGTGGAAAAAATTAAGCTTCTCCAGAGAGCGTGCCTTGACTAGCCGGAGAGTGTTTGTAAAATTCAATCAGATTTGCCTGAAGAACAAATTATTTTAGTACAGTATTTTGTTAACGTTAGTAAACCGGTTATACTCAATAATACTGTAACCCTTTGCATGTCATAAAAGGCAATTTAAAAAAATACTATTAAAACAATCATTTTTTTAAAAATTAAGTCACATTTAACAAGCAATGCAAGAAAAATGCCAAAGATAACATACCTTGCATTTGCATCTTTAGCAATTGCACGCCGTTCTGCTTCTTCTTATTGGTATTAAATCCCTCACTGGGACATTGCCGCCTTGCAGCTTAGTGTTCTCTAAGCACTTCCACAGTTTTTAACTGTGATGTTTCTAGGTCATGTTGTAAGTTTTGCATTTGTATATCACGATAATGCTTTTATGGTCAGGAAGTCAAGAAAATTTCCTAGACCGGGCCGGGATTTAATGGTCTTGCTTTGTAGCCGCACGGCTAAGGAAGGCCCTGCCTACATTCATGTTTCACACTTTAGTCTTACGCCTTTAAAGGCTTCTACGCTGAAAAACTGACCACAGAAAAAAACAGTGTTGAAAAAGTCCTAAATCCACGGGAACTTGCAATTGCGCAGAATGAAGACATATTTTTCAACTGGTGTACTGAGTTAAGTAGTTTCCCCGAAAGTATTACTGATAAACCGGAAGAGGAAACGTCTTCACATCAAATTCATAAAAATAAAATCACTTTCCACAATTTTGAAGGCGAATCGATCACATGACAAGATCAATAACTTTGATGTCGTGGTCACTACACTACTATACTATTGAAGCTTTCAGTGATCAAACTTTGTTCTACAAATTCCAACGGATACAAATTCAAGAACAAACGAAATCAGTCGAGCTACAAACATCAGATGAATCTCCTTTGAAGATTCTCGGCGAAGTGTTCATGCCTTATACAGTGTAAGGAAATCCAGTGTACTCTCCACTTTGGTATTCCCGTAGCTGACCAAAGAATGCATAGGGCTATCGCGCCTATGCATTCTGATCCCAAAACACCCAAAGTAGTTCTAAGTTCTGATCAGCAAGAAGTATTAGAGCAACCCAAACAACTCTTACAAATTGCTCAAGGGGAAACGTTGGACAAAACCACTCTGGAGGAGGGATTGAAGAGTTTCCAGCCCCTGACGATGTAAGATGATTGTGATCGCAATCCAATTTGCTTGAAAATCCAAGAGGAATTATTCGCTGAGTTGGAAAGACTAGACTAGGCTAGCGCGAGGAACAAAACAAAGAATCCCTCACTACTTACAATACGAAAATTTGTAGATCGAAAGAAACAAACTGAAGATACACTTGTGAAATCATTAAAAGTGCTCCAATGGCTGTAAGATTGCAGGAAGTCCTAACGGTCACACAAATGGTCTTGGTACTATTAAAAAAGACAAAAGGTCTTCTACCAAGACAACTTATAAAACATTAGAAGTAATTACTTAAACACTCTTTTCGTATTCTATCATCAATTTACATCAAGACAGGTATATGTTTTGCAAAATAGCGTCATATAGGAATATGTTTTGCAATGAAGCCAGGAGAGATGTTATACAAACAAATTATGCCTTTGGGATGAATTTCACCAGAAACGATGCTGGTATTTTGGCCAATGAAATATTTACTTAGGAAATTCTTTGGAATATCATCGAGAAATCCTTTGAAACTTCCTTAAAAAAATATTTTAATTTTTTTCTACAAATTCTTCGGAATGTCCTCGTAAAATTATTCTCAATTTCTTCAGGATATTTTTTCGATGTTGTTACGGTTGTTTTATTTCAATTTTTTTCGGTAAATTCTTTGGAATATTTTGCAAAGTTTTCTCGGGACATTCTCCAGAATTCAATCGTAAAATTATCCAGATTTTTTTTCGAAAAATTCTGCCTAGTTTTATCAGAAAAAATCATCTGAGTTTTATCGGGAAATTCATTGGATTTTTTGATGAAAATTTTGGATTTTTTCAAAAGCTTCTTCCGGATTTTTTTTCACACGAGGTTTTCCGGAATTCTCGAAATAAATTGTTCGATCAAAGTAGATTTGCTTCCAGTTATTACTATGATGCATCGATGGCAAAATCACTCAGACATAGCAGCATAGCATAGTTACGGTGTACTTCGTAGATTGGACACTAGTGATACTCATGCTTTTCTTTTGAAATCCTTAGTCAGATTGCTATCAGAAATCAAGGTGGGTGTGGTCCTTGTTTTCCATCTTGGACAAAAATCACAAAAGCATGAGGATTACTATTCCTGGCCACGCCTATCTTCACCGTAACTTGGGAGGGGAAGGAAGTGTTGATGTAGTACTTACTTAATGAGAGGCCCCCGACTCGACATCGACGACATCGTCATAAGTACCACGGATTTGGATATTGGGGAAGGTGTTCGTTGGGTCAGAATTTGCCTGTAGCTGACAATGTGGTAGATCTTACACCGTAACACACCACGCAAAGGTGTCTACCTAGCGTTACGGGGGCAGATGGCAAAATCACTCAGATATATAGTGCAAAAAAACAAATTTTGCCTTCTTCAGTTTATTAATCCTTCATCGTTAATAGTAAAACTGTCTAATATGCTATATTGTTATTTATAATTTTCTCGTTTTCAAAAAATGAAAAAAATATTGTTTTTAAGTTAAGAAAAATATTTTGAGCTTTTTAGTGGAATTTTTAAGTGTTTGGAAGGAATTTTGATGATTTTATATATCTTTTCACGTAAATAAACATTATTATGGATAATACCTGTCTGGCATCACGTTGTCAAAGAACGTGCATATTTTTGTTTACGTTGCATTTTCTACCGCCCCAAGGGAGAATGAGAGATCAAGATGTTGAGAGATTGAGTGAAAATTGCTTATGCCGGGAATTGACCCGTAACGCTGGGTAGACACCTTTACGTTGTGTGTTACGGGGTAAGATCAACCACGGCTACATTGCCAGCTACAGGCAAATCCTGACCCAACGAATACCTTCCTCATTATCCCACTCCGTGGTATTTATGGGGGTGTCGCTTAGTCGGTGGCCTCTCGTTAAGTAAGTACCACATCAACACTTCTTTCCTCTCCTTAGCTACGGTGAAGATGGGGGTGGCCAGGAGTAGTAATCCTCATGCTTTTGTTATTTTTGTTTAAGACTGGAATCAAGGACCACTCCCCTTATTGATTTCTGATAGCATTCTAGATAAGGATCTCAAAAGTAAAACATGAGTATGGATACTAGCAATCTACGAATTACACCGTAACAATGCTAATGCTAATGGTAAATCGCCTATACCGGGAATTGAATTGAAGTATGCCGGAAAAGCAATCGCTGTGACTGGAATACGTGCTACACCTAGTTAATTTAACTCAAACAAAAGCTTTTTCAAACGATGTTTTGCAAGAATAACTATTTTTTAAGCAGAAGTAACCCACATTGCAGTATTACACGGCCCACAAAATTTAGGAAAAGCTGCTTCCTGTCATAAATATATCAATAATGCAGTCGTACGCATGTTAGGCCGGAAATGGAGTAAGAAACCTAATTAATGGGCCACATCTTTTATCAGGATCATTCATATATTCATAGATGGTTCAAAGCTGAACAATCAAGTTGCAGCAGGCGTGACTGGCCCAGGGATAAATATTTCGATTTCCATGGGCAAACGGTTAATAATTATTGTTTCCCAAGTTGAACTTCAGGCTATTCTTGAACGCTCTAGTTCAGTGGTCCCCAGCATGCTTACTATCAAGGGCCGCATTGCAATTTTGAACTGTTGAAGCGGGCCGCAGTATATTTTCAATATTTGTTTTTGCCTTTCTCGTATACAAAGTATACGTAAAGGCTATACGATCACATCAAAACCGAACTTTTGATAGAAGTTTCGGAGACCCATAGTGTTATATACAAATCGACTCAGTTCGACGAATTGAGGTGATGTCTGTATGTGTGTGTGTACAGAAATGTGAGACACACTTTTTGGTACTTAGCATTATCCAAATTAGTCGCAACAAGTTGCAATCGTCGCTGATTTCGGTCTAGTTGTTTCCTATTAAGAATTGGTTCGATCGTCCATTGCGTCCCAGAGTTATTCAAAAACATTGTTTTTATTCAGAAATATATTTTAAGCTCTTTTAGTGGAATGTATTCAACCGTCTAAGACGAATTAAGTACGTCCCCAGAGTACTTAATTCGTCTTAGACGGTTGATTGTTTTTATTACATAAAAATCGAAATCGAGAAATTTTTTTTTACAGAAACCGATGCAATGCACTCAAATGACTGCAAATAGACATACATTAAAGAAAAAAGTAAAATCTATCCTCCTAAAGCAGCGGTTCTCAACCTTTTTCTTGAGAGGTACCCCTTCGAACTTTTGCATTAATTAAGGTACCCCCTCTCTCTCGAAAGTAGGCTTCCAAACCTCTTGAAAAAATAATTCCGAGCCCTTGGAAGGGAAGCTCCTTTCAGCTTTTGAATCCCTTTAAAGTAGGTTTTCGCGCCTCTTGATTAAAGGCTTCTGAGCCTCTTGTAGATAGGCTTCCAAGCCCCTTGAAGGCGGGTTTCGAGTCACTTAAAAGGAGGCTTTCTTTGCATCTTGAAAGGACGCTTCTGAGCCTCTTGATAGTATGCTTCCAAGCCTCTTGAAAGAAGAATTCCGAGTTTCTTGAAGCGAGGCTTCCGAGCATCTTGAAAGGAGGCTTCCGAACCACTTGGACGTAGACTTCCGAGCCTCTTGAAAGCAGGCTTCCAAGCCTCTTAAAAGGAGGCTTACGAGCTTCTTGAAAGGAGGCAACCTAGCCACTTGAAAAGGGGCTTCCAAGCTTCTCGAAAAGAGTCTTCCGAGCCTCTCGAAAAGAGGCTTCCAAGCCTCTCTAAAGGAGCCTTCCGAGCCTCTTGGAAAAAGGTTTCAGAGCCTCTTGAAATGCGGCTTTTGAGCCTCTTTAAAGGAGGCTTATGAGTTTTCGAGTCTCTTGGAAGAAGGCTTCCGAGCCTCTTGAAAGAAGGCTTCCGATCCTCTTAAAAGGAAGCTTCCGAGCATCTTGAAAGGAGGCATCTGAGATTCTTGAAAGGCGGCTTCCGAGCCTCTTGAAAGGACGCTTCCGAGCCTCTTAAAAAGAGGCTTCCGAGCCTCTTGAAAAGAGGCTTCCGAGCCTCTCGAAAAGAGGCTTCCGAGCCTCTCGAAAAGAGGCTTCCGAGCCTCTCGAAAAGAGGCTTCCGAGCCTCTCGAAAAGAGGCTTCCGAGCCTCTCGAAAAGAGGCTTCCGAGCCTCTCGAAAAGAGGCTTCCGAGCCTCTCGAAAGAAGCCTTCCGAACCTCTTTAAAAAAGGCTTTTGAGCCTCTTGAAAGGATATTTAAAGAAGCCTTCCAAGCCTCTTGAAAGGAGGCTTTTGAGCCTCTTGAAAGAAGGCTTCCAAGCCTCTTGAGAGGAGGCTTCCAAGACTCTTAGAAGGAGGATTTTGAGCCTCTTGAAAGCGACTTTCGAGGAGGCTTCCAAGCCTCTTGAAAGGAGGCTTCCAAGCCTCTTGAAAGGAGGCTTCCAAGCCTTTTGAAAGGAGGCTTCCAAGCCTCTTGAAAGGAGGCTTCCAAGCCTCTTGAAAGGAGGCTTCCAAGACTCTTGAAAGGAGGATTTTGAGCCTCTTGAAAGCGACTTCCGAGGAGGCTTCCGAGCCTTTTGAAAAGAGCCTTCCGAGCCTCTTGAAAGGAGCCTTCCGAGCCTCTTGGAAAGAGGCTTCGGGGCTTCTTCCGGCTTCCGAGTCTCTTAAAAAGAGGCTTTCGAGCCTCTTGAAACAAGGCTTCCGAGCCTCTCATAAATAGGCTTCCGAGTCTCTCGAAAAGAGACTTCTGAGCCTCTCGAAAAGAGACTTCTGAGCCTCTCGAAAAGAGACTTCTGAGCCTCTTGAAAAGAGGCTTCCGAGCCTCTCGAGAAGAGGCTTCCGAGCCTCTCGAAAAGAGGCTTCCGAGCCTCTCGAAAGAAGCCTTCCGAACCTCTTGAAAAAAGGCTTCAGAGTCTCTTGAAAGGAGGCTTTTGAGCCTCTTGAAAGGAGGCTTCTGAGCCTCTTGAAAGGATATTGAAAGAAGCCTTCCGAGCCTCTTGAAAGGAGGCTTTTGAGCCTCTTGAAAGAAGGCTTCCAAGCCTCTTGAAAGGAGGCTTCCAAGACTCTTGGAAGGAGGATTTTGAGCCTCTTGAAAGCGACTTCCGAGGAGGCTTCCAAGCCTCTTGAAAGGAGGCTTCCAAGCCTTTCGAAAGGAGGCTTCCAAGCCTCTTGAAAGGAGGCTTCCAAGCCTCTTGAAAGAAGGCTTCCAAGACTCTTGAAAGGATGCTTTTGAGCCTCTTGAAAGCGACTTCCGAGGAGGCTTTCGAGCATTTTGAAAGAAGGTTTCCGAGCCTCTTGAAATGAACCTTCCGAGGCTCTTGGAAGGAGGCTTTTGAGCTTCTTGAAAGGAGGCTTCTGAGCCTGGAAGAAGGTTTTTGAGCCTCTTGAAAGGAGGTTTCTGAGCCTCTTAAAAGGAGGTTTCTGAGCCTTTTGAAAGGATCTTGAAAGGAGGCTTCCGAGCCTCTTGAAAGGAGGCTTCCGAGCCTCTTGGAAGGAGGCTTCCGAGCCTCTTGGAAGGAGGCTTACGAGCCTCTTGAAAGGAGACCTTCGAGCTGCTTGAAAGAAGGCTTCCGAGAAGCGTAGAAAGATGATTCTAATCCTTTTGCAACGAAGCAAGCGAGCTATAGTGAAAAAAAAACATTTTGTTCATTCGACGTTTTCTTCGTTTGATCTTTTGTTCCACAGCTCTCCATTCAATTGGGATTAACTCATCGCATTACATATTATGTATAATATAAATTTTTGAAATAAAAAATACACAATTATCAAAACTTTATCGATGAGTTTTGATTGGAATTGTAATACGTCCGCCATTACGCATTTTTGCCCGAGGTACCCCCTAGGGCCAGCGAAGGTACCCCCAGGTTGAGAACCGCTGCCCTAAAGTGCAAATTCGACCTCTCTTGTATTCTTTTCTTGAAAAGTACGAGGGGGGAAAATTTGGAAAATTTGAAATTTTAATTTAAAATGATAGCAAAGAATCTTTAGAGAATGTTAAGGATTTGAATATTTGTAGCATATTTGTCCAGTAGTGAATTTAGCATAAACTTTATAAAAATAAAAAAAAATACTGGGACTTATTTCTTATGTTGCATTGTTAGAGCATTATCATCATCTGGGTCGAGGTCATTCGATTGGTTTATGGTGGTGGGCTGGTAGTGTGGCCAATGATTTCCTCGATTACGATGGGCAATAGCAACAGAGATATAATACATCCATCCTTGCCTTACGCTAGCGATTCCATTGTGCAGGAGTCTGGATTTTGTCTAGACCTCCTTTGCTTCTAGGGACGTCCTGAATTTTTGTGATTCAGATGATTGAAGGGTTTTCAATGGTCAATCAGTAACAAATAGAGGGACTCTTGAAATCCATTGACCTACTCCAGGATAACGTAAAGCTTGGCAGTATGGTTCTCACATGATCATCAGGAGTCCTGCCTGCTGTCGTCGGAGACTTGTCAACCTTTCCCTATATCCGAATTACAATAAGTCGTGAAAAGTTGAAGAATTTGTGCTAAGGTCGAGCAACGTTTCAGCTGATCAGTTAAGAGGTGAGCAGAATGGATACGTTTGCGTGGGTTTTGACAGTTTTACCATGGGAAAACTGTCAAAACGTACGCAAACGTATCAACTCTGCTCAGCTCTTTAGATCGGTGAGTGACTGACATGTCGCGCCTTTCACTGGCATCCACGAATTTGTTCTTGTTCCAATCAGACGTCGTGAAATATCGAACAGTAGGCGATGATCGCCGGTTGTTTCGACTTTCTTCCCATCGTCGGCTGGGGCGTCCAACCGCCTCTCCATTCTGCAGCCAACAACTTACTTTTTTAGAACCGCTTTTAGTTGACATCGCGTTTGACTATCATCGTCTAATTCGCGAGATCCGGCAACGCATTGCTCGATTTCAGCGGTGGGAGGAGATGCTCGGGCAAAGAATCAACATAGACCAACTAGATGATCCAGCTGTGAAGAGATCGTTCGTTGAAGCACTTGAAACTCAAGTAGTGGATGTTCTGGAAGGGGGCGGCGAAGAATGCTTTATCGAAACCTACGAGGACAACTGCGCACTCAGCGAAAAGAATGGATCACAGAAATTATTATGATGACCCGTCGGAAGATTTTTTTTTTTTTCATGTATTTTATTTGGTAGGCACTCTGTGTTCTTAACCGCTACTGTGCCGTGATCTATTAGGGTAAACTGGGGTAATATGCACCCCAGGGCAAAACGACCTTTTGGTCGGCTGTACAGATTCCACACAGAATATATTTTTTATATCCATTATTCGTTATTGTTGTCGTTGCCAGTTTATCTTCTCGTGAGTCCATTGCGTCCGTTTGTCCATGTCGTGTATCCAATGATCGTTGCATTGTTTGGTTTCCATTTAATCCGGGTAACGTTGGATGAATGCCTCCGAGAAGAACAAGTTGTCAGTCGTCATTAGGCAGCCGTGACGCTAAGGCGCGTCCCCCAATACGCTACCGCATGGGCTGCGCATCCGGCGGTTTGGTGGAGGGGCTGGGAATCGAACCCATGACCATTCGCTTATAAGGCGAACGTGTAGCCAACTCCTCTACGGGACCCCCATCGTCGGAAGATTGAGGAGCGTAGAAAAGCAAAGGCTGAGGAACGACAAAAATCAGAGGAGTAAAGTAAGAATCCCACAACGATTTGTATCTCTGTAAGTGGGAGTCGGGCGCTGCTGCAGACAGGAAAGGCGGGCATTGGTCGACTTCCCTACCGATGAAGAAAGGATGGCTGCTGCAACTGGATATTATTGCTTCAATTACTCACTGACATGGACAGCTGAAAAGTTGGTTCGGGCAGTTTGAACAGCTTCTTAAAGTCCCAGTTTTCTTCAAAAAGCAGCCATCCGAGGCATAAAATCTAAAGAGGCCTCCAAGGTCGATCGGCTGTCTGCGGAGGTGTTCAGGGCTGACCCTATGCTGTCTGTGCGAATATTGTAGATACTATGATACAATATTTTGCCCCGCTCCGAATCATTATGGAGCAGGTAAACAAGTTGGAATTGGCCTAAGGATGCAAGGGATTTTTACATAGGATAGAATGTTTGTCAGACCCCATTTGGATAGTCGCTGATGTGAGGCAAGGATGCATTTCATCTCCGCTGTTACTTCTCAATCTATGACATCTTGGTGGGTGCGATTAACCGTGTACCATACCTTAATCGACTATGATTTGGCTTCTTCTTCTTCTTATTGGCATTACATCCCCACACTGGGACGCCGCTTCACAGCTTAGTGTTCATTGAGCACTTCCACAGTTATTAACTGCGAGGTTTCTAAGCCAAGTTACCATTTTTGCATTCGTATATCATGAGGCTAGCACGATGATACTTTTATGCCCAGGGAAGTCGAGACTATTTCCAATCCGAAAATTGTGTAGACCGGCACCGGGAATCGAACCCAGCCACCCTCAGCATGGTCTGGCTTTGTAGTCGCGCGTCTTACCGCACGGCTAAGGAGGGTCCTATGATTTGGCTAATGAACACGAAATACTATATTAGTGCTGTGACGCTCTTTTGAGCGGAGTGACCTCAACGAGCTGACCGTATGCTTCTTTGTGGCGGGTCTCACTATCAACGTCAGTAGGACCAGGTAGTTAGTTGAGTGTCAAACTGAAACAGCCCCTCAAACTTTTCAGTAGACGGACGATCGTAGGATGTCAATATCTTTACTATTTGATATCATCAGATGGCGAAATTGGGATCGACATGGAAGCACGAGTCAGAAAGCCTGGCTACCTTTGCGGTTTTTTTCTTCGTCCCCTCAATATTTTTGGAAAGCTGAAGGGGGGGGGGGGTTTGACATAAAATAAATTTAATATTTGTAAGCGAGAAAAGCACCACAGGTGGATTAATTTGGGTTTTTTTTATTTCAAGCCAAGTTTCAAAGCATAGTACAACATTTCACAAATTATTTTATTCCTGTATTTTTTTATTATTTCTAATAAATTTTTTTTATTTCTAATAAGGACATTTAATTCTGCAGGTTTTATCGCCGTAGCTGACTATGAGTCAATATTACTGTTTCTGCTCTTTCAGACTTGACAAGAGAAAATTCTTCTGCAACACCATCTTTTCGGTTCAGTTGGTAGAAAGTATTCTAAGGCTTTGATCCGATTCGCGAAATAAAATCAAATTAAACCTAAAAATGACTATTTTTCCTAATGATCATATGACCTTATGCACTACCTTTTAGGAATTATTGTCCACTATTAGTTGTCGCGCAAATAACGTCAGCATGTTTCAAAAATGTTTTTGAAGCCAGGTGAACATGTCAGCAGTGTTGAATAGAAATCGAGTAAATCTGCTTTCTGAACCTTGCTTCCATTTTTTCCTATCAATTGAATTTTCTGAAATATAGGAGCATCATCATCAATATAGGAGCTTGAAATAAATCTTGATTTCATAGCAGGGCGACATGATAGTTAACGGGTTTTTCCTGAAATTAATAATCCAGCATGGGCGGTCCTTAGTCGGCTACACGTCCGCTTTATAAGCGGGTGGTCATGGGCAGGGATGGGAAAAATCAAATCTTCAAAAAATCGAGGACGATCAAAACTCATCCGCGATCATACTTTTAAGTTATCAACTGATAAAAACTTTCCAGCGATTAAGAATCGTTCGAAAACCGCATCTTGATTTGATGCATTTACCGTTACATTTTGAACATTTTTTCCTTACTACAATGAAACCATAACGCCAAATAGAAGATATAACGGGAAGATATAACTTTCCATTTAATTCCACTAAGTTTTGTTATCTTTGCAGAAACGTATTTCGACCTCAACTGTGAGGTCGTATTCAGTGTCTCGTATTTGACTCGACTTAAGGCTTATTTTTTTTTTCTGAATTAGCTGATATTAGTGAAGATTAATGTTCGACTGAAAATTCTGTGTTTATTATCGTTTGAGTACATAATTTGAGAAGTTGTCGCTGACGACAACTCGCCTACTGTTGTCACGTGAAAAGTTTTCACATGAAAATTGCAATCATTATCGTTTGATAATGATTCAGCACAACACTGAATCGATTATCGAGAAATCGCTTATTTTTTTCCTGCCATTTGATTGATCTTAATCATCGACAGCAACTACTAATCGATGAATCGACAAAATTTATTATTTTTAAAATATTATTATTATTTATTTAATCAGACTAAGGCCGAAGTGGCCTGTGCGGTATATAAGAGTCTTCTCCATTCGGCTCGGTCCATGGCTACACGTCGCCAACCACGCAGTCTACGGAGGGTCCGCAAGTCATCTTCCACCTGATCGATCCACCTTGCCCGCTGCGCACCTGGCCTTCTTGTGCCCGTCGGATCGTTGTCGAGAACCATTTTCACCGGGTTACTGTCCGACATTCTGGCTACGTGCCCGGCCCATCGCAGTCGTCCGATTTTCGCGGTGTGAACGATGGATGGTTCTCCCAACAGCTGATGCAATTCGTGGTTCATTCGCCTCCTCCACGTACCGTCCGCCATCTGCACCCCACCATAGATGGTACGCAGCACTTTCCTTTCGAAAATTCTCAGTGCGCGTTGGTCCTCCACGAGCATCGTCCAGGTCTCGTCGTAGAGGACTACCGGTCTAATTAGCGTTTTGTAGATTGTCAGTTTGGTACGGCGGCGAACTCTATTCGATCGGAGCGTCTTGCGGAGTCCAAAGTACGTACGATTTCCAGCCACTATGCGTCTCCGAATTTCTCTGCTGGTGTCATTTTCGGCAGTCACCAGTGAGCCCAAGTACACAAATTCTTCTACCACCTCGATTTGATTTCGTCACCACCGATGCAAACTCGCGGTGGGTGGCTCACATTGTCTTCTCTTGGACCTCTTCCTATCATGTACTTCGTCTTCGACGTGTTGATGACTAGTCCGATCCGCTTAGCTTCCCTCTTCAGTCTGATGTAGGCTTCCTCCATCTTCTCAAAGTTACGTGCCATAATATCTATGTCGTCGGCGAAACCAAATAGCTGGACGGACTTATTGAAAATTGTACCACTCGTGTTAATCCCTGCTCTTCGTATTACCCCTTCCAAAGCGATGTTGAATAGCAAACACGAAAGACGATAGACCCATCACCTTGCCGTAACCCTCTGCGGGTTTCGAAGGGACTCGAGAATGCCCCTGAAACTCGAACTACGCACATCACCCGATCCATCGTCGCTGTGATCAACCGTGTCAGTTTATCCGGAAAACCGTGTTCGTGCATTAGCTGCCATAGCTGGTCCCGATCGATTGTATCATATGCGGCTTTGAAGTCGATGAATAGATGATGTGTGGGCACGTTGTATTCGCGGCATTTCTGCAGTACTTGGCGAATGGCGAACACCTGGTCCGTGGTGGAGCGTTCGCCCATAAAACCCGCTTGGTACTGCCCCACGAACTCCCTTGCAGTTGGTGCTAGTCGACGGCATAAAATTTGGGAGAGTACCTTGTAGGCGGCGTTCAGCAATGTGATTGCGCGGTAGTTGCTACAATCCAGCTTATCGCCCTTTTTGTAGATGGGACACACGAGACCTTCCATCCACTCCTGCGGCAAAACTTCCTCCTCCCAAATCTTGGTAATGACCCAGTGCAGCGCTCTAGCCAGTGCCTCACCACCGTGTTTAAATAGCTCTCCTGGTAGTTGGTCAACCCCAGGGGCTTTGTTGTTCTTCAGCCGGCCAATCTCCTCCTGGATTTCCTGGAGATCCGGAGCCGGTAGAATTATGTCCTGCGCGCGTTCTCCCAGGTCCATCATCATACCGCCATCTTCGTCTGCCACATCGCCATTCAGGTGTTCTTCGTAGTGCTGCCGCCAGCTTTGGATCACCTCACGCTCGTTCGTAAGAAGGTTCCCGTTTATGTCCTTACACATATCAGGCTCTGGCACGTGGCCCTTACGTGAACGGTTTAACTTCTCATAGAACTTTCGTGTGTTATTAGCGCGATACAGTTGCTCCGTTTCTTCACGGTCTCGATCTTCCTGCTGGCGCTTTTTCCTCCGGAAAATCGAGTTTTGTCTGTTCCGCGCCTGTTTATATCGTGCCTCGTTCGCCCTCGTGCGGTGTTGCAGCAATCTCGCCCATGCTGCATTCTTCTCTTCCACTAACTGCTCACATTCGCCGTCATACCAGTCGTTTCTCTGATCCGGGGCACCGTGCCTAGTGCAGCGGTTGCGGTGCTACCAATGGCGGATCGAATATCTCTCCAGCCATCTTCAAGAGACGCTGCGCCTAGCTGCTCTTCCGTTGGAAGTGCCACTTCCAGCTGCTGCGCGTATTCTTGGGCTAGTCTACCGACTTGTAGCCGCCCAATGTTAAGCCTCGGCGTCCGACTTCGACGCGTGTTGTACACCGTCGAGAGTTTTGAGCGCAGGCATACTGCAACGAGGTAGTGGTCGGATTCAATATTCGCACTGCGGTAAGTGCGGACGTTCGTGATGTCGGAGAAGAATTTACCGTCGATTAGAACGTGGTCGATTTGGTTTTCCGTTTCTTTGTTAGGTGATCTCCATGTGGCCTTGTGGATATTTTTGCGGGGAAAGAAGGTGCTTCGGACTACCATTCCGCGGGAGGCTGCGAAGTTTATGCATCGTTGGCCGTTGTCATTCGATACGGTGTGCAGACTATCCGGTCCGATGACCGGTCTATACATTTCCTCCCTTCCTACCTGTGCGTTCATGTCACCGATGACGATTTTAACGTCCCGCAGTGGGCATCCATCGTATGTCTGCTCCAGCTGTGCGTAGAACGCTTCTTTCTCGTCGTCGGGTCTCCCTTCGTGTGGGCAGTGCACGTTGATGATGCTATAGTTGAAGAAACGGCCTTTAATCCTCAGCTTGCACATCCTTGCGTTGATTGACTGCCACCCAATCACGCGTTGGCGCATCTTACCCAGCACTATGAAGCCGGTTCCCAGCTCGTTGGTGGTGCCACAGCTTTGGTAGAAGGTAGCCGCTCGATGCCCGCTTTTCCACACTTTCTGTCCTGTCCAGCAAATCTCCTGCAGCGCCACGACGTCGAAGTTGCGGGGATGTAATTCATCGTAGATCATCCTGTCGCAACCTGCGAAACCTAGCGACTTGCAATTCCATGTTTCAAGCTTCCAATCGTGATCCTGTATTCGTCGCCTAGGTCTTTGCCGATTATATCGAGTCGCATTATCTCTTATATTGTTCGTAATGATTGGTTTTCTAGGCGGCTTATTGGGCCAGCGCAAACCTCCTGTCTCGTCGGAGGGCCGTCGTGTCAGGGCTGTTTAGCGTCCCACTTAACACCAGGACTTGGGCTTGTGCGCTTTGAGCGGCACACGGTCGCTTTGGTGGGGCCTACTTGCGGATACATGCAGCTTTTTATAGAGGTTTAACAGGGCCCACTGTCAAACCCCACCACATCCTAGGCAAGCCCCACAACTCGCAGATGGCCTGGGGAGGGATCGTCAAGCCCTTGGACATAGTCCCTGCTGCCCCTAATTTTTAAAATATATAAAATATATCTTAAAGTTTGTCGCTGTTCTACATTTTTTTTTCGAAATAATAGTTTTACTGGGGGCCCTCCTTAGCCGTGCGGTAAGACGCGCGGCTACAAAGCAAGACCATGCTGAGGGTGGCTGGGTTCGATTCCCAGTGCCGGTCTAGGCAATTTTCGGATTGGAAATTGTCTCAACTTCCCTGGGCATAAAAGTATCATCGTGCTAGCCTCATGATATACGAATGCAAAAATGGTAACTTGGCTTAGAAACCTCGCAGTTAATAACTGTGGAAGTGCTTAATGAACACTAAGCGGCTTATTGACGGGCTTGTGATATTTTGATCGTAAAAGTAAAACGGAAATCATTTCATCAATCGGAAATCAATGGATGAATTGATCCAAAAATTTGTTGTAGGATATCCTTAGTTTTAGTTATAAGGTAGTGGGAAATCCAATACGATTTTTGATCAATTAATTCTGCTAAGCGAAAGCTTGAGCAAAAAAAATGACCAGCAGCTGCTGTGGCAGTCGGTCTCGGAGTCGAGGACCGATGTCGCCCTCCTGTCCGACCCGTACAACGGCCCTGTCGTTAACGGCTATTTGCACGACGGGACGGTACCCGATTCAAGGGGTAGTATACTCATTAGAGTGGGGCGCAGTTGTATGGAAAAACGCAAACTTCGTTCGATCAAGTGAGATCAAGGTTTTTCTGAATCATTTTAGGACCCCAATCAACTGTGCAAAATATGGGCTCGATTGGTTGCAACCTCGCATGCCGCATCGCGTTTCAAATTTACATGGAGATTAGTATGGGAAAACGTACTTTTTCACATTTATGCTCTTAGCAGCTTCAATTTATCATCAATCACGTGACTTAATACGTTAGCATATAGTCTGAAAGATGCTGAAAGACTTTGCCAAAGAAGGTACGTAGCTGGAAGGTCTACAAAAATGTTATTACGTTTCGAAAATTGATTGTTCAAACCATATGCAAGAAATCAATGTTTCTGCCAGCACTACCGGACGACCTATGGTTATCGAAGGGCAAAACCCATCTTCCTTCTTGTCGGATTTTTTCTTTGTGAAATGATTCCGGATAGCTCCCATTAGCTCTAAAGCCCTATAAGATCAATTATTTTGAAATAACACTCAGTTAAATTATTGGTCTACGTAGTACGGCAGTGCTGGCAGAATAAATGATTTTTTGCATATGGTTTGAACACTCAATGTTCGAAGCGTTATAACTTTTTTCGTGGACGTTCCAGCAACGTGCCTTCTTCAGCAAAGTTTTTCGGCATCCTTTGGGTTATACTTTAACGCAATGTGCCACTTGGTTTACGATGAACTGAAGCCTCTAGTAGTAAAAATGCAAAAATATACGCACTCCCATACTAATTTACATACAAACTTCAAACGCGATGCGGAAAGCGAGGAAGCAACCAATCGGTCCCAAATTCTGCACAGTTGTTCAGGACCCAGAATGGCTTCGAAAAACCATTGATTTGAAAAAATGACCATGACGCCCCACTCTAATACTCATGCTGAGGGTGTCGCGATAGCCAAGATTAATGGTGTGTTCTATTGTAGTGGCTATGTCCCACCAAGATGGCCATTAAAACAGTTCAACCAGATGATCGATAGGCTATCGTCTGACCTAGTGGGTCGTAAGCCGGTCGTCATAGCAGGAGATTTAAATGCTTGGGCAGTGGAGTGGTGCAGCCGCTGCACTAGTCGAAGGGGTTAAGCGTTACTAGAGGCGCTAGCGAAGCTCGACGCAGTGCTAGTCAATCATGGTTCCGCTTGCACGTTCATAAAGGAATGGGGTCGAGTCATGGGTTGACGTAACGTTTGTCAATCCTGGTCTGGCACCAGACTTGGACTGAAGGGGAGACGAGGGTTACACCCATAGTGATCATCTAGCAATTCGCTTTAAGATCAGCTATGGCGTGCAACATCCGAGGTCTGGGGATCCCTGTCAGGTCCGTGGGTGAAAAACCAATCACTTCGAAAGCGAAGTTTTCACCGCGGCCCCGAGACTGGAAGCCAACACTGAAGGTCTAAGCGGGGATGCGTTGGTAGCTGTTCTATCACGCGCGTGTGACGCCAGCATGCCGAGGAAAGCCCTGCCGAGAAATGGCAGACGCCCGGTATACTGGTGGAGTCCCGAGATTGCGGTCTTTCGATCAACCTGCCTCAAGGCTAGACGAAGGATGCAATGTACCCGCACCGAGGATAAAAGAGCGGTCCGCCGTGAAGTGTTTCGAGCTGCGAAACTGGCCTTCAACAAGGCCATCAAGAGCAGTAGGAGAGCGTGTTTCGACAACCTATGCGAAGGAGTCAACGCGAATCCGTGGGGTGACGGGTAAGTCCACGTTAAACACTATTAACTCGGTCTTAAAGACCGCCGAGATAGCGATCCAACAGACAAGGCGAGGTATTCGATTCTGTGCGTTAATGACATTTGATGTGAAGAACGCATTTAACAGCGCAAGCTGGAATGCCATCGCGCTTTCGTTACACTGGCTTAGCTTGCCGGTGGGCCTGTACCGGATTTTAAAAAGCTATTTCCAAAATACGAGACCGATGCCGGTCAGAGAAGCGTACTTATTACCGCAGGAGTTCCGCAAGGTATTATGGAACCTTATGTATGACGAGGTTCTGAAGCTAATTCCCTCCTGGTGTTAAGATCGTCGGCTTCGCCGATGACGTAACCTTGGAGGTCTACGGGGAGTTAATTTCCGAGGTAGAACTGACCGCAGCACGGTGAAGGATTGGATGAAGGCTAGAGGCCTGGAGCTCGCTCAACATAAGACGGAGGTGGTTATCGTCAACAACCGCAAGTCGGTTCAACATGCAGTGATTCACGTGGGTGAAGTCGCGATCGCATCAAAGCGGAGTTTGAAGCTCCTTGGGGTCGTAATAGGCGACAAGCTGACCTTCGCCAGCCATGTTGACTATGCGTGCAAGAGGGCTTCGACTGCTGTTGCGGTATTATCGAGGATGATGTCCAACAGTTCCGAGGTGTGTGCCAGTAGACGTAGGCTACTGGCAGGCGTTGCCGAATCTATTCTTAGGTACGGCGGCCCGTACTGGGCGAGAGCTCTGGGGTAACCAGTTACCTGCAGAAGCTGTAGAGGACGTACCGCTTGATGTGTCTCAGAGTGATATCTGCCTACGATATCACACGATGCAGCCTGTGTGATTGCGAGCATGATGCCAGTCGGGCTGGTCATCCGGGAAGACGAGGAGTGTTTCGAGCTACGTGGCACCAGAGGAGCAAACGTGTGGCAAGCGGTGGAGAAGTGGAACGCAGTTTCGACTGAAACCACTCAGATTGCTTGTAGCTTGCAGCGAACCTGGCGCGCCGAGCAGCGGTGACGAGTTTGTACTATTCCATTTAATTCCACTACTTTATTGTACCTTTGACAAATACGTATTTTGACCTCAACTGTAAGGCCGTGTCTTGTACTTGACTCGACTTGAAGAAGATGATCGCAGCTTAGACTACTTATATTACTACGGTGCTTACTTCTACTCACTTACTGTTGAGGTCGACTTTTTCCGTATCGTACATTAATCAGATTTTAATTACATTTTGTCTAGAATTTATTATAAGCATTTTAAAATAATCTGCCTATGCTGTGCTGTAGGATCTGTCAAAGTTAACACCGTCGTGTGTCTTCTTCTTATTTTTACTTGGATTCGTCTACAGGGTGTTCAATAAGTTCGAATACAATAGCAAAGAAATTTTAACAAATGCTGTAGATGATCAACAAAGATTAAAATATTAAAATAATTGACGTCACATACATGTGGCATTGGCATATACGTTGGAAACTCATAGAATAAGTTTTTGTCTATCTATACCTATGTTGATAGACAATTATTAGGCTCTTTTAGTGGAAAGCCTTCAGTCGTTTTAATTGATGTTGAAATACGTATCTGTAAAGATGACAACGCAGTATCTTAGTCTCGTCTTATAACGGGTCTATACCGATAATTAGGACATTGCAAAAGTCCTGGTTGAATTGGTAGATACTGTTGTCTAAGTTCAAGACGTTTTGGAAGACCTTAAACCGCTCAAGTTCATGGATAACTGTTGTTTATGTTTCGGACTTAGAATTTTCTTGTTCCAAATGAAATCTGAATATTTCACGATGGTCAAGACTTTCTGCACATTCCGCATTGAAATACAACAACGTTTATTTATAAATTTATAGATAATAATCGACCAGGTAATCGAAAGAATAACAGAAGAATCTTTAAATTAAAATTGAATCGACTGTAAACAGCAGGACCAGTGCGCAATGGAGTATACCGCGTGTATCAAGCACACATTCCAATAGATACTAATCACATTTAACATGTCGCTCCGTACTCATCAAGGCAAATCCAAATCCATCGCGAAGCACCGCACTGCTTATTGCTGACGTCTCACCGGCCACCACACTGGTCGAACTGGTGTCTCCTGCTCCGGCTGGTGATACCCGCGATACCCACTGCTGTCGAACTGCGCCTGGTCTGGTTTTTCACCCGATCAGCTCCAGCCCCAGCATTGGGGGATGGCAACGACTAGGCGCGACCTTTGCGCTGATGTTAGAGGGGGGGCCAATCCGATGTATTTATTATGGATGCCTACATAAACAGAAAACATTTGCCAAACATGTCTCCACATTTCACTGATAGACGCCTAGACAGGTAGGTTCGTACTGATAATGGCCGTTCTCTCGGGCTCGCTCCGTTATATTTTTGTTGTTTGCTTATACAAGGCGCAGTTGCATTATGTATATTTTTTTCGATTCATGTCTTCGATAGATTTTATTAATTTCACGGTCTACCTGAATGAACTCAATTTGTGTAAATTTTTAATGTACGATAACGATTCAAATACGAGGTGATCTCTGTATATGACGCAAAACACAATTTTCAAAGAAGCTGCTTCTATATGTTTTAATCTTGTAGGTATAAAGAATTTGTCAAAGGAGTTATTGCGTTCTGGACTTATGGCCATTATTCTGTTTTGGCCCAATACAGTATCTATATCGATTGCAAAGTTTATCAAAAAGTAAGTTTAAAGTGGTAAAAGAGGCAACTATATTATTAATGTTTTATCGCATTTTCTAATGCACAATAATGCGGCACTAAGTAGATTAACTTTTCAGCACGTGCATGATGTCACATAAATGTTAGTATGGATTTTTTTTTGTATCTACACTGTTTTCCGGAAAATAAATTTCCCTAGACTTTGCTTTTTTGCATTATTGATTTCAGTTATGTTCAGTAATGTGAAATTCGAAATAAATGTATGGAAAAGCCAACAAAATTGTCATTTTATAAGTCTAATAACATAAGACTTAAAAAACAACTTTTTCGACCGCTTTTAGTCCAATCGCCCAACACTGTGCGACGTTTTAAATCAATGGACTCACCGTTTGCTTCAGGCAAAAAAATATCCAACCGAGAGATACGCCGAGCAATATCCAATCTGAAAAGCGAGAGAGAAAGAGCACGTTCCAAGAGTTTTTATTGATTTTGGGGAAAAATATTTGCATACTTGTTGCTTCTTGTGCCATTGGATCCCAATGTCATTTGTGGGTTCTTTTCGGGGGTGTCTTCCTGCCTGCTGGCTGTAAACACCAAGACACAGACGCCTGTTCAAGCGTGCCGTGAATAAAGCGCACTCTACTAACACACAAAATGGGGAGCCAATGCCGACAGACGACCGTTGCCGAAGAGGGAGCATTAGATTAGATTGGTGTTGGATATGCTGTGCGCTATGTAGCTAGTTTGACTTTGAGTTGGGAGCTGAGGGCCATCGCCGCCGCGCTGGCACATGGCGAGGCGAGGCAGTCTCTGCGAGTTTCAAGGACGTTTTTGATATTGGTCCACCATTTGTGTACGGCGGGCGGCTTTCGTCCGCGGTCAACCCCCGGTTCTTCGTTCCGATTCCGTTGCACTTTCTGGGTTTAGTGGCTTTGGAAAAAAAAGCTTTCGTAATGCAATGCTTTGAATGAAAAGAGAATAACATCGGGAATTTCTCACTCTATACCTATACATTTTTGCCTTTGCGGAACAACTAAGTTGTACCGAAAGGCTACGAGTTCATCAAAAAATAAGATCCGAACTTACTAGCATTGTGTTTTATGGTATTTGATGAATTGAGGTAGTGTGCGTGTGTGTGAGATATTTTTTTATTTGATCTCAACAAATTGCATTCAACGGAGAATTTGGTACGTTTTTGACCTTGAAAATTGCGGACAAAGCTGTCTCTCATTCCCTATGTTAGAGCCAATACCCTATTTTATCACATTGGATTAAATATATTTTCATAATGCGTAAAATTTATTTTTGATCGCAAAACCCGTTTCTGAAGAAGACATAAAAATGATAATGGGTCTGGAACATGTCTTGTAAGCAAAAGCATGAGATTCACGTTCCAGAGGCGACGGTTTTTATTATCTGGACGGTTGAAATTCTTGCACGTGAGACACTTTGACTACTGATTATGTGAAATGATCAATGGTTCTGAAGCTAATCCTAGTTTCGTCAGCCCAGGAATTCTTTCAAAATTTGAAGTAGTTTTGCCGATGTACGAGATCTCCAGATGATCTTTGTTTGTCTTCTTGAAAATACTACCCGCGATATTTGAGAAATCTACCTAGTAGAAACAGAATTATAAGAACGTTAGAGGCGCTCGTATACCATGATTCCTGGTCCAGGAATGACAACTCAGTTCAATCAAAGTTAATTGCCTATATTCCGGGGATTAAATCACCCGACTTGGACATTAATTTTCAATGTTATGAAAACTCATATGTGATGGGACATAATGGAAAGATAATGATTTGATAAATGTATTGGAGGTAAGCACTTTCCTTTCGGTGGGAGTCGAACCCACGACCCTACAGTACGCGTGATTTGACTATGCGTCCAATTTGGGAATCTCGAGCTTATTCAGTAGCCGCTAGGTTGCGAAGGCCGACGGAGGTCCTTCGTAGCTTAGTTGGTTAAAGCACCAGTCTAGCGTACTGTTCGAGTCCCACCGAAGGGAAAGTGGTTACCTCCAATACATTTTTTAAATCATTATCTTCCCTATTATGTCCCATCACATATGAGTTTTCATAACATTTTAAATTAATGTCCAATAGGGTTTCTTACCCCATTCCCGGCCTAACATGCGTACGGCTGCATTATTTAATTGATATTTATGACAAGAAGCAACTTTTCCTGAATTTTGAGGGCTGTATAATACTGCAATGGGGTTCTCTTCTGCTTAAAAAATAGCTATTAGTGCTGAATATCGTTCAAAAAAGCTTTTATTTGACTTAAAATAACGAGGTGCAGCACTCATTTCAGTCATAAAACCAGTTCCCGGCCTAATCAAAATTTTACTCGATCTCTCAACATTTTACTCTCATTCTCTCTCGGGGCGGTAGAAAATGAGAAGTAAACAAAAATATGCACGTTCCACGACAACAAGATGCCAGATGGTATTATTCATAATCATTTTTATTTGGTTGAGAAGATATATTTACTCATCCAAATTTCTTCCAAACACGTAAAAACAATATTCTTTTCACCTTTTGAAATCGAGAGAATTATAAATAACATGATAGCGTCAACATATTAGACAGTTTTCCTGTTAACGATGAAGGATCATTTTTATACTCCTGGCCTTTTGGCAGCACGGTGCGGCTAGAAGTTCTTGGGCCGAGGTGATTTTTTGTTCGGTTTGAGAATACATTTTAAAATGTATTCTAATATGTTTAAATAAGTTCTAGTGAAACGAACTAATAGGAAGAATTGAAGTGCGTGTGTTTAGAATTATGGTGTGTTGATTAACAACTTAAAGCAATGGTTGTATCGAGCACGGTGAAGATTTTCAGGTAGGTGTTTAATTGATGATACCGTTTTGTAAAAGTGGAAAGAATCACTTCGGCTCAGTGGTGTGGCAACGAAGAGCAAAGTTTTGAAATCTACATTTTTATTTTCTACAATTGGATCAATTAGGAGTAAAACAAGTGGTTGAAATATATTGAGTATTGTGAAAGATAAATGGGAGACTTTTTAAAAATTATCAATCATAATCCTACGGCTTCCAAACAGTATAAATCATTAGTTTTCTGTGCAGTGAGCCGGGAATCGGGTCCATAGGCCCAAGTAGTGATTTACCCTACCATGCTGAGGGTGGCTAAGCTAAAGCTAAGCTAAAGCTAAGCTAAAGCTAAGCTAAAGCTAAGCTAAAGCTAAGCTAAAGCTAAGCTAAAGCTAAGCTAAAGCTAAGCTAAAGCTAGCTAAAGTAAGCTAAAAGCTAAGCTAAAGCTAAGCTAAGCTAAGCTAAAGCTGGCTAAAGCTGGGCTAGCTGAGCTGAGGGCTAAAGGCTGAGGCTGGGAGCTGGAAGGCTAAAGACTGGTGGGGCTGAGGCTGGGGCTAAATAAAGGCTGAGGTGGGCTGGAGTGGGCTGAGCTGGGGGTGGTGGGAGGAACTGGGAGCTGAGGCTGAGGCTGGGGCTGGGGAGCCTGAGTGAACAGGAACAGGCTGGAGAGCTGGGGTGAGCTGGGTGGGTGGGGAACAGGCTGGAGGTGGGGTGGGGTGAGACAGGGTGGAACAGGTGGGAGCTGGGGTGGGAACAGGAACAGGAATTCAGGGTGGGGGTGGGAACAGACAGGGGTGGGTGGAACAGAACAGGGTGGGGCTGGGGTGGGGTGGGGGAACAGGTGGGGTGGGTGGGAACAGGGGCTGAACAGGGTGGGCTGGAACAGGGAACAGGTGGGAGCTGGGGAACAGGGCTGGTGGGGTGGGTGGGGCTGGGTGGGAGTGGGGTGGGGTGGGAACAGGAACAGGTGAGGCTGGGGTGGAGCTGGGAACAGGGTGGGGAACAGGGAACAGGGCTGAGGCTGGAACAGGTGGGGCTGGGAACAGGAGGTGGGAGTGGGGGCAGGTGGGAGCTGAGAACAGGTGGGAACAGTGGGGGAACAGGGGAGGAACAGGAACAGGGACAGGTGGGCTGGGGTGGGGCTGGGAACTGGGGTGGGACAGGGGTGGTGGAACAGGCTGGAACAGGAACAGGTGGGGTGGGGGGCTGAGGTGGGGTGGAACAGGGGTGGGGCTGGGAGTGGGCTGAACAGGTGGGAGGTGGGAGACAGGGTGGGAACAGGAGGTGAGGCTGGGGTGGGAGTCAGGGGGTGGGAACAGGGGGCTGGAGACAGGGAACAGGAGTGGGGAACAGACAGGGCTGGGGGTGGGAACAGGTGGGAGTGGGGTGGGAACAGGAGAGTGGGAGGGCTGGGGTGGGGGGAACAGGGGTGGGTGGGGGAACAGGAACAGGGTGAGACAGGGCTGGTGGAACAGGCAGGGTGGGGGTGGGGAACAGGTGGACAGGAACAGGGGTGGGGTGGGTGGGGAGGAACAGGGTGAACAGGGTGGGGGTGGGGAACAGGGGTGAACAGGAACAGGGGCTGGGGTGGGGCTGGAACAGGGCTGGTGGGGTGCAGTGGGGAGCAGGTGGTGAACAGGGGTGGGGCTGGGGTGGGGCTGGGGTGGGAACAGGGTGGGGAACAGGGTGGGAGCTAAGAGCTTCATAGCTCAGCTAAAAGCTAAGCTGGCTTAAGCTTCGCTAAGCTAACTAAAAGCTAAGCTAAAGCTAAGCTAAAGCTAATAAAGCTAAAGCTAAGCTAAAGCTAAGCTAAAGCTAAGCTAAAGCTAAGCTAAAGCTAAGCTAAAGCTAAGCTAAAGCTAAGCTAAAGCTAAGCTAAAGCTAAGCTAAAACTAAGCTAAAGCTAAGCTAAAAAATGAAATTTGGACAATGCTCGAGGAGGACTTGCAAGCACTTGGAGTATTTAAGTGACGGGTGCTTAGGACCATCTTTGGCAATGTGCAAGAAGAAGGCGTGTGTCGACGAAGGATGAACCACGAGTTCGCCTAACTCTACGGCGAACCCAGTATCTAGAAAGTAGCTAAGGCCGGAAGGATACGATGGGCAGGGCATGTCGTAAGAATGCCGGACAGCAACCCTGCAAAGATGGTGTTCGCTGACAGGTACGAGACGGCGTGGAGCGCAGTGAGCGAGACTTGGCGAGCGTGGCGCGCATTCGAGGAAGGAGAGATGCGGCCTCGAACCGTGTTATGTGGCGAAAAATTGTTGATTCAGTTTTATCTGTTTAAATGTAAGCTAAATAAATGAAAAAATTGAAATTAAAAATGATATCCCTAACAATAATATTTATGTTGAAGCTTTTCTTCATTTTTTACCGCCTTTAAAAATGCATGACAGTTATCAACACTGCCAGTTGGATTAGTCTGGGTTTTAATTTTGGATAACTTCTCATGTCTTTTCCGAACCAATTAGAGTAAACTATTTTCCCAATGAGGGAAATCCCAACGTTAGCTCATTTCCCCTTAATCATCATCTTGAAGGTGGCATTCGAAAAAAAAAAACGTACGTGTAACTGGTAGCTTAAGAAGTGGAAGGCAACACCACATAGTACGTCAGCTCGACCAGCTTGACCCTTATCCCCCATGTACACTGTTCATGGGGTGCAAAATTTTATCTTTCAACTTTACTGGTGGCCGTTGCTTGGTAAGTCTGACTGTAGTGCTGTATCAGTATATTGCAAGAAACAGTGAATAAATACCAACCAAAACGGTGGTGGTGGTGGGATAAAAGTTTCAAAGACCTTTCTGACTTTGCGATTTTTGCCAACAATTGTTGTTGTCGTCGTCGTCGTCGTTGTTGTTGATAAAGTATCGAAGTGAGAGATGTCCAAGCTTCAAAATATGTACTGCCTGTCGGAGGGCGGTGCGGTGCTCGGGTCGATTCGTGTCGGTCAACTCGGAGGCAATCACTTTCTGGACCTTTGCTCCACTACTCGGACGACGGTGACGATGATGATGATGAAGAAGCTAGGCGACGCCGCGCCGCCGTTGATCGAAATCTGCACAATGATTGAGGCGCGATGACCAGGCCGGGCGGGGTCAATGAAAAGTGCGGCAAAGGCGAGAAGTGGTGAGCACGAAAGGGATCAATAAGAAAGACGCACAACGCGTTAATAAACGCGACTTGCGGGAGCAACAAGTTGCTATGCAGTCGACCGGGAAGATGGGCGCAATGGGTTCCGGAGGAAGAGGGGATGTTATTAATTTTCTCGATTCTTTGATCGCTACTGCCGCACATGATCGAGGTTGACCGACCGATCATAACCGGCTCCACTAGGTGCAGAATTCCAGCCTTATGTCCTAGAGGTGCATGGTGCGGGAGATCCTAGTTTTGCGTGATATGTCAATCGATCGACAAAGGGGAGAGTCAAGAGTGGAAGGAATCTTCTCTGCATTTCTGCCAGAGCTTCGATGGGCTATTTGTAACAGCATGCATAAGCATGAGCATGGCTATCCAACATAGGTACCTAGTGTTAACGATGAACCATTAATAATCATAAAGAAGCTGCACATGGTAAAGCAAATAAGGAGAGGAGTTCCCGAATAAAAGACAAGAAAGGCGATAATTATTCGTGTAGCCTCCTGGACAGTAAATGGTCAGAGCAGGAAAGGAGAGTTCTCCAAGGCAGCTGGCTAGTGGGTTCGGCATTGCGTTCATTGACGCATACGCTGGAGTTTCTCATCAGAAACGTTTACCATGCAGTCAGAGATTATTATTTGCAACAATTCGCAATTTCTTGATATATTTTTTATGCCGAGTTTATCTGCAAATGATGAAAGCCTCGACGGACCACATTTTTCGTCATTTGAACCAGTTTCGCACATAAACATATTTCGTCGCATAAATTTCAAGGTGAGCCAATAAAAACCGTCTGTCTCAATGAGACATGTTTCTATCAGACTGGATCGATGCCGTTGGCCTGAATGCCGATCAAGACTGATGAAGGAAGCATTTTGCTGCGAGTTATTTTTTAGAATTGTTTTGTTTGGAAGCGAAGGGTTTCGCTTTATGTAGTCATTTGTTTTCATCTTGATATCAGGAATCCAGGGAAATTTCTGAATTATAGACAACTGTACTGGCTTGTTTTTAAAATCGTATATAACCTAACTATGTTTACTATGAACTATCCTCTTACACTTCCAACTGTAAAAGTAAATTTCCTGGTTTCCTTATTGACTCTTTTCGGTGGTGATTACCCATCTCCATATGTCCAATGCAAAGACAACTGCTTTCGTCGGCCATGGTCAAGTGCAACATGCACTTGCTTTACCGTAAAGCGAGGATAGCTTTAACACTTCCGGAAGTTATTCTTCAGATTTGTGTAACTGGATGGATTTGTAAGCATGAAAAAGTAATCCAAAAACCGATTGCTTTTCTGATAAAATTCGTATACAAAACGCATGATCAACTCGGTTCACGGTACTTGTACGATCATTCCATGCCGCTGCAGTTGTTTTTGAGCACTCAACGAGTGATACTTTATTATTTCTACATACAGGTGAAAGGAATCCCGGAATTCGGAGCCTTTTTACTTTCTACTTTAGTGGTTGCATCGATCTCCTTTATTGCATTTCAGCTTTTTTTTTTGGGAATTTTACTTGACCCTTTATCGAGAAAGCCTATATAATGCATTCGACCCGGCCCCCATCAGTTCAGTTTGTATCGAAAAGTCGTCGCAAAAATGAGTTTCGTGAAGGGAACTATCGCGCTAGTGCTCCTAGTTGTGGCCATTTCCAAGGTCGAATCCATCCGGACGGAGAACGGAAACCAGATCGTAACGCTGGGGACGTTTGCCGCCGCCGACGTAACGTGTCTGACGAAAAGAATCTACAGATTTCAACCGGACCCGCAGACGATCACCTTCATCAGTGTAAGATGATTCGTTCGTCTAGAATCCGTCCGTTCCTCATGCTTTACCGATCACTTGTTTTTCCAGACCACCAACATCAACTGGATACGAGTTTCCCGAATTAACCAGCATGCCAAGAGTGGCATTTCTGCGCCTATTACTGGCGGTGCTCTCGGGACCCCACAGGTAACGCTGACTATCGAGGATACGGCTAACAAAAACTATTTCCTAAACGATGTTTTAGTAGTGATGCGATGTGCTGCATAATTGAATCGTCTACGGTATAATTTAATTTAATTTATTTAAGGAAGTGTTTGCTTTAAAGTGTTGAAGTTGATAAAGTAGTTTATTCCCAATAAAAATGAAATATGTACCCCGTTTGTTTTCATCGGTTATTCAGTACAGGAAATCGTTTCGTTTCGTAACAGTATTCATTCAAAGAGACGCGATGAGCGTGTTTTTTGCTACATTAATAATCCTGGTGGACTGTGCTTTTACTGGAATTTGGCTTGTTTTACAATCTTTGTTTAGCTGTGGGAACGAATGCAGGTTTTGTTTTTGAATGTGTGTCAATTGGGGCAAGCAAAATGATGAACGGAGGTTGAGAGTGATTAACTATCAAAAACATTCTGAACCATACCGAAAATCGAATCCGTCTTTTTCGGACAGCCAATTTACTGCTTTTGTCCATAAGACAATTTGGAGTCCCTGTCACACTAATAAGGTTGTATATAACGGAACCATTCACTTTTGATTGACTGTATGTGAACTATCTGTATCACAAACATCCATGGGCGGCTTTAGGGTTTTTCTGTAGGAAGTGATTTCTTCATCGTAGTCCTAGGTTGGTATTTTATTAACTTTTTGGCAAATCAAAATCGCACCGAGAGGCTATATTTTCAATTATTTCCAAAACTAGTGACTTAAAATTGAACAAAACCAGCAACGACGGTGGCCGAATGCAGTTGGTTTTCATCATTTAGTTGTTTGTTAATAATTCATTTTAACGTACACGCTTCATGACCGTAAAATTTGTTATACAGAGATAATTCCGACCCCGTCTGCATGTTGCGGAACCAATTCTGATTACGTCAGCCATAAGATCCTATGCTTCAGTAGGACAAAAGCATCCTTCGAGGACAATGTTGCACATTTATTTCGAAACCGCATCACCCTGCTTGAATTATGTTAAATGCAATCGATGTTGAAATTTGGTATTCCGAATACTTGATTTCGAGCCAACAAGCGTCGAATGTATCAGCCTAATAAGTTTCGCCTGGAAACCATGATCAGACATTATCTAGAACAGCTCATTTCTTTTTACTAAATCGTACACTACCTTGAAATCCATTTACAGACTGCGAGTATCTAAATTCCGCGATTGAGCAAGGATCATTTGCAGGCTGAACACTGATCCGTCGTTGATCGGCCCTCACGAAAACCTGCCTGGTATTTGCCGACGAAGGACACCTCAAGCGGTCTCAGTATTGAACAGATTACTCGATAGAATTTTGTTCGCCATGTTCGCCTCTGTAATCGGCACATTCTTATCTGTGTTCTTTCTTAGAGATTGGGCATGGGAGGCCATCCTCCCATTGTTTCTGAATAATGTGGTGGGGGGATTAATGCAGCTGCTCACTTCCAAGTTTAAGAAGTTCAACTGGGACCTCTTCCTTTCCATCAGCTTTATTGTTTCGCAGTTCATTTTGAGCCAACTTAACCTCATCCAGCCCTGCTGGTTCCACAGCTTGATCGTCGTTATTATGCTGTGGTCATAATATTGCTGTCAGGAATTTTCTCTCGGTCATTGCACATGGTGGACACCGGCATAGTATTATGCCGCGCACCATTGATTAGTATCGTAAAATCTCCGCATATCGTGTTGATCCATGTTTTCGTGCGAGTCAGATGTCATTTTCTCTTTATGTTGCCAAGATGAGTATCATCTTTTTTAAGATTTAGCTAAATCGTTGAATTTCTCATTCTAACCCACATTTTGGCTAAATGACATATTCAGCCTAATGGTTTGCTCGGCCAAATAACAAACAGTATTTCCCGTCGTTTGGCCAAAAGTGATTAAGTGGAAAGCCATTCGTTCGAACGCCACTGGGTCGTTTAACACGTTAAGCCGAGAGTCATCTAGAAACTGGTTTGATCGAAAATGTCAGGAAGGCGACATACGACCGAAACGACATGTGGCCGAAAAAGGCCAACAGTGATAATTTATCCAAAATGGCATTCGTCTAACAGCTCATTCAGCTGAAATGCCGTTAGGCCGAAACAGTCATTTGGCCGAATTGGTCATTTGGCGGAAATGCCGTTATAGCAAAATGATCGTTTGGCCTTTTGCTGAAAATATTCGTTCTGCCAAACGACCATTTCGGCCATACGGCATTTTTGATAAAATGGCCTATACGGCCAAACGACTTTTGGCCAAACTTTATTTTCGGTCATATGTTCATTTCAGCCAAACGAAACTTTCAGCCAAGTGGGTTTCGGCATTATGGTTTGCTCGGTCTAATGACATATTCGGCCTTGTTGCTTTCCGTCAAATGACTTTCGACCAAATAACTTTTAACAATTTTTTCGATTTCAGCAGGAAACTCTTCGGAATTTTAATGGAAAATTCTTCGGAATTTCCACAAGAAATTGTTTGAGAAATTCTTGGACACTCCTGAAAGCTCACGCAGTGCCTTGAGGAAACCGGCACAATCGCCCGACGAAAACTGTATAAAATATTTTGATGCAATAAGAATTTAAGTCTTATGCGAGAAAATTTCATTTGACTGCTATCGACGCCAAAGTCAGTCACTCGATAATTTGCCGCTGAAACGTTATAGACGCCAAATTTGTTGCATCGTCTCCCTCCGACGCGCGCTTTTGATCTAGATCTAGTAAGGGTATGACGAAAAAGCGATTTTTGATAACTAAATCTGGAGATATGTACATTTTAATTTCTGGTATATATAACAACGGTCATTTCGTTGCCAGAAAAAGTGGTACATGTGCAGTTCCACCCACTAAAATCAGGTTATTTAAAAGAAAAGTTTGGCAATATGGGAATTTCCGCAACATATTCTTACACTATTTTGATTTTCAAGATTGTTAGCTGCCGTTTTACTGCCTAGGATTTTTAGTTTCTGTCTTCAGGGATTCCGTAAGGAATCGTCTAGGGATTCCGAAGGGAATTCTTCAGGGATTCCAAATTCTTCAGGGGTTCCGAAGGGAATTCTTCAGGGATTCCGGATGGAATCCTTCAGTATCTAGTGGAAGAACTTCATGAGGATATGCTTATGGATCTCCAGAACCCAAGGGAGATTTGCTGGAGGAACTCATGGAGGATTTGTTTTAGGAACTACAGAAGAACTTGGTGGAGGAATTAAAGGAGGTTTTGCTGGAGGAGCTCCAAGAGGATTTGATGGAAGAACTTTAGAATGATATGCTTGAGGTACGATTTGGTGAAGCAACTCCAGAAGGATTTACTGGAAGAATTTCAGAACTCCTGGAGGGTTCCCAAGTAACCAAAAGTTCCTTTAAGAGGACGTTTTTCGCTTAAGCAGCTCTTCTTCTTCTTCTTCTTCTTATTGGCATTACATCCCCACACTGGGACAGAGCCGCCTCGCAGCTTAGTGTTCATTGAGCACTTCCACAGTTATTAACTGCGAGGTTTCTAAGCCAAGTTACCATTTTTGCATTTGTATATCATGAGGCTAACACGATGATACTTTTATGCCCAGGGAAGTCGAGACAATTTCCAACCCGAAAGTTGCCTAGACCGGCGCCGGGAATCGAACCCAGCCACCCTCAGCATGGTCTTGCTTTGTAGCCGCGCGTCTTACCGCACGGCTAAGGAGGGCCCAGCTTAAGCAGCTCAGTGAAGGTGATTAAGCGAAAAACGTACTCTTAAAGGAACTTTTGGTTGCTTGGGTTTGCTGGAGAAACTTCTAGAAAAACTGCTGGAGCAACTGCAGAAGGATTTGCTGGAGAAAATCCAGGAGCATTTTATGAACGAACTGCAGGAGGATTTGATTAGACCTGTGCGCCGGTCATATCATCGGCGGCGGCGGCGTGGTGGTCACTTTTACCCCGGCGGCGGCGGCGTCACGGCGGCGCGCCGTTGACTTTTATCGGCGGCGGCGGCGGCGGCGTGAACCGGCGTGGATGAAAAAATCAATGGTTGAAAAATCAATTTTACCGCAGATTTTTGGATTGATTCACACGGTAGGAATCGGCCGTATAAATACCGACTACAGTGGATTAAAATTGCAATATTCTGCGTTTGCCGATCATCAAACAGCACATTCAAAATAGTCAATTGCCGGCGATACTAATCAATACCTGATTTCAAAATGTTATTTGAATTACCACTATTTTGTTACTCTTTGATTTTGATTAATCAAATTTTAACAATAAATCCTGCTTTACTTTTTCGTGACCCCTAAGTGAAGAATTAGATTTCGGTGTCATAGAGCAAATTGGTAATAACTTTTTTCAAAAGTTATTTCAAATTTAGGATTTAGATGCACTTCAGTCGTTTTGATCTCAAAATAACTAAGTTTCCGAAAAAATCTACTATTTTCCTGAAATCTGAAAGAATTTCTGGAGGAAACTATATTTTTTTTTATTCTTACAGGCATTTCTCAGTAAATTTCATTAGGAATTCCTTCGTAAAATCCTATGACAATGTCTGCAGAATTTTTCTATTTTAGAAAGAATAATCCATTCAGGAAAACAGGAAATGGTTGAAACCAAATGTGCTGGATGCACATAACCAATTTACTCAAGGACTGTGTCCGAATACGTTTCGTCTTTGACTCATCAGTACAGAGCAGTGCAACATGCACCGCTCAGTAGACGTAATGTCTAACAGAGCTTAGTACTTAACTGTAGTACTCATTCGCTCAAGTAAACGACTGCGCCGAAGAGTGTCGTAGCTATAAGCTCCACCTTCGTTGTGATGCGCTATGTCGTTCTGATGAGATCATAACAAGATCGAAACTTGAGGCGGCTTTCTGGCCTACCACAGATTGTGGAAAACAGGAAATGGTTGAAACCAAATGTGCTGGATGCACATAACCAATTTACTCAAGGACTGTGTCCGAATACAGTGGCGTAGCCAGAAAAATGGTCTGGGGGTTTCGAACATTTTTTCGAAAAGAAAATTTATTCTAAAAATTTTGTTTCTGGGGGGGGTTTTATGCCCAAAACCACCCCCGTGGCTACGCCACTGTCCGAATACGTTTCGTCTTTGACTCATCAGTACAGTGGTAGGCCAGAAAGCCGCCTCAAGTTTCGATCTTGTTATGATCTCATCAGAACGACATAGCGCGTCGCAACGAAGGTGGAGCTTATAGCTACGACACTCTTCTGCGCAGTCGTTTACTTGAGCGAATGAGTACTACAGTTAAGTACTAAGCTCTGTTAGACATTACGTCTACTGAGCGGTGCACGTTGCACTGCTCTGTACTGATGAGTCAAAGACGAAACGTATTCGGACACAGTCCTTGAGAATCCATTCAGGTTCTCTTTGGGAAATTCCTTTAGTTAAAGATAAAATATATTAATTCGGAAATTTATTAAAGAATGAACTATTTTCTGATGGAATTCCTAAGAGAATTTTCTAAAGGACTTTCCGAGAAAATCCCTGAAGTAGTGTTGGAAAGTGTAGTAGGAACCTGTTAAGAAAATTTTGAGCAAATCCCCACAGACATTTCGAAGGAATTCCTAACAGTATTTCCAAAATGCATCAGCGGCTGCTTCCGCATCTTCCTCGATTGCACACCCCAGAGCCGACGACAAGTTCCAGGTTCTCTGCAAGTTCTTTTGCTGGTCTCTCTTCCTGCATACGCACTACATGTCCAACCTACTGTAATCTGCCTTATTTTATCAACCTGCCTATGTCTGCATTTTGGTATACTTGGTTTAACTCGTGGTTCATTCATTCGACTGCTCCATTTACCATTTTCCACCACGCTGCCAAGTATTGAGCACAGTATTTTCAACTCAAACACTTTGAGAATTTGATAATCTGCATCTTTTAACGTCCATGATTCATGGCCGTACAGGACGACTGGACGAATCAACGATGTGTACAAAGCTAGTTTTGTCAGTGTCTGTAGGTAGCTTCATGAAGTTACAAAAGAATTTTCTGGAGGAATTTTTAAAGGATTACCCTGAGAAATTCTATATTAAATTGCTTAAAGTAGTTTTGGAAGAATTCCTATGGGAATTTCAGGAACAATGATTGTCAAGGAACTCCGAAGGAATATCAAATTTATTTTCAAAAAAAATTCCAAAGCAAAATTCCGAAGCTGACAGAAATTTGTGAAGGAATCCGTTAATAAATTTCTGAAGGAGTTTTTAGAGATTTTTTTTGGAATTTTGAAACAATTTCCTAAGAAACTCCTAAAACATTCTCTGTAGATATTTCAAAAAGAAGGATTTTCAGAAGGTATATCCGAATTTCTGAACGAAGTCTTGACGGAATGTCCAAAGGAATTTTCGGAGATATCCAAGACTGTCAGAAGATTCTTCAGGAGTGACTTTGAAAAAAAAAAACCTTCAGGGAATTCTACGAATATTCCTTCAGGAACTTGTTCAGGAATTCTTGAGGAAATTTCGTCCTAGAACTTTTCAAGGAATTCCAAAAGAGTTCTTAGAAGAATTTCTTGAGGAATTTTCGGGAAAACACCTTAACGATTTTCCCAAGGTTTTCTTAAGCAAATTTCTGAAGGAACTTTTTCCGAACTAATTCCTGAGAGAAATTTCAGTATATAGCTGAGAGAATTTTCGAAAGACTTTCTGGAATTCGTTTTCGGAGGAGTTTTTGTAGAACTCCTTGAGGTAATATCCGAGGGAATTCCTGGACGAATCTCCATAGGATTTTTTTTAAGAATTACAAAAAAAATCCTGGAAAAATCTAGGGATTACTTCAGAAATACCAGTAGGCATTTCCACTGAAATTGTATTAGAAATTTCTTCATAAATTCCTTTGAGAATTCCTCCGGAAATTCCTTCAAATATTCCCTCAGAAATTCCTTTAGGGGTTGTCCATAAACCACGTAGACTCTTGAGGGGGAGGGGGTTCAAAAAAGTCTACGTCAGTCTACGAAGGGGGGCAGGGGTATACGAAAAGTCTACGTAGAATATTTCTATTTTTTTTCGGAAAACTTCATACAGCAGCCTCGTGCGAAGTTCACTTGTTTGATTTTTTTTCGATTTTTCCGTTTTTTTTGCAAGATTTTACCGAAATAATCTCTCGAATCTCTTATGGATTTCACTGAAGTAATAGTCTGAACTACGGCTTAAGAATATCATGATTTCAACAGCAAATTCTTCTGTGTTGAGCATTCTCCAAAATATTCTATACAAAATTCCGAAAATATTTCAAAATTTCCACTTGGATTACATTGATTACATTGTAGATTCTACTAAAATATCATTTGATTGTCGGCAGGAATTTCCAAAAGACATTCTTTGGAGCTTGTAAGGGGAATTCTCCGAAATTTCCGTGAGAATTTCTTCAGAATTTCCACTAAAGATTTTCTGGTCGCCAGTACCCAGGAAATTTTTCTTGTTTTCGGAAATTCTTGGAATTTTCGCGTGGAGTTCTTTGGAAATGCATATAAGCGAAATTCTTCGAAATTTAACGGCAATTTCTTCGGCAGTTCTAATACAAATTATTTGGAATTATCGATGGAAAAGAAATTGTTGAAAACTTCCTCGAGAAATTATTTGAATTTCCCACCAAAAACTCTTTGAGTTTCCACAAAAAAATATTACAATTCTTGTAAGAAAGCATTTGTAATTTTCATGAAAATTTATTCTATTTTTTACGATAAATTCACCACAAATTCAACTGAAATCCTTTATAATTTCCACCGAAAGTTATCTGGAAAACTCTTTGGAATGTCCATAGGATTTTTTTAAAATTTCTTCAGGAAATCGCTCCTACTTTGCAAGAGAAATGTCAAAATATCGTAGGAAACCTTTAGCATGGTTTCAACGGGAAATAATTCAAAATTTTCACGGAAAATTACTCGACATTTTAACAGGAAAACTTTTGGAATTTAGAAAAAATTCTTGAGATTTCAACGGAATGGAATTTTCGAGAAAAATATCGGAATTATCACGGAGAGTTCTTTGGCGTATTACCTGGAAACTTTGAAGGTTATCAATCGGGAATTTCTACGGAATTTCAACGACAAACTTTTTGGAATGTAGACTTGATGTTCTCGGAATTTCAACTCGAAATTTTTCGAAATTCTGAAAATTCTTGGGTTTTCTACAAATTTGAACCGGCATGAAGAATTATAATTCAGATGCGTGACAGATTTTAAGCATATGCAAGTGCCGGTGGCGGTGGCGCACACCTCTAGGAGGAATCAAATCCAACAGAAATTAAGTAAATAGGCTTCGAGATTTTGTTTCAGGAGCTATGGACAGAGAATTTAATTTGATTTCGTTTTGAATTTTTTTGATATTGAGTTGGATTTTGTTCAGTTTGATTTTGTTAGGCTGAAAAATTTGAAGTTTACTGTAGTGTTTACAATGGATTTGTATATCTGAATTGCTGAAAACGTGGTTGATTTCCAACTTTTTTCCAATCACATATGACATTTTGTTAAATTTGAAAAAGTCTACGTAGACTTCAAGGGGGTGGGGGAGGGGTTTTGGAAAAGTCTACTAGGATGAAAGGGGTGGTGGGTTTGAAAATATGAAAATTTGGCCTACGTTGTTTGTGGGAAGTTGTTTAGAAATACTTTCAAAATCTCTTAGAGAAGTTCAAGCGGGAATTATTTTCGAAAATTCATCCAGTCTCTCTTGTAAAAATGCCTTCAAAAATTCCTGCACAAAACCCTCCAGGAATTTCTTCAAAACCTTCTCCAAAAATTCATTTGAGAGCTCCTCAAAAAAATTTCCTTGAATAATCTAAAAAAAACTCCACCAATAATTCCTTTGGATATTGCATCAGGGATTTCTTTATAAGTTTCTTTCAGGATATCCATTGAAAATTAATTAGATAATGAAACAGTTTTCGGTTGCTAATTGAATTTTTGAAAAAATAAAACAAATAAATTAAAAAACTAACACTGAAAAAATCTGAAGATATTACTGAAAGAATTTCGTAAAGAACCCATGAAGGCATTTTCGATGGAATTCCTGCAGGAAGTTCTGGAAGAATTTTAGGAGAATATTTTAAAGGAATTGCTGGAAGAAGTTCTGAAGAAATTTCTTAGGAAAATTAGGAAGAAATCCCTTTATAAATTAATTTATTTGAGGAATTCATAGAATAATTACCGAAGAAATTCATGAGGAGGTATTCCTTTAAAAAATTTAAGAGTTACTAAACAGTTTTTGAAGAAACTCCAAATGGAATTTCTTGAGAAATTTATTAAGAAATATCCGGAGGAATCGCTAAAGAAACTTCCGAAGGAATTCCTTAACGATTCTTCTAAGGAATTCTTAACAACAATTTCGTAGAAATTAATGAATAATTTTTTGTATGCATTCCATAAGGAATTTCCTGAAGAAATTCGTGAAGGATTTTCTGGAGAAATCCGTAATGGAATTTTTGAAAGAATTTTCGGAGAAATTTTGTAACACATTTCTGGAAGAATACATAAAGTTATTTTCTAAAGTTTTTTATTATAACTTTTCGGAGGAATACCTGGAGGAATGTACTAGGAAATATACCAAGTGGTTTTGGCGCTTTGAGGATGTATTCAAACCTTCACAAAAGCTTATGTGCCACAACAAACATAATTTGCGAGTCACCTACAGGCAGTGTTGTCTTACACTCTGTGCAAGAAATTCTGCTCTTTGATTTTACTCCATCTAAACGATGGACATTTAGAAAATTCAAATAGCCTTCTATTAGTTGCACTTACTTAGTTAAGATTGTAAAATCGTTTGGATGGAGTAAAATCGAAGAGCAGATTTTTTTTGCACAGAGTATAAGACAACACTGCCTACAGATTTAGGTGCCCGACTGAATGAGGCTTTGTCATAGATGAATTCCAAAGTCCATTTCAACATTTTTTGTATTATTCTACTTAGGGTCGATTTCTTCACCTCCGCTTAGGCCTTAAACCTTGTTTAAGCGTATGGGTAAGCACCGCTGAAGAGTTAAGCGGAGGTGAAGAAATTGGCCATTAGTAGATTAAATCTACTAGATACAGCCTAATTCAAATTCACAACTATACGACCAACCAATTCATTATCCAATGTTTATCACCACACTGTCTTAGAGGCACCATCACTTGAGGTAGATTTGAAATTGAATTCTGACGAGTTCTACCTCAACAACATTCTAACAACTAACTAACAACAACAATCATAACACGAGTTTAGTACTATTCCAATCAATTCCACCACCATTTGTCTTACAAATACGTATTTCGTTCCTGTAAGGCCATCTTCAGTGTCTCTTATTTTACTCGACTCGACTCAAGTTAATTAATTTTTTTATTGCGATTAGTCATCGGCGTGGCAAAATTATGATCGGCGGCGCGCCGGCCCAAAATCGCCGGCGGCGGCGGCGTGAGTAAAACCACCGGCGGCGGCGGCGCGGCGTAGGAATTCCAGGAGGATTTGGTGGATGAACTTTAACAGGGTATGCTGAAGGAACTCCAAAAGGATCTGGTGGAAGAACTTTATGAGGATATGCTTATGGATCTCCAGAAGGATTTGATGGAGGAACTCCAGGGAGGGTTGCTGGTGGAACGCCAAGAAGATTTGGTTCAGGAACTACAGAATAATTTGGTGGAGGAATTCCAGTAAGTTTTGCTAGAAGAGCTCCAAGAGGATTTGATGGAAGAACTTTTATGCTGCAAGGACGAAGGAAGGTGAAGGTGAAGGAACTCCAGGAGGGCTTATTGGAAGCATTCTAGGAGAATTCGCTGGAGGAATTTCAGGAGGATTTAGGTGTGGAACACCAGGAGGATTTGTTGGAGAAACTTCTGTCAAATTTTCTGGAAGAACTTCAGGGAGATTTGCTGGAGCAACTCCAGGGGGATTTTGTGAACGAACTTATGGAGAAATTGATTGAGGGACTCCAGAAGGATTTGATGGAAGAACTCCAAGAGGATTTGATGGAAGAACTCCAAGAGGATTTGGTGGAGGTACACCACAAGGATATACTCGAGGAACTCCAGGAGGATTTAAATATAGATCTCTAGAAGGATTTGCTGAAAGATCTCTAGGAAAATTTGCTGAAAGAACTTCAGGAGGATGTACTGAAGGAAGTCTAGGAGGGTTTTGTTGTGGAACTCCAGAAGAATTTGATGAAAGAACTTCAGAAGATTTGGAAGAACTTCAGGAAGAGATTAAGAAAATTATTTATGCGCGTTCAAGTTCTTATGCGCGTTCAAGTTCTTTCAAATCGTACTCTTGAAAATATATTGAAAAAAAAAAAAAGAACGTGGTTTACAAGATGGCTGATTTGTGGCTTTGTTGTTTAATCACCTTAAGAATCGTCGGTGACTACGGCGCGGCGCAAATTGCCTACATTTATATTGCATTCAAGTAACGGGTGCCCCAATTTTGTAAAAAATCATCTCATGTCTTAGCAGAAGCGGTAATAGTAATTTTTAGACTATCATAACTTGCAATTGTTTTACTAACAGAAAAACTAAAAGAAAAACCCAGATTGATCCACCTAGCAGTGATTGTGCCTTTCTCGTGCATTGTTAAACAGCCCAATCAAACAATCAAATGCATTATCGGGAAATTCATCGAAATTCTGAATAATTTGTTATATTGATTTTAAAATCACTAAGTATTAGTAGCGTGCGCGTTTTATGCGACTTTTTTACTATACCAGAAAGCTGCAGAAACGTTACATGGCGTTATGCGTCGTAAGTTGCATGCAATCAAAGCTTGCGTTGCAATTGTTGTACTAAAGTCGTGTACAAAATCGAATACAAGAGCTTGCATGGGTTGATACTTCAAGGCATTCTATGGCATGCTATATCTTAATTACTATGTTTCATAACTATCTTAATATTTAGATTTTTTTGGAATGCGCAATCGTTATGAAATTCAATAGTGATCAACTAGGGTTTGTACCCCGTCGAATGCAACTTGTTGCGAGAAAATCGGTTAAGAATTACTATATGAAAAAGTGGCTAATGTTTTTCGGTTTTCGTACACATACACACGGACAGACAGACATTTGTTCAGCTTGACGAGCTGAGTCGATTGGTATATAACATCATGGGTCTCCGAGACTTCTATGAAAAGTTCGATTTTGGAGTGAAATGATAGCCTTTCGGTACAACTTTGTTGTACGAGAAAGGCAAAAAGAAAAACCTACCTGATTCACCGAGTAGTGATATTGCCTTTTTTGCATTTAGCCAAGATACCAACCTTATGTGGTGCTAATATGGTTCGATGTAGGATTTTCTTCATAACTTTTAAACGCAACGGTCGATCGTTATCAATTTCAATAGTGATCAACTAGGCTTTGCCCCCTGTCGAATGAAACTTGTTGCGAGAAAATCGGTTAAGGATTACTATATGAAAAGTTGTCTAATGTTTTCGTAGCTTTTGTGCACACACATACACACACATACACACACACATTAGGGTGGCTCAAATTAGTATGGAAAAAACTTTTTTCAATTTTTTTGATTCTTATTCGGTTCTATTTGATGCCCTGATGCTCTGGACAAAATTTCAGCCAAATCGGTCAATGTTTGGGGGGTCCGCGACGTTAGGCATAAGTACGTTAGGCATAAAGACGTTAGGCATAAGTACGTTAGGCATAATGGACGTTAGGCATAACGGACGTTAGGCATAATGTACGTTAGGCATAATGGACGTTTGGCATAATTCTGCCTTCTTTATGTCATGGGCTGTTCTTTGGGTCATTTTATGCCTAACGTCCATTATGCCTAACGTACATTATGCCTAACGTACATTATGCCTAACGTCCGTTATGCCTAACGTCCATTATGCTTAACGTACTTATGCCTAACGTCTTTATGCCTAACATACTTATGCCTAACGGGGTATACCCATGTCTGGGCGGTGCTAAACTCGTTGGAAGTTTATATGCAAAAACGTATGCAGAAACATCCAAAAACAGTAAATTGCAGCTGCACTACACAACTTACGATGAAGAACTATGATATTCATTCAGATTTTGAAGAATTTAATACAGAATGTTATGCAGAAAACCGCGAGAAGATTAGAGTTTGCCCGGCTAAGTTATTAGCATTTCTCTGAAGTGGGATTTGAGCAAATTTCGTTTCTTTTACCTTTGAAAAGAAATAAATTCACCCCTACAACACTCCAGTAAAATGCTAATATCTTTGCGTAATAAACTCTAATCTTCTCGCGGTTTTCAGCATAACATTCTGTATTTAATTCTACAAGAACTGAATGTGTATCATGGTTCTTGATTGTAAATTGTGCCTTTCAGCTGCAAATCACTGTTTTTGGATGTTTCTCCATACGTAACAGACACAGAAACGGGGGAGACAGTCTCCAGGGGATGAGCTCCCTGGGGGCCGCTCCAAAACGCGGAGGGTTACTACCCCGAACAAGGGTAGTGGGGCTGGGAAGCTAAACCCCGGTCAGGTACCTCCAAAACCGGGGGAGGAAGGACCTGGAACGGTCCGTCCACTCAGGAAAGACGGTGATAAGGGGTTACGGCAGGCTGAAAGTTCTCAGCCGCACCAGACCAGGGAAATAGAGGGGGGTGACGCCTCCTGGACCCTGGTCAAGAACAAGAGGAAACCGAAGACGTCAAGGGCCGAAAAGAAGGCCCAGGGGAATGAGGGTAGCAAGAAGTCTAGGGTAGGCGCCAATCGCTCCAGGGGCGATGCCCTAGTCATCACGGCGGACGAGGCTAAGTACTCGGATGTTTTGAAGGCGATGTGGAGTGACGTCAAGCTCGGTGAACTCGGCGCCGACGTACGTCGAATAAGACGTACCCGGATGGGCGAGATGATACTCGAGCGTCGGGGCGTCTCGCAAAAGGGCGCCGCCTACAAGAAGTTGGCGGAGGAGGTCCTAGGCGAGGCGGTCAAGGTGAGGGCACTCACGACGGAGGTGAATCTAAGGGTTAAAGACCTGGACGAGATCACTGAAGTCGAAGAGCTCGTCACGGCACTGCGGCGACAGTGTGAAGTGGAGACGACCACCGCAGCCGTTCGGCTACGGAAAGGTCCGGCAGGGACGCAGGTAGCATTGGTTCGGCTATCTGCAGCGGACGCCTCCAAGGTAGTCAAGTTAGGGAGCGTCAAGGTGGGATGGTCGGTATGCCCTGTGCGCATATACGAGCAACCCGAAGTTTGCTTCAAGTGCCTGGAACCGGGGCACAAGCAATGGGACTGCAAAGGCCCTGACAGAAGCAATCTCTGCCGACGCTGCGGATTGGAGGGACATAAGGCACAATGCTGCACGAACCCTCCCAATTGTTTGATTTGTTCCAGCAAAGCTTTGAACAGCAAGCACCCCATGGGGGGTTCGATGTGCCCGGCGTTTAAGCGTGCTGCAAAATCAAAGTGCAGGTAACGCAGCTGGCTTGCTCGGCCTCGCCCGAGTGTTTGGTGTGCGCAGGTTTAGAGGAAACGGCGGAACACGTGTTGTTCGTGTGCTCACGTTTTCGCGCAATGCGTGACCACATGCTTGCCACGTGTGGTCTGGACACTACCCCGGACAACCTAGTTCGGAGGATGTGTAAAGACGAAGTTGGCTGGAACGCCGTTTTATCGGCTGTCGCCCAAATCGTCTCGGAGCTACACAGAAGGTGGCGCGTGGACTCAAGGATGGCTAGTTCAGGCGCAAATAAGAGGTGGTCCAAGGGATCGGAGTCGGCTTCATGGGTCATTTTTTTTTTTCCTCGTTTGTCGGGTGAAGATCACTGCGTCCAGATTTTAGGACTATTGTGATATACCCTTTTACTGTGAAATACGCAAGTTATCTCAGTAACATGTTTGTCACTGAGATACCTTGGTATCGACTGAACTCAAGACCATCTATTATTGATGAATAGAGATCCTGAGTTACAGTATGTGACTCCCCCATTCTGGCGAGACTAGCTTTATGAAGCCAACCACGTCCTTGGGGGATAAGATCCATATGTCAGCAGGCCCTAAAAGGGCTTGCTGAGAACTTTGAACCTACGTTGGGTGAGTGCACTGCAATAGCAGAGGATGTGTTCTGATGTTTCTCTCTCCTCGTCACAGAAGCGGCAATTTGAGGTTTGGATTGCTCCGATCTTTTGTAGATGGTATCTGCGGGGCAGTGTCCAGTTATTAGACCGGTGTAGATGTTGAGATCCCTTTTGTTGAGACCTAATAGTTGTTGGGTTTTCTTGGGGTTAATCGTTACGAGCCTTTTGGATTGGCTCGTATGGGAAAGTGCATTCCAGTTTGATGTGATTTGACTGACCATATATTTGTTCAGTTCCATTTTTACAGAGCAGTCTGAGATCCCGCAGAAGGGCTCAGGGCCAATGAACCTTTCATTAGATCCATTCCTGGCTAGCTCATCAGCAATCTCGTTTTCCTCTAGACCCGTATGTCCTGGGATCCAATATAGGTAGACTCGATTGCGTATGGATAAGTTTTTCAAAGCCAGAATGCATTCCCACACTAGCTTTGAGTTACAAGTGTAGTTATTAAGCGACTTAAGTGCCGCTTGGCTGTCAGAGAAAATACATATTTTTGCAAATCTATACTTTCTCCTCAGGCATAATAACACGCATTCTAATATTGCATATATTTCCGCCTGAAATACTGTGGGCCACTGTCCTAAGTGGACAGAAATTTTTGTTGTAGGGCCATAGATTCCGGATCCTGTCAGATTATTCATTTTCGAACCATCTGTGAAGAAATTTATAGAGCCTGTTGGAACGCTGGGTCCACCTCCTTCCCACTCCTGGCGGGAAGGAATGAACACATCGTAAGGTAAGTCATAATTGACTACCGTTTCCATCCAGTCACTACAAATTCCTATTGCGGGATTTATGGCAAATTCATTTAATATGCTGAGGTGACCCGTAAGGTCTCCCGACAGCAGTGTTTTGTTCTCTTTAACCTTAGAGCACTTTTTCCGCTTCCAGCTTTATGAATTGATCTAACCGGGGCAGGTGAAGCATTGCGTCTAGGGCCAAAGTGGGTGTACTACGAACTGCACCAGTGATGGCTATGCAAGCGGTGCGTTGGATTTTGTTGAGCTTAGCCCTTGCAGCAGCCTCATTAGTTTTAGGCCACCAGACAAGGGAAGCGTAAGTTGTCCTGGGACGGACAATGGTTTTATATATCCACATGATCATACTTGGTTTTAGGCCCCATCTTTTACCAAGGGTTTTTGAACAAACCCAAAGTGTATTGAGACCTTTCTGCACAACTGATTGGAGATGAGAGTTCCAATTAAGCTTTGCGTCGAGTATGACACCTAGATATTTTACTTCACTTGAATAAACTAATTGTGTTTGATTCAAGAAAAAGGGTTTTAAGTTGTACCTTTCTCCGTTTGGTGAAAGGGATAATGGAAGTTTTGTAGGATTTATGCCTAGTTGATACTTTTGACACCAGGAAAAAGTGTGATTTAGGAGCAGATTGCATTCTTTCCACGATAACACTTTCGAATTTGCCTCGTACAATAATGACAACGTCATCAGCATATCCAACCACTTCGAAGCCTCTTCTCTCTAAGCTGTCTAGAAGCTCATCCACCACCAGTGACCACAACAAAGGAGAAAGCACTCCGCCTTGCGGACACCCCTTGTTGCTTTAACAGTGATGTATGAACCGCTAAGCTCAGAGGAGATTTTCCGATTAGCTAGCATAGCATGTACCCAGGTAACAATGCATGGGTCGAATTTTCTCCTCAACATTGCTGACCCTATAGACGAATAAGAAGCGTTATCGAATGCGCCCTCAATATCAAGAAATGCTACAAGAGCAATTTCTTTTTGCATTAAGTGTTTTTCGATTTTTGAACTACCGTATGTAGTGCCGAGATCGTAGATTTTCCACTTTGATAAGCGAATTGGTTTTTGACAAAGGCATTGCTTTCATAAATTTGTGATTTATGTACTCGCATAGTACCTTTTCCATAATTTTGAGCATTACAGAGGATAAACTTATCGGCCTGAATGCTTTGGGGTTGGTTTTATCTCTCTTGCCTGCCTTCGGAATGAAGACAGCCCGGATTTGACGCCAATCGTTAGGTATGTGCCCCAAAATCAGACTCGCCTTAAAAATCTCAACCAAGGGTGGAACCAGTGTTTTCTCCTCTTTACGGATCCACGTTGGTAATATTCCATCCATGCCAGTAGACTTAAATGGCTCGAAAGATCTCACAGCCCTCTCAACCCTGGCCCGAGTGAAAGCTTCCTTTGCAACCTTTATTGCGTCCTTTTTAGTTCCATAAACCCATGATTGGATCTCTTGTGGATCTGAGACAGCAATTCCAGTGCCTTGGTCGCCGATGCTCGACTCAGGGATTGAATCAGGAAGTGGATCTTTAACAATTCGCTCAGTGTATCGCTAGGCTCTACAGTGAGCGAACCATCCGTCTTTCGGAGGCTACCCACACCATTGGAGTGGTCTTTTTCAAAAAACTCTTTTTTGGAGTCTGGCCACTACGGGTGTATTCTCTATGCTTTCACACATTAGAATCCACGATTTCCGTTTGGCTGACCTTATTTCTTTGTTGTAGTTCGTCAGGGCTTTTCTGTATAGGCTCCAATCGCCGGTTCGCTTAGCACGATTGAACTCCCTACGCGCAGTTTTCCTAAGCTTCTCAAGAGTTTTATTCCACCATGGAACGTCTCTACTCGAACTAGTTGATTTAGTTGGACAGCTCTCTTGGTAGGCGTTAAGGATTTTGTTTTTAATGGATTTGGACGCATCTTCCAATTGTGTTATGGACTTGATGTGACTTTCTATGATGTACTCTTCGGATCGTAGGATAGCTGAGTAGGATTCCCAATCAGTTTTCTTAGGATCTTTAAACGTTTTTCCATCGTTAGACCCCTTCCCATTCGAAGATGATGTGTTTATGGTCTGACATTGATATTTCTTCAGAAACATGCCAGTTTTTTATTTTATCAGAGATAGACCGACTACATAGAGTCAAGTCCAAAACTTCCTGACGAATGGAGTTTTCAAACGTGGGCTTGTCACCAACATTACAAATGTCAATGTTCTTGGAAGAGAGAAACTGTAACAGGTACTCACCTCTGGTGTTTATATTGGTACTTCCCCATACGGTGTGATGTGCATTTGCGTCGCACCCTATGACGAAGGGGATGTTGTGTCGGTGGCTGTAGGCTACGAGCGCAGCTATTTCTGGAGGAGGGATTTCGTCCACGTCACCTGGGAAGTATGCCGAGACCACCAAGATCTCTCTACTCCCTCTGGCGGAAGGTACCTCCATCCTGACCGCTACGATGTCCCTTTTTATGAATTCTGAAATTGGAAAGTATTTACAGTTGTTATGTAATAAAATAGCCGCTCTAGGAGAAAGCTGGCTGTCATCATATACCAACTTACATGAGTGTTGTGGAATACCTTGTATTCTGGATTTATTGACCCATGGCTCTTGAATGAGGGCCACGGTTAAATTCTCTTTGGTGAACCTCCGACAGAGCACACCCGTGGCGCTCTCAGCATGGTGGAGGTTCACTTGCAGAACTTTAGTCGCCATTTCCGGGGTTCCCGCTTTTTTCCGGACGACGACTGTCCGGCTTTGGATGTTGCGGATCATCAGGATGTCGTTTGGTATTACAGTCTGGGTTTTCTCTCTTCCCTGTAGCAACCTGGCCCGCCAGTTTCGCCTCTGTGGTCAAACTGTCGCTTTTGCACCCCCTTTGCCCTGTTTAGATACCTTTGGTTTGGTACCACTAGAGCAGGGGGTCGCATGTAAGCTTCGAGCTTTTCCTTTAGAGGCGGACAGACTAGCCTTTATGGTGCTTTTGGGGTGAGATTTACTAACCTCGCCCGAACCGGAGGCTTCCTCAGATTTCTCTTGGGTCGGCCTTCCAGTTAGCCGAACCTCGCTTGAACAGGAGGCCTCCTCAGATTGCTCTTGGGTCGGCCTTCCAGTCGGATTGGCGGTAGCGGCAGTCGGTTGATCTGTAATCTTCCTTAGTTGGATTTCACCAAATCGGTAGTTGAGGGTGTATTTGGACTTCTTCAACTTTTCCATCGACGCACCCTCTACTGTGAAGATCCATTCAACATGAATATCTTTCAGAATGGATCGTTTCACAATACGCCAATTAGTTGTTGTGATGTCATTTTGGCTTTCTATGAGAGCCTTTATTCGGTCGTCATCATAGCTGGAGCTTTGTGGGAAGAATGCTCGGATCATCTCTGGACGTGGAATCGCCACTTCGTCCATTGCCATCAGCTCTGCACCTTCCCAGGGTTTCATGGATGGGGATATTCTCTTTAACCACTCAGCAGTCTCTTGATCCTTACAGATTAGAACCATGTAACCGGACTTGTAGATGAGGTTGTTGAATTTGGGTTTTATTGGCTCGTTTCGCTGTTGAACTACTCTGAGCAGGAGTGCTTCTTGTAGAAGGTCTAGCTGGGCTGTAGTGAGTTGGACGGTGGGAAAGTCTTTGGGTATTATCCCGACCTTCACGCTTTTGGCCATATCACTGTAGCTGATACCAGCTGTTTTCCTCATGGGTGGGTTTTGTTGTCCAGACACGTTTTTCTGAGGCGCGCGGTTTGAGGACTGTTGGGCGCGCTCTCTCGGATCCAGATGGTGCTTCACCCTTTTTTTTTGGGGTCCTCTGTGGCGGATTTGTCTAGGTCGTTTCTCGACCGTTTTGAGGAAGTGGGCTCGCTCTCCTTATTCAGGATTATGGACAAGGCCTCATTCCTGTCTTTTCCCTTCTCCCGGAGAGTTCTAAGCTGCTTCCTCTGCGAGCGTGTGAGTGTGGGGATTTTCTTTCTCGGAGCACCCTTGGCTTCCGTAGAACCCTTGTTATCTTCGGATCCTTTGCTACTTGCTAAAGATTTTTGGGGGTTGATGATGATCCTTATACCATCATCTTCGTTATCTTCCATGTCCAACAGGTTGGAGTCGGTCGATGAGGGGTTGTAGATCTGGATCAGCTTTGTCGAAACATGTGCTGCTCCGGGAGATAGGCGTTGAGGGGCAGGATATTTCCATCTTCTCCTGCGAACTACTGAGTAGCTGGTCTTCGGTAAGGCCAAGCTGACTCAGAGTATTCTCCACTTCGCTCTCACACGACTGAGAGAGGCAGTCGTCACCTTGAGGGTTGTTTGTAGAATTTGTACTCATTTTGGTCCCACGAGTAGCTAGGGAAATAAATGTCCGCTACACCAGTGCCCCGCCGTAGTGCAGTAAGGGCTGCTTACTGGGGTGTTCGCCCTGGTGCACCCCAGGCTCCGTTCGCGGTTGAGCATGTTTAGAACCCCTCAACCATTCAGCCCTCGGCACGGGTCGCATGACACCTTGGCATTGGGGTTTATCCATTTTTGCTTTACACGATGGCCATGAATAACAGCCATCGCAACCTTCCTCCTTTACCAGGGCTTAGGACCTGTAGCTCAAGTTCTCAATAGTTTCACAATCTTTCGGACATGCAACTACAGCGAACCATCATTGCTAGCGGAGTCATGGGTCATACCGGTGGTCATGCTCTGTGGTCGAACTCGATCCTTTTATCGAACAAGTGGCCGCGCGAAGAACAACATGGTATCGTCGCTTTCGCGGTGTCGGTCAACCGGGCGGGTTCCGAGCCCGAGGACGGAAAGGGGTCCTCGTCAAGGCTGGGGCAGGCGTAGGCCTCGCGTCGGCAAGTCCCTCTGTGTGCTGGCGAATAGGCCCTATCGCAGAAAGGTCAATTTGGGGTGCACGCGGCATCATCATTCTTGATACCAGTCGTGCAGAGGGAAGCAGGCGCGAAGTCGACCCTTCCCACCTTCCGAGGACATAGGGCGTGGTAAGGCCACCTGGAAAGCCGGCAACGCGCTGGCACGATACCATGGTGTTCTTCTAGAAAAGCGAGTTACGATGTTCGGTGCTGCAAGGACACGCAGCTAACCTCGAGGGTGCGTTGTGCACTGGCCCCCCTTTGAAGCATTACTTTCTGGTTGTACCGAAGGGACTATGGGCTTGGCGGCAATGGAAACGGTTTAGCGGGTCGGGAATGTAGTCCTGCCTCCCTCGGTGATCCCTAACCCCGCACTTCCTGGTCAACCCAGGATGTCTGTTGAGCAGATTCCCCCTCCATTGTTTAGGAAGAAAAAAAAAACACACGGACAGACAGACATTTGTTCAGCTCGTCGAGCTGAGTCGATTGGTATATAACACTATGGGTCTTCGAGACTTCTATAAAAAGTTCGTTTTCGTAGTAGAATGATAGCCTTTCGGTGCAACATTGTTGTACGAGAAAGACAAAACGTGTGTATTGATTTTTAGGAATATATGAACGTCGTATGTATTGATTTTTATAAAAATCAAGATGTTTATAAAAAGGCAGGATCATTGTTTTTGAGGTCCTAGCGTATTAGATAACGGACAGTACATTACACAACACCCAGTGGATCAGTGAAGATTTTCTCGCTATACGAAAAGTTTTCTACTCTAAAGGAGGGAATATTTAGAACACACACACTTCACAGCAGGCAAGTGCACTTAGACGCACGGCCATTGAGCCCACAATTTAACATCACTCGTATTCATGATCTAATTAGGCGCTTACTCAAATAAGTTTAGTGGAACATCATTTACCCCTTTCTGAATAGTCCCACACTGCCTATGTGTTGGCACCGGTTTTCACAGATCATGTGCCGAAAACATTCCGCGTGCTTCACGATGGTATATAATATAATCGAAACATAAATTTCGATTCACTCGGTCAAACGATGAATTTCTATAGCGCACGGGGCATGGGATGGTAGGTTGGAGAAAATTTTGCGCGCCAGAAAAGGGGCAAGGGGAGCCCAACCGGCCGAACCGAACCGCTCGTTGGACTGCAATAAACTTTTTGATAGCGACTTTAGTGCGGCGATAAAAACAACCATCCATACAATCATCCACCGAAAACAGGAACCCCAATCCCCATCCACAATGGCACTGGCTGGTCCACTTTCGGCAGTCGCGAGCACGTTTTGCGAATGAAACGCGCAGCTTTTTCTCGGTGGGGCCGTGAGGTGTCGATGAGGAAGACGCGACTGGGGTACAGCGACGATGGCGACTATACGTGCATAAGCAATCAAGTCAGTATATAGCGAAAGATGCTAAATGCTTCAAAAAAGTGTGAACAGATCCCTCGCGGAGTTCCTGATTGTGGTATCAATCAGTGATAGGGTGGTTCTGATGTTGGTAAATATTAAGGCATGCTGTGGACTAAACTCGTTCCGTTGTTGTCACTTATCGGCATTGTAGAAGCGATCCCCAAAGTTAACACCCCAGTGAATGTGGTCCACTCTAATTCGCCGCCCGTTCTATGAGATTGTATGTTTTGTTGTTGTTCCTTCATTGATCACACACAGGAATCGTTAAATGTAGTGGATATATGTACAGTCGTTCGTGTTCGGCCTCGCCGCTGTCGTTGGTAGTTCACGTTGCTCAAATAATAATCAAAACAAGCATAACAAATATACAGAGCGAATTATGGCATCGCCGCCGGTATGAGCCTGAAATCGCTCCTCGAAAAATATGAAGGATGCAATGAAACGAAGAAGATTAACCCACCAACCAGCGCCGGGCGGCGGCGAGCAGCAATTCCACCGGAACGACTAAGTCTTAGTCACTTACTTAGCCGACGACGATGCGTTACTGCGCTAGATGATGACGATGATGGCAACGATGATGATGAAAACAACTAATATCAAAGTGTAGCCAAGAAGTAAGAGAGCGATAAAGGCAAGTTCCTTAACACTTGAACACACCGGTTATTGCAGCGGCATGGATGGCAGCAATTCGTGGTATTTGCCGAGATAGGATAGTTCTTGTCTAGATTTCGGTACAGCTGGGTGTACAAAAAAAGGCAAAGGTTGAGATAGTCTTATCTACTAGTGTTGCTTGTACTTTTACATTGTATGAAAGAATTTAAATCATGACGACTTTGTAATTATACACAGATCAACAAATTTTGAGATTTTAAATCTATTTCCATGCATATATTTAAATCATGCAAATAAATGCAGCATTCAGTTGCTTATTCGAAGGATATTAATCCAAAATATTTATGTACACAAGTCTCAAATTTAAAAATTAAAAAGAAAAAAAAATCAGTTAAAACTGTGAATTATGATTTTTTTTTGTAAAATCAATGGTTCATCTGAAACTTTGAACAAAATGGAAACTTTCTTTGGAAATCTGTCCTAGCAATTCTGGAGAACTTCTCTTCTTATTCTTCTTATTGGCATTACATCCCCACACTGGGACAGAGCCGCCTCGCAGCTTAGTGTTCATTAAGCACTTTCACAGTTATTAACTGCGAGGTTTCTAAGCCAGGTTACCATTTTTGAATTCGTATATCATGAGGCTAGCACGATGATACTTTTATGCCCAGGGAAGTCGAGACAATTTCCAATCCGAAAATTGCCTAGACCGGCATCGGGAATCGAACCCAGCCACCCTCAGCATGGTCTTGCTTTGTAGCCGCGCGTCTAACCGCACGGCTAAGGAGGCCCCCCCCTGGAGAACTTCACCACTTCGAATTGTAAAGAAATCCTCCTTCAAGAATTCCTTCATGGGTACTGTACACCCCGAGTAGTGCAAAGGGTCTATTTGAAGGATCTCCTTCCTGGGCGATCTCCCACACGATTTGTGGAAAATTACACTTTCAAGAATTTTGAGGAATACTAGGAACTCCCCTAAACTCGCTCACAACAAATTCTGCGGAATTCCTCTTCCAAGAGTTCTGATCATGGCCAGATTTAACCGGAAGGGGCTCTGCGGCCGACAGTTTCCGGGGCCCCCTAAATGTACTAAATAGGTTGATTGGCCCTATATCAATGCCTTGAGCTTCCCGACACCCACACAATGTGGCCCTGGTTTTGAGGAGTTTCTTCTCCAGGAATTTTGGAAAAGGATTTAGAGGAGTTACCAACACCCTCTCTCCTACTTAATGCCAATATTCTAGGAAATTCCTCCATCTACAATTCTGAGGAAGTCCTCCCCTAAGGATTTCTTGATTATTTCTCATTCATGAATTCTAAGAAATTCCACCTTTAGAAATTTATTCTTCAGGAGTTCTGAAGAATTACTCTTTCAAGAATTCTGGGATATTCAGCGATCCAGAGTTCAGAGAATTCTTTCTGAATACTGGAGAGCCCCCCATCCATGTATTTTAGAAAATTTCTCCTCCAAGGATTCTGAGCCCTACCACACCCAACATAAATTCCTTCTTGAGTTCTGATTAAATACTCCAGAAATTCGAAGAAGTTCTTCTCCAGGAATTTCTATCAAATTCTTCTTCTTGAAGATCTGGGGAATTGCTTTGGGGAATCAATTCTCTTGGTGGTATGTAGAATTCGTAATTAGGGAATTCTAAGAAATTTCTTATCCAAGAGATCTGAGGGATTCCTTCTCTAGAGATCGTTTTGAAATTCTTGCTCTAGGAATTATGGAGAAATCCTTCTCTTTAAATTCCATTCTACAGGAATTAAAAAAAACCGTCTCCCAAGGTTCTGGATAATTCCGCTTAGGTAGTCCGAGGTATTCAGTAATAAATTCCCTAGAATTTCTGGACAAGAATTTTTCCAAAATTCATGGATAGAAAATTTTATCGAATTCCTGGAAAATTTCTTACAATTTCCAAGTATTTTCAACATCGTTAGGTAGATTCAGTTATGGTGTATCCCAAGAGAATCGGTGCGTTTTACTTATGGCATGGACTTTTGGCAAAAGAAAGCTGATTTATCAATTAACTGTTGATTATATGACCCTAGCTGAATGTTCAAAGTAATTTCGGTCTTGCGCTCCCTTGCGTACTTTCCTCTTTCGATCTTTCATTAGTGTTTATTCATCACCGATCATGCCCTAATATTTTTTTCAAGGGGTTTTTTTTTATTAATTTATCCTGTAAATTCTTTTGACTAATCGCTTCTTAAGTACATTTTGAAACATTGATGTTGTACTTAATATGAAGTACCCATTTTTTACCGAGCCGATCTCAATTCAATTTTCAAAAACTTGATTTGAAAACAAAATAATTTCTTTATTTCGAATCCAACGTTTTTTTGTAGTTAGGGGATTTTTTTTGTTTCCACAGCAATGAGAGTTATTTCAGATAATTGTGTGTTTCGGCAGAAAGGCGGAATATTGCAATTGGCAATCTGAAAGGTTTATATCGAGAAGCTGTGAGCAAATTGATGACAATCTCATCTGTCTTCCTTTCTTTTACAATCAGGTCTAAAGTTCCTTCTAAAATTTTCTGCAGAATTCATTCGCACCTACTGCTCTTAAGGTACAATAGAGTTAAATGTGTGGTATTTATGCAATGAAAGTATAGAAATCAACCTCATGATTTCTTTGCGCTAAATTTCATGTTCTTATATCAAAAGAAAGAGATTTTCATGAGGAACCTGATAACTATATGCTTACCGTTGTTTTGAAATTTTCGCTTATAACCACCCAAAAGGCCAAGGTCTTCAGGACGATCAATTTTGAAACTGAACATAACTCTGGTTGCTTTCAACGGATCAATGTGAAATTTTGAGATAAGGTTATCGTAGTTTCGTGTCCAGATTCCGGATGATTCCGGAATTATTCTAGATTCCGTTGTACCTACGGTTTGGAATTTGGAGTATTTCGACGGAAACCTTGTTTTTGTGTGGAACTCTTCTCAACCTTTATCTTCTAACAAAGGTACACTTAACGCGGTTCTATTAGTGATTTTGCAGAATTTCCGTAGTGCTTATGAGCGTCTTCATGATTTTCCCAGATTTTTCCGGGGAAGTAGTAAGAGAAGACCTTCTTATTTTTAGCCAAAAACATGTCATGCGACAGCTCATTCGTCATGATTTCTCGAAAATAAACGTCCTTTTTTTACATGGCAGAATGCATTTACACACTAACCCAGCACACGTGCATTATAGTTGCCAAACTACCACACGGAAGTGTAATGGAATGTCGGAATCGACCCGGTAAACTCCCTTGTGCTCTGGCATCGTTTACCCCAGGAACTACCTCTCAGTACTACTTCTGGGGGACAAACGAAAATAAACGTCTGAAGAGTCTGTAAAGTACAAAAGGCCTCATTGAACACTTCCGGAACCTTACATAGTGCCCCGAAGGTACCTGTAGAAGGCAACATTTCTGTTGTCGACAAAAACAGGTCATGCTATAGCGCATTCTTTACGGTTTCTGGCGAATAAACCTGTGACGTCTTTGAAAGAGGCCAAAGACCTCTTTGGCCACTCCCGGAACAACACGGAATTCCCCAGGGGAACCTGTAGGAGGGAACATTTCGGTTGACTGACCAAAGCATGCCACAGCCCTTTATTCATAATATCTTACGAATAAACTTTTAGTGAGTCTGTAAAGTACCAAAGATCTCATTGGCCACTTCTGGAGCATCACGGATTGCCCTGGTGAAACCTGTTTGTGGGACATTTTCATTTGTAGACCAGAATGTGTCATTCTACAGCTTATTCTTCACAGTTTTTCGCGAAAAAACTGCTGGTGTCTTAGCAAAAAGTGAAAAATTATATTGTCCACTTCCGGAAAATCACGGAGTTCCCGGAGGGAAGCTGTAGGAAGGATTTTTTAGTTTGCAGGCCAAAGCAAACCATGTTTTCATACGAATAAACATCTAATGAAGCTGTAGAACACAATAGACGTCAATTTCCATTCCAGGGCCTTCACATGGTGTCCCAGGGGAAACTCTTGGGGTGGGCATTTCTGTTTTCAGACCAAAAAAGTGTCAGCTTATTTTCCACGGTTTATCAGGAATAATGTTCTGGCGTTTTTGTAAAGGGCAGAAGTCCTCATTGGCTACTCCCGAAACCTCACAGAGTGCATATCCATATGCATACTAAAACGTGTCTTGCGAAAGCTTTCTCGTCATGGTTTCCCACGAATATTTTTTTTTGAGTCTGACATCTGACCACACATGTAACTTCCAGAACACGGAATGCCTCGGGAGAACATATGGAAGGAGACATGTCCGTTTAAAAATCCAAACGTGTCATGCTATAAATCATTTTGTATGATATCGCACAAATAAACTTCTGGTTAGTGTATAAAGTGCGAAAGATCTCAGTGATTCGACCTTGCACGTAAGGTACGTACGGATACGTGGTGAAACCTTTTTCTGCATATTTTTTTATTTCTTATTTTTCTTTCCTTTTTTACGTAAATTAACTTCATAGTCACTTGAAACCTACTATTTCCTGAAAAAAAATCACCTAGATTTAATTTTTTTCTAGTAGGCTGTCTCCGTTCTCCTCAGAATTTGGTGGACAAATTTAATTATTTGAGAGAAATTTAAAGTTTTTAATGAAAAATTATAAAATTTTGAATTTAAAAAGTTTTCCAATTTTATAAATTTATTCTTTAATTCATTTTTTTTTTTTATTTATTTTTTATTTGGCCGAATTGAACATCGAAAACGGTTTGATCGAACATGCCATTTGGCTGAAAGCGACATAATACCGAGCCGGTAATTTGGCCGAAAAAGCCGTTTGCTCTAGCAGGTCGTTTGGCCGAATAAGTCATTTGGGCGAAAATATCGTTTTGGCCAAATTGGTCAATTTGCAAAAAGGGCCAATTGGCAGAACGGATCGTACGGCCGAAAATATGATTTGCTGTACACGTTATATGGCCGAAAATGGCACCATATGGCCCTTTCTGCCAAACGACAAACTGACCTATTCTGCCAAACGACTTTTTTTTGGCTGTACGACATTTTCGGCCAAATGAAACTTTCGATCAGAAGGGCTTGTTCGACAAAACAACTTTCGGCCAAACGGCCCTTCCCGCCGTTTTGAACGAAAATCATTCGGTGGAAGCCACATGTTCGAATGCCGCTTGCCCGAATAACACGTTAATCCGAAAATCATCAAGCCGAATGCAATTTGGATGAAATGAACGTTTGACCCAAACGGTTATTGGGTCGAAAATTTTATTTGGCCGAATCCGAGCCGGAACTAACATACAGTCGAAAGGTACGGCATAACTGACCTAAAGTTGTTTGCCCTGATAGGTCATTTGACTGAAAATGTCGATAGTGTAACAACCGATGACGTCCACACGTCTAGGCAGTGGACGTCTACACGTCCTCAAACTAGCTCACCTTACTTCAGGGTCGGCTTACCTCCTTCCTGCTCAAAGGACACACGACACAAGACGTAGCTAAAGTGGACGGAACAAGGAAGGATCGATTCAAGTGCATGCACGAATAGCCTTTCAATCTCATAAAAAATAATTTAATTTACATTTTAACATTTCATTTTTTCATCTTATTATGTTAGGGTTAGTATTTTAGTTAGTGGATTCGTTGCGGCCGATAGATGTCCAGGAAAATCATGGGGAGACCAGGCTCCTAACATACCTTAAGTGATGCGGGGTGGCTGGTAAATGTGGGTTCGCCCGTGAGCTCAGAGTGCAATGCACCTACGGTAGCCTACTGCGGTACGGTTCGAGGAGCGGAGCTTTCTCCCGGATTCAGGTCGGCAACTATCCTCATTGTCTCCGAGAGTTCGGGAATTTGGCATGAACTTCGGGTTGGGATCGGGAGTCCGGTTGGCAGGGATCTTGTCCGCCACTTTCTGATGATGCTTTTCCGACGATGAGTAGCGTTGGCTGGTAGTTCGTTCTTCCCTATGCTGGCGATGCGTCGTCTCGGCCGTCCACCAATCCAATTCACCGAACCTTCCGAGAGAGGGCAATCCGTGAGGACCCCGTAGGGTGTCGGTCTTTTGTCCGGTCTGTCTCCGGTCGTAGAAAGTGAAGGCGACGTGGTAAATAATGTTGCCACCTCGTGGCGTATGGTTGCCTCAGAACAATGGCGACTATTGGGGTTCGCTCATCGAGGCTACGGGTGTAGCGGTTCCGGAATTCACGGCTCCTCTACGTGATCTGGTGTCCCACGACCAACTAGGAACTTCCTGATTGCCTCGAGAAACTTGCTGGCCGGAACTAAACTGGATCGGGAACCTAGATGAGCTTGCTCTGGCCGGAAACGGTTCCAACCGGGTACTACTGACAATCCAAGTGCGGGCGATCTAACGGGGAATACTTCCGGGCCTGGTTTTGCACCCTAGAACGGAGAGACTCCGCGACCCCGGACACGGTTCTTCAAACTTCGGCTTGACACTGGCTTTCCTTGGCGCCACAGCGTTTAGCGTCTCTTCCTTCGAAATTTGGCTTCACTATAACTGTCTTCTAGCTTGGTTGCTTCCCGACTGCCGAGTCCCGACCCGATACGATCTTCCCGCTATCTTCTCTTCTCTTCTCTCTTCGTCCCCAGCATAGGGGTGCCATCGTCGCCAGCGAGATTTGAGCCACACGGAATTAGTTAATTTTACACGTTTAAGGCAGAATAGGCGGATGTAAAATTTGCCCCTATTCTACCTTTGACTACTGCATGCAAAGTCTCACAATAGTAATGGTTAGTATATGTTATTTGCTGGTACCCACGCAAAAGGATTGGCCCTTGGTACCGAAAATAGTAACAATAGGCTGAAAATCAAAATGCCGTTCGGCTAAATAGGTCATTTGTTGGAAAATGCCGTTTGGCCAAAATGGCCGTATGAGACTGACGGCCATTATGGGGGGTCCCGTAGCGTAGTTGGCTACACGTTCGCCTTATAAGCGAATGGTCATGGGTTCGATTCCCAGCCCCTCCACCAAACCCTTGTCAGTTGCCAGAAGCGCAGTCCGAACGGTGGCGTTTTGGGGAACGCGCCTCACCGAAACGGCTGCCTGATGCCGACTGACAAAACTGTTCTTCTCGGAGGCATTCCTCCAACGTTCTTCGATTAATGGCAACCGAACAAAGCAACGATCACTGGATTCACCACATGGACAAATGAACACAATGGACTCACGATGATATGGATTGGCAACGACAACAATAACGAATTATGGACATCTAAAAATAGATTCTGTGTGGACTCTGTATAGCAGAGTACCACAGTAGATCACGGCACAGTAGCGGTTAAGAACACAGAGTGCCTACCAAATAAATATACGAATAAAAAAAAAAAAAACTGACATCCATTTCGGGCACACGGCATTTTCAGCCGAACAACTTTCTTGGCCAACTGACCTTTTCGGCCGACCGATTTATTCGGCGTTTGACCATTTCTGAAAACAGGACATTTTTAGACAAAAACTTGCGGCCAATGAACTAATGATTTGTTCGGTTAAATTATGTGTTTGGCCAAACAACTTTCAACCTTGTGGTCTTCGGCTAAATTGCTTTCGGTCGTTTGATTTCAATGTAAAATTCTTTGGATATCAACAGAAATCTTTAGGAGTTTTCTCGAAAATTCTTCGAAAAATTCTTTGGAGTTTTTACAAGAAGTTGTATGAAATTTGCACGGATATTATTTTTTTCAACTTTCACACTTAATTTTTCTGATTTTTCTCGCGAAATTTTCCGTAATCAGACATAATTTTCCGTAATTTGTATTTAAATTTTTCATTATTCCCACGGCAAATGTTTCAAAATTTTCAAGGAAATTAACTCGGGATTTCAACGGGAATATTTACGGATTTTTTTAAGAAAATCAATCAAATTGATTATGAAAAATTCTAATGTTTTTTCTTTCCTGGTATCTTTGTGGAGACGCAGAGGTCACCACAGTATCCGAATAACAAAGGATCGCCTATTAATATTATTGTAAGAACGTGAGAACGATTGATCGATCCCAGTTGAGCAATTCCACGGTTTCTGGTAAACAACGTAATACCAACCATAGATATGTAATTGGACATTTCTTTTGGAAATTGATGATTTAATTCTGGCATTTTTTTGAAGAAAGTAATAAAAAAATCGGTGAAAAGCTGTTACAGAAAATCAGACATTTTATTCATGATTTTAGGTCAATGATTCTTTTGGGCGAGTCTCCCGGATTTTCGTTTCAAATTAATCCGAAAATCTGTTTACATTTCTCACGAAACCTGACAATATGACAATGTTATCTGGAGTTGTCCGGGAACTTTAACCGAGATAACTTCATGATAGGCGATTCAACAGGAACATGTTTTTTGGAATGCGGTCTTGAGTTCCTTCGGATTCTCCGGGAGTCCTGGTTTGTAGTTTTCTAGGAATGAGTACAGAGTTCGGGATTACTTCGGGAAGCTTTTTTTGCCAATGTAATAGTAATGATAGTGCGGCAATTGGATGCCGAAACGATATTTTTCGCTCATTTCGATTTTTTTCTAATCAACTAAAATGTAGTTGTAGGTCTACGATAAAAGATGGAAACGGTATGAAAGCCCATTTCCAGTTCTAGCGATTGCTAGAACATGTGAAATATATGGAAAGATACAAAGTAGGAAGAATTGAACCTGGAATTGAACCCACAACCTCCTGGGTATGAGCAGAAGCGGTAACCATATTACTACCAAGCCCGTTATTACTGACTTTTTTTTACTGGTAAAGGTAGATAAAATTCCAAAATCTTTTTAGTAGTCATCTAAAATATTCAATAAATTAAAAAATATTAAAAAAAAAACATTATAAATGAAAGACAAAATCTGACACAATCATTTGCTATGCTACCCAGTATAGCATCTTTCTTCTAAAGAGACTAGATCATGTAAATTGAGAAACACTGCTCGAAACTTCGACGGCTGTGACGATGTCGCGCAAAAGCAACAAGAACCGGACAAGGCACTCCGCCCGGTTCTGTTCGCAGAGGCGCTTTCGGGCAGGTCTTCGCATGCGTCCAAAACTGGATTCGACTGATAGTGGTCTTGTCGCATAGCCTTGCGAAGATACGCGGCAAAGCCGGGGCGCTATCGTTCAATCTCGCTCGTTGTTGTGTACATTTGTTCCGAGAGGTGAGCCAGAGCCAGGGGATTCAGATGGGCTTTCTCTGATCTCGTGCAGGGCGCACTTGTCTTATCAATATTCACACAAAACAGGAATCGCAGAACTGATTGCTTGCAACTTGCAAACCCCGCACCAGAAGCCATTAGCAGCGAGTTGTGGCCCATGCAGTGCCAAGAATCGTGACATTCGGTATGTGGTAAATTTCCTTTCGCCCAGTGGAAACCTTTCCTACCAGCGCCAGCGGAACCAGCGGTGAATGGTGTTGATTGGGATTTTGTTCGTTCATGACATCATCAATTCGATCAGAACTGGTCAGCAGACGCAAACAAGTGCACTTGAGTGCGGCTACGGCGACGATCACGTCGTGTTCGTTTCGTCGGCTGGATGACTGGACAGCTGAGCGAGTTAACAAGCATATCGGTACACGGTAAATCGAAATTACACACCACGATGTAATTTTTTGAAAAACTTTTTTCCTCATACAAAAATACCTTCGAAGTAATTTTCTGGGAAGAAACAAATGTCAACTGAGACGGGTGCTTAATAATGGTTCACCGCAGGGTAGTTTGGTTTAAGCGTGTACACTGAAAGCTTCGTGAGAAGAGAGTGGATTTAAATGAGTCGTAATCAATTTGTTTTGAGTGTCGATGTCCTATCACGATGTGATTGTTAGTTATCTTGTTTAGATGTTCAGCTTCAGCGTAGAGACATATTCATCTAATTGAGTAATTATTTCTGTTTTGATTCCAGGTACGTGTCTGGCGAACGAGGTTATCTTTCTAATGGGTGGACACGAGAGGCAAGTTGATTTAGGAGTAATCTCCAATTTGTAAGCCAATCATTCTATCATGATGGGTGATTCAATTGCCAAGATAATTATCATTCGATTGCTGCAATCACTCAATTTTTCAACTCATCGAAGTATTTCGGTTTTCTTTGTTTCATTTGTGTAAAATTCATAAATCGGACCTCAAACAGTCCGAGCAAAGCTATTCGCATATGCCGTAGAGGTAGACTTATATCTTACTCAAAACACAATCAGTTCTGGAAATCGAAGCAAATTATACTTGAAAAACCTCCTATAAGTTGCCTGCGTAGTTGAAAATCATCCTTGTTCGTTCCCACAATTTTTCTGCTCGTCTTATGTAATCTTTCTTTGGTTTTCACTAGTTTTGTAGCTCTGATCATTTACACATTATGCGAGCTTGGGTTATCTGAAACCAAGTAAATTTATCTATGCGCATAGCTAATGTTATGTGTTTGGTAGTCTCTCACATCATCTTGGACTCTATTATATGTCCTTGACCGCCGCGATACAATTGAATAACAAATTTTCAAGATTCAGATACCATAGTGAGTATCTGAAAGTTGGCAACCGTTTGCGTAGTTTGCGAATACTAACACCGCTATCCTTATGGTGAGTATAAAAATTTCACCATTTCTGGTGACGCACATGGATATGCGTACCTCGCCAGCTCGCTGATATCCATGAAAAAATGCTTAAACGATTCCACCACAACGAACGCATGCTAATGTGTCACCGACAACGGACGAAAGTCAGATAAACAAGTGCAACCAGTCCATAGGGGAGCTGCTCTATCCCCGGGCAGCCTCCGTCCGACTCAGATCACATTTTCTTTCGCTCGTAGTGTTATGGTTGACGATGAGCTGTACAAGAGCGCGCCTGTGATTACCGATGAGCTGCTCGGCCACCAAGTCTGCCGATGAGCCGCGCCGCGATGGATGTCAACAACACATAAACGGTTTGCGTTCAAGCGTTCGAAACATCGCAGCGTGTAGTGAACTGTGGATCACCACCAGTACAGTAATCTTGGGTGTGCGGGGGTATGTTCCTATTTACTAACTAGTATTGGTAGTAAATCGGTATGTTGTATGTATATTGCAAACCGCGTGTGAGCAAACGCCCGAATGAAGATCACGCCGAGTGAAAAACTAACAACGACGAGTACGACGTCAGAGGTGAACTATCCACGCTCTTATACCCTGCCGCGCAGCTTTTGTTAATGCCGGTTGTATGAATATCGTTGATGAAGTGAGGATGCTCGATAAGATAGTTTCAAGATCTTCTATATATTTTTCAGAGATTCTTTAAAAAAAAATTATAAATATTATATCTGTTAGTAATTTCTGGTTTCACAATAACTCATCAAGGATTAAACTATTTTTTTAAGAGTATCACCTGCTTTCGAGAATTTAATAAATATCAAGGAAAGATTATGAAAATTAAAGTTTTTAATTTTTTCACGCATTGAAGAGCGTTAGTTGAAATCACGAAATGTATAAGAAAACTTTTACTATTATTGTTTACCGTCTTTTCGCTGTACCTTAAAATACTAGCCCGTCAAAATTTCTTGATGCTAACTTGTTGCAGCTTGTTCAGTGACATGTCTATTCAAGTCTAGAGCTTAAGTTTGTACAACTTCAATTGTTTTATTTAATTCCACTTGGATAAAAAAACAAAGAAAATATTACTTCCACTGCTGCTTTGAATGTTATCTCATTCGGCATATAATCCTGGTTGCCAATTGAATTGAAAAACTTCCTCATTATCATCAACAATTTCGTACAAAACCGACAACAACACCACCCATAACAACACCGGGAGCAGCACAAAATAAAAACAGTAGCAATTGGAACTCTCAGTTTTTGTTTCATTTTCCGTTTTTGTTTTTGGCGAACGAACATCTTCTCGGGCATCTCGCAGCTTGTTGAGACCTACCGGAGCAACGAATTCCTCATTTGCACTTACCAAACCAAGTAGTGGTGGTGTGCGCGCGAGATGTCGAACGCTTGATATTGTTGCAGCCCGGGCAACGCACGATGGCGTGGCTGAAGGCAAATATTGCTAGCAGCAGTGCCACACTGGTTTTCAGTCTCAATTGGGAGCTAATCGCCGATACCGTACTTTATTTTTGATTATTTGAATCGGCTCCCAAGCTCTCTTCCATTTGAAGTACAATATATTTTTTCGTGAAAATTTTGAAGAATTTCCTGAAACAATTTAAATAAATTTTCCAAGGAGATTAAAAAAAATACTCGAGAATGAATTAGCCAAGGGAATTTCAATGAATTTCCCAACGAAATTCGGAAAAGTTTCCCCACGAAATTCCGAAGAATTCCTCGAAATTTTTTTGAAGAATTTGTCAATAAAATCAGAAGATTTTCCCGAGGAAAATCCGAAAAATAACCCGAGGAAATATTGAAGAATTTTCCAACGAAATTCCGAAGAATCACCCGAGGCCATGAAGAAGAATTTTCTGAGGTAATTCCGAAGAATTTCCCGAGGAAATTGCGAAAAATTTCGAAGAAATTTCCGAGGTCATGAACAATTCACCGAGGAAAGAGTTTCGCGACAAAGTTTCGAAGAATTTCCCGTGGATATGCCGAAGAATTTTCCAAGTTAATTACGTGGAACAAATCCGAAAAAAATACCAAAGAGATTTTTGAGAAAATTCCGAAGAATTTCCCGAGGAAATTCCTGAGAAATCTTGGAGGAAATTCCGAAAAAAATCCCAAAGAAATCTCATAGGAAATTCTAAAAAAATACGAAGAGATTCTAAAAGTTTTCTGAAGAATTTCCGAAGAATTTCCCGAGAAACGAAATAACTCTTGGCGACTGTGGAAAACTTATTTGAAAATCAAGTCGTTTTCGGCCGTTGCAGTCTTGTAAAGCAGCAAAAACAGGTTTACTTCTGCATCCGACGGTTTCGGTAATTTATTTTACCTTTTTCAAGGATTTGAAGCTTGTTTCGTTGTTAGAATGCTACCATTACCATTCTAACAACAAAACAAGCTTCAAATCCTTGAAAAAGGTAAAATAAATTACCGAAACCGTCGGATGCAGAAGTAAATCTGTTTTTGCTGCTTTACAAGACTGCAACGGCCGAAAACGACTTGATTTTCAAATTTCCCGAGAAAATTTCGAAGAATTTCCCAATTAATTACAGTGGAAATTCCAAATGATTTTCTGAGAAAAGTCCGAAGAATTCCTTGTGTAAATTCCGAAGGAATTTGTGAAAAATTTCCCCAAGATAATACGAAGAATTTTTCGAGCAATTTACAAAGAATTTCCCGGGGAAATTCCGATGATTTTTCGGAGAAAATCAAAAAAAAAAATCCAAAGAATTTCCCGAGGATATTTCGAAGAATTTCACGAGAAAATTCCGAAGAATTTCCTGATGACATAAGCAATTTACCGAGGAAATCCGAGAAAATTCCAAAAGTCCGAAGAATTACCCGACGAAAAGAAGAATTTCCCGAAAAAGATTCTATGTTCTACCCGAGAAAAAAAAAATTCTGGGTAAATTTCGAATAACTTCCCCAGGAAATTCCGACGAATTTCCCAGGAAATTCCAAAGATTGTCTAAGGGAAATTACAAAGAAATTCCTCTTTAAATTCCAATGATTTTTCCGAGGAAATTTAAAAGAATTTACCGGGGAAATTCCAAAGAATTTCCTGAAAAAGCTCCGAAGAATACCCCGAGGTAACTTCGAAGAAATTCCCGAGGAGGAATTTACTAAGCAAACTTAAAAGAATTTTCCGATGATATTCCGAAGAATTCTCCGAGGGAATTCGGATAATTTTCCCAAGAAAATTCCAAATAAAAATCCGAAGACTCAAAAGAATTTCTCCATGAAATTCCGGAAAAAAATGAACTTCCTGAAAGAATTCTGGAAAAAATCCTGTGGACATTCCTAAGAAAAGTCCGAAGAATATCCCAAGGAATCTTCAAAGAACTTCCCGATGATATTTCGAAAAATTCCACGTGGAAATTCCGAAGAACTCCGACTTTCCCAAAAAAAATCGAAGGAGCCAAAGAATTTCTACAGAAAAATAAAAAAAAGAAGAATTTTCCCAGGAGATTCAGAAGAATTTCATAAGAAAAAAATAATTTTCCGAGGAAATTTCATAGAGTTTCATGAGGAATTTCTAAAGAATTTCCCGAGGAAACTTCGAGAAAAATACCGATGAAACTTTGACGAATTTTCCGGGAATATTTTGAAGAAGATTCCCGAGTAAATTGCGAAGAACTTCCCGAGAGAATTGTGAAAAATTTCCGTGGAAATTCCAAAGGAATTTCTTAGAAAAGCCTGAAGATTTTCCTGACGCAATCCTGAAGAATTCTCTGTAGAAATTCTGAAGAATTCCTCGAAGAATTTTCGAAAAATTTCCCGAAAATAAAGTCCTAGAGTTTTTCTAGCAATTCACGAAGAATTTCCCGAGGAAATTGCTTTGATTTTTCCGTAAAAATCCCGAAGATATATCCCCAGGAAATTCCGAAGAATTTCCCTAGGAGACTCAGAAGAATTTTCACAGGATATTCCGAAGAATTTCCCCTGGAAATTCCAAAGAATTTCTCCTAGAAAATCCAAAGAATCACCCCTGGAAATCCCGAAGAATGTCCCCAGGAAATTCCGAAGAATTTCCCAAGGAATTTCCAAATAATTTCCCAAGGAAATTCCCGAGGAAATTCCGAAGAATTTCTTGAGGAAGTTTCGAAGAATTTCCCGATGAAGCTCCGAAGTAATTCTGAAGAATTTTCTCAAGAAAAAGAGGCATGGAAGCTCCTTTCAAGAGGCTCGGAAGCCTCCTTTCAAGAGGCTCGGAAGCCTCCTTTCAAGAGGCTCGGAAGCCTCCTTTCAAGAGGCTTGGAAGCCTTCTCTCAAGAGGTCGGAAGCCTCCTTTCGAGAGGCTCGGAATTTCTTAGAAAAGCCTGAAGATTTTCCTGACGCAATCCTGAAGAATTCTCTGTAGAAATTCTGAAGAATTCCTCGAAGAATTTTCGAAAAATTTCCCGAAAATAAAGTCCTAGAGTTTTTCTAGCAATTCACGAAGAATTTCCCGAGGAAATTGCTTTGATTTTTCCGTAAAAATCCCGAAGATATATCCCCAGGAAATTCCGAAGAATTTCCCTAGGAGACTCAGAAGAATTTTCACAGGATATTCCGAAGAATTTCCCCTGGAAATTCCAAAGAATTTCTCCTAGAAAATCCAAAGAATCACCCCTGGAAATCCCGAAGAATGTCCCCAGGAAATTCCGAAGAATTTCTTGAGGAAGTTTCGAAGAATTTCCCGATGAAGCTCCGAAGTAATTCTGAAGAATTTTCTCAAGAAAAAGAGGCATGGAAGCTCCTTTCAAGAGGCTCGGAAGCCTCCTTTCAAGAGGCTCGGAAGCCTCCTTTCAAGAGGCTCGGAAGCCTCCTTTCAAGAGGCTTGGAAGCCTTCTCTCAAGAGGTCGGAAGCCTCCTTTCAAGAGGCTCGGAAGCCTCCTTTCAAGAGGCTCGGAAGCCTCCTTTCAAGAGGCTCGGAAGCCTCCTTTCAAGAGGCTCAGGAAGCCTCCTTTCAAGAGCTCAGAAGCCTCCTTTCAAGAGGCTCAGAAGCCTCCTTTCAAGAGGCTCAGGAAGCCTCCTTTCAAGAGGCTCAGGAAGCCTCCTTTCAAGAGGCTCAGAGCCTCCCTTCAAGAGCTCAGAGCCTCCTTTCAAGAGGCTCAGAGCCTCCTTTCAAGAGGCTCAGAGCCTCCTTTCAAGCAGCTCAGAAGCCTCCTTTCAAGAGGCTCAGAGCCTCCTTTCAAGAGGCTCAGAAGCCTCCTGTCAAGAGGCTCAGAAGCCTCCTGTCAAGAGGCTCAGAAGCCTCCTGTCAAGAGGCTCAGAAGCCTCCTGTCAAGAGGCTCAGGAAGCCTCCTGTCAAGAGGCTCAGAGAGCCTCCTGTCAAGAGGCTCAGAGCCTCCTGTCAAGAGGCTCAGAGCCTCCTGTCAAGAGGCTCAGAAGCCTCCTGTCAAGAGCTCAGAAGCCTCCTGTCAAGAGGCTCAGAGCCTCCTGTCAAGAGAGCTCAGAAGCCTCCTGTCAAGAGGCTCAAGCCTCCTGTCAAGAGGCTCAGAAGCCTCCTGTCAAGAGGCTCAGGAAGCCTCCTGTCAAGAGGCTCAGAAGCCTCCTGTCAAGAGGCTCAGAAGCCTCCTGTCAAGAGGCTCAGGAAGCCTCCTGTCAAGAGGCTCAGAGCCTCCTGTCAAGAGGCTCAGCCCTCCTGTCAAGAGGCTCAGAAGCCTCCTGTCAAGAGGCTCAGAAGCCTCCTGTCAAGAGAGCTCAGGAAGCCTCCTGTCAAGAGGCTCAGGAAGCCTCCTGTCAAGAGGCTCAAGCCTCCTGTCAAGAGGCTCAGAAGCCTCCTGTCAAGAGGCTCAGAAGCCTCCTGTCAAGAGGCTCAAGCCTCCTGTCAAGAGGCTCAGAAGCCTCCTGTCAAGAGGCTCAGAAGCCTCCTGTCAAGAGGCTCAGAAGCCTCCTGTCAAGAGGCTCAGAGCCTCCTGTCAAGAGGCTCAGAAGCCTCCCTGTCAAGAGGCTCAGAAGCCTCCTGTCAAGAGCTCAGAAGCCTCCTGTCAAGAGGCTCGGAAGCCTCCTGTCAAGAGGCTCAGAAGCCTCCTGTCAAGAGGCTCAGAAGCCTCCTGTCAAGAGGCTCAGAGCCTCCTGTCAAGAGGCTCAGAAGCCTCCTTTCAAGAGGCTCAGAAGCCTCCTTTCAAGAGGCTCAGAAGCCTCCTTTCAAGAGGCTCAGGAAGCCTCCTTTCAAGAGGCTCAGAAGCCTCCTTTCAAGAGGCTCAGAGCCTCCTTTCAAGAGGCTCAGGAAGCCTCCTTTCAAGAGGCTCAGAAGCCTCCTTTCAAGAGGCTCAGAAGCCTCCTTTCAAGAGGCTCAGAGCCTCCTTTCAAGAGGCTCAGAAGCCTCCTTTCAAGAGGCTCAGAAGCCTCCTTTCAAGAGGCTCAGAAGCCTCCTTTCAAGAGGCTCAGAAGCCTCCTTTCAAGAGGCTCAGAGCCTCCTTTCAAGAGGCTCAGAAGCCTCCTTTCAAGAGGCTCAGAAGCCTCCTTTCAAGAGCTCAGAAGCCTCCTTTCAAGAGGCTCAGAAGCCTCCTTTCAAGAGGCTCAGAAGCCTCCTTTCAAGAGGCTCAGAAGCCTCCTTTCAAGAGGCTCAGAGCCTCCTTTCAAGAGGCTCAGAGCCTCCTTTCAAGAGGCTCTCAAGCCTCCTTTCAAGAGGCTCAAGCCTCCTTTCAAGAGGCTCAGAAGCCTCCTTTCAAGAGGCTCAGGCCTCCCTTTCAAGAGGCTCAGGCCTCCTTTCAAGAGGCTCAGAAGCCTCCTTTCAAGAGGCTCAGAAGCCTCCTTTCAAGAGGCTCAGAAGCCTCCTTTCAAGAGGCTCAGAAGCCTCCTTTCAAGAGGCTCAGAGCCTCCTTTCAAGAGGCTCAGAGCCTCCTTTCAAGAGGCTCAGGAAGCCTCCTTTCAAGAGGCTCAGAAGCCTCCTTTCAAGAGGCTCAGAAGCCTCCTTTCAAGAGGCTCAGAGCCTCCTTTCAAGAGGCTCAGAGCCTCCTTTCAAGAGGCCTGGAAGCCTCCTTTCAAGAGGCTCAGAAGCCTCCTTTCAAGAGGCTCAAGCCTCCTTTCAAGAGGCTCAGGAAGCCTCCTTTCAAGAGGCTCAGAAGCCTCCTTTCAAGAGGCTCAGAGCCTCCTTTCAAGAGGCTCAGAAGCCTCCTTTCAAGAGGCTCAGAGCCTCCTTTCAAGAGGCTCAGAAGCCTCCTTTCAAGAGGCTCAGAAGCCTCCTTTCAAGAGGCTCAAGCCTCCTTTCAAGAGGCTCAGAGCCTCCTTTCAAGAGGCTCAGAGCCTCCTTTCAAGAGGCTCAGAAGCCTCCTTTCAAGAGGCTCAGGAAGCCTCCTTTCAAGAGCTGGAAGCCTCCTTTCAAGAAGGCTCAGAAGCCTCCTTTCAAGAGCTCAAGCCTCCTTTCAAGAGGCTCAGAAGCCTCCTTTCAAGAGGCTCAGCCTCCTTTCAAGAGGCTCAAGCCTCCTTTCAAGAGGCTCAGAAGCCTCCTTTCAAGAGGCTCAGGCCTCCCTTTCAAGAGGCTCAGAGCCTCCTTTCAAGAGGCTCAGAAGCCTCCTTTCAAGAGGCTCAGGCCTCCTTTCAAGAGGCTCAAGCCTCCTTTCAAGAGGCTCAGGAAGCCTCCTTTCAAGAGGCTCAAGCCTCCTTTCAAGAGGCTCAGAAGCCTCCTTTCAAGAGGCTCAGAGCCTCCTTTCAAGAGCTCAGAAGCCTCCTTTCAAGAGGCTCAGAGCCTCCTTTCAAGAGGCTCAAGCCTCCTTTCAAGAGGCTCAGAAGCCTCCTTTCAAGAGCTCAGAAGCCTCCTTTCAAGAGGCTCAGGAAGCCTCCTTTCAAGAGGCTCAGAGCCTCCTTTCAAGAGGCTCAGAGCCTCCTTTCAAGAGGCTCAGAAGCCTCCTTTCAAGAGGCTCAGAAGCCTCCTTTCAAGAGGCTCAGAAGCCTCCTTTCAAGAGGCTCAGAAGCCTCCTTTCAAGAGGCTCAGAGCCTCCTTTCAAGAGGCCTGGAAGCCTCCTTTCAAGAGGCTCAGAAGCCTCCTTTCAAGAGGCTCAGAGCCTCCTTTCAAGAGGCTCAGAAGCCTCCTTTCAAGAGGCTCAGGAAGCCTCCTTTCAAGAGCTCAGAAGCCTCCTTTCAAGAGGCTCAGAAGCCTCCTTTCAAGAGCTCAGAAGCCTCCTTTCAAGAGGCTCAGAGCCTCCTTTCAAGAGGCTCAGAAGCCTCCTTTCAAGAGGCTCAGAAGCCTCCTTTCAAGAGGCTCAAGCCTCCTTTCAAGAGGCTCAGAAGCCTCCTTTCAAGAGGCTCAGAAGCCTCCTTTCAAGAGGCTCCCAGCCTCCTTTCAAGAGGCTCAGAAGCCTCCTTTCAAGAGGCTCAGAAGCCTCCTTTCAAGAGGCTCAGAAGCCTCCTTTCAAGAGGCTCAAGCCTCCTTTCAAGAGGCTCAGAGCCTCCTTTCAAGAGGCTCAGAGCCTCCTTTCAAGAGGCTCAGAAGCCTCCTTTCAAGAGGCTCAGGCCTCCTTTCAAGAGGCTCAGAGCCTCCTTTCAAGAGGCTCAGAAGCCTCCTTTCAAGAGGCTCAGCTCAAGCCTCCTTTCAAGAGGCTCAGGCCTCCTTTCAAGAGGCTCAGAGCCTCCTTTCAAGAGCTCGAGCCTCCTTTCAAGAGGCTCAGAAGCCTCCTTTCAAGAGGCTCAGGCCTCCTTTCAAGAGGCTCAGAAGCCTCCTTTCAAGAGGCTCAGAAGCCTCCTTTCAAGAGGCCTCAAGCCTCCTTTCAAGAGGCTCAGAGCCTCCTTTCAAGAGGCTCAGGCCTCCTTTCAAGAGGCCTCAGAGCCTCCTTTCAAGAGGCTCAGGCCTCCTTTCAAGAGGCTCAGAGCCTCCTTTCAAGAGGCTCAGAGCCTCCTTTCAAGAGGCTCAGGCCTCCTTTCAAGAGGCTCAGAGCCTCCTTTCAAGAGGCTCAGAAGCCTCCTTTCAAGAGGCTCAGAAGCCTCCTTTCAAGAGGCTCAGAGCCTCCTTTCAAGAGGCTCAGAAGCCTCCTTTCAAGAGGCTCAGAGCCTCCTTTCAAGAGGCTCTCAAGCCTCCTTTCAAGAGCTCAGAAGCCTCCTTTCAAGAGGCTCAGAAGCCTCCTTTCAAGAGGCCTCAAGCCTCCTTTCAAGAGGCTCAGGCCTCCTTTCAAGAGGCTCAGAGCCTCCTTTCAAGAGCTCAGGCCTCCTTTCAAGAGGCTCAGAAGCCTCCTTTCAAGAGGCTCAGAGCCTCCTTTCAAGAGGCTCAGAAGCCTCCTTTCAAGAGGCTCAGAAGCCTCCTTTCAAGAGGCTCAGAAGCCTCCTTTCAAGAGGCTCAGAAGCCTCCTTTCAAGAGGCTCAGAAGCCTCCTTTCAAGAGGCTCAGAAGCCTCCTTTCAAGAGGCTCAGAAGCCTCCTTTCAAGAGGCTCAGAGCCTCCTTTCAAGAGGCTCAGAAGCCTCCTTTCAAGAGGCTCAAGCCTCCTTTCAAGAGGCTCAGAAGCCTCCTTTCAAGAGGCCTCAGAGCCTCCTTCAAGAGGCTCAGAAGCCTCCTTTCAAGAGGCTCAGAGCCTCCTTTCAAGAGGCTCAGAAGCCTCCTTTCAAGAGGCTCAGAAGCCTCCTTTCAAGAGGCTCAGGCCTCCTTTCAAGAGGCTCAGAAGCCTCCTTTCAAGAGGCTCAGAAGCCTCCTTTCAAGAGGCTCAGAAGCCTCCTTTCAAGAGGCTCAGAGCCTCCTTTCAAGAGGCTCAGAAGCCTCCTTTCAAGAGGCTCAGAAGCCTCCTTTCAAGAGGCTCAGAGCCTCCTTTCAAGAGGCTCAAGCCTCCTTTCAAGAGGCTCAAGCCTCCTTTCAAGAGGCTGGAAGCCTCCTTTCAAGAGGCTCAGAAGCCTCCTTTCAAGAGGCTCAGAGCCTCCTTTCAAGAGGCTCGGAAGCCTCCTTTCAAGAGGCTCGGAAGCCTCCTTTCAAGAGGCTCGGAAGCCTCCTTTCAAGAGGCTCGGAAGCCTCCTTTCAAGAGGCTCGGAAGCCTACTTTCAAGAGGCTCGGAAGTCTCCTTTCAAGAGGTTCAAGAATCCTCCTTTAAAAAGGTACTAAAGCCTCCTTTCTAGACACGTTATTTCAAGATGCTTGGAAGCCCCCTTTCAAGAGGCGCGGAAAAGTCGTTTTAAGAGGCTCGGAAACGTCCTTCCAAGAGGCTCGAAAAGTCCTTTCAAGAGGCTCGGAAGCCTCCTTCAAGATGATCGGAATTCTTTTTTGAAGAAGACGAAGAAGCTTCTTTTCAAGAGGCTCTGAAGCCTCCCTTTAAGGTGCGGAACTCTTTTTTAAAGAAGACGAAGAAGTAACTAAAAGAGTATTTGACACACAACGATCTCTTATGTACTTTCCAGTCTGGATATCGGAAATCATGCAGCACTGTAACTGCTCTTAATAAAATTGAAAACGACAGAAGCATTAGACAACAAAGTGGTCACTTTATTGGCTTTTCTGGATTTTGGTAAGGCATTTGATTCTATTAATCATAGACAGTTGTGTAACAAGTTGAAGTATAATTTCTACTTAGACCAATTTTCCATAAAATTAATTAAGTCGTATCTATCCGTCCAAATGATATTATTTGTTGATACTCCGAAGATTCCCATGAGAAAAAATCCTTAGAATTTTACTGGAAGTTTTCGTATAATTTCCTGAGAAAATTCTGAAGAGTTTAGCTTAGAAACTCCGATAAAATTTGTTATGAAGCTGTACATATTTCTCATTTGAATTCTGACAAATTATTCAAGGAAATTTGGCAGCATTCTCCCGGAAAAAATCTAAAGATTTTCCGAAGAATGACATATTTGTTTAAAATTTCCATTGTGTCGTTCTAATTCATATTCCATAACTCGCCGTTGAAGGGCAAATTTAAAATAAAATGTTTGTAATTCTAATCCGAACGGTTTTTAGGCAACGTGATTTTGACATTTAATGAACAGGTTAGTGACATAGTGATAATTGATTGATATCTACTCTGGGTTCGCGTTCCGGCAGTGGCTTAACTGTTTAAGCACTGAATTCATTATTGATAAAAAAAAATAGGTTTGGAGTAAGTAGGATTTTTCATCCAAGTTTCAAAACATCGTTTAAAGGAATGTGTATTGTGCACATTAAATCAAAACGTGCTACGCTTGTGCTCTGAGGGGATTGAAATCAAAACAATGTCAGTATGAAAGCGCGCACACTAAAAGGGGTCATAGCAACTCCCACGAATTCGTCCGGTCATCGCTGTGATGGTGCACTTTGCTTCCGCCCAGAACCGTATGGTCCCACACATCCCGCCCGAAAATGCTCCACAGTCTTCGGTGTTTTGGTAAGTGCGAAACATCGATGGAGCTAGCGAAGAAAGCTACCTTTTCGCGACTATAATATGGGTGATGGAAAACAGAGAAAATAATTGCTCGTGAAATTTGAGAGCTTCAGCTGCTGGGCTGGCTTAACCCTCTATTACCAAGCTTTGCTTTTTTAGTACTTTTAGAAATTAGTGTATACTTAAATTTATCATTTTTAACTTCAATGTTTTTTACAATGACATTCAAATAATAAAAAATATCTTAAAACTTCTTTTCAATTCAAAATATGAAATCGATGAATTTTTTAACTAAAAGATTTGACTGCGGAGCAAAATAATGCTTATGAGTGAATGCAAAACTTTTAGCATTCATAGGTTAACAGTGGAAGACTCGTGAAGTGCTGGGCCAAGATGAAATTTGCGTATACATCAAATTGCCACTGGGTGCGATGTTCCACCGAAAAGAACACCTCTCTATATCGTACGTAACCGAAGATCTCATTTTACGGTAATGTATTTGCCATTAAGGGCTCTAACGCGCAAGTGTATAACCTTTCAACCCCAATTAGTTGCGAATTGAGCTCGTGGAAGAAAGTGGCGTGAAATAATTGTTTCTGACTTTGCAGTGAGATGATTCGAATGTAATATTGATTCCATAATGCGGGTTTGAAAGCTTTATTGAACAATTTGTGCATTTCGAATTCCTTCACGATTTTAATATCGACATACATTGTTGAAAGTATACCACTAATGAGTTCTCGCTTTAAGTATTGTGTGGGCGTGAGTACAGTGCTTCGTTTTCACTTGTTGACTTTCTCTTTTGACCGGATGGGTCGATTACACCAAATGGCAGTATAAATGCATCATAATCACTGAACCCTTGTACTCATAATAGATGAAAGCTAAAAGCATCTTATTCAGCATGGCGCTCTTTAAGACACCTGTGTTTTTTGAGCACCAAGGTGTTTTCTATAATAGATACATCAAATAATGCTAGCCAAGTGGAGCCAATGTACATAGATACCTTATGTCTGACACATATGTGATGTGTGGGGAACAAGAGGAATAATTTTCGATTCACATACATCATTGATATTTCGACAGTTTGGATTAAACTTGTTCGCTGTTTGCAGGCATCCGGCACTGACCGCGAGAATCATTTTTCACCAGCCCAGCAACTAATAAGAACCACCGACCAAAAAACTGGAACAACTAGGTTCGGCTCGTAGCGTGCTCACTCGGCTAGTCCATAGATAATTGCCTGCCAATTAGCGCATTCATGAATGAATTGATTTACCGGAACGCACACCGCAGATTATAGCGCCAGAGCGAGCGACCGACGGGGGCCATCTTCCCCGATCGATCGTGTTGGTTAGCTACGGAATAAATGTTTACCGAGTTAAACATTGGGTTCTGTTTGCTCCTGCTGAGGATGCACACGACATTTGCCGATGACGACGGTCGACAATAAGTGCGAATGGCGGCGGCGGTGATTCGTGTGATTTGAGATATTTTTTTGCTGATCACTAATTTTAAGTGATAATAGGCAAGTGATGCTGGAAATTTTACGATTCGTTTTATGTATCTAGTTGTAGGGGATATCATAATTTGCGTGTAACATTACACTTTTATGTTAGAAGAGCATAGATAAACATAGGCAGTCATAGAAAACCACAATATCCTTACTTATTCATTTTATGTCTCACCTCATCCTTAATTATTCATCTAACTTCTCGTTTCTCACATTTAACGTCTTGCTTTTCACCTTTCACCTTTCACATCTTGCTTTTCATTTACAGGGGTTAGACAAAAAGGTTGAGATAGGTAAAATTATGTCGAAATTCAAATAAGCATAACTCTGCGTAAAATCATCCGATTTTGATCAAACCAGGACCATAAGAAGCGGACACTCTTCTAGTATACTGTCCTCCTGTAAAACCTGAGATTGGTTCCTGGCCACCGGAGATGTTCCGGGTTTTCCGAGGGTATGTTCAAGATGCATTTTTTCCACTGCTTCTCATTTTATGTGACGTTTACTTTCATCATGTTTCATGCTTTCTCCAAAAACTAGAACTAATATGCCGACCAATGATTGCTGTAGATTGAGAATCCATCTAAACTACCCAGAGATATGGCCATTTCCGTAAAAACGGTACCGGGAACATGATAAAATGATAACAGATCGGAATAATGCAAATATGAGTATCTGACTTCATGGATTTGCGAGACGATGATTACAGAAAAATTTCCAGAATGATAGTGTCCACTGTCACCCTTACAACAGGTTCCATGGGCGTTCCAGAAGGGGCCGTTTTTCGCACCATCTGGATTTATGCATATATGGGTGTCAAAATTCATGTTTTCCGAAGACAATGAATGTAGGATCTTTATTAAAGATACATTTTAACCCTTTCAGGCCCAAATTTTTCCAAGCAATACCATACAGTAAATTTGATGTATTCCGTTTGTTTTGGTGCTCAATAATGTAGAAACGACTAAATATGTTGAAAAATATTTTTTTAGGATGTGCTAGGTCATCCAAATTGTCCTTGAGTTCAGGACTTCGAATCTACTCTTGAATCAGATGCATTTTTTGTAATACAAAGATGCGATATGAAGTCAACTATATACAGCTTGCCTTCTGAAAACCCAATAGACATCGTAAGATAGTTTTGAGATATTTTGTGTCATCCAAATTGTCCTTGAGTTCAGGACTTCGAATCTACTCTTGAATCAGATGCATTTTTTGTAATACAAAGATGCGATATGAAGTCAACTATATACAGCTTGCCTTCTGAAAACCCAATAGACGTCGTAAGATAGTTTTGAGATATTTTGGGTCATCCAAATTGTCCTTGAGTTCAGGACTTCGAATCTACTCTTGAATCAGATGCATTTTTTGTAATACAAAGATGCGATATGAAGTCAACTATATACAGCTTGCCTTCTGAAAACCCAATAGACATCGTAAGATAGTTTTGAGATATTTTGGGTCATCCAAATTGTCCTTGAGTTCAGGACTTCGAATCTACTCTTGAATCAGATGCATTTTTTGTAATACAAAGATGCGATATGAAGTCAACTATATACAGCTTGCCTTCTGAAAACCCAATAGACATCGTAAGATAGTTTTGAGATATTTTGGGTCATCCAAATTGTCCTTGAGTTCAGGACTTCGAATCTACTCTTGAATCAGATGCATTTTTTGTAATACAAAGATGCGATATGAAGTCAACTATATACATCTTGCCTTCTGAAAACCCAAATTAAATTTTTATTTTCGATTCATCAATCTTACCAGAATACCCGATACACATACTGATCATTGTATCGTTCAGGACGCTTGATGGTATTTCGTAGATGTAGTAAATAGAGCAATAATCCCTAATAGCAATATTAACTTACCTGTAAATAGCTGTAAATATAAGTAATGAAAAAAAAGTAAAATAAAAAGATCCAAAAAAAACAACAAACCACAGTTATTCGGGTAAGTTAACATTGCTATTAGGGATTATTGCTCTATGTACTACACATATCACAACTTGGAATGCCGATTAAATCTGTTTTACAAACATAGGTCCTAAGCTAAGAGCTCGAAGTTAATCTGGAAGACCCAGATCATCTCGTAACCATTTTATGATGTCTGTCCCAGAAAATGGAATGAGTGTAATTTATTACCCATCGCCACTTATTATAGTAACCTGTTGTTGCAACTGTAGATCCCAAGTTCCAAACTCAAGGGAAGTTTGAAAGACATAGAACATCTCGAAACCATTGTATGATGTATTTGACCTTCCAGAAGGTGAAACAAGTTTAGTTGATTTTATATCACAACTTATAATAGCGAAAAAATCAGTAGTCACAACTGTGAATCTCATGTTTTGAACTCAAGGATAGCTTAGATGACCTAGAACATCTCGCAGCCATGTTAAGATGATATATGTTGACCTTCCAGCAGATGAAATTGGTAAAATGATTACACATCACAACTCAGTATAGCTTCTTCTTCTTATTGGCATTACATCCCAACACTGGGACAGAGCCGGCTCGCTGCTTAGTGTTCATTAAGCACTTCCACAGTTGTTAACTGCGAGGTTTCTAAGCCAAGTTACCATTTTTGCATTCGTACATCATGAGTCTAGCACGATGATACTTTTATGTCCAGGGAAGTCGAGACAATTTCCAATCCGAAAATTGTCTAGACTGGCACCGGGAATCGAACCCAGCCACCCTCAGCATGGTCTTGCTTTGTAGACGCGCGTTTTACCGCACGGACACCTCCCAAGAGGTGTAATGGATATAAGTGAATGCCTATTGGAGCTTTGACTACTGAAAAAAGATTCTCTTCCAGCTGTAGATATCAAGTCCCTAATTCAATGACAGTTTGGATGACCCAGAATATCTCAAAACCCTCTTACGATATCCCTTACTCTCCCAAGAGGAGTAATGAATATAATTGAAAACATATTGAAGCTTGAGTACTGAAAAAGGCTATTCTTGCAACTGTAGATCTTAAGTTCAGAACTCAAGAACAGTTTGGATGAACCAGAATATCTCAAAACTATATTACGATATCCGTTGACCTCCCCAGAGGTGTAATGGATATAAGCGAATGCCTATTGAAGCTTTGAGTACTAAAAAAAGATTTTCTTACTTCTGTTGATCTCAAGTCCCGAACTCAAGGACAGTTTGGATGACCCAGAATATCTCAAAACTTTCTAACGATATCCGTTGACCTCCCAAGAGGTGTAATGGATATAAGTGAATGCCTATTGAAGCTTTGAGTACTGAAAAAAGATTCTCTTCCAGCTGTAGATCTCAAGTCCCGAATTCAATGACAGTTTGGATGACCCAGAATATCTCAAAATACTCTTACGATATCCCTTGCCCTCCCAGGAGGAGTAATGAATATAATTGAAAACATATTGAAGCTTGAGTACTGAAAAAGGCTATTCTTGCTGTAGATCTTAAGTTCAGAACTCAAGAACAGTTTGAATGAACCACAATATCTCAAAACTATCTTACGATATCCGTTGACCTCCCAAGAGGTGTAATGGATATAAGTGAATGCCTATTGAAGCTTTGACTACTGAAAAAAGATTTTCTTCCAGCTGTAGATCTCAAGTCCCGAACTCAAGGACAGTTTGGATGACCCAGAATATCTCTAAACTGTCTTACGATATCCGTTGACCTCCCAAGAGGTGTAATGGATATAAATGAATGCCTATTGAAGCTTTGAGTACTGAAAAAACATTTTCTTCCAGCTGTAGATCTCAAGTCCCGAACTCAAGGACAGTTTGGATGACCCAAAATATCTCAAAACTCTCTTATAATATCCGTTGACCTCCCAAGAGGTGTAATGGATGTAAGTGAATGCCTATTGAAGCTTTGAGTACTAAAAAAATATTTTCTTCCAGCTGTAGATCTCAAGTCCCGAACTCCAGGACAGTTTGGATGACCCAGAATATCTCAAAACTGTCTTACGATATCCGTTGACCTCCCAAGAGGTGTAATGGATATAAGTGAATGCCTATTGACGCTTTGAGTACTGAAAAAATATTCTCTTCCAGCTGTAGATCTCAAGTCCTGATCTCAAGGATAGTTTGGATGACCCAGAATACTCCAGAAACACATTGCGGTGTTTTACCACCTTCTGTAACATGAAACGAGCATGGTTTACTACTCGAATAAACAAAGAGTAACAGAAAACACTTTTTGCAATTGTAGATTTCAAGTCCTGAACTCATGGATAGTTTGGACTAGGCCTAGGACGTCCAAGGAAGATTAAAAATAGTTTATTGTGTATCACGGTATCTCTACGGATACGTTGGAAACAAAATCATTTTTTGAAACAGTAAAATCCGCTGCCAATATACCTTATATTGTATTGTTCATAACTTCACCAAGTTCATGACGTTCTAGGCTGCCGTAAGGCCGTTTTTGTCCATGCCTGATATTTTCCCTGATAGGGGAGTTAATTTCAAGCCATTTTGCTGAAAAGACCGTTCACTTTTATCCATCGTGCGATTTTATACATCCATTTTTATGTTGGGGTCATATATGACCCCGTGCGCCTGAAAGGGTTACCCAGACAACCAGAATGCATGCATAATAGAATTGTTTTTCTATTATGCGATGCCTATGCACACAAATTTCATCGCTTACCAGTCGCGAAAACGGTTTTTGCGTACAAAAGTGGAGGCGATATATGTGCATTTCTTATTCGACGTTACAGGGTAGTGTATGCGATGTGCACGAATTTTATGCGAGCCTGTATGTTATACATTGCGATGTAGTTTGTGATAACAAACTCTGTTTGACAGATAATCCGATTTCATTTGAGTTTGTTTGCAGGAATATGCGATGTCAACATATGAAGCTGGAATAAACTCGCAAAATAGCCTACTGTGCGGGAAAGTTTATAAATAAACTGATGAGCTTCGCACCACAATGCGATTTTGATGAAATTTGGATCGGTAAACGATTTTAATCGTACATTCTTATGCGATGTGTGGTTGTCTGGGTAAGGACTGTAAGACTCTCTGGCTAATTTGTAATGGGTTCCGGGTATTCTGCGGAAGTGACATTTGTTCAGGGTGTATGGCCAATCCCGTACCGTTTTCACGAAAATGGCCATATCTCTGCATATAACTAACGAATTTTCAATCTGCAGCCAGCATTGGTCAGCATATTAGTTCTAGTTTCTGGGGAAAGTATAAAACATGATGGCAGTAAACGTCATATAAAATGACAAGCAGAAGAAAAAATGCATTTTTAACATACCCTAGGAAAACCCGGAACATCTCCGGTGGCCAAGGGCCAATCAGAGGTTTTGAATGAGGACAGTATACTAGAAGAGTTTCCGCGTCCGATGGTCCCAGTATCATCAAAATCGGATCATTCTACGCAAAGTTATGCTGATTTGAACTTCGACAAATTTTAGCCTATCTCAACCTTTTTGTCTAACCCCTGTATTATATTTCTTCGCTGTTTGCTACTCAATCATCGTAATTCTCATCCCATTCCATACTTTTAAGTTCTTGCGTTCCGCTTGTCACTCCTCACATCTATTTTCTCCTTTCGAGTATGGCTTCTCACTTTTCACTTTTCTCTTTTCACTACTAACTTCTCACTTCTTCCGTAATGTTTCTTACAACTCAGTTTCCACTTCTCACATTGCACTTCTTGTTCCTCAATTTTCACCTGTCATCTCACAAATCTCATTTCTCACTTCTTATTGCTCATTTCCCGTTTCTAATTTTTCCCTTTTCCCTTCTAACATTTGACTTCTTGATTATCAGTTCTCTTATACCATTTTTCTCTTTCACTTCCCATTTTTCACGTACCATTCACTTCTCGTCTATCTTTTTATCAATTCTCAATTCTCATTCTCATTTTTCGCTTCTCCCATCTTGTTTCCCAATCAAAATTCCAATTCTCAGTTTACAATTTATTCTCGATTCTCACTTGTTGCATTTAATTTTTCACTTCCCATCGTTCTCCACTTCTCACTTCCCTTCATTCATCACTTCGCACTTATCATTTTCACCTTTTTACCTCGTTTTATTTTTTTATTTTACATCCATTCACATATTACGTAACGCTTCAGGGGGTGGAAAAGGATCTGTCAGAGTGTTACGGGCATACAAATTTTGAAAAACCTTCCATAAAAAAAAAAGTTTCAAGAAGGTTGGTGTGGGATAAAAAATGCCAATTTCAACACTATGAAATTTGTAAATGAATTCCACCTCTTTTTTTTAATTTTTATTCTATACTAGCCGATCAGACCCTGTCTTGCCCGGGTTGAGCAGTTGTTTGTCGTGAGTAAATGTCAAATGTAAGATTGTTAGCAACACCACACTCTAGATTGGTTTTGATTCGATTTCAATTAAATTTGGCACATTCATTCTCTATCATAAGGAGAAGATAATAGAGGTGGAGGGAGGTTATTGACAAAAGAAGAAGGTATGGTAAGAAAAGTTCTCTTTAGGAAACGAGTGATTTAGTGTAACGTCCAACCCCCATGATCGATTTCAACCAAAATTGGTACAACGATTCTCTATCCCAAGAGATCGATTTTATGGAAGGATGGAGGATCACTGGAAAAACGGGGAGGTGTAGGGGGAGGGTTATTGTTTAAAAAAAATGAACTATCCCTAGCAGCACACATATTCCACATACGTTACTGCAACTCATATGTGACCGGATTCAGTCACAATCAAGTTGTTGAACTCTCGGGCCGATTTCAATCAAATTTGGTTTACAATTTCTCTGTCCTAAGGAAAAGCTCATAGATAGGGTGGGAAGGTCGTTGGGGAAAGGGGAAGGTATGGAGGGAGGGGGCTCTTTCGAAAACGAGCAATTCAGTGTATCTTTCAACCCCCTTTACACTGAGTAGCTGATTGTATTAGTTTTGGGAGGGTCAGTGGGAAACAGATTTAGGGGAGAAGTATCGCTTAGAAAATGAACAATTTTGTAGACATTCTGAACCTCTGCACCGATTTCAACCAATTTGGTACACATATTCTTTATTCTAGATTCTGTTTATAGAGGAGGTAGAAGGGTTATTAGAAAATCCGGGAGGGTGTAGAGGGAAGGGAAAATGAAAAACTTTGTGACTTCCAAACCCCTTGACCGATTTCAACCAAATTTGGTACAATTGTTATATTTTTCCATGGAGACGATTATAGGACGTTGGAATGTCAGGGCAAGGGGAAGAGAAGTTTTTCACAAAATTTAAACTGTAGAAAAAGGAAGAAAAATATAAGAAGGAAAGCTACAGACAAAAGATAGATGAAAAAAATAAACAAAAGAAAAGATCAAAGTAGAAAGATGGAAGTAAATTTGATTTTTTGTGAGACTGAAAAGCCGTTAATCCCAAAGTAAAGTATACATGGAGAAAACAGGAAAAGAAAGCATAAAGCAAGAAGGTTGAAGATAAAAATAAGTTACAGGATATTGTAGGAAGTAAAGGAAGAAGGCATATGTAGAAAGAAAAAATAAAGAGGAAAAATGAAAAAGGAAGAAGGAAAAACAAAAGAACTAAAAATAAGAAAAGAAGGTAAAAAAGAAACAAGTAATGAGAAAAAAAGAAGATAGAAGAGAGAAAAATGTTTGGTGAATGAAAAGGAAGAATGGTAAGCGAAATGCAGAAAGAACCTATGAGAATTACATTTGAAAATATATTTGAAGTACAGTATTGACCCTATTTTGTCACTCCCCGATTTTGTCTAGCCCCGATTTTATCACGTTTTCGACCCGATTTTGCCATTCAAAAAAAAAAAAAAATCTGGAAACTGTAGTCGTTCTTTTCATTTTTGTAAATAGTAGCGCAAAGAACAATGATTTTCATGTTATTTCCTTTCACCGCCTGTGGTTTATTATAAATCATTTTTGAGTACCTGTCAAAAATTTTGTAAGCCTTTTTGACAATAAATTACGGGTTCTGTTCACGTATTTTACCTTTCCAAGGCATAAACATATTTGAGAAACAAATAAAAAAATAATTTTTTTTCCGGTTTTGTCACATGACACCTTAAAATTCATCAGGGAATGATCAAATCGGGCCATTACTATATTAACTCTTGCCTTCCATGGTAGCTGTAGCAAATTTTGCAACTTCCAATTTCTTTAAAAAAAATTTCAACAACAAGATGCAATATTTGGCACATCTTTTTGCGTTACTGAGAAATATTCTACGGACAAACATTTAGCAAATGTGATAATGAAAGCATTAAGCATGTAGAATAAAAACCCAGATTAAACCAACTAGCGGTGATGGCGCCTTTCTCGCGCAAAAGGTAATAAATGTAGCCTTTACGCTTACACCTCGATGATGTACAAGAAAGGCAAAACAGTTACACCGTCTAATGTTATGATAGAAAATTTACACTAGTAGACGACAGATGGCGCTGCCAAAAGTTTCTCGAATTTCCTATGTTCGAATTTCGACTTTCGGACAATTTCATAGTACTATGAAACTGAACGAAGAGCATACTTACGCCTAAATGCGTGCAACACGAGCATCTTTATAGTACGATGAAACTCTTAATGGGAAGCCACGGATAAAATATTCATAGATGCAAGGCATTTTTCATAACACATTATTGTTCTATGTGACTATGTCTCATCACTATTTTAATATTATCTATTTTTTGCAATTTGCAATTATTATGAAATTCAATAGTGATCAACAGCGTTTTAGTCTCTGTCGGATGCAACTTGTTGCAAGAAAATCGGTTAGGAGTTTCTATGTGAAAATTTGGCTAATGTTTTTTTATGGCATTTTGTGCACACACACACGCACACACATACACACACACACACGCACACACGGACAGACAGACATTTGTTCAGCTCATCGAGCTGAGTCGAATGGTATATAACACTATGGGTCTCCGGGACTTCTATCAAAAGTTCGATTTTGGAGTGAAATGATAGCCTTTCGGTACAACTTAGTTGTACGAGAAAGGCAAAAAGATTTAAAAAATTAATAATTTTATTTTTTTTTTCGTTTCAGGTTCGACACAATGCAAATATTGTTGGGTATGATAATACACATATTTATAATATGTTATTGAACGAAGGCTTACACACTTACTCTCATTTATACTAGTATCGGCTTGCCAATCAAAATTATTATAGCGATCTGTGAACCTTTAATTACTCAGCTCGACGAATTGAGGTGATGTCTGTATGTGTGTATGTATGTGTACAAAAAATGTGAGACAAACTTTTTTCTACTTAGCATTATCCGATTTTCTCGCAACAAGTTGCATTCGACGCAGATTGTGGCCTAGTTAGACCCTACTGAAAATAAGACAGATCGGACATTGCGATCCAGAGTTATCAAAAAAACATTGCTTTTTTCTCCAGTTTTCCCAAGGGTCCCCCCTTGAAAAAATATTTAAAAATTATTATTTTTTCCAAAGTCTTCTGCAATGCATCCAAATGAACGCAAAAAAATGTGAATTGAAGGAAATAACTGAATCTATCTCCGTGAAGTGCAATTTTGACCTCTCTTATGCGATTCTCTTGTTTTATTTTACAATACACGAGAAAGGCATCATCACCACTAGGTGGATTTTTCTGGGTGTTTTGTTGGACTTTCAGCGACTTCTATGGTATATATGTCATGTACTGGAACATGTATAGCGATTTATAATTCCGCACCATGATAACGCAAAAACACGATATGAAAGCCTTGTTCGATGAGTTCTTCCGGGCCTCTTGAAAGAAGGCTTCCAGCCCTCTTGAAAGAAGGCTTCCAGCCCTCTTGAAAGGAGGCTTCCGGGCCTCTTGAAAGTAGGCTTCCGGGCCTCTTGAAAGGAGGCTTTCGGGCCTCTTGAAAGAAGGCTTCCGGGCCTCTTGAAAGGAGGCTTATGGGCCTTTTGAAAGGTGGCTTCCCGGCCTCTTGAGAGGAGGCTTCCGGGCTTCTTGAAAGGTGGCTTCCGAGCCTCTTGAAAGGAGGCTTCCGAGCTTCTTGAAAGGAGGCTTCCGAGCTTCTTGAAAGGAGGCTTCCGAGCCTCTTGAAAGGAGGCTTCCGGGCCTCTTGAAAGGAGGCTTCCAGGCCCCATGAAAGAAGGCTTCCGAACCTTTTGAAAGGAGGCTTCCGAGCCTTTTGAAAGGAGGCTTCCGGGCCTCTTGAAAGGAGGCTTCCGGGCCTCTTGAAAGGAGGCTTCCGGGCCTCTTGAAAGGAGGCTTCCGGGCCTCCTTTCAAGGCTTCCGGGCCTCTTGAAAGGAGGCTTCCGGGCCTCTTGAAAGGAGGCTTCCGGGGCTCTTGAAAGGAGGCTTCCGGGCCTCTTGAAAGGAGGCTTCCGGGCCTCTTGAAAGGAGGCTTCTGGGCCTCTCGAAAGGAGGCTTCCGGGCCTCTTGAAAGGAGGCTTCCGGGCCTCTTGAAAGGAGGCTTCCGGGCCTCTTGAAAGGAGGCTTCCGGGCCTCTTGAAAGGAGGCTTCCGGGCCTCTTGAAAGGAGGCTTCCGGGCCTCTTGAAAGGAGGCTTCCAGGTCTCTTGAAAGTAGGCTTCCGGGCCTCTTGAAAGGAAGCTTCCGGCCTCTTGAAAGGAGGCTTCCGGGCCTCTTGAAGGAGGCTTCCGGGCCTCTTGAAAGGAGGCTTCCGGGCCTCTTGAAAGGAGGCTTCCGGGCCTCTTGAAAGGAGGCTTCCGGGCCTCTTGAAAGGAGGCTTCCGGGCCTCTTGAAAGGAGGCTTCCGGGCCTCTTGAAAGGAGGCTTCCGGGCCTCTTGAAAGGAGGCTTCCGGGCCTCTTGAAAGGAGGCTTCCGGGCTTCTTGAAAGGAGGTTCCGGGCCTCTTGAAAGGAGGCTTCCGGGCCTCTTGAAATGAGGCTTCCGGGCCTCTTGAAAGGAGGCTTCCGGGCCTCTTGAAAGGAGGCTTCCGGGCCTCTTGAAAAAAGGCTTCCGGGCCTCTTGAAAGGAGGCTTCCGGGCCTCTTGAAAGGAGGTTTCCGGGCCTCTTGAAAGGAGGCTTTCGGGCCTCTTGAAGGCTTCCGGGACTCTTGAAAGGAGGCTTCCGAGCCTCTTGAAAGAAGGCTTTCGGGCCTCTTGAAGGCTTCCAGGCCTCTTGAAAGGAGGCTTCCGAGCCTCTTGAAAGAAGGCTTCCAGGCCTCTTGAAAGGAGTCTTCCGGGGCTCTTGAAAGGAGGCTTCCGGGCCTCTTGAAAGGTGGCTTCCGGGCTTCTTGAAAGGACGCTTCCGGGCCTCTTGAAAGGAAATTTCCGGGCCGCTTGAAAGGAGGCTTCCGGGCCTCTTGAAAGAAGGCTTCCAGGCTTCTTGAAAGGAGGCTTCCGGACCTCTTGAAAGCAGGCTTCGTAGCCTCTTGAAAGGAGGCTTCCAGGCCTCTTAAAAGAAGCCTTCCGGGCCTCTTGAAAGGAGGCTTTCGGGCCTCTTGAAGGCTTCCGGGCCTCTTGAAAGGAGGCTTCCGGGCCTCTTGAAAGGAGGCTTCCGAGCCTCTTGAAAGGAGGCTTCCGAGCCTCTTGAATGAAGGTTTCCGGGCCTCTTGAAAGAAGGCTTCCGAGCCTCTTGAAAGGAGGCTTCCGAGCCTCTTGAAAGGAGGCTTCCGAGCCTCTTGACAGGAGGCTTCCGAGCCTCTCGAAAGGAGGCTTCCGGGCCTCTTGAAAGGAGGCTGGAGCCTCTTGAAAGGAGGCTGGGCCTCTTGAAAGGAGGCTTCGGGCCTCTTGAAAGGAGGCTTCCAGGCGTCTTGAAAGGAGGCTTCCTGAGCCTCTTGAAAGGAGGCTTCCAGGCCTCTTGAAAGGAGGCTTCCAGACCTCTTGAAAGGAGGCTTCCAGGCCTCTTGAAAGGAGGCTTCCAGGCCTCTTGAAAGGAGGCTTCCAGGCTTCTTGAAAGGAGGCTTCCAGGCCTCTTGAAGGAGGCTTCCCGGCCTCTTGAAAGAATGCTTCCCGGCCTCTTGAAAGGAGGCTTCCCGGCCTCTTGAAGGAGGCTTCCCGGCCTCTTGAAAGGAGGCTTCTGAGCCTCTTGAAAGGAGGCTGAGCCTCTTGAAAGGAGGCTTCCAGGCCTCTTGAAAGGAGGCTTCCAGCCTCTTGAAGGAGGCTTCCAGGCCTCTTGAAAGGAGGCTTCCAGGCCTCTTGAAAGGAGGCTTCTGAGCCTCTTGAAAGGAGGCTTCCAGCCTCTTGAAAGGAGGCTTCCAGGCCTCTTGAAAGGAGGCTCCCAGGCCTCTTGAAAGGAGGCTCCAGAGCCTCTTGAAAGGAGGCTCCTGAGCCTCTTGAAAGGAGGCTTCCGAGCCTCTGGAACGGAGGCTTCCGAGCCTCTTGAAGGAGGCTTCCGAGCCTCTTGAAAGGAGGCTTCCGAGCCTCTTGAAAGGAGGCTTCCGAGCCTCTTGAAAGGAGGCTTCCGAGCCTCTTGAAAGGAGGCTTTCGAGCCTCTTGAAAGGAGGCTTTCGAGCCTCTTGAAAGGAGGCTTCCGGGCCTCATGAAAGGAGGCTTCCGGGCGTCTTGAAAGGAGGCTTCCGGGCCTCTTGAAAGCAGGCTTCCGGGCCTCTTGAAAAGAGGCTTCCGGGCCTCTTGGAAGGAGGCTTCCGGGTCTCTTGAAAGGAAGCTTCCGGACCTCTTGAAAGCAGGCTTCCGGGCCTCTTGAAAACATGCAAACGTCCTTATGACCGGAATCTCAAATGCAGTGTGCAAAATTTTTTATTGTTAATATTTTTGGTAATACAGCACTGTGTGAGCCGCGTGCTAATTATATGACCACCACTGTATTTGAGTTTAATAACTGGGAAGGCCGAAATGGTTTATTATAGTTACATTCAAGTAATTTATTTTAATTCAATGCGACGAAATAATAAGAAGACAGTCTGAGCTATCTAGTTTGAGTTATTTATTCTTCTCGGTACTGTATAATCAGGTATCCGAAGTTTATATTGTAGTGCCTATTGAATCAAATGCCAGTTGCTGTCCGAGGTTTGAATCAAACCAAAGGCGAACATTTTCAAAAATTTTCGAACATTCTACGTAATAACTCGCACAACTTGAACAAGAAGTTCGAAGATGCATGCTATATTTTATGATAACCATGGTGAGGTGATTTAAACTTTGTGACTTAAAATTTATTTCAACAGACTGCTAGCGGGCTTGGTAGTCATATGGCTACTGCTTCTGCCTCATACGCAGGAGGTCGTGGGTTCAATCCCAGGTCCGTTCCATTATCCTACTTTGTATCTTTATCTATGTTTTTCATGTTCTAGCAATCACTAGAACAGGAAATGGACTTCCATACCGTTTCCATTACTATTCCTATACCTTCAACTTGAGTATTCTAACAGTAATCTGCTAGAATTGGGAATGAACTATAGAGCTCGTTTCCTACATATAATTAGAAATTCCATCATTTGCCTACTCCTATCTATCACATTGGCAGCTCGTTAACCAAGACGGACCTCTGCTTCTCGAACCTAACCCAAAAATTCCAACAAATTTCGCATGAACTCGTGGCAAGTGCAGAGGTATATTCGGCTTGCAGTGGGCGAGTGATTGCATCATCATTTCCTCCCCCTTCCCTACATTGACTTGCATTCTGACATGGCACGCGCCAGTATGACCTAACAAATGAGATCACCAGTACTTGTACATTGAAGATGTGTGCTAGTCCCAAGCAAAACATCTGTTGGTTCCCTGTGCAAGAACAGCTGATCTGGTCATAATGGAGTAGCAACTACGAGCAGTCAATCAAGCTCAAGCTCAAGCAAGCTCAAATTTATTTCAACAGACTGCTTACAACCGCCCGAGGTTTGAATCCGCATGGTAGATCTATTATATTTTCACAAGATTAATAATGCAAGCAAATTACGTAATAAGTATGTTATACTTATGTATTTGCTTCATGCACGAAAAGTTCTGCGAAAACATTGGCTAATTTAGACTGCGTAAATAATTTCATTTTCCAAGGAAATTCCAAGGAAGCGCCCAAGAGAAAAAAGCGTGCTCAGCAATCGATATATAATGGCTTTGATTTTCGCATGGTTCAAAATTTCAACAAGTGTCAGATTCACATTCCCCTCTCTCGACCAAGGAAAAGCTAACTACCGAAATTACCGAAAACAAACATCCAAAGCTACATCCCATCTTGGAGTTTCGTCAGGTATGGGTTTTCACTTGGTTGAACGGTATGATAAATTCTTGATAATAACAACGAAGCCTGACGACGGACGCGGCGAGTGGCAAGGAGGCTCGAGAAACGCGAACTCCACCCGCTAGTGTGCAGTTAGGTAGGATTTCCAGGAAGCAACAGATGAAAATTTATATCGACAGAGAGGAAACCCTCAGCATTGCGGAGCGGTATTGTCTTGACGTCTGGGTGTTCCACAGGCGTTACTAGAACGCAGGTTGGTTGGGAATACAATCATTGCGAAAAATTTATAGCAAATAGCTGATCGTAATAGACATTTCGGATGTAACAAATTATAACGTTAATAACTATAGACGTGCTTAATTAGCTACTAAATGAATCAATTAATGATAAAATAAATTATGTATATCCCATGTGAAGCTTTGAGGCTCGATTTCATTTTTAAAGTTTGAACCTCGTTAGAATATAAATTGATTTGTTGGTTTGTCCTATTTCAAAAACACAACTGAATGACTTTCTGCTCCAGGAATATTTTCTTTCTAGTATGTCCGCCCCTGTCCAAGTCTGCCAGTGTCCAAGATGATGACGGTTTCGTTCCTTCCATCAGGCACAAACAGCAGAGCACTTTTGGGGGGTCGTGCGTGGGTGGATTCTTCAGATGGATGTTCATTTTTTCCTCCTCGTGTTCCGTTCCGCACGAGTTCACTTTGGCAGGGCAGCCGCCTCCACCTCCATATCTCCGGCATCGTCGTGTTCCTTCGCTTCAAGGTGAAACAAAAAAAACACTAAACCATCCAAAAACCATAGGTTTTCCAGCCAAAGTAGCGCACCATTATGACGAAGATGATCCCTGGTAACCCCCGCAAAATTGGCATGTGTGATTGGGCAATTGTTTTAGATTAGATATTTATGTGCTACTCGAAGGAAAGTCGGTCCGGATCCTTCATCATTTGGATGGGTACTTTTACCTGGAAGCAGTAATTTAGTAGCCGGTGGCAGGTGGATTAAGCGGCCGGAAAATTCGGTGTTGACGATAGTTATTCCGAATGGAAGCTGGCCCACACACCAGGCGTTTTCTCCAGGGAGCCATAAATGAGGGACTGCACGTTTAGTGCGGAGCATTCGTTTGAAGATGAATTGAAATTCAGTCCCCTTTCGATATGGAAGACAGTTAACTGGGGGGGACTTTTTGTGAGTAGGTTACTTGTTTTCGGATCACTACGTCTCTATTAATTTACGTGAATGTTTTCTCGGGGGGGTCAATAAATGGTAGGTTAAGGAACCAAATAAATATTTTCTGCCTTATATCGACCTCAATTGATTGTTGGATTTCCTCAATGCTAACGCACCGGAAATTGATGACATTTTTAGTCGTTCTCAACATATCGCAAAGAAAAACAATTTTAGTCGATGTATTTTAGGCATAATTTTACGTGTTTTGTTGAAATAAAAAAAATCTTTCAAAATTAAATGAGATACTCCTAGGGTTGAATATTATCCTTCTTTATGGTTCTACGTGTTCGCGGAAGCTTGATCTAAGCTAAGATAAGAATATTTCAACTAGAATTTTATTCAAAATGGTATAAAGGAGATTTATCACCTGACAAAAAAACAATTTGCTATATGAATTCTATTCGTACCGTTTCAGTAGGTGAATGTGACATGCATTGCATTGACATGATTCGCAGACGAAATATTTTTATCTTCCGATAATAAAAACGTAAAAAACATTTTTTCCATTACCCCTGCTCAGCTACCTTTTCATCGGAGGAAGGAGAACCACCATCAGGACATTTGAAAAGCGGTAAACAGCAAACATTTTATCGACGTCATTCGTTCTACAACAAATTCATCTCCAAAAGTCATAAGAAAAAGCTCAGACGCAGACCAGTCGACAGACACAACATCTTGCGGCTACCTACACGTCTACTGGCAAATTTTGTTTGATGGCTCCAGGAAATGAACTCAGTATGGATCGTACTTGATGAAACAATTTCACAGACGGATCTCTGCGTTGCATGTCTTTCTACATCATCCGCCATCAAAGAATTTGGATTGTAATTTTTGATGTGTCAAGTTATCTCAAAGTTTATATTTATATGCTTTGAAAAGTTAGCAAACTCGATTTCCACCAATACACGCTATATTGCTCTTAAGTACATTGAGCTTCAACGTCTATCGTTCATTCCCATACTCTACAATTTGTAGCTCTACCAAAATGAGGAATCATTAGGATGTCAATAACGCAATTATTTTTAAATGTTTGGAAATTAAAAAAACAGGTTAATCTACCTAGCGCTGACAATGCCTTTCTCGATTCTATCGCTTTGTTTCGCCCTAGCATGATACATATAATAAAATAATTGTCTACATTACGGCTTTTGTAAAAGCTGTATAACAAATCAGCCAACCAATGCCACTAGAAAATACGAGAAAGGTAAACACAGCATGTCGATTTGATATTTGCACTAATTAATTAGCCGTAGATAACAATCCCGAGTAACACACTTGTCATAAATAAGTTTCTGTGATTCGTATAGAACAGTGGTGCTCAGCATTTTGGGCGTTTTTTCCCCCTAATTTACTTGTCACACGATAAAAATCAGCTTTCACCTTTGTCGTTTCGTTCCGAGCAAATTTATTACCAATATCCGTTTTATTACTGTCAGCAGATAGATACATTTAAAAGCTTTTGACCAAGTGCTAATTTGTATTGTCAAAGCTCATTTTTATTGTGTGAAAAGCAAATTAAGAAAAAACGCCCAAAGTGCTGAGCACCACTGGTATAGAACTAGATCTACGTGTATTTGAGTTGCTGGAACCAATCCCGTCTAAACTTTGCTACTGGGGATATTACGACAGCGCGGTTTAATAAACTGATTCTTTTTACCTGGTTTCAGCAGAAATTCGAACGCGCACAAAAATTGTAAGCACGCGAACGAATTTTGGGGCATCCAATTTCCGGTGATTGAATATTATTTTTCATCCATGTGCATGAATGTTTATTTTTTTTTCATTCTTTCATTTCAACAATTTTCTTTTTTCTCCAAAACAATAACAAAAAGCTCCAAGGAAAAGAAATTCCCTTCGTTGACAGCCGAGGCATCGCGTCATCAATTATTCAACCTGTGCTCCGTTTGGTTTAGGCTAAATATTTGACACATCCCATGTAAACAATTTATCCTCAAGAGTGTTTCCCATATGTTTGCTATTATCTATCCCACGTCCCATTTAGCGAATTCAGCTCAAACTAAACGTAAAAGCAGAGCGTTAATGAATAAAGCTTCAAATGAATGATTGAATTGGTTATGATTAAATCATTTAACTTTATGAATAAAGATTATGATTAATGATTTATTCATTTTTGACAATGATTAATGATTATGATTAACGATTAAAATATTTTTTACAATGAATAACGATTATGAATAATGAATAAAACGTTTGAAGTATGATTAACGATTACCGATCGTGATTAAATGTTGACAGAATATGTGTATGATTAATGATTAACGATCGATATGATTAATGAATAATGATTATGAATAATCAAATTGAATGATTTGAATAGTGATCAATAGTCAAGTAACCTTTCTTCCAAATTGAGTTATTAAAAGGTATAAAATTATATGATTATGATTAAAGATTAATGAATAAAAGCGATGTATGCAATGATTAAAATTGATGAGTTATGAATAAACTCAAAACAATTATGAATATGATTAGTGATTAATGATTGAATGTAGAGTTATATGATTAATTGATTAGTGATTAATGATTAAATCATATTTTTTGTATGATTATGATTAATGAATAATGATTAAATAACCCATTATTCATTAATCATGATTAAATCTATGATTAATTACTAATGCTCTGCTTAAAAGTAACAGGGCCTGAAATAAAATAAAAATACCATCACGAGAATCGTTATGCTTTTTAATATGACAGATAAAAAATCTATCTATCTTTTCAATGGAACGGTCACTTTTATTTTAGTTTGACTTATTTCGTAAAATGAGACGTAGTTCTAATTGTTATATGTTAAGGGGCTGTACACTAATTACGTAAGCATTTTTTGGGGTTTTCAAGCCCCCCCCCCTTCCCCCATGTAAGATTTTTTCCATATTTTTTTTTATTTATGTGGAGCGTAAGAAAATGGAAGACCCCCCTCCCTCCATAAATGCTTACATAATTAATGTACGACCCCTAACCACAAAAATTGAAATATTTTAAGCATGATTAGATGACTAATTCACGTTAGCTAGTCCTATCAGCTAGTCTTATCAGAAAAATGGGGTCTGTACAATAAAGTTTAGACTATAAACGTATTTCAATTATTCTAATTTTAGTTTATTCCTAAAATAATTTTCTTTTGGAAGGGGCTATCTCCATACCACGTAGACAGATGTAAAACAGTTTTAGATGTGTACTTCTCTCCATCAGCGTGGACATCTGCTCATGCAAATCTTTTTAAATTTGTATTTGTAAATGGCCATTATCCCAAGCAATATAAAATATTAAAAGTGCTTTTGCTCCGAGGTGCTTATTCAAAGGCTCTTTGAGACAGTAGAAAATGTATCTAATCACCGCCTTTTTTCTCTTTCTGTTTTGTTCCTGTCGCGCGCTCCTCACGCTTTTTGAAGCGATATATGTAGGGGAAAATGGTACAAAATGCACCCCTGGGGCAAAATGGCCTTACTCATAAAATCACTCATATAATCTGTTGCAGTACATTTATGAACGAATATTACCATTACAATTCATAATTAGTTATCCATCATTGAGCTCCATTGGAAAAATTTAGCAAAATCCCTTCATATTCACTCAAATTTAACGATTTGCTATTCTTCCACCACATCCGTAAGATTGCAGTTCAATCAATTAAGAAAAAACAAACAACCATGCGTTCACCATAATTTTACATGCAATTGAGTCATTTTAGACCACCATTCAGGCGTTTTGCCCCAGGCCTATTTTTGAAACATTTTTTAAATGCGTTAGAAAGTCATGAAAACCTTATTGTTTTGAATAAGAGATCATTGTGAAATGTAGCAGGGTTTGTAAATTTTGCATCTATACGTTGAAATGGTTGGGTATTTTTGTTTACATGAACGAAAACATCGAAAAAGCTTAAGGGGTGCATGTTGGACCGTTCTCCCCTAGGCATCAAACCGATGTGTTTTACTACATCGTCACCAAACCGTGCACTGCCAACAAAGAACGCTTTGACTACCTATACATTGCCGATTGCTGTTAGAACGGATGACCTACACATACAAAATAATGCGTGTGTGATGCATAACAAAGATAACAAAGCGTTCACGGCTGAAAGTGCTCGTGTCGAACAACATGCGGTGGGTCGTTTCGGTATCGCAGAGTTAAATATAACGCGTCTCCATCGCCGCATTTCGGTTGCCTCATATGTGTATTCGTACATAATCGTCAAATTTGTACAAAACATACGACATATGGGCAATACATTTTTTTTGAAATTTATTGACAGTTGAAATGTTAAAGACAAAATAGCTACCTGTGGAGTGCACATGTTGCACATATGCGGACGTGACGTCTCTGGTTGACAGCGGTTGACAGTTTTATGAACTACCTTGAACTCGCTTTGAAGACGTTCGCAAGATTGGTCCACTTGGCCATAACATAATCATAAAGCAGCCATCAAGAGGTTGTTATGAAGATCTAAGTTTTATTGTTAGTCTTGAAAATTTGCTCTCCAAAACTACTATTAATGCATAGTTAAACTTAAAATGTTACTTGAAAGTAGTTTGCATGCACTCCCATGTTAAAAAAATTTCCCTACGTAAGTTTTATTTACTAAACACTCATTTTCGACTTCAGACAATAAACTGAAGGTTGGCTTCCCGTACTAAACGGACGCCATTGAATTGCTTTGCTCTTTTGTTTTTGACAACTAGGGAAAGAGTGGATGAAAGTGAAGAGAAATAATAACTCAAAAGTAAGTTTAAAAATACTCAACGCTGGGTATTTTTTGAAATCATGATGATGATGATGGTCCCGCCACATACCCCTACAAAGGTTTGAGCTAGACGATTTATCTTTAAGATAATTCATTGAATTTAATTTTTCAACAATTTAATCAGATTTGCAAAACAAAACAAAAACGATCTGATTACCATCACAGAAATTAATTTCATAACTTTCCATTACTATTCAGCAAAAATGTGAAATGTAAAAAAAAACTGTTTATTTTATCCACAGATTCTTATAAGTATCAGTAGCGATGCTTCGCGTTCATAAAAATGCAAAAATTGTGATACCCTCGCACATACTCTCGCACAGATTTCAAAAGTTCCACCAAGAATCACGTTTTATGTTATTACAAGTAACGTTAGCCACTCAAAAACATCAATAATACAGGGTGGCCACCGAACCGGGAAAAACGGGAAAAGCGGGAAAAAGACGGGAAATTGAAGTCACCGGGAAAAAAGCGGGAAAAACCGGGAATTCAGGACATGTACCGGGAAAAAAATAATTCTCGTCAAGTGACATTCAAACCCTTTTAAAGTTTTTAATGGAATTGATTAGATTTACTGTTTAATATTTATTATTCAGTCGCATTCTAACTGAATTATTTGAATACGCCACGTTAGTGCGTGTGCGAGGTACAAAAATTAAGTAGATCCTTTTCCCAAATTTAGTTTGTGCTGTTACTAGATTACAGGGTTTTCAAAAATCGATCTCAAAAGAATGAACAACGATAAAAGAGAGGCGAGAACTGTTTCGAATCATTACAAACCATTAAAACAAGTTTATCGAAATTTCATGCAAGTGCGAGAAAAACAAAATCTGATAAGCAGTCCCCTTCGAGAAGTGATGATAAAACGCCTTGTTCTCGCTCATTTTGTGTCGGGGACCAGATTTTTTCATTCTTTTTTGGATTCAATCCCTGCTAGATCATTTTGATATTAATTTCGAGTGTCTTATATCATAAATACTGTGTTATGAGGCAAGTCTAGAACGAATATCGAAATATTCATTTTTCTTGAATGAATGTATTCAACTTTAAGTTATTCTTCTAATGTCTCCAAGCTCGCCTTTAGAGGTACGAGGTACCTCTATTACTTTCTCGTATTTTTTGTAATTTTCAATTGCGCAGAATTCGAAAAAAGGAATATGGTGTATATATTTTAACGGTTCAAGAGTTGTTTAAAATTATTTTTAAAAATTCTACAAATCATCAAAAAATTGTATTTTTTAAATACTTCGGTATATTGTCTGCAATATTCATTACAATAGATATAAAATATCTCTAGTTTAGTATTTTTCCACAACTAATCTCGCAACTAACCTGATATAAGTGAAGGTTATGATGGTGAAAGATATACTCTAAGATATTTTTCAACTTGTTACACGGAACATAAGGAATAAGTTCCAATTTTTTTTTTTTTGAATTCCAATCTTATAATATTGAATGGGATCGTTTAAACTTTTTAATAAGAAATCCAAGATCCTATTTTAATGGATAAAAAACTGAAAAAAGTAAACAGAATTCTAGAAATTTAAAATGTAAAATTGATTAAATTACGAATCTAATTGTGTTCTTCCTCACATAACTTTGCGATAGTTTGAAAAGCTTAATAAGTTACTCAGGAAGGTATTCTTTGAAATAGTGTGAATAAAATCAAACTGAGAGTTGAACATTGCAAATATTTCGGCTACCGTCGTCGGTGGTGGCAATGGGTAAAATGGGGGTGAGAACGGGTCACTGTTTCAACTACTTAGACTGCTTGTAGAATCTATTGAATGTATCGGAGGGAAAAAAGACTAAAATATAAGAGACTTTTTTTTAACGATTTGGCTCTACGACCCTACAGACTCATTGTCACCCCCGATGGCGGTATACTTTAAAGTATTATACGATTTTACTGCTTTCTGACCTGTGAACATTATGCTCTAAGAAGGAAGAACCACACTAGACTGCAATGCAATGTCCATTGACTTTGCAAGAATCTTACGAAAGTTTTACAACCAAGAGAAACGTTTACGAAAGTTTTGCAAGTAAGAAACGAATCATTATTGTAATTACCTGCTAATGTGGTATTACCTTATTGATTTAAATGCCGGTTGTCACTAACTACATGGCCACGAAACGCCCAATTTCAGTGTGCAAGTTGATTAAAGCATTTCATATAACACACGGTTTTATCAGAGAATAAAACACCTAGTAAAACTTCAAAAACCGGGAAAATAAAAACCGGGAAAATTTGACAAAATTTATCGGGAAAAGCGGGAAAAAAACCGGGAATTTGAAAAGCGAATTTCAGTGGCCACCCTGATAAGAATCTAATAAACTATGTCGTTGTCAACAAAATCAAAACTTGTGTTACCGCTCCGTCGATATCAAAAGTTTCGGTATCAACCGCGGAAACCAAACTCTACTAGATAGCCTATTACTAATCCGCAGAATCATTGAAACAGCTGAAAAAGCGCAAGTCTGTACATAAATTTAAAAATCATTCATATGTGCTTTACGCGCGCGAGACTCAAACTTTTGTAGACTACACAAGAAAAAGGTCAAATTACAATTACGTCAATAAATATAAAATCCATCATCATCATCGAGGCGAACAAAATAGTTTAGTGCCTCAATAATTGAAAAACACAATTGTCCAAACAAAATATCCGTAGGTCAAACTTCGTCAAGATACAATAATTAATGATTTTAAAAAAGTCAACTAAGTAGCTGCTTAAAATACAGCTTTTACATGTGAAACACAAAGTCTCTTGAATTGTGATAATGTCGTTGCACGTTTGATATGTGTAGGCATCGAATTGAAATCATTGATACCTTTAAAAAACAAAGAATTTTGTGAAGCTCCATGCAAAAAGTTAGGTGTTCTTACATCTTCCGCGTTTCTAGTGTTATATCTATGAATGTCACTTCCTCTTTCAATTCGATCACACAAATATCGAGGCAGCAAACCATTTACTACTTTAAAAATGAACACCATTGTTAAATACACAATTCTTTGCTTCACTGAGAGCCACTGCAATGCATCCAACAAAAAAGTTGAGGAAGTGAATCTGTTACATCTTAAAATCAAACGCATAATCTTATTCTGCAAGCGCTGCAATCTCGATATTTGTGTTTGATTTGCTAAAAACAAAATGGAAGGGCAAAAGTCCAAGTGAGGAGAGATGATTGATTTGTACAACTGTATTTTACTAGCTGTATTTAATTCGTTTTTCAGTCGACATAGGATTCCATACTTCTTGGCTATTTTCTTGATGACATTGTCAATATGATAAGAAAATTATTTTGAGCTTTTTAGTGGAATGTTTTCACCTGTCATAAGACGAGTTTATACAATCCCATTGAATTCCACCACTTAATTGTATCTTGACAGATACGTATTTCGACCTCAACAGTAAGGCCGTCTTCAGTGTCTCGTACTTGACTCGACTCAAGTCGATCCACAATTAAGTGGTGGAATTCAATGGGATTGTATAAACTCGTCTTATGACAGGTGATTGTCAATATGTTGGTCAAATTTCAATTTATCATCAATAATCACGCCAAGATATTTAATTTCCTGTACGCGATCAAGAGTCTCGTCATCAATTTTCACAGAGACATTATCAATTGAACGATTTCATGAAATAACCATATACTTTGTTTAACTAATATTCAATTTTAACTGTTTGTACTTCAACCATCTACTTAAAGAATGCAAATCTTCATTCAAGTGCTCAATCGCTTCCTCCAGATTTTGAGCTGCAATGAATATTACAGTATCATCAGTAAACAAATTAATATCACTATAACGTAAGACCCGTAGCATGTCAATGATGTACATAATTACCAAAAGAGGCCCTAATACACTTCCCTGTGGTATACCAAGGTCATTCTCCACGGGACACGACACATAATCATTGAAAGCAGTCCGTTGGGATCTGTCAGACAAATAGCTTTCAAACCATTTGTATGCAGAACCCAAAATTCCAAAGCGCTTAACAGTTTTCAACAATAAGGGCCGAGAAATTGTCTCAAAAGCGCGTTTGAGATCCAAAAACACAGCTAGAATAGTATCTTTACGTTCCATATTTTCTCTCCATTTAGATAATACCAAGTTCAATGCAGTTTCACAGGAATGACCTTCACTGTAGCCTGATTTTTCCGGTATTAACAAGTTATTACTATTTAAATATGTAATTAGCTGTTAAAGGCCAGGCCACAAGTTCTAAAATTTTCTCTAATGTGTGCAACATGTAGATGGGACGAAACTCTTCGGCTTTAATCGTTCCAGCAACTTTTTGTATTGGAATCACTAGTGATTCTGTCCTTCCAAATATGCGGCACGTGCCCAGTTTGTAACGATTCATTTATAAGGTCCAGCAAGTTGCGTCCAATGACATGAAAGCAATCTTGAATAACTCTAGCATTAACATTATCAACTCCAGCCGTTTTACCTAAAGAAAAGCAAATGTTTTTAAGTTCTTCAAAAGTAATAGGGCGAAAACAATCTAATCGACAGTTAATATTTATCGGCTGTTTTATTTCATCAGGCTCATCCACTAACTCGATAGATCGGTTAATGGATAAGACACTATTGACGAAATAATCGTTGAATTTAGATGCAATTTCTTGTTCTGACTGTTCTAATGTGGCATTTAAAAGCTATGGACCGCGGCTTGCAACTACTAGGCTTTCATAATGATTTCAATATTTTCCATAACTCTTTGCTGTTGCTGTTGATGCTGATAAATTTTCCTCTGAATATACTCGCATCGTGTACGTGTCAAAGATTGCGAATATTTGTTCCGCGCTACCTGATACCTATTCCAATGATTTTCATTAGTAGTTCTTTGAAACTTTTATACAATTTATCTCTTTTACGTTTCAGGCGCAAAGATCTAAATTATACCAGCTGTTAGAATTATGCAAAGTTACTAACTTCTGTTCTATTAATTGATTGGTACAGGATTTCAAAACGTTTGTGAGAACAGCTGATCTTTCATCTATATTACCGGAATTTTCTTGAAAATCCACGTTTCTTTCGACAAGACCCGAAATTGCTTGTTTAGAGTATTTTCTCCAGCACTTCATTTTAATTAAATTACTATCATTACTATTATTGTCGGTAACGTTAATGACTAGCGTTTCATGATCGGTTACTTTTAAATCATTACTCGTTTCGCTAGTTACAGAATCAAAATTTGTATACACATGATCAATCAAAGTTCTACTGTGCTGGGAAATACGCGTATAAGAATTTACTTTTTGTTTTAAATTGAAAAAATCCGCTAAACGATTCAAATGATTCGAATTGGAATCGTCACGCCAATTGATATTAAAATCACCAGCAATTACATTTAATTTACTAGGATTTATAAATGACTCAAACCAGTATTCCAAAATCTCAATAAAGCGCTGGTCACTTGCACTGGGAGAGTGATATAAAACACCATAATTACCCATCTTCATGCCACGTACAACTGCAATGCCTAAGAACCAGTTTCCATCACAGTTTCCTCCATCGTTTAATTGAAGCTTGAACTGAACTGATTCTTTGACATAAATAGCAACACCGCCAGTGTGTCTAGAATGTGATAAACAAGCAGCTACACTATAACCCGGAATGCTATACTGATCAAATGCTTCAATGTCGACTATATGAGTTTCAGATATAAACACTAAAAATGGACGTTTATCTTCTACAATCTTACGTAATGCAACGTAGTTTGTAGACAAACCCGCAATATTCAAATACAAAATATATAATTTGCTCACATTTCTACTAGAACTTGGTTGCTATTCATTGAAACGTAAGCTGCTCTTTTTCCGTTCAACTAATCGCTTATAAACACTACACTCAGTACTGAAGGCACTGTGGTTCACGTCCAATTTCATTTTACGCTCGGAATTCATTTTTTTCTAATTTCGGGAACAACAAGGCACCGATCAAACCTTATGTTAACTTTTCTCGCGGTCAACAAACAACTATAAGTCTCTTTATCGACTTCAATAACAACATTGTTCTTGTTATATTTAAAACGTGGATTTTCATACATTCTTATTACTTTAACATCATTTATTGCGATGTCTTCATTCTGATCTTTCAAAATCTGAATGAATTCATCGGAAGAAAACTTATCGCACATTCCCATCACTTTTAGTCTAGCATCGATGAGGGAACAACAGCATTAAAGTTTTCGCCCAAATCACTTTTAATACCATTTTCACAACATCAACATTAAATCCTGTTGCACACTCAGCAATAATAGAGCCGTTTTTCCCGTTTCTAAAGTTACTGATCCTGTGTGTTTTTGGATCCAGTTTACTATTCAAAAATTTCCGAGTATCATCGCTACTCTGGTTGGACTCTTTCGGTTTAATCACAATGACCGGACGAGCCTTACGAGTGACCTTTACTTCCTTACACGGTTGTTTTCAAAAACCCATTAATGGGTGAAAAAACACCCATTTTCGCTAGAAGTGTCTCTCCCCATTTAATGGGTAAATCTAGTTTACCCATTAATGGGTAAAAGGTGTTTCTGTCAATAGATGGGTATAATTTTACCCATCGGACTGAGCAATTTTTTGATAAAAATGGGTAAATAAATACCCATTTTTATGAACAAATTTGGGAGCATTTTAAATTCGTTGAAGTTAAAATAGTTGAAGTTAATTTTTAAAAATTTGGAAACATGCATTTTTTATTCCTTCATAATATAAATACAAAAGAAATATTATAAACACATAATAAAAATAATACAAATATAATATCAGCCTCTTTCGCGTAAACACCAAAAGCACCATGAGCACCGGCTGCGGATGATGACGGTCCCGGCTGTCCAGATTATAAGCTCGGTTATAAGGTTTTGATTTCATATTTCTTTCCACCTGTTGAAGAAAGTAAATGCATTGTTAATATTAATATCAACCACTGTTGAATGCAAATGAAACAATAAACACCTAATTTTTTCTCCATCTTGCTTCGTCATGTATTGAAAATAATAAAGAAGAGCGTTCGAATCTTCATCTAGTCGAAAACCTGATACGAAATAAGTGTAGATTACCAAAATTTGCATTCAATATATATAAATCAATATTTACAACTACTTTTTCACCCATTTTTCCTCTTCCATGCAGGTTGTTAAAATGGGTATTTTTTCACCCATTGGTCAGTATAGAAAATTACCCCTTTTTTGACAGTTCGTCATGCTACCAAAAAATGTATACTTTTTTACCCATCAATGGGTAAAGCGTTCTAACCGTGTAGGCGCAGTGACTTTTTTCGTTACTTTAACGTTATTTTTCCCAACATTACTTTTAACAATATCCGCGAAACTAACATTTTCTGGCATTGCAATATCAGATGTATCGTCAACATCTTGTACCTTACGCTTTTTCGTTTTGGGAATCAAATTAGGCCCCGTAGCCTTTCGCGATGTACCTTGCATTTCATTCATTACAGCTAAATTTCTACTCGGGTTAAATTGAAAAATAAACATTTCATATTTTCCATTTCTTTGCTGATCGAATCTTTGAGACCATTAACAGCCTCGTTCAAAACCTCAGATACATTTTTCTGTAATTTCTCAATACCGATTAACAACGCGCTGTCTATTTGGGCAGTAATGTGATTCCGAATATCACCGATCGAATCAGAAAGAGAAGAAAGTTTCTTCATCTCTTCATCGAAACGAATGGTATTCGGAACCTGTACATTCTGTCCGTCGCAAGATCGACTAGATAGACAGTCACAACACTTGAAAAAAACATTTGTATTCTCCGTAATCAATCTGGCCGCTGCCTTCGCTTCAATAGGAGAGCAGCGGACATGAAAATATTTCTCACATTGAAAACAACACAGTGGGAAATCGTTGATTGCGATCCCCACTTTGCACTTTTCGCACTCCATCCTCTACACAGCAGTGGACTCAAACATGCAACAACACACTACACGATCCACAGAGACGAATAAAAGAAATAGGGCAAGCAAATGAACAACAACAGCTTGCCGCGCGAAGCTATAGGTAAAACTATGGCTTCACGGGATGCTGTGTTGAGTAATAAATGTTAAATTAAATGAAAATTTGGCACGGAGGCTAAATGCCTCCTACTTATCCTGATACAGTAACAAAAAGGGCACACGATAGAAATATTTTTCCCGCGGCACAAGTTCACTTTCACACGCAAAAATTAATTTTTCTTTCCGCACAGAGGCAAACAAACCATCACCACACAGAATGAAATGATCATCATGAACGACATACTATTTGCGGCGTGTAAAGCACATCTCCGGACCAGCATGGATTTTATCCTAAATGGTCAACTGCAACTAATCTTACACAATTTATATCACTATGCTTGCAAAATATGAACTCCGGTGCACATGTCGATACAGTGTACACCGATTTCAAATCTGCATTCGATCGAGTTGATCATGGAATACTGCTTGCTCGGCTTGAGAAATATCCAAAAAATCATCTGCTGGCTCAAATCATATTTGACAAACCGACAGCTTGTTGTGAAGATAGGAACGGAAACATCCAACATTTTCACTAACCCATCTGGTATGCCCCAAGGCAGCAACCTTGGCCCGCTTTTATTTCTGCTCTTCATCGAGGAACTCTCCACAGTGCTTCCAGAATGCCGAATATTCTATTCCATAAAAACTAACGAATTTCGTTACCCGCTATACCTTCGATCTCTGTTCTGTGCCTTAGTGAGGTCAATACTAGAATCCAATGCCGTTGTATGGTGTCCGTATCAAGCGACTTAGATCGATAGGATCGAAGCAATTCAACACAAATTCGTCAGATTTGCTTTACGTGGTCTTCCTTGGCGTGATCCTTTAAATTTGCCACGATTTGAAGATCGCTGCAGACTTCTTGAAATCGAAACCCTTGAGCAAAGAAGGAAATGCTCACAAGCTGTACTCGTAGAGTAAAATATAACGCGCCTCCATCGCCACATTTAGGTTGCCTCATATGCGTATTCGTACATAATCGTCAAATTTGTACAAAACACACGACATATGTGCAATACATATTTTTTTTTTAGAAATCTATTGACAGTTTAAATGTTAGGGACAAAATTGCTGCCTGTGCAGTGCACATGCGCACGCGACGTCTCTGGTTGACAGCGGTTTTATGACAGATTTATAAACTACCTTCAACTCGCTTTGAAGACGTTCTCAAGAGTGGTCAACTTGGCCATAAAATAATCATAAATCGGCCATCAAGAGGTTGTCATGAAGATCTTAGTTTTATTGTTAGTCTTGAAATTTTGCTCTCCAAATCAGATAATAATGTATGGTTAAACTCAAAATGTTACTTGGGAATAGTTTAACTACCATTTCGAAAAAAAAACTGAAGGTTGGCCTCCCGTACTGAACTGACACCGTTGAAATTCTTCCGCGTATCCAAAGGAGTCGCCGAATTCATACGTCCATTCAGCCGCTACACAACACATAGCTTTGGAAATTCAACAACGTGTAAAATTGCTGCCAATACCCAACAAACGAATTAAAATTCGATATTTTATTAAATTTGACTGAATTTTACTAGCAAGACAGTTTGAATTTAATTCGATTCAAAATAACAGTGAGAAATGAAAATAAATTCAAAATCACAACATATGTTTATCTGTGTATTTCAGCAGACGAACTTCAACCGAGATTTGCACAGCCGGGATTCAAAGATTCGATTCATTTCGTGATTTTCCTAATTCCGGGAATTATTTTTTGAAATCACAAAAGTTCAAAAAAAAATCAAACCTCTTCAGTACTCTTCAAATAAGGATGCTAACTTAATCTGCTCCAACAGGAAACTCTGAATATTTTCTGTACATGTCTGTCACAGAGAGATATTTATTATGGAACTAGAAGTCCTGTCGAACTTCGTCTCGCCAGAAATTGATTATTTTCAAAATTTGTGTTCAATTTGTATGGAAACCCACTCCTTTAGAGCGGGAAGGGGTCTCGAATTATCATAGATACATTGCCTTCAAAAACCTCTGTGTGGCCCCAAATGGCCGGAGCGAAATGTTATGAGAGCAGCTCTCCGTGGGTGTGTTGGCACGCCACGGAGGTCTGACCAGAGGAGCCCGAGCCATGGCTTGCTGCTGTTGATGTATAATCACACGCTGATGGTAACTTACTCAAACCCGACAATCTCCACATATCAAATTTGGTTCCATTTGCTTAACTACTTCTCGAGTTATGCTGAAATATGTGTTTGATTTGTATCCTAAAAATTATCAAGAAAATTTGTGAACAATTAATTTTAATTTCCATTAAAATCATAGAAATCCCTGAAGAAGGTGAAATATACACCGAAACGTCGGATAATAGATGCAATAACGTTTTAGCTGCTTTATAAGACTGAAAGAGCCTCGTCCACCAATTTTTGAAAGTTGCTAATGTAAGACTGTACTCATAGTCTGCCCATCCCCTTGTCTGTCGTACCCCATAACAAATGTCTTCCTCGTGTTGCCCATTTCAATGTCTGTCGTTAATCTCTTCCGTATGTCTTCCTCTCGTTGTTGTTTTCCAAGAAAAAGTGTGTTTGTCCCGTTACAGATGTGAAACATCGCCAAGAATGTCAACTTTGTGAACATCAGCATCGTAATTACTTAAGACCCTTAAAATCCATTGCTTTTCCTCTATATTATTGTATTCCCCTACCTCGACGCTTCACGGTAATGAGCTTTCCAAATAAAAGAAAGATTAAAAAAATGCAACAACTATGAATTGAATACTAGATTGCTTTTTCATCTTTCCCTGGCGTTTTTTGAGTGGTTAATTTGTACTTTCTTTAATTAGTGTTATGAACATTTCTCGCTTAACTTTTCAAAAGGACCCAAGTAACATTTTTTTCATGAATTAATTTGAGTACTGCAATCAAAAGCTTTCATGTTGTTCTGTTGATTGCGCTATTCAAATTAATTCATGAAAAAAATGTTACTTAGGACCTTTTGAAAAGTTAAGCGAGATTTGCATTAGTACCGTCAAACGGGGTGACTTGCAACACTTGGGTTTTCCACAAGTTTTTGTTTTTTTACAATAAAAATATACCCAAACATTGACCTATGTTGTCACGCATCCCAAGTTTACATTGTATTTGTTGTGCCTAGTTGGTATTTAGGTGAAAATATAGCTCACTGTTGTTTTTTTTGTATTATTTTGTAAAACTGTTTCGTTAATTGAAAGTCGAACGTCGAAACGAACGAAATCGTAAATTCGTGTAGCAAACTGAAAATAATTTCACCAAAATCGATCCCCTCTCCAGTTACAATACTTAATTAGGTATGTAATTCTGCATAAACTATAAAATAATAAAATTGTTTGTTTTTGAAATATCAACTTTTTTGAAATTTGTCCCCCTGCGGGGTCGACTTGCAACAGCTGATGCACGATAATTTTATGTTTCAAAAACTGTTTATTTTTTGAACTTTTTTTAAACTAGCATGGATTTTATGTTACAGAATTCCTTTACCGTGCCGCGAAACTACAAGAAACCTCTAATTTTTCAAAGAAAACTTCGATGAAGGCAGTGATAGAAGTTAAAAAACAAATTGTTTATCCGGGAAACCGCTTGGCGGTACGATTTGTCCCTAACAACAATTTTCATTATCCTTATACAGAAAATAGTAAAACTAAGACTTAAGGTGGTCAAACAGTGTTGAATCCCCTAGAAGATCCAACACTTGTGGATGTTTTACTGCTTGCTGCGAAAATGCGGTTGCAAAATAATGATCTTAACATAATCGTGGTAATTTGGTTGCCTGGGAGAGGAAAACCGTTTTAAAAACAACTATATCCAGGGAATGGTGATGGTGCACACCATTCTTAAACCGACATAAAGCACTTTCAACCTTTCAAACCGATGACTTAAAAATATCAATCGATCCGTTGAAATCGTAAAAAAATCGGAATGAGGGGAGGGGGGATCCCTCAAGTAAGGCCCCTACATTGACAGTGGTGAAGAATGACCCAGGATGAAAAATCACTATGATTAAGTTGTTCTAAATCATGTTATGATTGAATTCGCAGTAGGGGTGGCTTACAACACCCATCATTTTGATATTATTTTCATATTTTCATTATTGTTATATGTCTGATTATATGTCTAATCATTAATATTAGGACGCATTAAAAGTATCATGTACTAGTAGAATGAATGAATCTTTTTAATTCAGAATTATTGAAAGAGAAACTAGAAAAGTGTTGCAAGTCTCCCCGTTTGACGGTATGGTATTTGCTCAAAATTATACATCCGCTACTTTTACAGCACCTTTTATAGTACCACATGGTACAACTCTCTTTTGGTGGCCAACATACCTACGGTTAGTAAAGCGCACGATCTGATGGTCCATATTTGGAATAATGCTTATGACGTAAAGGAACTCCATCTAGCCATCTGTGACTAGGAACTGACCATATACGACGTTGACAGGTTTTGATCATTTACAGATAGCCCCTCCCCCAGTGTGAACAATTGCTCATATAAATTTACAAAAATGTGTATGAACAACAATTTCCCTAAAACTGTCCTCGTGGTACATGGGCAACCCCCTAAAGAATGCGCCAAGGGGCGTTTTTACGGACCCAAACTGGTGTTCTAATCGTAAAAAAGAACGCTTCCAGACAAAATCATTTCGGTCGCGTCAGGCATCCAGGTGTCAGAGTGAGAAGCACCTCACTCCGTCAAGTTAAGAAGATCTGCTTCTAATTTACAAGCAATCGTCCGACAACTATCATTACACCGCATTGTCAGACGAAAAGTGGATGATCCTCGGTGAGCGCACGTTCATCGTCAGCAAGAACATCAAGTAAGTTCCTTAATTCCCTTTAATTTTTCAATAAACAAGCACTCTATGTTCAAAATCAATAAATTTCCGCCCACACTCAAATAATCAGTAAATTCAATTGAATCATTATTTTTTTCTGAAACTAACTCTTGTAAGACGATGATAGTTTGCCCAAAGCTCATAACTCAGTTGTAGTAAGCCTACTAGCTACTAAAAGTATAACTGCTTAGACGCGGAGGTACCCAGCTCGGGAAAAATGTTATGTTTGCAAAAACTTGGTGTACTATCAGTTTTGTATGCAGCATGTGTTGTCTTGACATTTTTTGGTTTGGATGAACATACGGCTTATAATCTTGGTTAATTTATTTTATGGTTAAATGTATGTGAGTTAACTTATTTGTCTATCTCCAAGAGAAAAACATCAATTTTTCTTAAAATTTTTTGAAGAAATTCAGATCGCAAAATATGGTCCGATTCAAACATTTCATGGGGACTTATTGCTCAAATAAATATCTCAGCCAAAACCTCTTTCTGAATGTCGATTGTTACTATTTTGAATAATACATCGGTGAGCTTTATGTACGCAACAGTAACGAATTGCGCTTGTGACCATGTATGATAAATTATCTCGAAAATTGTTTGTATTTTTCACTTTGAAAAATCGATTTGAACACTCTTTAGAACATAGTTTTCATAAATGGTTTCCGCTTTTAGATAAAGTTGTTAAAACTAATAATACCAAATAAATATCCAAAACATGAAAATTCACCACTTGTAAATATGAATCACAGCAACCCAATCTCAGATTGTACGCACGTGCCATAGTCATATAGTAGGCGTCGGTCACCCCTTCCATGGTTTCCATGGAAATGCAATCACGCTTCCTGCGTTTCAAGAATCCAGAGCAAAAATCATTCTGGGTGTATCCTTTTTCTGAAGCGGTAGTGCAACGTGTTTCACTTGAATAGTTTCGCAATGGAGTACAACCTAAGAACTGTGACCAAATCGTGCAAGAAATATCAAAGCCTTCGGTTTCCGTTGAAAATCTGGATTCTGGTCAACGCGGGCGGGAATCGTTCTCTGTTTTGGGACACGACGAAGCTGGCCATCATGGTCAATCCTGAGGCTTTGCAACACTATCTGGCCTCGTGTGGGTCAATTTTTGCTTTCAACAAGCTGGAAACCTTCCACTGGCTAATGGAATTCAATGGGTTCGAGCTGGATCGGTGCATGGGTGAGAAGACAGGAATTTTGCGGTACAAACATCCGTCCTTTACGGGAGAGAACCGCGCCAAATTCGAACAGCTGCTGCGTAGTCCACAACAACGGGAGGTGCAGGACGGGCGAAGAAGTAACTGCTCCATCCAACGGACGAGCATTTTGAAACAATCTGATACAGATAGGTCTGATTCTGAAATCATAAAGTCTCAAGTGTTCGCAAGCATTGCGCTAGAAAAATCCTGTTTACTGACGGAAATTGAATCTTTGGTGAAATCAGTTCGTGAAGCGTACAATAATCTGGCGAAGACGGATGGTACTGATGCAGAAGTGCCGATCATTGAGGTACCGGATAAGTATTGCGACGAAGCTGTTGCTGACATTCCACTGTACAACAAGCAGCGTATCATCGCTGGAAACTACGGACGGGTCAACTCAGAAGATTTGAAGCGGTTTTTCGGAGATTACTTTCCGGTATATGAAGACTCGCCTGGTAAGATTTTTTTTGTTCGGTGGTGTGTTTAATAAATTAATAGTCAATTTCAAAACAGGTCCGATGGATTCGGAAACTTTGGTGGACCAACCCAAAGAAAATTCGCCAGAGATGGCCACCAACGAAGTCAGCGAGGAAACCACAACTGAAGTAGACTTGACTTCGTCGCCGGAACCGACGACAAATACGCTGGAGACATTTGACTACCAGAATAACCAGGAGGCCATGAGGAACGATTTGAAGAATTTTAACACGTCCGATATGCATTTGCTGGGCTTTGGTGATGAAACGGAAGGTTTCGCTCAGGTGAAGCATAGCGCCAGTAGCTTGGCCGATACCGATCAAATGAATGAGGCACAGTTCCAGCTGTATTCGGACATTCGCGCAACTCTTGATATGCTGAATCAGATTTAAATGATTTGTATGATAGATTTAAATACTTAATATAATAATGATGGGTGGATTCCAGTCATTCTTTCAGTCATTTTCTTCTTCTTCTTCTTCTTCAATAGGGCACTGCACGGACTGCTTTGTCTCTTTATAGCTGCAGAGAAAGTACTTGACTCAAGTCGAGTCAAGTACGAGACATTGAAGACGACCAAACAGTTGTGGTCGAAATACGTATCTGCAAAGATATCGAAATAATTGGTTGAATTAAATGGAGAATACTTAACTCGTCTCAGACGGTTTAATTCAACCTGTCAAACCTGATAGGATACGAGTAAGATAACATGCCCTTTATTTTTTTTTTGCGTTTGCGTAGATCAAATAAAAAATCTTTGACTGCGAAAACCTGATTTACCTGATTTTTTATTTGTCGATATTCCGCTTAATCGATGGTCCGCTCAATATTGATTGAGGGAAAGTTCACTGTAATCGACAATTTTGTTAGCTCAAACTTGGCACCTCAACCAACTAATTTTTATTTATTGTTTAAATCTTTTGGATTGACATTTATTGCTTGAAAGGTCAATCTTCATCATATTTTTTTTCCAATACTGGCGGTTGATAGAAATTGTGGCTTCTTTGTTTGGTAGTAGCTTTATGAGTATTGAATAGAAGCGAGATGTGTGCAGGACGAGTTCATAAAAGCCAACAAAAGACGATGTGGTTTTTGTTAAAAGTTAAGAGAAAAGAAGGACATTCTCCCCAGGGGTGGTACATTGTGGAAATCCATCAACGACGTCGGCTCTGGCTGATTTTTCACGTGGGTGTTGTAATGGTATCATCTATGCTAGAAATTCTTAATGTTTTTCTTTCGAGGAAATGTTTACATCGGAGACGTGAGAGCATCAGCTTCAACAAAAACACTTTTAGCAAAGTAATAAGTTCGCAGATATTAATTAACTAATCTAAAGGAATCCTAGGAATACTACTTTGGATTAAAATCATAAAACTCTGGGGTGATTTCAAAATTTCTGAAGGCGCCATATATATTGTTAAAAGAACACAGATGATATATTTATTGTATCATGGTAAAATGGAATTCTGATTTTATCTAGCTACTCCTGATTTTATTGCGTTTTCGGTCGAACAAATGTTTATAAAGATTAGCAGTTCATCAACACAAAATTCATATGTTGATGCTGTTATCTAACATTGAGTCAACAATGAGAAAAATCACCCCGCAATTGCGAGCTTATCAGTTTTTGTCGATCTTATCTGTTATGCATTCGAAATGGATTACCGGTCTTCCCTAGCACGGTGTATCTATGGGGAAACATTATTTTTCAAAAATCAGTATCTCTGAAACACCCACCACGTGAAAGTATATGCTCTCCTCTTTCATATAGTGGGTAAACTAAAATGTTCTATCGAGCGATCTAGAACAGCGGTTCTCAACCTTTTTCTTGAGAGGTACCCCTTCGAACTTTTGCATGATTTGAGGTACCCCCTCTCGAAAGAAGGCTTCCAATCCTCTTGAAAACATAATTCCGAGCCCTTTGAAGGGGAGCTCCTTTAAGCTTTTTAGTCCCTTTAGAGAAGGCTTCCACGCCTCTTTATTAGAGACTTCTGAGCCTCTTGTAGAGAGGCTTCCGAGCCTCTTGAAGGCGGTTTTCGAGCCACTTAAAAGGAAGCTTCCGTTGCATCTTGAAAGAACGCTTCCAAGCCTATTGAAAGAAGAATTCTGAGCTTCTTGAAGCGGGGCTTCCGAGCCTCTTGAAAGGAGGCTGCCGAGCCTCTTGAAAAAGGGCTTCCGAGCCACTTGAAAGTAGACTTCCAAGCCTCTTGAAAGCAGGCTTACGAGCCTCTTGAAAGAAGGCAACCTAACCACTTGAAAGGAGGCTTCCGAACCTCTTGAAAAAAAAACTTCCGAGCCTCTCGAAAGGAGCCTTCCGATCCTCTTGGAAAAAGGCTTCAGAGCCTCTTGAAAGGAGGCTTTTGAGCCTCTTGAAAGAAGGCTTCCGAGCCTCTTGAAAGAAGGCTTCCGAGCATCTTGAAAGAAGGTTTTTGAGTTTCTAGAAAAGAAGGTTTTTGAGTTTCTAGAAAAGATGGCTTTGGAGCTTCTTGAAAGGAGGCTTCCGAGCCTCTTGAAAGAAGGCTTCCGATCCTCTTGGAAGGAGGCTTCCGAGCCTCTTGATATGATCCTTGATAGGAGGCTTCGGGGCCTCTTGAAAGGAGGTTTTTGAGCCTCTTGAAAAGAAGCATTCGAGCCTCTAGAAAGGCTCTTGAAAGAAGGCTTCCGAGCCTCTTGAGAGGAGGCTTCCGAGCCTCTTGAGAGCAGGCTTCCGAGCCTCTTGAGAGGAGGCTTCCGAGCCTCTTGAGAGGAGGCTTCCGAGCCTCTTGAGAGGAGGCTTCCGAGCCTCTTGAGAGGAGGCTTCCGAGCCTCTTGAGAGGAGGCTTTCGAGCCTCTTGAGAGGAGGCTTGAGGCCTCTTGAAAGGAGGCTTCCGAGCCTCTTGAGAGGAGGCTTCCTAGCCTCTTGAGAGGAGGCTTCCGAGCCTCTTGAGAGGAGGCTTCCGAGCCTCTTGAGAGGAGGCTTCCGAGCCTCTTGAGAGGTGGCTTCCGAGCCTCTTGAGAAGAGGCTTCCGAGGCTCTTGAGAGGAGGCTTCCGAGCCTCTTGAGAAGAGGCTTCCGAGCCTCTTGAGAGGAGGCTTCCGAGCCTCTTGAGAGGAGGCTTCCTAGCCTCTTGAGAGGAGGCTTCCAATCCTCTTGAGAGGAGGCTTCCGAGCCTCTTGACAGGAGGCTTCCGAGCCTCTTGAGAGGAGGCTTCCGAGCCTCTTGAGAGGGTGCTTCCGAGCCTCTTGAGAGGAGGCTTCCGAGCCTCTTGAGAGGAGGCTTCCGAGCCTCTTGAGAGAAGGCTTCCGAGCCTCTTGAGAGAAGGCTTCCGAGCCTCTTGAGAGAAGGCTTCCGAGCCTCTTGAGAGGAGGCTTCCGAGCCTCTTGAGAGGAGGCTTCCGAGCCTCTTGAAAGGAGGCTTCCGAGCCTCTTGAAAGGAGGCTTCCAAGCCTTTTGAAAGGATGCTTCCGAGCCACTTAAGAGGAGGCTTCCGAGCCTCTTGAAAGGAGTCTTCCAAACCTCTTGAAAAAAGTCTTCCAAACCTCTTGAAAGGAAGCTTCCAAGCCTCTTGAAAGGAGGCTTCCAAGCCTCTTGAAAGGAGGCTTCCGAGCTTCTTGAAAGGATACTTCCGAGTCTTTTGAAAAGAGTCTTCCGAGCCTCTTGAAAGGAGGCTTCCAAGCCTTTTGAAAGGATGCTTCCGAGCCACTTAAGAGGAGGCTTCCGAGCCTCTTGAAAGGAGTCTTCCAAACCTCTTGAAAGGAGTCTTCCAAACCTCTTGAAAGGAAGCTTTCGAGCCTCTTGAAAGGAGGCTTCCGAGCCTCTTGGAAGGAGGCTTCCGAGCCTCTTGAAAGGAGGCTTCCGAGCCTCTTGAAAGGAGGTTTCCGAGCTTCTTGAAAGGAGGCTTCCGAGCCTCTTGAAAGGAGGCTTCCGAGCCTCTTGAAAGGAGGCGTCCGAGCCTCTTGAAAGGAGGCGTCCGAGCCTCTTGAAAGGAGGCGTCCGAGCCTCTTGAAAAGAGGCGTCCGAGCCTCTTGAAAGGAGGCTTCCGAGCCTCTTGAAAGGACCTCTTGAAAGGAGGCTTCCGAGCCTCTTCAAAGGAGGCTTCCGAGCCTCTTGAGAGGAGGCTTCCGAGCCTCTTGAGAGGAGGCTTCCGAGCCTCTTGAGAGGAGGCTTCCGAGCCTCTTGAGAGGAGGCTTCCGAGCCTCTTGAGAGGAGGCTCCCGTGCCTCTTGAGAGGAGGCTTCCGAGCCTCTTGAGAGGAGGCTTCCGAGCCTCTTAGAGAGGAGGCTTCCGAGCCTCCTAGAGAGGAGGCTTCCGAGCCTCCTAGAGAGGAGGCTTCCGAGCCTCTTGAGAGGAGGCTTCTGAGCCTCTTGAGAGGCTTTCGAACCTCTTGAAAGGAGGCTTCCGAGTCTCTTGAAAGGAGGCTTCCGAGTCTCTTGAAAGAAGGCTTCCGAGTCTCTTGAAAGAAGGCTTCCGAGCCTCTTGAAAGGAGACTTTCGAGCTGCTTGGAAGAAGGCTTCCGAGAGGTGTAGAAGGTTCTTCTAATCCTGTTGCAACGAAGCATCCGAGTTTTAGTGAAAAAAAAAATCATTTTGTTCATTCGACGTTTTGTTCGTTTGATCTTTTGTTCCGCAGCCCTTCATACATTGTGCTGATTGTAGGCAGGCAGGATTAAATTGGGATTTATTGATCGCATTACATATTATGTACAATATAAATTTTTGAAATAGAAAATACACAATTATCAAAACTTTATCAATGAATTTTGATTGAAATTGTAATATGTCCGCCATTACGCATTTTTGTCCGAGGTACCCCCTAGGGCCAGCGAAGGTACCCCCAGGGGTACATGTACCCCAGGTTGAGAACCGCTGATCTAGACCAATTTTTATTTTTTTCACTATTTTTGGTGCAATCTCCATTGAAATCTCAAATGATAGCCGATAACCCCCCCCCCAAAAATGTTTGGAAAAATGACCCCCGTGAAAGAGGAAAACCTATACTTTCGTGTAGTGAGTGTTTTGATTTTGAGTGTGAGTGTGTGATTTTTTGAAAATAAGCTTTTTCGGACAAACACCGTGTTAGAACTTATATAGTGCTTCCTATATACCTATATTTTATATAACCAAAATACAGTGTTTAATGGCCTCTATCTATCTAAGGCTTCTTTGCATTGATAGCTGTTTTATATTTTCCTGTGTAAATATGACTAGATCTAGATCTCTAGAATACTGGGACTATATTATTGAATATAAAAAATTGCAGTCGGGATGCAATTTTTTTATCTGTCGCGTTTATTTGACAGGCTCAGGCTCACAGGCTCACACTTAACGGAGCCGAGACTCTCGAGCTCGAGATTTACAATCTATCACCCCTATTCTTGTTTACGGACGAACGAAACTTTCGAACGAATGCAGTTCGTTCGAATCCCTGCCCCATTTGATTTTGCTGGCGTAAACGAGAATGCACATCAGCTTTCGTTCGAAAGCGCACTCGTACGTAAACAAGAATAAGGGTGTATATCATTATCAGCAGTTAGTAAGGAGAAAGGGACATAGACCAAGATACTCATATCTATTGAAGGTTAAATTACGAAATTTCAGGACGGACGTGGTTGGGATTAAGGTTTGTGATATTTTAGCTGCTCTTCCGGGTATTTGACATCAGAATGGTGTAGCGTAACATAGTGTAGCACGGCTCGAGTTATGGTTCATTAAGGCATCATCATCCGGATGGCCAGGGCTTCATTGTACATCGAACAACAAGACAAAGAAAAGAAAAGAAAACTGAGGTCGAAAAAACGGACATAACATAATTGAAAATTTAAATATTCATACACGCAATAACGAACATAGATGGCCTGCTTACAAACCACATCTCCTAAAACACCTCTTACTTCCCGCAAGGGTTGTTTACCTCGGGCCGGGATACAATTATATGTATTGTCATTAATTTTTCAACAATATAGCCATTTGGGAACATCCAAAAATCCATACAAAAAATATTACATATGAGGAAGGGAGTGATCTTCCCTATGGCATAAGGTCATTTGGCATTAAGCCCAATTTTTAACATAGTGGAAATTGAGGACCTTTTGGCTTAACGGACATTTTGCATAAATGATTAGAGAGATATTCTCACTGTACGTGCTTTTGATTTCTTGAATTCAAGACCAATAATGATGCCGGTCACGTCCTCATATAGTTAATTTAGTATTAGAAGAGGAAAATTAGTTCGACACTCATTGCAGTAAGAGACCGAGGAATAATTGATTAGATAATCTATGGGAAGCTATGGTAAGCGACTAATGAATTGCATTTAGCCTCTCTAATAGACACAAAAAAATAAAAATAACTCAATTTGAAAATAATTACTATTGGTAAAAATATTAACACAGACAAACAGACGTTAAAGCTTGAGTAATTTTCTCGAAAATCTATCGTTCAGTAACTTTACCACCACCTTACGTGTACATTGCACGAAATGAACCTTAGTACAACAACGTCAACAGATCGCCCTAAGATACAAAGATATACGATGCGCGTGCCTTTGAATGTAAAATTCGTGAACAGTTGAATTTGAAACGACCGTTAAGCACATGGTCGATGGAAATTTCATCAGTATTATGTCTGTTTGTCTTTGGTATTAACTTCTAAGGAAGCGGACCATATGACATAATGTAATTTTTCATAAAACCTTTGGCATAACATATTGTGTCTTGCATAAAATTATGACTTTTGTAATCCCCAAGTTTTTCCACAATACAAATAAGGGAAGAGAGGAGATTGGAGTGTGCCATGGCTGAAATCAGAAGTCCTTTTTTTCCTTGTGTCATTTTTTCAATTTTCATTTTTCTTTTCTCTAAAATGTCCTGGAAAAAGCTTGTAAAATATTAAACCTAAAATGTGTTAATTAAGTCTTCAGATAGATAGATTTGTTGTGCGTTGTGTGCAGAACTTGTGCTTTCCAAATTTTTGACAATCCGTGTGTAGACATCATGAAAGACGGATAAATTTGCTGTTTGCGATTACAGAAGATACAAAAATGCACGGGAAATCATAGCCAACGGAACCCCGTGAGTTTTTTCCAAATTATTTTACTAGTTTCGATTGATCATTAAATAAAACTAAAAAAATAAGATTTTAATTGAACTTATATTTTTATTATTTTTACTACTTACAAATCATTTGCTTTGAATGAATATATTGTGTATAACTAGATATTTTTGCTGATTGAACTCTATTTAGTTTCGTTAGCAAAGAATAAATCAAATCAAGGAGAACTAAATGTGTCACCATGTAGCAACGATAATAATTCGTCTTCCCATGTTTCTATCTAATTTCAGGGCTTACGAATACCTAGCTGACATTTGTCTTTAATTAATGATTTTTGTTAAGTCCGCACGTTAGGGGCGATTCAAATATGCCGTCCGCTACTTTTTGAGATTTCTAACCCCCCTAATGCTTTCTTGTATGCCTAGAATATGTACTGTCACAAAATAGTAGCCCCCCTCTCCCCATAAAACATGTGGCGTCATTATTAAACGACCCAAACTTTGATTTTTTGTTATTATTGGTTTAGGTGAGATCGGAGACCCATAGTGATGTAAATTGGATAGTGAAACAATCCGTTCAGTACAGATTTGTTCGTGTTTTGTATTGGACGTAGAACGATCGGAGATCGCGTCCAGACGTGTTTTTTCAGTAAGCAGAATGATCGGCCGGTCATCGAAATTTTGTTCTGCTTTGTGCGGTAAGCAGAACGATCGGCCGGTAACCGAAATTTTGTTCTGCTTCGTGCGTGTGAGTAAATTAATTAGAAAGTAAAAGTGTAAATCGCGTCCAGACATGTTTTCTTCAGTAAGCAGAACGATCGGCCGGTCATCAAAGTTTTGTTCTGCTTTGTGCGGAAAGCAGAACGATCAGCCGATCACCGAAATTTTGTTCTGCTTTGTGCGGCCTTTAATAAAAAATATAAGTTTTGTTTTCATCGATCAAACTACACGCTATACACGGCATACCGTTTGCCAAAACGAACCCTGCCACACCCCCCATATATCCAACATCCCAGTGATTTCTCGTGGAAGTGCAGATGACTCGTCGGCTTCTATCAAAGCGAGTATCACGTCAACAATTTCCTACCTATTCCCTAATTGACCTGCATTCGGACACGGCCGGCGCTGGTATTGCTTATATTTGGGTCACCAGTTCTTACACATTGAAGATGATGTTAGTCCCAAACTTCATCTGTTGGTTCTCTGTGTAATTACAGCTGACCTGGCAATAACGGAGTAGCAACCGTGGGCGGTCAATCATGCTCATGCTCATGCTCAATACAAATAAGGGAAGATCCATAAAGTACGTCACGCAAAAATGGGTGACTTTGGACCCCCCCTCCCCCCTTCGTCACACTTTTTGTATTAAACCTCTAAAATTTTTGTATGAGTCGTCACGCTGCTCGGAACCCCCCCTCCCCCCTAGGAGCGTGACGTACTTTGTGGTCGGCCCCATAACACTCTTTTAACAGAGTATTCACTATCTCGCTCCATCTCGTAGCGGCTAAATGTTCAAGATTTTACGAAGTAACTTTGATTTTCTTAGACGCTTATCAGGCTATCTGTTGCTTATTTTGGGTTACAAAAGATTATGATATTTCCAAAATATTTCCAGTCAAAATTCCAATGATTTCCTTGAAAATTTAATTCAATTTTCCGTTGAAATTTCGGAAAGCTTTCCGTAAAATCTGAGAAGAACTTTCAGAGGAAATTCCGAAGAATTTCTCGTCGAAATGCAAAGAATTTTCATAATCCAGTTGAAATCCCGAGTAAATTTCTGTGAAATTTAGGAAGATTTTTTCTAAAGTATTTAGATGCACTTCCGGAAATTTCAAAGAATGCAAATTAAAAAAAAAATCATTCTTGCGAATTTCGAACAACTTCTTGTGGAAAATCTGAAGAATTTCCTGTGAAATTTCCGACGAATTTCTTGTTGAAATAAAAAATTTCAAACAGGGAAGGCCGTTTGGTTTGTTTTGCCGAGCAAATAACTAGACCGTAACTTATCTGGTCCAAAACCATTTGGCCGAAATATACGACCGGCAATGTCGTTCGCCGGAGCAGGAATAGGTCATTTGGCCGAAAAGGCTGTTTGGCTGAAAATTTCAGCCTGAAATGGACATACCGTCTTATCTTATTCTTATTATTGGCATTACATCACCACACTGGGACAGAGCCGCCTCGCAGCTTGGTGTTCATTAAGCACATCCACGGTTATTAACTGCGAGGTTTCTAAGCCAGATTACCATTTTAGCATTCGTACATCATGAGGCAAAAACGATGATACTTTTATGCCCAGGGAAGTCGAGGCAATTTCCAATCCGAAAATTGCCTAGACCGGCACCGGGAATCGAACCCAGCCACCCTCAGCATGATATAATACCGTCAATAGTTGTATTTAACCGATTTGGTCATTTGAGCGATAGGACATTTTTGGTCAAAGGATCTGTTAGCATTAGAGCAAATGATTTTTTCGACTAAATCACCAGCTCGGCCGTATATCGCTTTCAGCAAAATGACATTTTCTGCCAAACCATTTTCGACCTAATAACCGTTTCCACCAAATAGAAGTCGGCTAGATAACTTTCGGTCTAACGTGTCATTAGGCCAAGTGGCATTCGAACACAGGGTTTTCCGCCGAAGGTAGTTCGGTCGAATATGTCATTTGGCCGAATTAATTATTAGGCCGCAATCCATCTGGCTGGACAAGTCATTTGGCCGAAAATGCCGTTTGGATGAAATGATCATTTGACAAAACCGTCCATTTGCCTGAAATGAACATACGATCGAAAATGTCGAACGACCGAATAGGTCATTCAGCTTAAATGGTCGTTTAGGAGAAAGTACCATTTGGCCGACCCGGTCGACAATTATTGACCATACTATCCGTTCAGCGAATGGCATTTTCGGCAGTATGACCCGTGCGGATAAATGACATTTTCGGTCCTTTTCTGCTAAATGAACCTTTCGGTCAAACGTATGTCGCTTTCGGCTAAATGACATTTTCCACTAAACTGTTTGCGACCCAATAATCGTTTCGGACAAGTGGAATTCGGCTACATGGCTTTCGGTTTAATGTCTTATTCGGCCAAGTGGATTTTCACCGAGTGACTTTCGGCCATACGACCCATCCCTTTTTTGAATAATTTCCCGTGGAATTTTCGAAGAGTTTTTGTAGGAACAGCAGAAAATTTTTCGTGGAAATTCCGAATAACATCCCATAGAGAAAAAAATGCCTCTACAAATTTCAAAGAATTTCCTATCGAAATTCCGAAAAATTTCCTGTGAAATTTCCGAAGAATTTTCTTAACAAAATTCTGAATAATTTTTCATTAAAATTTAAAGATTTTTTGTTCAAATCCATGTTTTGAATATTTTCCTGCGGAAGCTCCGACAAATTTTATGGGAAATTTACGATTTTTTTTAATTTCCGGAGAAATTCTGAACAATTTCCCGTAAAAATATGAAAATTGGAAATTGAAAGAGTTGAAAGAATCTCTCATGGACATTTTGAAGAATATCACACGGGAATTTCAAATTTAACTAAAGAATTTGACTGGAAGATTTGATATTTTTGGCCTTCACAGTCTTATAGTCAAAACGATAAATTTTGTATTACCCGACGTTTCGGCCTTTTGTCTTGGCCTTTTTTTAAGGATGAAAATGTCTATCACCTATATGAAAGGCCGAAACAAACGTCGAAAACAAAACTCGTCTTTATAACTATTTAGGACTGAGAAAGCCAAAGTTTCGAAATTTAGGCGATCGTTATTTTCAGTGGATGTGATCTCTTCTTTACACGCGTTTCCCCGGAATTAGGTAATGGTGGATGTGATTCCTTCTTTCAGATTACGCATTTGTCTGGAATAAGGCAATGGCTTATGTCATCCTTGTATGAAAGAAAATGGCGTTCGCACGCAATAGGACAATAGTGAATGAAGATTCTTTTTAAATAATTATGTGTCCACAATGGTGGATATGTTTCCTTCTTTGAGAGAAATGCATTTGTCCGGTATAAGGGTTAAGCAATGCAACGCGTTGCAAAAGTGGAATTTGACAGTTCATTGATAACAATTTTTATTCCTTTACATGAGCAGCGTCGCAGGTGCCGATGACGGTGAATGTGATTCCTTTTTCAAAAACAGCGTGCTTGCCTGGAAAATCGTTATAGTGGATTTGATCCCTTCTTTAAAAGTACGCGTTTGCCATAAATAAGGCAATGGTAGATGTGATCCCTTCTTTGGAAGTGCCCGGAATGAAGTAATGTTTGCTGTAATTTCTTCTTTGGAAGTAAACGCTTGTTCGCTATAGGGCTAAGAGAATGTTGTTGTCCCTTTTACAACACGCGTTTGCCTGGTATTAATATGGACGTTATTCATTCTTTGGAAACATAAAGCATATGCTCGATATCTTTTTCTATGAATTCACAATAATAAAAATTAAACAATAAATAAATCTGAGCCTACAAGCTCGGTGTTTTTATCAGCCTTATTTACACTCAATTGTTATTATTACAATATTATTCCTCTGGAAAGAAATTTGCCGCTTATGCTAGCGGAAAACTCAGCGATTAGCTCCGGGTCGTTCTGGCAAGTGTAACCATGGCCGACATACCACATACTGCAGCTCATTTGCTTTCGAATAACAGAGATTCAGCCATGCGGTTTAACGGTGAAATCATATCAAGATCTGTTTTCCGATGAAAAACGATATGCCGGGGTGTACATACCAACAGGACCAACAGGGCGCGAGAGCATTATTTTGTCGAATGATTTCGGTTCGATGGAATCCGCACCGGGATCCAATTAACGCTGCGCAGGTAATTATTATCGGATGGCAGTTCATCGGAAAACTCCCACGGCTAGGAAGCTCGTGTTTCAAATTCGACGCTGCCCGTTGGCACCGAGCTTCTGCGTTTGTTGTGAAGCTTTTCATGGAAATGATGAGCGCTGTTGAAGTGCTTTTGTTGATCATTTTGTTTAAATAAATACGACTTTGGCAGGCTGGGTGAAATGGAAACGATTTCCGAGTAGTATATGAGTGAATCACTTTGCGATTGCATTTTGCCTGCCTGGTACCTAAGTGTACCGAGAGGATACATGTTTACGAAATAGTCGAACTTTTTATGAGACGCCCGGGGGTTCGAATGTTATACAACAAACGGTTCAGCTCGGCGAATTGATTTCTGTTTGAGAACGGCACCATCAATGCAGTGTGGGATTATCTGTTTTCCTCCTCATGTACATAGGCTTGGTCAGAAATTAATGGCAGGATTTTTCCATCCAATATGTTTTGCGGAACAAAGTGTTTTAATATACTAAGAAAAATCATGCCAAACTCGAGCGAACTCGGTGAACTCTTCTAATAGTAATAGGAATAAACATTTCAAAGGGTTAGTTTCTCAATTAAGAATTTAGATGAAATACGGAAAATCATATTATCGACTTTTATGGAATTGAAAATTGCGTTCGATCTCGGGGAATATAACGCACTATGATCCAAAATTAGGGATTGAATCCAAAAGCGAATGAAAAAATCTCTCACTTATCATCTTTGTATACATATCACCCAACCAGCGGATGGCAGATTTTAATACAGTTCTGCATAAGAACCTTACAAAAACTGTATAATAATTGGGCATATACAATTTCGGAAGATTTTAATACAATTGTTGTATTGAAATAATACAGATTTGTATTATTTTAATACAATATTTGTATAAAAAGCTTACAGAATTGTATATGCCCAGATCTTATACAATAATTGTCATATTTGTTTTTTGGGTGTACTATATGTAGCATACTGCGAGAGACTTTTTTTGCAAGCTACCATGATAAACATCTGATTCGGGAGGCTAGACCTCATGATAAATTTCATTAAAAAAGCTCCACGCGGGGAGCACTGGTTCTGATGATGCGCATTTCAACTTATTCTACACAGCTGTGCGGTCCCCAACACAAAATGAGCAAACACAAAGCGAGAATGATCACTTCTTTGTGGGGGCTGCCTATCCGATTCTGTTTTTTTGCACTTGTATACAAGTTTGATGAATTTGTTATCATGGCTTCTTATGGCTCGTAACTATACTTACCTTTCTTTTATCGTTGTTCGTTATCTATTGAGAGCGATTTCTGCGAACCCTGTCCTGGATGCCGATTTACGCGGCAAGATGCATTTTACGCCAGAATTTTTTTTTGAAAGAAGTTGCTCTACAAAGTTGTTTGGAATAGTAAGGCCTTCTTTATCTATATGTAAAACAAAGTTGGCATTTGTCGACCACGCATCACTCAGGAACTGACAACCCAATTTTTACTAATTTATATTCGTTTTCTTTTTCTTTTTACGAGGAAAAATGTTATGATGAAATTAGAATGCTTTGAAAATCAAAAACTAAATCTTTTGGATAAAACTTACAACTTGCACGGAATTTTAAAATTCGCGCATCACTCAGGAACAGAAAGCCCAATTTTCACTAATTTATATTCGTTTTCATCTTCTTTTCACAACGAAAAATTTTATGATGAAATTGGAAAGCTTTGTATATTAAAAACTCATGAAATGGTTGTTCGTTCAATTTGTATTTAATTTTTAAATTTTGAGCATTTATATGTAGAAAAGTTGAAAATAAATTGGAAGTAATTTTGAAGAACCGATTTGTTTTCTAGATGAATTGTATCAGAAAATTGATTAATTTTTGGCGAGACAAAGTTCACCGGGTCAGCTAGTTATGCTATAAAAAAAGAGTGGCCCATAATGCACAAAAATAAAAAATTTATTTCATTTTATGGAATATTGACATGTAATGTGCTAGAAGTTGAAACGCAGCTTATTTCAATAAATTTTGCTAAACAGTTTTTTTTCTGTTGCTCATAAGTTAGCTGATTCAAAGCAATTTTACCTACTTGGATTAGGGTGACAAATCTCGCTTAACTTTTCAAAAGGACCTAAGTAACATTTTTTCCATGAATTAATTAGCAATCAATAGCTTTCATGTTGTTCTGTTGATTGCGCTATTCAAATTAGTTCATGAAAAAAATGTTACTTAGGTCCTTTTGAAAAGTTAAGCGAGAAATAAGTATTTTTGATCTACTTTTTTGGTTTGGATTTATTTTGGATAGTCGTCTTCAGGAGAATTTAAGAGCTTAAAAAATTGCAACTTTTGATGTATAAATATGCTCAATATCTCTTGCCGATCGAAAGTTATAATCGTTTTTCTGTCAAAATAACGTTATTTTCTAGAGTAGATATCTCCGATTGGGGCAAACCAAAAAAAATATGTTTGTACGGCATTTGAAAGAGCTACTCATACTCCTCATTATGTCAACAGATTGTAGATATGTTATTTTTTATCTCAAGTTTTATCAATTTCACTAATGTCATATTTTTCTACATAAATTGAGACGATAATAAATGTAAGGGTAAAATCAGCAGTGATTCAAATCGTTCGGGCTGTCAATTTGAATATGATTCTGAAACATTCATTTTCCCATTAGCTGCTCATAAGTTAGCTGATTCAAAGCAATTTTACCTACTTGGATTAGGGTGACAAATCTCGCTTAACTTTTCAAAAGGACCTAAGTAACATTTTTTCCATGAATTAATTTGAATATAGCAATTAATAGCTTTCATGTTGTTCTGTTGATTGCGCTATTCAAATTAGTTCATGAAAAAAATGTTACTTAGGTCCTTTGAAAAGTTAAGCGAGAAATAAGTATTTTGTTCTACTTTTTTGTTTTAGATTTCTTTTGGATAGTCGTCTTCAGGAGAATTTAAGAGCTTAAAAAATTGCAAATTGCATGTATAAATATGCTCAATATCTCTTGCCGATCGAAAGTTATAATCGTTTTTCTGTCAAAATAACGTTATTTTCTAGAGTAGATATCTCCGATTGGGGCAAACCAAAAAAATATGTTTGTACGGCATTTGAAAGAGCTACTCATACTCCTCATTATGTCAACAGATTGTAGATATGTTATTTTTTTTATCTCAAGTTTTATCAATTTCACTAATGTCATATTTTTCTACATAAATTGATATAACTCGAGACGATAATAAATGTAAGGGTAAAATCAGCAGTGATTCAAATCGTTCGGGGCTGTCAATTTGAATATGAATCTGAAACATTCATTTTCCCATTAGCTGTTCTAGATTCATTTTTTATACCAGTCAAATGTCAAAAAAATAAAACTGGTATAACGCTCCGTTCTATTTTCTGCAGATTTGAACCACGATTGAATCACGAGATTCAAATATTTTCCAATTGTTTTGGTGTATGAATGCGTAATTTTATCTACGGATCAATCCACTTTGCAATTACGGCGCCTTTCTTGGCGCCAACATGATGATTTCATTTAATTGAAAATTTGAAAAACATGAATAGAACACTGCTGGGGAAACCATAGTGGTCGAAAATTTGGAATGAAACTGAATCACTCCTGATTTCACTCTAAGGCTTTAACACTTTTATTCGTTTTATTATTATTACCCGATTGCAAGATTTACGAAAAAAGATGTATAATCGGCCAAAACGATACTTTTAGAAACGAAAAATTTTCCTCAAATTTGTTCTGGATACATGCTAGACCAACATTTGAAAGAACGTAACAGCCAACATTAATTCCACATATATAGCTGTATATGTAGACGAATAATCAGAAGGAATACATTTTGGCTGTTACGCCTTTTCCAAATGTTGGTCTAGCACAGCGGTTCTCAACCTTTTTCTGGAGAGGTACCCTTCGAGCTTTTACATTCATTGAGGTACCCCCCACCCAAATTTTCGCTGTTCCGTGAAGCTTCCCAATTCAAATTTGGTTTATCCATACTTTGAGGACTTTTGGAAGCTTCCGAGGATCTTAAAAGGATGCTCCTGATCCTCTTGAAAATAGGCTTCGGAGGCTGTTGAAAGGATACTTCCGAGTCTCTTGAAGGGTGGCATCCGAGTCTTTCGAAAGTAGGATTCCAAGGCTCTTAGAAGGAGGCTTCTTAGCGTTCTACAAGAACTGAGGACAAGGCTTCTGAACCTCTTAAAAGAAGGCTTCTCTTGAATGGAGACTGTTCTTGTCTCTTAAAAGGAGACTTCTGACTCTTGATCTAAGACTCTAGAAAGGAGGCTTCCGAGTCTCTTGAAAGGAGAATTCCGAACCACATGAAATGAGGCTTCCGAGCCTCTTGAAATGAGGATATCTTTCCTCTTGAAAGGAGTGTTCCAAGCCTCTTGAAAGGAGGCTTCTAAGCCTCTTGAAGAAGACTTTCAAGCCTGTTGAATGAATTCTTCCAAGCCTCTTAATAGGAGGCTTCCAAGCTTCTTGAAAAAGATTTCCGAGCCTCTTGAAAAGAGGCTTCTGAAAAGAAGCCTTGAAGGAGACTTGAAAAGAAGCTTCCGAGCCTCTTGAAAAGATGCAGTTCCTTGGAAGGAGGTTTCCAAGCCTCTTGAAAGCAGCCTTCCAAGTCTCTTGAAAGGAGACTTCCAAGTCTCTTGAAAGGATACTTCTGAGTCTCTTGAAAGGAGATTTCCGAACCTCATGAAAGGAGGCTTCCAAGCCTCTTGAAAGGAGAGTTCCAAGACTTTTGAAAGGAGGCTTCGATGCCTCTTGAAGAAGACTTCAAAACCTCTTGAAAGAAGTCTCCCAAGCCTCTTAAAAGGAAACTTCCAAGCTTCTTGAAAAGAGGTTTCCGAGCTTCTTGAAAAGAGGCTTCCAAGCCTCTTGGAAGGAGGCTTCCGAGCCTTTTGGAACCAGGCTTTAGATTCTCTTGAAAGAAGGCATCCGAACCTTTTGATAGAGACTTTCGAGCCTCTTGAAAGGAGACTTCCAAGTCTCTTGAAAGGATACATCTAAGTCTCTTGAAAGGAGATTTCCGAACCTCATGAAAGGAGGCTTCAAAGCCTCTTGAAAGGAGAGTTCCAAGACTTTTGAAAGGAGGCTTCGATGCCTCTTGAAGAAGACTTCAAAACCTCTTGAAAGAAGTCTCCCAAGCCTCTTAAAAGGAAACTTCCAAGCTTCTTGAAAAGAGGTTTCCGAGCTTCTTGAAAAGAGGCTTCCAAGCCTCTTGGAAGGAGGCTTCCGAGCCACTTGAAAGGAGGCTTCCGAGCCTCTTGAAAGAAGACTTCCGAGCCTTTTGGAACAAGGCTTTCGATCCTCTTGAAAGAAGGCTTCCGAACCTCTTGATAGAGACTTTTGAGCCTCTTGGAAGGAGACTTCCAAGCCACTTGAAAGGAGGCTCCCGGATCACTTGAAAGATCCGAGCATCTTGAATAAAGGCATCCAAGGCCGAGGCTCTTGACTTGACAGGTGGCTTCGGAGGTTCTCGAATAAAAGCTTACGGGCTGCTTTGAATAAGGCTTCCAAGCCTCTTGCAATCAGTTTGGGTAAACACTCAACATCTAAAAACTCATGAACGATTCAAATTAACCATGTGTTGAAACACATCAAGCTCAACATTCATGGCCAAACAGTTGAATCATCGTAGGTTTTCTTCTGATTTTTTTTGTTAAAAAAGTGAATTGTCGTTTGTTGCATTGAATGTGTGTGTAAACAATAAATTGCCAACAAATTTATTTTAAACGCTTTTTGAAGCGAAATGTTTTTTTTTTGCAAATTAGTGAAACGATACGTACTTGCTTTAAAAATTCAGTCGTGTTTGTTTGTTCGCGCGAAAGGGCTCGATAATTAAGACCAGTACTGGAATAAGTCGTGATCGTCATACGACAGAGAGCAAAGCGCCTTTGTCTATTTCAGGCGAATCGTGGGTTCTTTGATCAATTTCGCATGGAAGGCATGAAAAGATGTTGTGCTCTATTTTAAAATTGATCATATGCCTTTAATTCACCGGGTTGAACGTGGTAAAAAACACAAAAATAAAGCAGATATTGTACACTTTCATGCCCTGTCACGGGACAAATATTTTTTGAGATTTTTGTAGCATGCCATTCATCCTTCGCGTTTCTATAGATATTGGAAGGGGCAGATATGTAAACATCGCGTGACATCTCTCACTGAAAATGAAATTCCAGTACAGATTAAGACTTTTATATGATTTAACCAACACTGCTTGCAACGAAGCTATTTAACTTTTTGGTAAAAGTCGTCATGCCTCTCAAATTAGAAACCTACAATCAACACCGAAAATAGGCCTCTTAAATTATGTTTGTAGTGGCAGGAATAAGAGAAGATCCCACAGTACCGGACACATAAACCACTTGTTTACTTGTATACCATTCATACAAAATATAATCATTGATGATCAGGTATTGGTATTGGGAGGTGTCCGGCGCTGGGGGATCCCCCTAATAGGTTTTCGTTTACCAATCGCCATGCATATCATGTACAATGCAAAGTGGTATAAAAAATTACATAATTATCAAAACTTGATCAATAAGTGTTTATTGGAATTGTAATACATCCACCATTACGCATTTTTGTCTGAAGTACCCCCTTTGGCCAGCGAAGGTACCCTCAGGGGTACATGTACCCCAGGTTGGGAACCGCTGGTCTAGCATGTTATAGTCATAAAAAAAAAAAAAATTCGGAGAAAAAGCTGATTTTTTACATTTTGCGAAATATTGCTATAAAATGTTCTATAAAATTGTAGCACAGCTTATTCCAAACAACTTACATATACAAAAGACTTTTGTGGCTTTTTGAGACGCATGTTTTTCTATAAGAACATCGTCTGTATCATTTTCCGTTGTCAAGTTATATCAATTTATTTGAAAAAATATAATGTCATATTTTTTCAAATAAATTTATATATCTTGACAATGGAAAATTGTAGACCAACATTTGAAAATAGCGTAACAGCCAAAATTTATTCCTTCTGATTCTTTGTCCACATATACAGCTATATATGTAGACGAAGAATTCGAACAAATAAATTTTGGCTATTACTCCCTTTTCAAATGTTGGTATAGAATTGATAAAACATGAGATAAAAAAATAGCACATCTTCAATTGTTTGACATAATAAAGAATATGAGTTGCTCTTTCAAATGCCGTGTAAACATATTTTTTTGGTTTGCCCCAATCGGAGATATCAACTTTTGAATAAAAACGTAGTTTTGATAGAAAAACGATTATAACTGTTGAACGGCGAAATATATTGAGCATACTTATACATCAAAGATTGCATTTTTTTGTGCTCTAGAAGTCATCCGAAGACGACTTTTCTGAAAAATCGAAAGCAAAAAAAGTAGATCAAAAATACTGTTTTTTTAGGGCCACCCTAATTTAAGTAGGTAAAATTGAACCGTCTAAGACGAATTAAGTACTGTCCATTTAATTCCACCAGTTAATTTTCGTTATCTTTGCAGATACGTATTTCGACCACAACTGTGTAGTCGTCCTCAGTGTCTTGTACTTGACTCGACTTAGTACAAGACACTGAAGACGACCACACAGTTGTGGTTGAAATACGTATCTGCAAAGATAACGAAAATTAACTGGTGGAATTAAATGGACAGTACTTAATTCGTCTTAGACGGTTGAATACATTCCACTAAAAGAGCTATATATATTTTTCTGAAGTAAAATTGCTCTGAATCAGCAAACTTTAGAGCTACAGTGTTTCATGATTTTTAGAACATATTATGTCAGTATATCGTTTTTTTTTATTTGATTGGCTTCGATAGGATAAGAATGATTGGCTTAGTATTCTGAACAACTTTGTAGAAAAACATTTTTTTTATAAAAAATATAGTTTTGGCGTGAAATGCATCTTTCAGCATAAAACTGCATCCTCGACCGTAGTGCAACGTTACATTGATACGTGATACTAAAACCAGCATTAATTTTTTTTCTTGTTCATTACGCACCCTTATGAATTTGGTCTATACACAGTTATCAATTTTATTCACTGCGTTAACAATTTTATTCTATCCGTTTTTTTAAATGTTACACCAGGTCCAAAACGCCGAAAAATCTGTCTCACGCTGACCGTTTCATTCTTTTGCGCTCATCTCAACATTATTGCTATCGTGACTCGTACTAAACTTTTGGCCAATCTCGCAAAACCATGACACCAACATTTGCGACCATTAAACGGCAAAGCAGCACCGAAAAGCTGATATTAGTCACACACACATGATTCTAGATGGCACATCATCAGCACCACAAAGCACCTAACAACGACTAGGCCTTCTAGAGAAATGTAGAAAAGTGTTGAATCAATTTGGTGTCGTGCCAAATATTTTTTTCAGCTTCACGTCTGGTCCTGTAGGTTGTAGTAAGCGATGCAATCTCTCCGTCGATATCTTGTGTCTTCTTGTGATCACATCACAGTTCATCCATCTTCAATTCGTCCTACTAACCAAACCATCAATTGTCCCTGTGAGGTTCTCAATCGGCTGGTGGCGTTTCGCTGATTGAAATATGAGATACTGAAATGAACATTTGAATACACAAATGTCAATTTCGTGTCGCAATTTCCAGTGATTCATTGATTTGATTAGGTCAATTTAAGGAAATCAATTTTCTAATTGATCAAGTTCAATGCGAAAAACATTTCACATAATGTGATTCGTACGGTGAATAGTTGTAAATAAATAGGATGAAAAACTGCAAAATTCTATTGTACCTCTTCTGTACATTGTCTGCTATTTGCACTTTGTCCCGTAAATACTTTTTAATACATTATTAATTCAAGCAGTTGTTTGTTTGTATTTTTTTGAACCTGCCGTTTTTAAAATTGTTGATGATAATTTTTCAGAACTATATACTACCCAAAGCAGGTTGAACATCTCTGCTCTATCTATCTATCTGTTCTGAAAAGTAAAAGGTTCGCCAACAATTCGAATGCTTTCGGTTTGGAAATTGCCAACCGGATCAGTTCCCACATGTCTTTCGAATTGATGCTGCACCAAACCAGAGCAATTGTGATGACACCGACGACCGTCACCCGCAAAATAGGGTCGTTCGGCAGCAAGCGAAAATGTCGAACACAGCTCTCCACCGAACAGTAGGAGTGAGCCTCCGCGATTTGTATTGTAACCGTTGTTCGTTTCTTCTTCTATATTGCCAAAGAGATTTATCGGCGGTGGGTGGTAGGGTGGGTGGGGAAAGTGCGCGCGAAAAAAAGTTCCAACAACACGTCTGCCGTTTAATGGGTTTCATTTGTTCCGGGGCTTAGCGGCACACTGGCGCGATAGAACAGGAACCAGCAGAGCTGAACAAGGACACCGCCATCACGGTCAGCGACGCTCATTTGGGCGGCCTGTCGGCGGTGGAACCATGCGGCGTTCTTATGTAATTAATGATTTTTTTTTTCGCTTTCGTGGACATCCACCGTGTCGGAGAGGCGGGATGGCGATCAACTTTTCGTACGATTTCCCGGACAAGGTTTTTTGGAATCGGTTGTGTTTTCATCGTCTAAACCACAATAACGACAACAGGAAAAGAAGACGAGTGTTTGTGGGGGTGTTAGTTTTGGTTACCTACGAATGACGCTCATGCGCGCATCTTGTTGCGTAAACCTTCTGCGCACCATCCACATAAATGCAGCAACTACATATAGGGTATGGTGCCATTTTCCTTCTGAATCGGGTTCTTGTGATGGGAACAACTTTCAGTTTTTAGAAATGTTTTCAATTTGCTTAAATCTCTCAGACCCACGGGATCATATACGACCCCAACAGAAAAATGGATGTATAAAATCGGACAATGGATAAAAGTGAACACTATCTTCAGCATAATTGCTTGAAATTTTAAAATCTTTTGTCATAACTCAAAGCTTCAAAACGCATTCAATTATATCCATTACACCTCCTGGGAGGTCAACAGATATCGTAAGATAGTTTTGAGATATTCTGTGTCTTCCAATTCCATTTCAAAAAATGATTTTCATCGTTTATTTATATTATATATAGTTTATAAAACAACAAACACTTGTTATTCTAGCAGTTTGTATGTAGGGGAACTGTCCCGATCTCCATCTCACTAAACATATATTCATCTCATCGCGAAACAAGGAAATACAGCACCAATTTTGTCGCTTCTTTTTGTCAACCCATGCACACTGCTGGAAAAAATCACAAAAATAAGAAAGAAATCAAATTGCTTCCCATTGCTTTGTTTTTAATGGAATGAATATCGGAGCCATGAGATGATTCCCCCGTTCCCCTACTTAATTCATGCTTGTCACAGGTTCAATATAATCAAGTTTTTTCTCTTGTCATAAGACGAGTTAATACAATCCCATTGAATTCCACCACTTAATTGTATCTTGACAGATACGTATTTCGACCTCAACAGTAAGGCCGTCTTTAGTGTCTCGTACTTGACTCGACTTCGACTAAGTCGAGTCAAGTACGAGACACTGAAGACGGCCTTACTGTTGAGGTCGAAATACGTATCTGTCAAGATACAATTAAGTGGTGGAATTCAATGGGATTGTATTAACTCGTCTTATGACAAGTGAAGACATTCCACTAAAAAGCTCAAAATAATTTTCTTATCAAGTTTTTTCTTCGGGTTATCGTTGAGAATGTTTTGATTTTAGATTTTCACTAAATCCAACGTGTTCTATGAATCAAAAACGCAAACCACAATTTGGCAACAAGTATTATGCATAAATGTTTTGGTTAATCGTGTTACTATACTAATGAAAATTGTGAAAAAAATATTAGCTAACATAATGTGATTGTTATCCGTTCATATAATGTGTGAAAATAGGTAAATACATTCAGAAAACTCCTTTATTGGGTAGAAGAAAAAATCTTGAACAGCATGCTTAACCCTTATCCTCCCTTGATAACTTTTTAGGCACTAAAAATGACTTCAAAAAATCATAACTCCGTTGATTCTTAACCGATTCATCTACCCAACGAACCGGTTAGGTCTCTAGTTTTCAAACCTGGAAAGAGAATTGAAATTGGCCACCTGGTTGCGGAATAATTCAGGGGTCGAATGGGGTACCTTTTTTTTTCTCAAATTGAATAACCTTGCTAAAAGCCTTAAAACTATTTTTTTGGTGTGTCCTACTTCATGAAATCACGAGACATGTTCAATAGTGCCTTTTGCAAGGTTTCTTGGTAGGTTTGAACAGGTTCTGCGGCATTCCGGGGACCTGGTTCCCCCCGGGAACTGGCCACTTTTTGATAGCATAGCATAGTATATGTGATTGTACAAATCGTGGGTGGCTATACAATGCTCACTTGAGCAATCTACTGTATATTGTCGCAAATTGGTACTATACCTTTTCCTATACAGTAGCCGTTGAATACCTGGCCACGTCCTTACAATCACGGAAGGAAGGGAAGGAATGTTAGTTCAACATCTGCTAGTGAAGATGTAGGGAACCCATACTACCTTCATAGATGTTTCGGGAAGGAAAATTTGTGTTAGTGGGTAAGGTGAATAATAGGGAGCTATATTCGACAATATAGAGCGTTTGTCAATAACAGTATATGCTGAAAAAATATTAAAAAATATTCATCAATTTACTTACGAACCGTCCAAAGGAGGACAAAGTATCCTGGATTTTACAAATGTTATACAAAACACGTTCAACCGCACACTTTTTCACTGAAAATTAAAATCAGAACCAAAAACTCGGATTTTACGAATGTTCTAAATCCTACCTGAAACACGTTCGATCACGCACCAATTGTTTACTCACTCGGCCGCGCGAACTATCTGCTTACTGAGCAGAAACACGACAAAACAGGCACTGACAGCCGCGCAATGCAGAACACAATATTTCGGCAAATCGCGCGATCGTTCTGCTGTCCGAAACAAGAGCCAACACGCACTGAACTCGGGAACTGGCCACTTTTTGATATGATCCGAAACCCGTCTTGCGACGTCTCAAACTTCATGATTTCGCGAAATGAGCTCAATAGAGTTTAATTTGAGGTACCTAAGTGGTGCTGGTCAGGTTCCGTGGCATTCCGGGGACCTGGTTCTCCCGGGGAAGTGGCAACATTTCGATATGATCTGAAACCCATCTTGCGACCTCTCAAACTTCATGATTTCGCGAAACGAGCTCAATAAAGTCTAATTTGAGGTACCGGAGTGGTGCTGGTCAGGTTCCGTGGCATTCCGGAAACCTGGTTCCCTCGGGGAAGTGGCCACTTTTCGATTTGATCCGAAACCCATCTTGCGTCGTCTCAAACTTCATGATTTCGCGAAATGAGCTCAATAGAGTCTAATTTGAGGTACCTCAATGGTACTGGTCAGGTTCCTTTGCATCCAGGGGACCTGGTTCCTTCGGGGAAGTGACCACTTTTCGATTTGATCCCAAACCCGTCTTGTGACGTCTCAAACTTCATGATTCTCCAGGGGAAGTGGCCACTTTTCGATATGATCTGAAACCCATCTTGCGACCTCTCAAACTTCATGATTTCGCGAAACGAGCTCAATAAAGTCTAATTTGAGGTACCGGAGTGGTGCTGGTCAATTTCGCGAAACAAGTTCAATAAAATCTAATTTGAGGTACCGGAGTGGTGCTGGTCAGGTTCCGTGGCATTCCGGAAACCTGGTTCATTCGGGGAAGTGACCATTTTTCGATTTGATCCGAAACCTATCTTGCGACGTCTCAAACTTCATGATTTCGCGAAACGAACTCAATAGAGTCTAATTTGAGGTACCAGAATGGTTCTGGTCAGGTTCCTTCGCATCCCGGGGACCTGATTCCCTCGGGGAGGTGACCACTTTTCGATTTGATCCCAAACCCATCTTGCGACGACTTAAACTTCATGATTTCGTGAAACGAGCTCAACAGATTCTAATTAAATATGGCCTGTATTCCTTGTAATTTGCCTTTTTTCCGCGAATAATCGCCAAGAATCATTTTTTCCAACTGGATCACCGCCATGAATCGTGTATTTTACCAATATCTATGATTTTGAATAATATCCAATAGTAAAAGTGTTGAAATAGTACAATTACTGATCAAATTTCATTTTTTGGTCTTTCCTTTCAAAATAAGCAAATAAATCATCACAGTAGGCTCTGGAAATTTGATATTTTTAGCAAGGTTCATCGAAATTAACTGATAAGCAACTTCTCGGAAGAAATCACACTTTAAAAGCCTGTTTGGCCAATTTGGCGTATGGGACTTTTATGCGATTATCGCTAAAAATGATGAATATTGACCAAAATGTCGGCAATGATGTATATTTAAACTTCGCTGAATACACCCATGGTCAATTTAATCTTTCCAATGACTGAGAGGTTTATTCCATGTTCGAACCAGGACTGCCCCAGTGTGGGTCATTTGATTGAAAATCATTTGGCGGAAAGCCATTTGGCCGAATTGGCCAAATTGTAGTTGACCGAAATAAACGTCTGGGCAAAACGGTTATGCGACGGAAACAGTTTAGCCAAAAATTTCATTTGGCCAAAGCGACATTTGACTGAAATGGCTATTTGACCAAATAGGTTATAAGGCCGAAATAGTTGCTTGACAAAAAGGGCCATTTGGCCGAATATGTCATTTGGTCCAACAGACAAATGTTGATTACTGGGTAATATGCCCAGCAAACACAAGATCGTATATAATAGCGAATAAGTGTACAAAGTGGAGGCCATATACGTACACTTTGCATGCAGTCAAATGGAGCAATGCGACTATATCGCCTCCACCTTGTATGCCTCGCTATCATATATGACTTTGTGTTGACTGAGTAGTCAATATGGCGAAGAAGAAGAATATGGTCAAAAACATCTGAGTCTACAGAAGTAGGGCGAACTGTTGCTAGTGAATCATGAAGCATTGACAAGTATTTTCCTTTCAGCTTTTTCTGAGTCGTTGTAAGTTAACTCTTGTCTTACAATCTTTACGAATCCTTGTGCAGTAATCGAACCTACAGAAACACTCTTGCCTCAAGCGGGGACGATTTGGAAAAGTACTGATGAAGTGTGACGATTTTTTTGGGATGTGACGATGTCGTCGCGGTTTGATTGTCTTGAGGTACGTCATCGGACGCCTGACGTTTGTCCTAATTGATTGTCGCTGTCGTCACTGGTGAAACATCTTTTGCTGGCAAGGATAGGGCACTAAATGTCAACGAAGGAAAAATGAGTATGTTTTGACAGATAGGTAGCCAACATGTTTGGGGACGATAATAAAGGGAACCGCAGCGACAATCGTCCTCTATAGTTTATTACCTCTATTGTCAGGTGTTCGAAATTTTAGTAAACAAATTAATATCTTTCTTACTAGCTGCTGCATTTAAATAATGTGGTTTTAACCATCGGCAGTTTTAACCAAAACTTTTTCTTTACGTTGCGTTGCGTTGCGTTGCGTTGTAACGGAGTATTTCGTAGATTGCATACTGATAGTTGTCATGTATATTCTTTACCTTTCTTACCCCAATTGCTTATGGATTTCCATTTGGGATTCAATGGAAATCCAATTGAAATCCAAAAGGATAAAACATGAAAGCTATCATTGCCGGCCACGCCCATCTTCTCCGTTACTAGGAAAGGGAAGGAAATGATGATATGACATCTACTTAACGAGAGGCCAGCGACTCACCGACGCCCTCATAGATGTCAAGGAATTGGATGGTGGGTAGGGTATGTGGTTTAGGAGTATCATTATAAGCAAATGATAGAAAATTTGTGGAAATACGTTGGGAGTGACTTTGCTAAGAAATTTATGTCACTCCATTATCCTTGCCGATGATTTTCCTCGGATGGGGCGAAGGTATTAGCCTTGCCCTGGCTAATAGCCTAGGTTTAAGCGCCTTTGCTCGCTCTCTGAAACGAAAAAAGAGCAAAAAGAAATTAAATTCCCCTTCCCCCCAGAAGAATACATAAGTTTTTATTTTGGGTTTAAACTAAAAACATTGTTTTTGAAAAAATGTTGGTTGTGCCTATACTGCCGTGAATCACATATCTATCACATATGAATAGGAAACCCAGCAAAGATGGGACATATATGCGATTAACGGCAGTATATTGACATTTAAAGCACAAACAAACCAGGTTAATTTAATCGTCGATCTTTGAAAAGCTGCCATACAAAATATGCTTCAATGTTTTCTGGCGAGTGCTTGGTGCTGATTGAACTTTGACAATTACCTAAAAAGCATCAATTTCCTCGCCTTACTTTATCCCCACAAGTACTCGCAAAAATGATTTACAATACTGACGGCTATATGGGCAAAAATCAGAATAATTGTATGTTTACAAAACAGAATGTATTTGCGCTACGCGATTGTGTCCAAATAGGCACTACCCAAGTAACCATGAGGCTGAAACACAATTATCTGCATATCTAGAGTAAATCCAAGATCTATGAAAAATAATAATCCACCATAAAAGTAAAATCAAAGTGGAGAAGGGTCTTTTTTATAGTTATGAGATATAATCGAAATGCGATAATATCCCGCCTTTAACTCAATTACGGTTTTACATTCAGCGCAGGCCACAAATATTCCCCAAACATGCAATGGTTGGGCCCCAAACGGGCCTGGTTGTGATTAATAATCGCTTTGATATTTGTTTTTATAAGTGTTCTAACTTGTTCTAAATAACTACAACGAATAAACACAGTACATTAGTCAAAAGAAAATTCAAAGGACCAATAGAAGACATATTTCGTTAGATAGATTCGACCTCACCAAAACAGCAGACTGGAAATACACCTCAATGGAGTGGAGGAGACTTGCACACGTCCACCGCCGAAATCGCATGTTGGCCAATCGAATGTGAACATGGTCTGCTTGCTGCGCCTCCCAGATCATTCGCATCAGCACAGGTCTATGAAGCAAAAGGGCGCCCTCTCTACAGCGATCAGCTCCACATTTCTATGAGGGGCAACACTGAATTCCCACATATACGTCAAAAGCTCCGGACCTGATGAGAATCTCTTTGGCTCCCCGTGTTGTCCAGTTTACCAAGTGGCACCACGATTTCTAAAAACTTGAGGCTCCACTCTTATTTCACAGGTTTACGGCCAAAACCGTATTTTCCGGCCAAAAATAATTTTTCGAAATTGGGAAGTGACACTAGGAAAATAACAACCGCTCGCACACGCAGACTGCTGCGATCTCAGTTTTAACCAAAACTTTTTCCTTAGTACCGAAAATACCGGTACTTTCATTAAGCCAGTACCGGTATTTCGGTATCGAAAATTGGTCGGTACTCCCGGGAATTCCGGTACCGGTACTCCTGGTACTAAAATTCTAAAAAACATCCACCCGTTTGGCCAACTAACATTTTCGGCCAAATGACCTTCCTGCCAAACGACCATTTCGGTCAAACAACTTTTTGGCCAAACGACTTTTTCGTCCAAATGGCCAGTCGGCCGAACGACAATTGTCGGCCAGATGGGTTTTGGCCTATTGTTTTGCTCGGCCAAACACCTTTCGGCCTTGTGTATATATGCCAAATGGCCCTAGCTGTCGTTTGGGCGAAAGTCATTCGACGAAAAACCATTTTTTCGAATATCAGGTTAGGCCAAAAGTCGTCTTGCCAAATTCCATTAGGCCGAATTAAACGTTTGTCCAAAACGGTATTAGGTCGAAAATGGTTTGACCAAAAATTACAATTGGCGGAAAGCGACAAACATACGAAAGGCACATTCGGCTGAATTGGTAATTTGACCGTCAAAGTTGTTTGCCCTAGCAGCTCAACGACTTTTTTTTTTTGCAAAATAGCAATTCAGCCTTACGACACTTTTGGCCGAATGCCCATTTCGGCTAAATCACGCTTTCGGCCAATAGAGCTATTCAGCCAACTTTTTTTTCAGCCAAAGGAACTGTTCGACAAATGACATTTTCATCAGAATAATTTTAGACTAGATGGGTTTCATCAAAATGGTTTGTTTGGCCAAACGACATATTAGACAACAAACAATTTTAGCTATATAAGCTATAGAGGAGTAATTTTGGTCATATAAGACCATTAAGATCCTCCAAGGTTTGTTGAGCGTTGTGACAAAATGCCTTTCTACCAAATGACTCTTTTCCGTTCAAAAGTTCTATTTCAACAAGTTTTTGCTTGAATTTCAACGGGGAATCCTTCGAAGTTTACATTCGAAGTTTTTCTTAGTTTTGGAGGAGAGATTCTCGAAATTTTAACGGGGAATGGTATTTTTTAAAGATATCCACGTAAAAATCCGCGGAATTCTTCAATTTTTACAATTTTTATGTCAAAGACATTGATGAATGTCTAATGCCAAATTGCTCGTTAAGACAGCTTACGGATGATTGCTTTGTATCCGTTACGGGGCCAACCGCAGTTGATCTGCAAGGACCTTTGCAAGATACTCTAGACAACTTGTCTACTTGGGCTTTGATGCTGGGTATCGAGTTCTCTCCGGAGAAAACTGAGATGGTTCTTTTTCGGGAAGCACATAAGCCGGCAAAGTTCCCGTTTCAACTGATATGTAAGACAATCCGTCACAGCATGTCTTCTATATATCTCGGGGTCTGGTTCGACTCGAAATGCACTTTCGGGAAGTACATTGTGTATCTGACGCAAACGTGCCAGATACGAATCAGCTTTATGCGAAGAATAACGGGAACATGGTGGGGAGCGCACCCAGAAGATCTTATTACGTTGTACCGAACAACCATTCTGTTGGTTCTCTCCAGTCCGCGGCTTAAACACATATGCTGAAGCTACAATCTTCGATGAATTTTTCACATTAGTTCGTTAGGAAACCTTGATCAGCTGGCAGCAGAAATGGACAAATGGGGAGTTGGGTAGTTGTATTCAATTCACCCGCAGGTGTCGAAGCGTCCATGGTTCAAAGAATTGAATGTGGGACGAGACTTCATTCGAACCATGTGTCGTCTAATGTGCAATCACTACACTTTAAATGCACATCTTTTCAGAGTGGGGCACTAGGAGAGCAATCTCTGTGTGTTGTAGAGCAGATTATCAGGATATCGATCATGTTGTGTAGGCGTGCGAGGAGCATCGTGGCCCCAGACTAACTGAACATCTCCGGTTCCGAGACCTTGAATACATGTCACTTGTCCACCAATTTTTGAAAGTTGCTGATGTAAAATTGTAATAATTCCTTGTTGTCCATTTCGACAGACATTCGTTAAACCCTTCCGTATGTCTTCCTTTCGTTGTTGTCTCCCAAGAAAAAGTTTGTTTGTCCCGTTACAGATGTTAATCATCGCCAAGAATGTAAACATTGTGATCATCAGCATCGTAATTACTTAAGCACCCTAGAAGCCCTTCCTTTCCTACTGTATTATTGTAGTTATTGTATTCCCTAGCCTCGACCAAACCGCGAGTCTTTCGGTTCCCCAAAACTAACATTATTGTATAAGAATCATGAAAAATGGTATTAAAACATGATTTCGGCTCCGCAACGCTTCACGGCAAATGAGCCTTCCAAATGAACGATATATTAAAAAAGTGGGTGTGGTCCTTGGTTTCAGTCTAGGACAGAAGTCACAAAAGCATAAAGATTACTACTCCTGGCCACGCCCATCTTCACCGTAACTTAGGAGGGGAAGGAAGTGTTGATGTAGTATTTATTTACTGAGAGGCCCCCGACTCAGGAACACCCTCATAAGTAGGGGAGATATGTATAAAATGCGCCACCACCTTTTCCTGGTTTATAGCCCAAATTTTGTCTCAAAATCGTAAGCAGCTGAAGCCAAAAAACATTTGTATACCGTCAAACGAAAAAACTCAGTCAAAAACTCTGTATTAAATATTTTAAAAATAAAATATTATTTTGACTCATTCCAACGTTCGAATGCTTTTTCTTCAGACACAAAAACTATTTTCTTCTGATTACCATCAGCCTGAGACATTATCTAACTTAAAGGATAGAGTTGACAAAATTCTTGTGCAAAAGAGTTTGAAAATTTTGGTGAAAAATATTGGATTATTGTCATTTTGGATTGAAATTCTCAATTTTGGAATAAAATAGTTTTGTTTAATACGTATTGTTTTATTGGCTTAGCAGTCTTATTATTGTATCAAACGAACTACAGTCAAACCTCCATGAGTCGATATTGAAGGGACCATCGACTCATGGAAATATCGAGATGTGGAATAGGAAATCTTTGTAAAGCTCTTTGAAGGTACCATCACAGTAGCCCAGAAAATATTTTTTGATATGGCATAATTTGCTTCCATGAGTCGATATCGAGTCATAGAACATCGAGTCATGGAGGTTTGACTGTATAATGTTCTTGTTCCGACGTTTCGGTCCGTATTTGGGACCTTCTTCAGGGATCTAAAATTTATTGTTGTATGTTTATCCAAATAGTCTTATTATCTACAATTATCACAACAAGTTTAAAAAATATTACTTACGAAGAATTGATCGCTCTTGTCTTAATACTTTTAGCCTGTCGTGCTGTCTGTATCTGTTGTACATTTGGGAATCCTGTCATTTTGATGTTGTTACATGAATTTCGGGTAGTTTTTTTTGCCATTAACTGCACACAGTGCGAAGCTATACGGACACAAATCGGACAAAAACAAACTGGACAGAATAATGAACATGCAAGATGACAACTATAAAAAACATACAACTAGACCAATGGTAAGAAAGGACCGCAATAATGAAACATGCAGTATCAACAGGACACACATTTGATTATGACAATGTTAAAATTCTAGACTCCAGTGAAAAATCCACTAGACTTCCTATTCTAGAAATATGCCACATTTTAACTACGGATAACATAAACAAACGAACCGATACAGTAGGACTTAGTATTAGTTACATTCGTATCATGCATACACTGAAAAAACGAATGAACACAGCACAAATATTAATCAAAACACCACCCATCCAACACATACAATAACCCAGTAATAAGAGCCAGTTTACAAATATAGTAGAGATAGACATAGTCACATTGTCACCATTGAACAGAAAAGTGAACATTTAGTGAACAAAATTAGAGAGCATAACCAATGATAAGCCGATATCCCATTTCGCTTAGAGACTATAACACAGTAAGTAAAAGATAGACAAAAAAACTACCCGAAATTCATGTAATAACATAAAACAAAATGACAGGATTCCCAAATGTACAACAGATACAGACAACACGACAGGCTTAAAGTATTAAGACAAGAGCGATCAATTCTTTGTAAGTAATATTTTTTAAACTTGTTGTGATAATTGTAGATTGTAAGACTATTTGGATAAACATACAACAATAAATTTTATATCCCTGAAGAAGGTCCCAAATACGGACCGAAACGTCGGAACAAGAACATTATAGTTCGTTTGATAAGCCAAGCCAATAAAACAATACGTATTAAACAAAATTCAGTCGAAACTCCACAACATAAAATAGTTTAGTTGCGATATTGCTGGTTTTACATGGACATTTTTGTATCCCTTAATGACTGAGATGTTGGATTATTGATAAACACTTCGAAGATACACTTTTTCGGAAGAAATCAACATTAAATTAAGTAATTATCTTATGGGGCGCATATTGACTGCATCTCCCCTACCACGGAGTTGGATATTGGGAATGTATTTGGTTAGGATATTGGGAAGGTATTTGTTGGGCCAGGATTTGCCTGTAGCTGACAATGTAACCGTGATAGATCTTACAACGTAACACATCATGCAAAGGCCCAGCGTTACGGGCTCGTAACTTGGGGAATAATAATTCAAATTAATTCAAAAAGGTTTTCAGTTGATGAAGAACGCATATGATACAACAATTACTGATTACAATCCTTGATTAAATGAATTTGTCTCACGCACTTAAAGAGACGAAATTTTGTTAACAACCCCTGGCAAGGATAGTATTCATCAGGTTCAACCGGGATCAGATCGTTGTTGTCGTGTGTTTCGCGTTCTGTCGGGCAGCAGCGTTTTCCCGATACCGGGAGAGTGGTGATTGAAGAGGCACCGATCGTCGTCGTTGTCTTTTGACCTGTCGTTGTTGGTTGAAAAACGCGATGACAGATGATGTTCGCTGTGGCGAGAGGAAGGGTTGAAGGTCGGGGGAAGTTTTTCGGAATGACGACATTTTGTATCGCGTCTAGTGATCAGTGGTTTTTTACGTGGGATTGAGGCGTTTGAGCGGAATAGTGGGCGAATTTCGGTGCATATTTTGCACTTTTTTTTCTCTAATTCTGTAACTAAACTTATCATTTTTTATTTGATTTTCATTTCAGATGGACGATATTAGCATTACAACTTCTGGAAAATAAGGTAATAAGACAGTCAAACACTGAATTATATTTTACATTTACGAAACACTTTGATTATTTTTATAAAAGATCTCTTAAACCCGTAGCCTTTTCTAAAATAACTTGACAGAAGAAGAAAGCTTAATTTATGAACTCCAACAAATGGTAAACTTATTGTATTTTTATACTATATCTATAAACTGATCAATTTTTTTGATAAATAATTATTTCCACTTTCCAGAGCCGACTTATAAGGAACTGATGTAGCCAAATGTAATATATTTATGCTATTGATTCTCGTTTGATGAATGTTTCACTCATTATTGCTTTCGTAAAACTATTTATTAAATACGAAGAGTATGACTATAACCTGATTATTCTAGTAACACCTTAGGATATCAAATGCATCCTGCTTGAGTCTGTCAACTGCGGATTGACATTCATGGAAATGAATAATTCTAACAAGAGTAACATGTACTTATACCAACACTGAATTTACATATATTTGATTTAAAATACATCTTTTAGTTCTTCACTTGCTTTTATTGTAAATATATAAAATGACCACTGGTGGCCGCGCAGAAACGATCCTGTCCTCATGCCTGACCGTCTTTCGTCGGTTATTTAGTGCCCCATCTTAGTGTTGTCGTGGTAATATTTCAATCCATGTAGCTTAGTTCAGCAATGGCGTGGGATTGCCGCTTCGGATATGGGAAATCTAAAATCTGTGAGGTAAATTGGCCAGCTCAGACAATGAGATCAAAAGTTATTGTCAAAATACTATGTCTTACGCGCAAAACACGCTTAAAAACACTCACAACAGCACCGCTAGGTGGTTTGATCAGAGTTTTTTTTTTAATTTTCCTATTCCTATTAATTTTAAATCCCGCACAATACACAATTTTATATAACGAAGAACAATTAAATTAAGTTGAATTGTATATGTGAACAGATATCTACCATTCCATGATCCAGTTGGGTTGTTAATCATCGAAAAAAGAAGATGTTTAGACCAGGGACCAGTAACCACAAGATTACGGACACGTATACGATGTAGTAACAATCACGTAGACATTTGCTTCATTCAACCGAAATGCGCCTTCCGAATCATTTCCACCTATGAAAGTAGTTGTGAAGTTTTTCCTCCAAACCTATGTAAGATGAATCGCGCAAAGGAAGATATTCGCAAAGGGGTTTATTCGGTTTGTTCTTCTCCGCGATCATTTGGGTGGCTCTCAGGTTAAGATACACTTTCACCATATAAAGTCTATCGGGAGAGAGTCATGATCGTGGCTTGTACATCGCAGCCGACTCGCCAAACCGAGCTGTCGTTCTATTAATAGCGGATGAAAATCCGTCGGAAAATCAGTACAAACTAGACCTCAACTTGTGGTTGTTCTCTTCTTGTGTAGTGTCGAATCGCGTTAGATTTTCCACCCCCGGGCCGGGCCACTACTGCTGACTGTGGCCAATGTGTGATCTTTCAGAAGAACAACCGTAGCAGACGCATCAGCAGAGAATCATTACAGGTCCGAGCGGATCGGCCTCCGTCAGATGCGGTTTGGAGGTAGGTGTTAGAAAAGACATCCAAGCAGCCGACAACGATGGCAGCGTCGGCGGACGTCCGCCGCAGCAGGCGGCATCAATCAATGAAAACTATGGCGCTTTAAATGCGCGATAAATGGCTTAGGATATTATAGTTGACCGCGGAGTTGCTGGGGCTTCCCGACGGTGAAGGCTTTTCTTCATCGTTTTCGCTAAATTGAAATCCTATTAGGTCACACTCATAACGGAGAACGTGTTGCGGGTTGACTTTCCACCGACGATGGAAAGACGTATCTTGCTCACGGGACGATGAATTTCATTTTGCCCTTAACCGGGTGCACGCTTTTCGTACTCGGCCGCGAGGTAATGTGCTGACGGGCGAAGAGACTGAAAATCGGAAAAGCGCGCGGAACGTGGGTTTTGTGAATCATTGCGCGAGGCATTTTCTTCGCCTCAGTTGTTTTCGTTGAACGGTGCTGCTCTTTTTCGTCTTTTCAGGGCACCATTTCGGCATGATGGGATATTTGTCGAAGTTATTGGTCAAATTGTTTCAGCTATCATAGATGTGGTAAAAGATCATTTGCACTTTTCACATAATTTTGCCTAATCACACTTGAAACAAGATCTTAGAAAATCTTCATCCTTGTGGAACCTTATTGTTATTGAGTACTATTTCATAAAAACTTATTTTGTCCAGTTGTTATGCCCATATAGCCCTATTTGGCTTGTTGTAATATTCCCGTTGTTGTGATGGCTGTTTTCCACGATGCTGACTGAAATCCCTCGCGTCTTGCATTTGTTCGCCCCCCTCTGCGGCCGCACGGTGGCGGTGACGACGACGGTGCAAGCCAGATCCACCCAGCCAGCCAGCCAGCAGTTGCGCCAATCGGCGAGGAGTCTGCGCGCCACATCCGATCGGATTCGGTCAAAGTGCCGCACCGGCGGAACAGGCAGGGAGGAAGTGCAACGGAGTATAAGAGCTTGTCTGCAGCTGCTTGAGAAAGTCGTAATAATTTCATGGCATCGAACGTGTGCGCGCGCGGAAAAGCGCCGAAGGATCTACGAAAGAACGAACGGACGACGACGACGACAGTGACGGTAGCTGGTGATGCGTGCGTGAAGCACAGGTCGTGTGCGTTCGAAATCGAGTGAGTGTGGAATTTCAGGGGTGATGTGGCATATGGCAAATTGAGCCAGCTCCCGGCAGATGCAGATGCACAAGGGAGTTAGGTACATAGCGATGGATGATTTGTAAATGGTAGTTTGGATTTGTTTGTAAACTTGGCAGACATTAGCAGATGAAACTTATTTCTTATGATTCCCTTCTCTGTGAGATGAATCAGATTTAGGGTAGCGAAATAGAGCAAGATTTAATTTATAATACTATAATGTCCAACTTCAATTTATTGTTTTAACTTCAAATTTTAAGTGATGCCTCAGCATTGATAACGTCAGCCTAGTTCATTTAGACTGTCGTCATAAAGTCATTATCTCAAAACGAAATCATTGCTATTTAGTTAATATTCGATGTTACTTAAAATCGGTGTTATTGACTAAGTCAAACTAAGTCACCGTTAATTTTATTTGATCAGAAGAGAACATAAAGATTAAAGATGCATCCCTGATAGTCTTTAGGAGCTTTATTTGTTTTCAAATACCTAGCCACTCTTTTTTGTGTTGTATATGTTTTTTGTAAGTGAAATAATAAAAATGACAGTTGTGCGTTACTTCCGTATCGAGTGGTGCGCCCTTGAAAACGATAGTACTAATTAATTTGGGTTTCGTGAGGAGTGTCATTAATAAGGATCTACGCTTGCTGGTGAACTTTTCCGCTACTACTCGATTACTAGATTTGGCTACCAGATTTATGCATTCAGTCTCGCAGTTTTTGGGAGCCTATTCGTAATATGTTGTGGTTATGGGCACCCTTTTGAATGTTGTCTATAACTTTGGTTCTAGGGGAACTGTACCGGTTTTGGCCATGTTCCTAATTTGGCCAATTTTGCAAATAACTCCAAAAATAAAGCAATTCGCAAAAGTTTTATTAGTTCCTACAATAGATATATCCCTCACGCTTCAACGCTGCTGTCAACTGATCGTTTATTTTGGAAAAATATGTTTTTTTCAGGGTTGGCCAAAATAGGCACTAAGTTGGCCAAAACCAGTGCACTTCCCCTAGTTGGTATTATGTCTATATTTTTATACCAATGGAAAGCTAGACGTACAACCTTACTTCTAGGGAACAAATTAATTTGATTTCGTCGATTTGAAACATTTAATTGACAATTTCGCAAATTCGGCATTTTTGGACATTTCAGTTTTGTAATTCGGTTGTGGGCACCCTTGAAAATCCGGTTAATAATGGAGAATAATGAATGAAATCCGAAAGAAAAATAGTACAGTCGACTTTCTACATCTCGATATCTCAGTCCCTTCAATCTACATACTTCTTCTTCTTATTGGCATTACATCCCCACACTGGGACAGAGCCGCCTCGCAGCTTAGTGTTCATTAAGCACTTCCACAGTTATTAACTGCGAGGTTTCTAAGCCAGGTTACCATTTTTGCATTCGTATATCATGAGGCTAACACGATGATACTTTTATGCCCAGGGAAGTCGAGACAATTTCCAAACCGAAAATTGCCTAGACCGGCACCGGGAATCGAACCCAGCCACCCTCAGCATGGTCTTGCTTTGTAGCCGCGCGTCTTACCGCACGGCCAAGGAGGGCCCCAACACCACTTTATGACACTTTGAAAAAGGTCAAACAATACTTTCGTATTGATTTTCATGTAGAAAAAAATTGATTGGTTCATGGTTCAAAGTTCTATCTGGTTTGATATTCTGCACAAAACATCGTTTTTCGATAGCAAATAAATGACAGTTGTCAGAATGACAGTAACTGCTTTCTGTCAAAAGATACGTGGGGGTGTCCACAACCTAACCACTTCCCCTAATGTAAAGATTGTGAAGATCATTAATGAGTTGAATGACTAGAGTACCACTTGAATAAAAGAGCGCCAAATTGATTACAAATCGTATCGGATATTCTTCCACCTCAACACTGCACTGATGATATGCAACAACAAATGAGGGGATCAACCGCAAAGAGGTGTAAGTGACAAAAACTTTGTTTTTAAATAATTTAATTTATTTAGTTTACATCTAAACAGATAACACTGAATCAACAATTTGACGCCCATTTAAAATAAATGGGTGTTAAGTTTTTCAATATTTTTTCGTTCGTATGGAAGTTTTCACATTTTTTACAAATAGAAATAACGTACAAGCTGTATCAATATATTTCCGTAAAGCACTAAAATCAAATCATTTGTTGCTGTAACCAACTCAAATTTGACCAAAATGTCACTTACACCCCCTTGCTTCTAATCCCCCTCAAAAGTACGAATGAATTGATTAGAATTCATCTCCGTTTTCATTCGATGAAAAAAAAAACATCACAAGTCAGTCAAAAAGGCGCTTGGTGCGGTTTCGCTGAACCCCGACCATATAAAATAGGGCATTGGTTCTCAACCTCTACCCCTGAGAGTACCTTCGTTGGCCCGAGAGGGACCCTTTGGGTGGGGTATTTGAACCGTGGTCACCGTAAATTGTTGGTGCGATCCCCCTCCGATTGAATCCGGCACTTAGTACAGTGTATGAAGGCTTGGAAGCCTTTTTTCAAGAGTCTCCGAAGCCTCCTTTCAAGAGGCTCGGAAGCCTCCTTTCAAGAGGCTCGGAAGCCTCCTTTCAAGAGGCTCGGAAGCCTCCTTTCAAGAGGCTCGGAAGCCTCCTTTCAAGAGGCTCAGAAGCCCCTTTTCAAGAGGCTCAGAAGCCTCCTTTCAAGAGGCTCAGAAGCCTCCTTTCAAGAGGCTCAGAAGCCTCCTTTCAAGAGGCTCAAAAGCCTCCTTTCAAGAGGCTCAGAAGCCTCCTTTCAAGACGCTCGGAAGCCTCCTTTCAAGAGGCTCAGGCCTCCTTTCAAGAGGCTCAGAAGCCTCCTTTCAAGAGGCTCAGGCCTCCTTTCAAGAGGCTCAGAAGCCTCCTTTCAAGAGGCTCAGAAGCCTCCTTTCAAGAGGCTCAGGCCTCCTTTCAAGAGGCTCGGAAGCCTCCTTTCAAGAGGCTCGAAGCCTCCTTTCAAGAGGCTCAGAAGCCTCCTTTCAAGAGGCTCAGAAGCCTCCTTTCAAGAGGCTCAGAAGCCTCCTTTCAAGAGGCTCAGGCCTCCTTTCAAGAGGCTCAGAAGCCTCCTTTCAAGAGGCTCAGAAGCCTCCTTTCAAGAGGCTCAGAAGCCTCCTTTCAAGAGGCTCAGAAGCCTCCTTTCAAGAGGCTCAGAAGCCTCCTTTCAAGAGGCTCAGGCCTCCTTTCAAGAGGCTCAGAAGCCTCCTTTCAAGAGGCTCAGAAGCCTCCTTTCAAGAGGCTCAGGAAGCCTCCTTTCAAGAGGCTCAGGCCTCCTTTCAAGAGGCTCAGAAGCCTCCTTTCAAGAGGCTCAGGCCTCCTTTCAAGAGGCTCAGAAGCCTCCTTTCAAGAGGCTCAGAAGCCTCCTTTCAAGAGGCTCAGGAAGCCTCCTTTCAAGAGGCTCAGGAAGCCTCCTTTCAAGAGGCTCAAGCCTCCTTTCAAGAGGCTCAGGCCTCCTTTCAAGAGGCTCAGGCCTCCTTTCAAGAGGCTCAGAAGCCTCCTTTCAAGAGGCTCAGGCCTCCTTTCAAGAGGCTCAGAAGCCTCCTTTCAGAGGCTCAGAGCCTCCTTTCAAGAGGCTCAGAAGCCTCCTTTCAAGAGCTCAGAAGCCTCCTTTCAAGAGGCTCAGGCCTCCTTTCAAGAGGCTCAGGCCTCCTTTCAAGAGGCTCAGAAGCCTCCTTTCAAGAGGCTCAGAGCCTCCTTTCAAGAGCTCAGAAGCCTCCTTTCAAGAGGCTCAGAGCCTCCTTTCAAGAGGCTCAGGCCTCCTTTCAAGAGGCTCAGAAGCCTCCTTTCAAGAGGCTCAGAAGCCTCCTTTCAAGAGGCTCAGGCCTCCTTTCAAGAGCTCCAGCCTCCTTTCAAGAGCTCAAGCCTCCTTTCAAGAGGCTCAGAAGCCTCCTTTCAAGAGGCTCAGAAGCCTCCTTTCAAGAGGCTCAGAAGCCTCCTTTCAAGAGGCTCAAGCCTCCTTTCAAGAGGCTCAGAAGCCTCCTTTCAAGAGGCTCAAAGCCTCCTTTCAAGAGGCTCAGAAGCCTCCTTTCAAGAGGCTCAGAGCCTCCTTTCAAGAGGCTCAGAAGCCTCCTTTCAAGAGGCTCAGAAGCCTCCTTTCAAGAGGCTCAGAAGCCTCCTTTCAAGAGGCTCAGCCTCCTTTCAAGAGGCTCAAGCCTCCTTTCAAGAGGCTCAGAAGCCTCCTTTCAAGAGGCTCAGGCCTCCTTTCAAGAGGCTCAGAAGCCTCCTTTCAAGAGGCTCAGAGCCTCCTTTCAAGAGGCTCAGAAGCCTCCTTTCAAGAGGCTCAGAGCCTCCTTTCAAGAGGCTCAGAGCCTCCTTTCAAGAGGCTCAGGCCTCCTTTCAAGAGGCTCAAGCCTCCTTTCAAGAGGCTCAGAAGCCTCCTTTCAAGAGGCTCAGAGCCTCCTTTCAAGAGGCTCAGAAGCCTCCTTTCAAGAGGCTCAGAAGCCTCCTTTCAAGAGGCTCACAGCCTCCTTTCAAGAGGCTCAGAGCCTCCTTTCAAGAGGCTCAGAAGCCTCCTTTCAAGAGGCTCAGAAGCCTCCTTTCAAGAGGCTCAGAAGCCTCCTTTCAAGAGGCTCAGAGCCTCCTTTCAAGAGGCTCAGAAGCCTCCTTTCAAGAGGCTCAGAAGCCTCCTTTCAAGAGGCTCAGAAGCCTCCTTTCAAGAGGCTCAGAAGCCTCCTTTCAAGAGGCTCAGAAGCCTCCTTTCAAGAGGCTCAGAAGCCTCCTTTCAAGAGGCTCAGAAGCCTCCTTTCAAGAGGCTCAGAAGCCTCCTTTCAAGAGGCTCAGAGCCTCCTTTCAAGAGGCTCAGGCCTCCTTTCAAGAGGCTCAGAGCCTCCTTTCAAGAGGCTCAGAAGCCTCCTTTCAAGAGGCTCAGGCCTCCTTTCAAGAGGCTCAGAAGCCTCCTTTCAAGAGGCTCAGAATCCTCCTTTCAAGAGGCTCAGAAGCCTCCTTTCAAGAGGCTCAGAAGCCTCCTTTCAAGAGGTTTGGAAGCCTCCTCCTTTCAAGAGGCTCAGGCCTCCTTTCAAGAGGCTCAGAGCCTCCTTTCAAGAGGCTCAGAAGCCTCCTTTCAAGAGGCTCAGAAGCCTCCTTTCAAGAGACTCAGAAGCCTCCTTTCAAGAGGCTCCAGAAGCCTCCTTTCAAGAGGCTCAGGCCTCCTTTCAAGAGGCTCAGAAGCCTCCTTTCAAGAGGCTCAGAAGCCTCCTTTCAAGAGGCCTCAGGAAGCCTCCTTTCAAGAGGCTCAGAAGCCTCCTTTCAAGAGGCTCAGAAACCTCCTTTCAAGAGACACGGAAGCCTCCTTTCAAGAGGCTCAGAAACCTTCTTTCAAGAGGCTCAGAAACCTCCTTTCAAGAGGCTCGAGAACCTCCTTTCAAGAGGCTCGGAAGCCTCCTTTCAAGAGGCTCAGCCTCCTTTCAAGAGGCTCGGAAGCCTCCTTTCAAGAGGCTCGGAAGCCTCCTTTCAAGAGGCTCGGAAGCCTCCTTTCAAGAGGCTCGGAAGCCTCCTTTCAAGAGGCTCGGAAGCCTCCTTTCAAGAGGCTCGGAAGCCTCCTTTCAAGAGCTTTCCAATAGTTTTCAAAGTAGAAACGTTTTATTTTCTCAATTTTCCAGAATGGCAAAAAAAGCTCCAGAGAAACGTTTAACACGATTGAATTGCGTTCATTTTTTCGCGTAACAGTTTATTTGTTTGAAAATTCAACGAGAAACATGAAAATGTTGCCTATTCTCGAATAATCAACACAAATTGTTTTAGGAGACCAAAACTTGCAGGATTTGACAGGATTTGAAGTTTTTAACTTAAAATTCTTAAAAAGTGCTGAGATAAGAGATGTTTTCTTTCTGAAATCTAGATTTAAGCTTGTCGTTGTATTGGGGTTCGCCAACCTCCATTCGAAACATTTCAGATACATTTTATAATTAGCATAATAAAACGGTGTTGAGAAAATTAATATTTCGTAATTGTGTTCTATAAAATCAACAAGACCGAGGGAAATGTACCAGTTTTCAGCAACAAACTGTTGCAAAATGTTTCGCGCCAATTTCGTTTCAAAAGCTTTAATGTTGGATAATAAATGTTCGACGTATTGATCCGTGCCTTGTAACTCTATGTTCAAGTTATTGAGATGTTAGAAAATATCTACCAGAAAAGCTAAGTCACTCGCCTATTCAGGATCATTCAGTTCGGGCATTGGGTTTTCTTTAGCCTGTAATTCTGGATTACCGGGACGCCGAATTGTATTTAGCAGTTAGTCTTTGTTTCCAATATTTTCGACAATAGTTCCCATGAATGTTGTTGCGCAAATCGTGGACTATTATTGCATTTTGGGGAACGACACTGTCTGTTAAGGGTGTTATCTTCCGAATCAAACGCATTGGAATTCGCAACTGGGACCATCGGAACTGAGCTGACGTCCAACGTAAGCATGCTGGTTGTGATCAACTCTTCTACTCTGTTGAGCGATAGAGAGGCTCTTCATCTTTCCGACCTTCTGTTACATTCAGTTCTGCTCCTTAGTGATTCCCTTTACTCCAGGCTGTTCATTTCAAATCTTCGCTCTCTAGTTTTTTGTACTGACATAGCTTAATTACCATCATCGCTAAGTTGGCTACACAGATAAAAATATTTTGTTATTTTAAAACTATATTCTTGCACGTATTATGCTTATACCCATTTTACACAATTTCGAGAAAACAACAAAAAACTTTGTTAAGGTGATTATAGAATGAAGCCAGAAATCGGCCATTTTGCAAAACACGTGCTTTTCCAATATGTTTTTCAAGAGCACGAGATGAAAGAAGCATAACGCGTATGGGGCTGAAATAATGGTAGATCGTTTGCTTAGTTATGCTGAACCATCATAATTTGAGTTTCGGCACTGTACCAAAACTATTACGCCAGATTTGGGGTTTTGGAAATGTATGTAGATAAACGTGTGGTGAATTTGAAATTCACCACGGGCTTCATTCTATAATCACCTTAAGAAAATTATTTTGAGCTTTTTAGTGGAATGTCTTCACTTGTCATAAGACGAGTTTGTACAATCCCTTTGAATTCTGCCACTTAATTGTATCTTGACAGGTACGTATTTCGACCTCAACAGTAAGGCCGTCTTCAGTGTCTCGTACTTGTCGAGTCATGTACGAGACACTGAAGACGGCCTTACTGTTGAGGTCAAAATACGTATCTGTCAAGATACAATTAAGTGGTGGAATTCAATGGGATTGTACAAACTCGTCTTATGACAAGTGAACAAAAAACTGTTTTGAACAAATTGGCACCGAATCTTTTGATTTCTTCGATACAGATCAATAGTTTTTGGGAAAATTCAACACCCTGGGGCACTTCCAGTGTGAAAACTGTAAGAAGTAGGTACTCCATAATTGCTCTTCAAAGTGCGTGCACATATGTAGCTTCCCAAACAAACGAGAAAAATTTCATGCATTCCTGAACAATTTTTTTGGTATTTTTTGCCAGAATACGTATTTTTGGACAAGGATTCAGAATATATAAAAATCTCATTTTGGCCATTTTGGCCAGTTTCGCAAACAAACGGTTCATATGACGATTGAACTGATATAAAGCCGAAAGTAACTTTTATAGTTACAAAACAACTTTAACAACTTTAGTGGAATGTCTTCACTTGTCATAAGACGAGTTTGTACAATCCTTTGAATTCCACTTAATTGTATCTTGACAGGTACGTATTTCGACCTCAACAGTAAGGCCGTCTTCAGTGTCTCGTACTTGTCGAGTCATGTACGAGACACTGAAGACGGCCTTACTGTTGAGGTCAAAATACGTATCTGTCAAGATACAATTAAGTGGTGGAATTCAATGGGATTGTACAAACTCGTCTTATGACAAGTGAACAAAAAACTGTTTTGAACAAATTGGCATCGAATCTTTTGATTTCTTCGATACAGATGAATAGTTTTTGGGAAAATTTAACACCTTGGGGCACTTCCAGTGTGAAAACTGTAAGTAGTAGGTACTCCATAATTGCTCTTCAAAGTGCGTGCACATATGTAGTTTCCTAAACAAACGAGAAAAATTTCATGCATTCCTGAACAATTTTTTTGGTATTTTTTGCCAGAATACGTATTTTTGGACAAGGATTCAGAATATATAAAAATCTCATTTTGGCCATTTTGGCCAGTTTCGCAAACAAACGGTTCATATGACGATTGAACTGATATAAAGCCGAAAGTAACTTTTATAGTTACAAAACAACTTTAACAAGTATTTTATTATGATAAATCAAACAAACATAAAGAAGGTTTCGTGATATTTACCAGATAATTTTAATTAGGCCGGAGTACGATTTGAAACGTGAAGTAACAAAAGTCGGGCTGATGGCAATGTCTACGGATTGAATTTGTCTACCTTTGGTCGTTGCTAAACGGCTGATAATAATGTTAGTCATGAAATACGAAGGCGTATAATCTGTGGAAGTCCGGCCTACTACGGGCTCCAGAAGAGCAAATGTCTCATGTACAGAACGATCATAAGACCATAACATTTTTAGTTAAGGACAAATACGAGAGATTCGAAAAATGATTGCCATATTGGCAGGCTCCCTTACGTGTTTTGGTGGAATAATCTCAATTAATAGTTGATCAACATTTATGAAGATCATTTATTTTCATGCAATGGAGCGCTTAAAAAATTGAATTACCATTTTTGTTGACTTATCTTCTTACAAATATATTATGTGAAATTCTTTAACGACAACATTCAAACATCATAAAACCGACATCGCCTGCTGGCTGAGTTATGACATGTAGGTCGCCTTTCACCTTGTGGCCTCTATCAACGGAGCTAAAATCTTCTCGTTTGTTCGCCCAAAGTAATCTCCACCATTCAAAACTTTCTAGCGCTTGTGAATGCTAGTGAAATTCGTACCGTTCGATGGATTGACGTTCTCGAAAACCTACCACGTCCGGCGCGACGGCGCACATAAGCCACAGATAAATCGTAGATCTTGTCGTATAAGCTTTGCCCAGAATCACTGCGCAGTCATTAGGTAGCAGCACCACCACCACACAGTCGAGACGGAGCATATTTGTCGCCCTGCCAAGATCCAAAAGCCAAACGAGCAGATGCAAATTTCAACCAACAGCGACACAAACAAACGAAATGCCCAATCTTGATGGTGTGCGGCGGCGTTCGAATGTGTTTGCCTTCGCCTAATTGACATCACTCGACTTGCCGAGACATCCCTCCTCATCAATCACCCACCGCGTGGCGTTTGTAACATCTTCCAAGATCGAGGTACAACCGCGCTTCGGGAAAAGTGGAAGCGGAAAATCATTAACTCCAGAAGTCAATCCCTCTTTCCTCACAACCAAACATGCATTACTTGTGCCTTGGCTGCGTAGCGCTTGAAGTTCATTAACTTGGCGACCACGTGTGCCACTCGAGAACGCAAGAAGCATGTTTTCCTTATCTCACCGTGTGCGCCCGTATGAAAGAAAAGATCTGCTTCAAAAGAAAGGTAGCTCGGGCATCTGCTATAGTAAGTGGCTTCGGTTTTCCCCTTTGTCAAGCTCAGTGTACGATGCGCATTGTGCTCCCTAGAAGAAGTCATTGCTCATCTCATCATCGTCTTCGTCGCGCTCAGCCATGTCGGGAACATGATGATCGACGAAGGTAGATTCCGACGATGGTAGACACGTGCGGCCGTTTTGGTTTCCGGTGTCGCCGCGGTCGTCCTCTGAATGAGCGTTAAGCGTGCACTGCACTGTGCAGTTTCGTCGCAGTTGGTTGGGGTTCTGCGGCTGTCAAAAGAACTGATGCTTCATGTTGTCTAGGCGGAGTTCGACTAGATCCGACATGGTAGCCAGAGCTGCCGTAATCTCTTGCGCGGGGAAAGATATATGGAATATGACATTCTTTGATTTTGGCCTCATGTGTAGAAATGTTCCGGTGAGTGAGTTTAGGCAATGAACAGTCGATTAAGCATACGTCGTTTAATTCCTAAATGGTTTAATTTAATCTGTAGAAAATGTATGACTGTCAAAGGCAATTGAAATATAATAAATGTTGTAAAAAAGGATTTCAGGGTTAAGTTTATTGACATGGAACATTCAGTTTTGACAAAAAAAAAACTCAATCCTAAAAATCATGGACAATTCAAATCATGCGTAAATTGAAATGTAACGAACTTATCCCTTAAAAGCTAATGCGTTAATTAAATAATCTATTTTGTGTGGATTTTTTGTATTATCCAATGTTAAAAACAGCTAGTTGACGTTCATTGCAAAGAACAAAAGACATTCTTTCATTAGGAAACAATCAATTTTATATTGAGATTGATTTTAAACGTCTTGCTGAGCAAATTGATTTTCGACAAATGGATGAAACGATACGATTTGATATAAAAAACTCAAGCGCGATGCTTTCTTTTAAAAATCGCAAACGATTCAATCAAAGTTAATTGCCTATTTCCGGGGATTAAACCACCCGACTTGTACATTAATTTACAATGTTGTGAAAACACAAACGAGTTAGCTTTTGCGCGAGAGCTCGATGATTGAGATTTGAGAATGATTCCAGCAACGCTGAATAAGATATATGTAATTAGTTTGTGAATGTCTGTTTGTTTCATGTATTTTCAGTGAAAATTTCAACCTCAATCGATTTTGACGTAATACTTAAGGTGATCACCTTCAGTATAACTTGAACCCATATTCGATATAGGGTAAGACGGTATAATGCGCCCCACCTGGCCAAAACGCCCCCCTTTGATTTCTAGAAAACTATAACTAACTAAGGGTAAAAATCAGTTGGTACCTTTAAATATTTGTAAAACCATCATACTATGTGAATGTGGAAGTATTTTTGTATTACATAATGAAAATAATAGCAAAATATAAAAAGTGACAGTTTTGATGTAACTTTTATTGTTTGTTTGCTCAACATTCTGGAGCGATGCTAGCATATTGTCCGCAAAACTTGCACTGGAACACTCAGTTGGGCAACAAAATAACTTTTCTCAGTGGTTAATGTAATATAAAATTACTTCCATCTTCAAAAATGTAACGAATTTCGAAAATATGTTTCACTGGTCAAAACGCCCCAGTGTAGGCAGGACGGTATGCCCTTACCAACTGGACACAAGCGCAGCGAGCCTGCAGCAGTTGCTTCCAAATTATATGAAAAATATTGAAATGTAACTCACACCTGCATAAATGGACTTCGTTGGTTTTTTAATGTCAGGCATATAAGGATTTGTAATCCTTTTATTATGGGATAGAAAAAATAATAATGAAGGGCTATGAAACGTCTCTGGCTAAGGTGGGGCGTATTGCCCAGGCACTTTTTAAAATCCATTTTTTCACGACTTTATGGATCGAAATCCGTCGTTGTAACGTACCAGATTTTTAACCGTAATGTAGGTAATTACCATGAAAGTAGATTTTCGTACCGTATAATTATATCAACGTTTGTTATAATCTTGATATGAAGGTATCAAACTCTAATTAAATTGTGTTACGGCTAGAGGGATTTTTGATATAATTTTGTTATTATAACAACTAACCAGCCAAATTTATAACACATTTTGTTACAATATTTTTCTGAAATAAATAACTCCCCTTAATTTTGTTGCGCATTATTGATCGGGAAGGGTTTCCGTTAAAAAAGCACGTGTTAGCTCTCTTTGAGAGAGAAAATCGCACGATGTAGCCCGCCAGAATGAAGCTGTCAGTGTCGCCAAAATTATTTCATCATTGTTCAGTTTACAATTGCTTGAGAATTTGAAGTAAACGGAGCACTAAAGCGACTGGCAACAATAGGGAAGAAACTTATCACCCGTGCTGCGAATCGACGAGAGAAAAACAGCAGCGCCGACCAATCACGGATTGAGGAGATCAAAATGAACAAACACCAGCTGATTTAGGAGTATGAAGACATGTGCGTTTTCTGGAACAACATTGGAAAATATCATCAAAAATTTATTGTACGAAGGTTACAAATACACAGGATTTAAGTGATGATCATAGTACTGTTGAAGAGAGGATGTGAAATTCAAAAGACAAATAAGACAAATAAGACAAATAAGATGAATAAAACATACAAGACAAATAAGACAAACATGACAAATAAGGCAAAATAGACAAATAAGAAAAATGAAACAAATTATTTAGACAAATAAGACAAACAACACAAACACGACAAATACCGCCATCGGGGGTGACAATGGGTCTGGGGGGTGAGAATGGGTCATCGCTCTCACCGGCAGCCTGGAGGTCGTAGAGCAAAATCGTTCAAAAAGGTCTCTTATATTTTAGTCTTCTTGCCCTCAGACAAATTCAAGTTATTCTACAAGCATTCTAAGTAGTTTAAACAGTGACCCATTCTCACCCCCATTTGACCCATTGTCACCCCCGACGACGGTATGTGAAATAAGATAAATTCCTCCAGCAATTTCTCCGCATGTTCCTTCAAGAAATCTCTTCGAGAAAATCCTCCGGATATTACCTTAGAACATCATCCGGATGTTCCTCCAGAAATTCGTAAGTGTATTCCATCAGGAATTCATCCAGACATTCTTTCAGGATTTCCTCCGGATATTTTTTCAAGAATTCTTCCGGATATTATTTCCGGGTAATTCCGGATATTCCTCCAAATATTCCTCCAGATATTTGTTCAGTAATTCCACTAAATATTCTTCCAGAAATTCGTCCGGATATTCCCCCAGAATTTTTATATACACTACCCGCCAAAAGTATGGAAGCGCAAAAATAAGTATTGCAACACCTGCTTTGAATATTGCAACACTCCGAAAAGTTTAGCATCACTCCGGAACTAACATATTCGTGAAGATTTATCGTCGGATCCTTTACATTTAGAATGGTGGAACCTTCTACAAAATTTATCACGGCGATAAGTGCATTGCGAAAGAGGACAATTTAGCTCTTTGGAGTGCCCTGGCCACCAGGTAGACCGCGGATTATCCGGATTCTGAACCACGTGTGAAGTCACCGCTTAAGGGCCGATGTCCACGTAGCGGTTTTTCAAGCTGCGTTGACGCAGCGTTACTCGGCGTTGAATCAGGCTGGGAATGCACACGACAAGCGGTAATTTGCCGCAAAACTTCTACCGTCAAATCTATCTGTCACGCCAAATGTCATTCGTCTGCCAGCTGTTGGCAGTCTGTCATTTTCCATTCTCTTCCAATATGAATCGAGTTATCGATTCACATGAAGACATCAAACGTCAAATATTTAAAGTAGGGGAAAGGAGGCTTTGGCAGGTTTTGTTCTATTATTGTCAAGGGGGTTTTTGTCAACCGAATTTTATGACATTTTCCCACAATATACTTTTATATGCAAAGAATGTTTAGGCCAAATTTGAGCATAATCAATCATAAAAAAACCCCTGACAATAATAGAACAAAACCTATAAAAGTTTGATTTTGATTTGTATGAAACTCATTGCCCCCGAACAAGAATCGATGGGTAATGCTATTAAAAACATGTCATGAGTTTTTACATACCTATATGATGGCAGACTAGAGACAGTAACTCAGTATTATCCCAAAATAAAAAGTTCCATTGATGCTATTTAGTAGAGTAGAAAAATCAATTCACTGTCGATTTAAAGTCTACCATTACTTCTAAAATGAAAAGTTTGAACTTTCGAAATTAATTGTAGATCTGTGAAATTTAAATCGTGCAACACAATCCGATTGTTTAAAAACACGTTCTCAATACAGACAGAGAGGCAGAAATTTGGTATTGATTTGCATAATCCCAATATATTTTTTACAATCATAATAAATAAATATTGTTACAATGTCATAATGTTCTTTATTTCCAACATAAATTTATTACTTCATATCGGGAGATTAATCTTGAAAAATAGTGGATCCAAACATTTAATTGTCTTGTCTTGTGATATACGGGGTACGATTTTTCATAAGTTTCATTTGTTTATTTATTTATTTATTTACGAATCATTTTATTCCCTAATAAAAAAGTCATTAAACATTTTGGTCTGATACTGCAGCCGCTCTTACATATTTGGTACTCTAAATAAATTTTCACTCCACTGCAACACGGACCGATCGCAGTACCGTTGCCCACAACACTAGAAGAGTCGCACTGATCAAGGGGTCTTACTGTGGCTCGCCACCATCTCATCATCTGGTCTCGTTTCTTTTTAAAATTGCAATCCACATGGTTTGACGACATGCTTCCGTTGACATTCCTAAAAACATGTACATCTATCAGCAATAGAAAAGCTAAGATATACGGTATCAAACTTACATTTTATAACTTTTCCCATGGCGGAACTGCTATCGCCTGCGTTGGTGTATACAGAGTTCCGCGAAATGCGCTTTTTTGGTTGAATTTTGCCTGCTCCATCATTCAGTCCAAAACTGTCTCATCGCCATTTGTTCGGAAATTAATTTATTTTGATAAAGTTAGTACAATACAATACAATCAACGTCACTACACTATCGCGCACATATTTCCATTGACTTTAACTCTATTCGCCACCCTGGGATGTTTGCTTGTCAGTTCTTTCCAGAGGTGTTTTGATCACGACTGGTATTAACATACCCGGTAAAATCGTTTACTCATTAATGGGTACTTTTTCTCTGCTATCTCTTTCTCTCTGCTGAAAAATCACCCATTTTAGGAGAATAAGTGGATTTACTCATTTAAATGAGTAGATCCACTTATTCTCCCAAAATGGGTAAAATTTTCAGCAGAGAGAAAGAGATAGAAAAGAAAAAGTACCCATTAATGAGTAAACGTGTTTCTCCGTGTAGGAACGGAAGAAACACTTGCTGCTCCGAACTATCACTAGCACTATTTTAAAGAAGTTAGATTTGAAACTTTTGTTATTTGCAAATTAATTTTCGAAACCAAATTGAACTGATTTGCGAAGTATTTTTGTTTGTTTTGATTTTGCTCTGACAGATTCTTTCTGCAGATTTTCCCAAATGTCAAAAAATACTCGCGTGCACGCTGCGTTCCTGTGGGGAATTGCGGTGACTTTGCGGTAGGTCTCGCCGCAGATGAGACGCGCGTCGACGCCGCGTTAACGCAAGTGCGTGTGCATGATTCTATTTGATGTTGGGTATTTCGTACCGCAATTGCGTTGACGCCGCGTGCACGCAAGTTCAAAACCGCTACGTGGACATCGGCCCTAATACATCTATTCATTCTAGCGACATGCCAAATGTTCATCATCTTTCGTAATCGCAATATGACAGAAAAATCAATGCTGATTGACGCTTGTTTGACCCTTGGCGTCCTCCCAGTGGTCCTCCGGGAGTTTCGGAACATCCGGTAAAGTGGTTAAATTTTGAAATTCGTCACAGAAAGCTGCGACTTTTTCAAAGCCGATTGTGGCAGAATTATCAGAGCAAAATCAATGCAAGCATCACTCATTGACCCCAGATGGCCTCCCAATGGTCCTCCGAAAATTCCGGAACATCCGATGAAGTGGTCAATTTTTAAAACTCGCTCCAGGAAGCTGCGACTTTTTCTAAACGGTTTGAGGGAGCATTGCCAGAGAAAAATCAATGCAAGCATCACTAATTGATCCCAAGTGGCCTCGCATTGTTCCTCCGGAAGATCCGGGACATCCGGTGAAGTGGCCAATTCTTGAATCTCGTCCTAAAAAGCTGCGACTTTTTCTAAGCCGATTGTGGTAAAATTGTAGGAATTCCTCCGGAAGTCCTTCTAGGAATTCTTGCGAAAGACTTTCCAGAAATTCCTTCGGAAGACCTTCCAGGAATTCCTACGGAAGACCTCCCAGGAATTCCAGGAATTCATTCGGAAGTTCCTCCAGGAATTCCTTCGGAAGTTCCTCCAGGAATTCCTTCGGAAGACCTCCCAGGAATTCCAGGAATTCATTCGGAAGTTCCTCCAGGAATTCCTTCGGAAGCTCCCAGGAATTCCTTCGGAAATTCCTCCAGGAATTCCTTCGGAAGTTCCTCCAGGAATTCCTTCGGAAGTTCCTCCAGGAATTCCTTCGGAAGTTCCTCCAGGAATTCATTCGGAAGTTCCTCCAGGAATTCCTTCGGTAGTTCCTCCAGGAATTCCTTCGGAAGTTCCTCCAGGAATTCCTTCGGAAGTTCCTCCAGGAATTCCTTCGGAAGTTCCTCCAGGAATTCCTTCGGAAGTTCCTCCAGAAATTCCTTCGGAAGTTCCTCCAGGAATTCCTTCGGAAGTTCCTCCAGGAATTCCTCCGGAAGTTCCTCCAGGAATTCCTCCGGAAGTTCCTCCAGGAATTCCTTCGGAAGTTCCTCCAGGAATTCCTTCGGAAGTTCCTCCAGGAATTCCTTCGGAAGTTCCTCCAGGAATTCCTTCGGAAGTTCCTCCAGGAATTCCTTCGGAAGTTCCTCCAGGAATTCCTTCGGAAGTTCCTCCAGGAATTCCTTCGGAAGTTCCTCCAGGAATTCCTTCGGAAGTTCCTCCAGGAATTCCTTCGGAAGTTCCTCCAGGAATTCCTTCGGAAGTTCCTCCAGGAATTCCTTCGGAAGTTCCTCCAGGAATTCCTTCGGTAGTTCCTCCAGGAATTCCTTCGGGAATTCCTCCAGGAATTCCTTCGGAAGCTCTTCCAGGAATTCCTTCGGAAGTTCCTACAGGAATTCCTTCGGAAGTTCCTCCAGGAATTCCTTCGGAAGTTCCTCCAAGAATTCCTTCGGAAGTTCCTCCAGGAATTCCTTCGGAAGCTCCTCCAGGAATTCTTTCGGAAGACCTCCAGGAATTCCTTCGGAAGTTCCTCCAGGAATTCCTTCGGAAGTTCCTCCAGGAATTCCTTCGGAAGTTCCTCCAGGAATTCCTTCGGAAGTTCCTCCAGGAATTCCTTCGGAAGTTCCTCCAGGAATTCCTTCGGAAGTTCCTCCAGGAATTCCTTCGAAGTTCCTCCAGAAATTCCTTCGGAAGTTCCTCCAGGAATTCCTTCGGAAGTTTCTCCAGGAATTCCTTCGGAAGTTCCTCCAGAAATTCCTTCGGAAGTTCCTCCAGGAATTCCTTCGAAGCTCTTCCAGAAATTCCTCAGGAAGCTCCTCCAGAAATTCTTTCCAGGAATTTTTCCGGAAGATCCTTCACCTTCCAGGACTGCTTCCGAAAGTTTCTCCAGGAATTCCTCAAGAAGTTCCTCTAGGAATTCCTCCAGAAGTCCCTCCGAATTCCTCCGGAAAATTCCTTAAGAAGTTCCTCCATGAACTACTCAAGAATTTCCTCCAAGAATACCTCCGGGAGTTTTTCAGGAAGTGTACCGGAAGTTTCTCCAGGAATTCCTCCAAATGTTTTTCCGTCCGTTCTTCCAAGAAATCCCCTTGAAATTTTTTGCAGGAATTCCTCCGGAAATTCCACTGGAGTCCGAAAAACCCACTAGGACCTACTCCAGAAATCCCCCAAAATCTCTACATAAATTACTTTGAGAACTATACAGAAATTTCCTCTGAATTCGTTTCTAAATACACATGGAATTCTTTTAAGCCCACCTATCTCCGATCTCCGATATTTTTTCCTGAAATTTTGCATTCCGCATTCCGCCAGAAAACCGTTTGGAAATTTTTTAGAAGTTCTTTCAGGAATTCCCCAGAAATCACCCAGAAAACCGTTCACGATTTATTTTCAGGAAATACTCTTGCAATATTATAAAGAAGTTGAGCTGAAAATACTCCCAGAAATGCTCCCACTTTTTCTTCCACAAGGAGGGGCTTGTATTCCACAAGGAATTCTGCCAAAAAATTACCAGGAATTTCTGCGGAAATTACGTGGAGAATTGTTCCAGATATCCCTTTATAGATTCGTTTCGAAATTCCCCCAAAAATTTCGCAAGGTATTCTCAAGAAAAATCCAGGAATAGCTCCGGGAAATTCCCCTTCCAGAAAGATTTTACGATAGAATTTTTATGCGAATGAAAATATGTATTTCTGACAGGAGTTAGACGAAACTGGAAAACTGAACTTGACTTTACTGTTAATGCTCTTTTGGAAAAAAGTTCGAAATCCATAATCCTACTGCCTACAATAGCCATCGGCGTTGTAAAAAATATTTGGACGTGGTAAATTTTCATACAATTCATTTTGATGGTGGCGGCGCACAGGTCTATTTCTGAGGACCACTCAGTGAAATTTTGCTTTCATATTGCTACATCTAACTTACGAGGGAGGATTACTAAGACGAATTTAAAAGAATTGACCACTTCACCGAATGTTCCAGAACTTCTAGAGGACCATCCGAGGAGAACGACTGGTTGTTATATTGAATTAGTTCTGACATTTTTACAACAAGCGATTTTCAGAATGTTGCAGCTTTCTGAGTTGAATTACAGAAATTTACCACTTCTCCGGATATTCTAAAGCTCCCGGAGGATTACTAGATGGCCACCAGGCGTCAATGGGAGATGTTCGCATTGATTTAACTCTGGCATTACTATTATAGTCAAACCTCTATGAGTTGATGTTCTATGACTCGATATCGACTCATGGAGGCAAAATATGCCATATTGAAAAAAATATTCTGGGTTACTGTGATGGTCCCTTCAAACAGATTTTCAATGATTCTCTATTCCACGTCTCGATATTTAAACGAGTCTTCATTATCGACTCATTGAGGTTTGCCCGTACAAACGGTATAGGAAAATCGCAGTTTTCTGGGATGCATTATAAAACCATTAAATATGACCACTTCACTGGATTATCCACTGGTCAATGAGTGGTGCTTGCATTGATTTTGCTCTCACAATGCTACCACAGACGTTTTAGAAAAACTCGCAGCTTGCTGGGACGTAATTTAAAAATTGACCACTTTACCGGATGTTCCGGATCTTCCGGAAGAACACTGGGAGACCACTTAAGGTCAATTAGTGATGCTTGCTCTGATTTTTCTCTGACAATGGTTCCACAAACCGTTTAGAAAAAATCGCAGCTTTCTGGGGCGAATTTAAATAATTGGCCACTTTACCGGATGTTCCGGATCTTCCGAAGGAATACTGGGAGACCACCTGGGGTCAATTAGTAATGCTTGGATTGATTTTTCTCTGACAATGCTTCCACCGACCGTTTAGAAAAAATCGCAGCGTTTTGGGACGAATTTAAATAATTGACCACTTTACCGAATATTCTGGATCTTCCGGAGGAGTACTGGGAGACCACCTGGGTTCAATTAGTGATGCTTGCATTGATTTTTCTCTGAAAATGCTTCTACAAACCGTTTAGAAAAACTCGCAGCTTTCTGGGACAAATTTAAATAATTGACCACTTTACCGGATGTTTCCGGATCTTCCGGAGGAATACTGGGAGACCACCTGGGATCAATTAGTTATGCTTTCATTGATTTTTCCCTGGCAATGCTTTCACAAACCGTTTAGAAAAAATCGCAGCGTTTTGGGACGAATTTAAATAATTGACCACTTTATATATAAGATATTCTGGATCTTCCGGAGGAATACTGGGAGACCACCTGGGGTCAATTAGTGATGCTTTCATTGATTTTTCTCTCACAATGCCTCCACAAACCGTTTAGAAAAAATCGCAGCTTTCTGGGACGAATATTAATAATTTACCACTTTACCGGATGTTCCGGAACTCCCGGAGAATCAGTGGGAGGCTACCACTAACTGGTCAAGCAAACGTCAGTCAGCATTGATTTTCCTGTCATATTGCGATTACGAAAGATGATGAAAACCGCATCTCGCTGGAATGAATGCATTTATTAAATTGTGACTTCACACGTGTTCCAGAATCCGGAGCATCCGGATGTCCACCCGGTGGCCAAGGCACCCAGGGAGCTAAATTGACGTCCGGCCTAATGCACTTATCGTCGTGAACAATTTTGTTGAAGGTCCCATTATTCTAAATGGAAAAGATCCGATGGGAATATGGGAGTTCTGAAGTGATGCTAAACTTTTTTGGGGGTGTTGCAATACTTATTTTTGCGCTTCCATACTTTTGGCGGGTAGTGTATGAAGCAATATACGGAGGAATTCCTGGAGGAATATCCGGACGAATTCCTGGAGACATATCTGGAGGAATATCCACCTGGAGGAATGTTCGGACGAATAACTGGATGAATATCCGAAGGAATACCTGGAGGGATATCCGAAAGAACTCCTGGGGCAATATTCAAAGGAATTTTTGGAGGAACATCCGGAGGAGTTCTTGGAGGAAAATCATCCGGATCTTTCTCAAGAACGTAAGTGTATTCTTGCAAAATTCATCCGGGCATTCTTCAGGTTTTCCTCCGGATATTTTTTCAGGAATTCTTCTGGATATTATTTCAGGGATTACTCCGTGTGACAACGAAAGCCACCCCGCGGTGGAGTTTACCTAACGCCAACTACGATACGATAGAAGTTGCAACGTACCGATTTATGACAACTTTCGCCGTACGGTGGAGAGGGAGAAATAGGTGTTGACAAGAAAAAAATAAATTGGTATTTGGCTCAATATTAACGTGCGATAATTTCTAAAAGTGCTAAAATCATTGTATTAATCCTACCTAAATCTCTATACATCTTAAATTAATAGTAAGTGGAATGAATTTATATATAAATAACATTATACTTGAAGCTATCATGCAAAATTTGTTATTCCAGCAATTCTATTGCCTATATTGGGAGACTCGATCAGGGACGAATTTGTACTGAAAATACTGATAATTTGTAAGTAACAATCAATTCATGCAGTCTCATTGTATTCTAACCCAATAAACTTACAGCTAAAGTATATCCCACAAATCACCTGTGTTTCAAATTGGTTCGGGAGAAGAGTTTCGGTGGCAACACATATTCCTCCAGGAATTCCTACAAATATTCAGGAATTCCTTAAGGAATTCAATCAAATATATCTTCAGGAATTCCTCCGGATATTCCTTCAGGAATTCCTCCGGATATTCCTTCAGGAATTCCTCCGGATATTCCTTCAGGAAATCCTCCGGATAATTTTTCAGCAATTTTTCCGTATATTTCTCCAGGAATTCCTCCCGATACTCCTCCAGGAATTCCACTGGATATTCCTCCAGAAATTCGTTCAGATATTCCTCCAAGAATTCCTTCGAATATTCCTACAGATATTCCTTCAGATATTCTTCCCGGAATTCGCCCGGCTATTTCTCCAAGAATTCCTCAGAAAATTCCTGCACATATTCCTTCAGGTATTCGCCCGAATATTCGTTTATGATTTTTTTCCGGATATTTCTCCAGATATTCCTCCGGATATTCCTTCAGGAATTCCACAAGATATTCCTCCAGGAATTCTGCCAGTTATTGCTCCAGGAATTCTTTCAAATGTTTCTCCAGATATTCTTTCAGCTACTTCTCTGGATATTCGACCTTGAATTCCTCCGGATATTCCTGAAGGATTTTCCAGACGTTCGGAATATACGAAGGAATTCTTGGACGAATATCCGATTTTCTGGATAAATATCCGAAGGGATATTTGGAGGATTTTCTAGAGAAATGCCCGGAAGAATTGCTGGAGACATATCCGAAGGGATATCTGGAGAAATTCCTGGAGAACTATCCTGAGGAAAATCTGGAGGAACATTCGAAGGAATTCCTAGAGGAATATCTGGGAGAATTCCTGGTGGAATATCTGGAAGAACTTCTGGAGTAATATCCGGAGGAATTCCTGAAGGAATAGCTGGAGCAGCTTCTGAAGGAATATTCCGAGGTATTCTTGGAGGGATATTCGAAGGAATTCCTACAGGAATATCTGGGATAATTCCTGTTGGAATATTCGGATATTTCCTGCAGGAATATACAGAAGAACTCCTTGAGTAATATCCGTAGGAATTCCTGGTGGAATATCCGGAAGTATTCCTGTACCTATATGGGGCTTCGGTATTGATGCATGTGGTGCGACGAACCCTAGGAGGATCATGTCGAAGTTGTTGGTGCCTGGCTGGAAAAGATTGTTCGAAGTGCTCGAACCAGCGTTTTAGTTGGGTCGATCGCGTTCATTTTTCTCCCGCTTAGTCGTCGTGACATACTGTAAAGGCTCCTAAAGCAGGCTTTCCAAATGTACCGCATCATTACAGCCCACCAATGATTGTCGCCTTTGTTTAACCATGACAGCCGTGCTATCGGTTCATATGCGACAGTTGCATACACGCAATCATAAATACGAGAGGTAACGTTGTAAGACAGTTTCATTCATTTGCTTTCGGGTTGTTCGTTATTCCCGACAGCAGCGTCTGTTCGTTCGGCACATTTTTCGTGCGTTTAACATGCGTTTCGTTTGCTGCTACGGATGTTGACTACTGCAGTAAAGAGGTAACTGTTGCCTCGCTGACTGCTTTTCGTTCATTGCGAATCCATCCGTGGCCGAAGCAGTAGTGCTGATATGTATGGATAATTCCCAGTTATAAGGTACTAGGTATTCCATCGAACCGTACTGCGGTTGCGTAGACCGACAGATGTGAGTCATTTCTAGACCAACATTTGAAAAGGGCGTAACAGCCAAAATTTATTCCTTTTGATTCTTTGTCTACATATATAGCTATATATGGGGACAAAGAATCAAAAGGAATAAATTTTGGCTGTTACGCCCTTTTCAAATGTTGGTCTAGATTTGTTCGCGGGTTAAATAATTTAAAAAAATGAAGATGTTTATATTAATACAGAAAAAAGTAATTAGCATCTTCGAACGTAATTAGTTCGTAATTCGATTCCGAAACAGAGTGTCAATTAAGTATTCGTTAAATATTGCCTTGCACTTGGATCACTTCCATGCTTTTATTTTCCTGAGGAGTGTCTTAAAATTGTTTATGGGAAGTATGGCTATGAAAGTATTTACACTAAAGAGTTCGAATTAATTGATCAATTCACCTAACGAACATGTATTGAATATTCTAACATATTATTTCAGTACTTAGAGTAAATAATTATTTTATAGTTAATACGTATAAGGTACCCCGGGGCAAGTGAAAATACGGGGTAAGTGGGTACTATGGCTGCCGATTAATCGGTGAACGTTTTTAATGGTAACAATGTTCTAGAAAGATGAAGCAGAACTATCAACGAATTCGCCTGACACAAAAATATTTGGAATCAAAACCATTTGCGGCACCATACTAATGGTATTGTTTAATCATGACTTTAAACTACCGGCAAAAGCTATTACTTTTATTTTCATTCAATGGATTCCCAACTAAATAGTCGTTTTCAAATTAATCATTGATGTGGAAAGCGAATACTTTGAGCAATGAAATAATTGTGTGACACCGAAAACGATTTAAAACTTTTGATTAAAACCAAAATCTGTAATTTTCACTTGCCCTTGTGTTTTAACATACATGGGGCAAGTGGGACATATTTGAACAACATTTTCGATAGAGCCAGTTTACCTGTTTTTAGATAGTTGACTAGTGAAAAATAACTTCGACACTCATATATTATATGGATCTGAAACAAATGCAGTTGATATCGTTGGTTTCGTTGTTTAGAAGTAGTATACAGTTGATTTACCAAATGTGTAATTTACTTTCTGAAAATTATCTCCCCCATGGAAAAGAGCAATGGTTATAACTATGCGAAATTTTCCGTTTACAGTGCAAACAATATATTCATTTAACAATAGATTAACAGGTTTTGTCTTGTGTTTTATTATTTTTAAACTTTGCATCAGATTGACAGATTTTCAGATAAATATAGTTCTTAAGAAATAAATTGGCCATTTCGATCTTTTAAAAATTTACAACACTGCGCATAGCCTGAATAAAAACGTTCCCTTTAAAGTTCTAATTTATGTAATAATTTGTGTTCTAAACAGAGAAACATTCATTCGAAAAGTGAACAAAGATTTGCTTATCCTTTCTATCAAACACATTTGGTAAGAAAGTAAGCGAATGGAAAGCCAGACAACAACCAATTAAACAGTAAACCGGATGTTGTCTTGTTTTTATATCTGCTCACCTTGAAATCCCTTTCTTTTTGCAAAAACAAAAGTCTGACAAGCAATAAACCTCCATCCATGATCTGAAATACTACGATTCAGAAATTACATGAACATTATATCTACATTCTTCAAACTAGTTTCGTTCGACAGTTTAAAGCAGAATAGGTCCCACTTGCCCCGTTTGAAGGGGTAAGTTGGTCCCACAGGTAAATTTATTTATATCACTACCAATATTTTTTGTAACTGAATAAATGGCTTACAACACGTCTACACTTCAACAACGGAAGCATATAATGATGTATCCGTGGTTAATGTCCTGAAATACCCTGTTTTCTAAGTATGCGTTTCCAATTTTGCTGAACTAGCGTTTTTTTAGGTCCCACTTGCCCCGGGGTACCTTATACAAAATTGAGTTTGCATTTCCTTTGTAGCCGTACAGCTAACGACAGGTTTATCCGATACGCTAGAATGTTCCATTGCCCGACTGGGCTTGGGATGCTAATATATTTCAAAAGACGAAAAATTTCATAGGAAATGTCAAACAATTTAAGGTCTTCATAACATTTTATTAGAGATCGGTTAACACTAGGATACATCCGCTAAAAAAACTAACACGGATACATTCGTGTAGAAAAAAGTGTAACTAAATTTTCATTATCTCCGTGATTTTTTAATCGAATCTCTCAGTTTTCCATCGATCTCTTAGTCATCGCTTCTGGTTTCTTGACATTACAAAATATTATGTATTAAAGATAAATTTTTCGCCTGAGCTGTGAGATAAAAGAAACTAATTAAAAAAACAGATTATCCCACCTATTGGTGTTGATGCCTTTCTCGCTCATTATAATATGTAACGAGAAAAAATCATTAGGGTGGTCTAAACAGCACAAAAAGCAATTAATGACTTATAGCTGAAAGTGTATATACGGTACGTTGTTCCGGACACATGTTTGTGATTGTAATATAGACTTCTAAAAAAATTAAAAATTTCCAATTCTTTCTCTATAAACTTTTAAAATTCATTCCAGCGGCAGTCAAAACTTGGACATGTCAGAAATCGTGTCATTACTGTTTCTTGTACATATTTGTTTATAAATTGTTTGTAATAACGTTGCAACATATTGAAAATAACATTTTATTAAGAATTGTGCAAAAAATAATCAATCAAAAGCCTAAATGCGTTGATAATTTAAAAAAGAAGTAAAAAAATGAAAAATTCAAGTTAATATATAATTTTCAAAATCTGCTCAAAATACACAGTACTTTCAAAATATTGAGAGTGCATATAAAACTATTTTGAGTACCTATTCAGTTGGATAGTTGATTATTTATGGCATGTTACGAGCATTAATCTGAATATACTTTCATTACATTTTAGAAAACCAAGTATGACCTATGCAATCAGCATCAAACAAGTCACTGTTGGAATAATATTTCAAGGTATTAAGCTTTTAATAACTGTAATTCAACAAGAGTAATGGATAATACTATTTGAAAAATTGAGGATTATTTACGCATTTCTTGAGTAAAAAACTAAATTTTGTCCATAACTTCGGAACCAATAGTTCGATATGGCCAATTTTCAATAGGAATGAGCGAAATTTGTTGTGAGCAAATCGGTGAACGATAAGGGCCAAAAAAATTAGTAATATTTTGTTAGGTGATTTTTCTGTAAATAAAATGTATTTTGGCCATAACTTCCGAGGTCATAGTGCGAACTGGCCAATTTTAAATAGGAAACAATGGGACAGGATTCTGTGTTGAATGCATTTTGTTGCGAGCTGTTAGAGATAAGTGGCAAAAAATGAGTGACACTTTTTTAAGTCATTTTTCTGTAACAAATTGGCCATAACTTCCGAATCCATAGTGCAGTTTGAATCGATTGGTATATAGTACTATGGGTCTCCAAGCGTTTTATAAAAAGTTTGCCTTTGGAGCGAACCTATAGTCTTTACCAATAATTTGTATACGAGAGAGGCAAAAATCCAGTTTTGTGGATATACTCATATGGCATTTCCGCAAATAATTTCTATTCATCTGACATACATATTGATGATCCGATTTTGTCAAATCACGATTTTATCAAGTTTTCTACCCGATATTTTCACCTCCCAATTTCTTCAGATTTTCATAACTTGAAAAAAACTGTAAACCACTCAATAATCATTTGCGGCTGATTATGAATGTGGTTTTGGAGACCTGGAAGACTAACAAAAGAGCGTACCGTTCATACATTTTACAGTGTTAACTTTAAAATTGTGAAATGAGTTCAAAAGTGAAAATAAAAACATTCCAATATTTCATTCTTTCTATTTGGGGTTGTCCATGAATCGCGTAGACCAAATTTTAACATTTTCAAATCCCCCTTCCCCCTACTAGACTTGCGTAGACTTATTTGGAACCACCCCTTTTTCCCGCTCCATGAAGTCTACGTAGACTTTTAAACAAATCGGAATCGAATTGTCAACCTAATTAACCACGTCTTCTTCGACAATTCTTCCAACATTTCCCGAGAAATTCTTAAAGCAGGGTGGCCAACGAACCGGGAAGAACGGGAAATTGGAGTCATTGGGAAAAAGCGGGAAAACCGGCAATGTGAACAAGTACCGGGAAAATAATGTTTCGTCAAGTTACATTCAAAACGTTTCATAGTTTTTAATGAAGTTGATTTCAGGAAAAAAAACCCGACTTAATCCACCTACAGTGAACGCAACCCTTCTTACACTTTTGAATGGTTGTGTGTGCCCAGTGCATATTACAATTTCTATGCATATGACCTTCAATTGAGTATAAAATAACTGATATCATCATGCTTTTATCGATTTCAAAATAAAAACCCGACTTAATCCACCTACAGTGAACGCAACCCTTCTTACACTTTTGAATGGTTGTGTGTGCCCAGTGCATATTACAATTTCTATGCATATGACCTTCAATTGAATGTAAAATAACTGATATTATCATGCTTTTAACGATTTCAAAATAAAAAAAGGAATATTTCCGGAAATTCAACAATTTTTAAAAAATACAAAAAGACTGCAGATTTGATTTGCCGCCTTAAATGGCAATATTACAGCTTCTGTTTAAGCCCAAAAGAGTTCAAATCGGGTCATAGACGGCTGAGATATTGGTGTGACAATTCTTCATTAGTAGTCTGAAAATATGTCTCATATTCGTATTTCACAGATATCTCTGAAACCGAATTTCCAATTGCAGAAAAAAAATGAATGGGTCCAATGACAAAAACATAAAATCGCACAAATCGGTCCAAGGACGACTGAGATCTGGATGGGACATATTTTACCAATGTGTGAAGTTGATACGTCTAATGCTTTATGTTCGTATTTCAGAGATATCTCCGGAACCCAATGTCTAATTGCAAAAACAAAATACAATGGGTTCAATGGCAAAGTCATAGCTTTCGTTTAAAGATAAAATCATGCAAATTGGTTTACAGACGGCTGAGATATTCATGTGACATTATTTTGTTAGTTTTCTGAAAATGCACTTCATGTTCGTATTTCTCACATATCTCTGGAACCAAATGTCCGATTGCAAAAAAAAATTGAACTCGTACAATGACAAAGTCATAGCTTTCGTTTAGTGCAAATCGGTGCAAATCGGTCCACGGACGGCTGAGATCTTGATGTGGGATTTTTGTAACGCACACACATACGCACACACGCACACACGCACACACACACACACACATACATACATGTGCTCAGTTCATCTAGCTGAGTTGATTGGTCTGTTTTTCAAGCGATCTTTATACCCTTCTTAGGGTGTAAGAAGGGTAAAAAACTCTTTAAAGTTTATTGTTTTCCCTTTTTCTGTTAAGTGTCTGGAAAAGTGACGTTACAGCCATTTTACAACATGTATGTTTTTCATTTTTCTGTTAAAGAGCTCGATGAGTAGTACTCGTTAACACCATTTTTGGAAAATGGCGTATACGTCACTTTTTCAGATTACGGCAGTGTAGAAGTAGAATACGAAACTACTATAAAATGTGTGGCCTAAACCAATGGAATATCCAACATATTCGTACCTTCAAATAATTGGAGGAATTTATTGTTACCACCTTGAAAAAAACCGCAAGTCTTTCGGTTCCCCAAAACTACCAATATTGTAATGGAATCTTGAAATATTGCATTAAAAAACATGTGTTCGGCTCCATAATGCTTCACGGCAAATTAGCCTTCCAAATTAAAGATGAAAAAAAATGATGCTTGCAAATTGGTGTGGAAATTCGATTGGAATGTGAATGTCTTATTAGCTACGAAAGTCTATCATTTTTCGTGAAGCGCTCGTTTTTCAAACTTGAGAAGTGTACCCTGCATCCGTATCGAAAAGTAAAAAGTATTGACCTCCGGTTTTGTCACAAATAAAAATACCAAGTTACAGTTCATAAACTCTTACCCTGATTTCTTTTCAAGTAAAATAAAAACCCTGAAAATTTGACGAAACTTATCAGGAAAAGCGAAAAAACCTGGAATTTAAAAAGCGAATTTCAGTGGCCACTAGGGCAGTTCAAATTTCAAAATTTTTCGAAAATTTCAACTCCCATATGTCTATTAGCATCATTTTGGTAATATAGGAGTCCTGGCAAAATTTCAGGCAATTCGGTGGCCATTTAGGGGTGGCGCGAAGTCAATTTATGTTTATATGGAAATTTGTATGGGAAAAACTTAAAATTTATTCAAGTCTTCCTACAACTGTCAAATTGTAATGAATTCAAACAAACATCCCCAACCTCCCTTTTGGAATCTATATAAATGAGACCTCCTGATAACACATTAGTTATTAGTGGACTGAACGGTTCTATTGACAGTGTGAAGATGAGATAAATGGCGAAAATGGGGTAATTAGCCTCAACGTAGCGGGGGAAATATAAACCAAAATTAATGAGTTACCCACTGGTTGGGCTCAAATAGACTCCAAAAATGGAGGTTGGGGATGTTTATTTGAATTCATCACGATTTGACAGTTGTAGGGAGACTTGAATAAATTTTAAGTTTTTTCCATACAAATTTCCATATAAACATAAATTGACTTCGCGCCACCCCTAAATGGTCACCGAATTGCTTGAAATTTTGCCAGGACTCCTATATTATCAAAATGATGCTAATAGACATATGGGAGTTGGAATTTTCGAACATTTTTGAAATGTGAACTGCCCTAGTGGCCACTGAAATTCGCTTTTTAACCTCCTAATACCGGGACACTTCTTAAAACAATACTTGCCGAAATCCCTTCAGAACAAAAGGAAGCTATTACAAAGTCCTTTGCCTTTATGGAATATCTGATCCACATGTTATAAACAAGCAGGTTTGAATCAAAAATATTAAAATTGATTGGACGCATTATGATTATGTGGAGATGGTAAAAATGAGCCATATTTTAATTAACTTTGCTGGATATATCGTTAAATTGTAATGTAAAATCAATTTCGGAATCCAGCCGCTGTACCCCACATGCGGACAGTTAGAATTTTAACACTCGAGCACGCGCGTATTTTGTACAACACTATTTAACAAGAAAACATCGCTCGTGATACACAGCACGAGCGAGCCTGTATGAGCGTTCCAGGACCGCGTGCGTGCTGAACGGGTTATGTGAGCAAATAGCCATTTTTACAGCTGTTTTGTGAAATCAATTTAATTGTTTCTCTTGGTATCAGAAAACCACAGAAATAAGCAGAAAAGAAAATTAAGGATGGTTAAGAAGAGTAGGATGTACCAAATTTAGCTGGAGCGTCAAATCAGCTCTACTAACACACATTAGATAGGCACCCCATGACAGCCGCGAGCAAACTGTTTTATTGACAGTTCTTACGAAAAAACCGAAGAATCTCTTCGAGTAATGCCGGCTGTCTTCATGACGACGAATGAGCGTCAAAGCACACAAGACAACATTTACAATGAACAGCCCATCCGACTCACTACATCCACGGCGCTACAATGTCGAACTAGCTGCTGTGATGCCGAAAGTTTGGCAACAGCGTCCATCGTGCATTCGTGCATGCCGTCGCCACGACACTTCGGGTTGAATGAGAAGTAAGCAGCATGGAGCGACTTATAGCATGCAATGCGACAGTTAGTGCTCTTCCAAACTGACTGCAGCGGAAAGGCTGTACATTTGGAAAGCCTGTCCTAAAGTGCTCAGTTGCTGCGGTTTTTTTCTCATTCGTCGCTGACCTGGTGGACACGAGCACTTCACTTTCTCCTCCAAGGACGATTGTTTTCTTAGAATTCGCAGATCATTCAGATTATTCTATTCTCTGGAACGATAAAGGCTGGCATGTGGTTGGCACAGATGACCTTTTTGCTCTCAGGGCGAATGGAGGAAAAGTTTTCGGAAGGCAAGGGAAATGAAACAAATACTTGCATTTTTAAACGACTCTGTTCTAATGCAGAACAGTCACAGTGCACAGTGGCTAAAATCGTGTTTTCAGTGCATTTATTAAATAGTACCTTTTATTATGCAATTAAGCGTAAAGGTTTCTTCGAGACATTTCATCAATAAGTTAATGCGCTTCTTTGGAGGTATTCAGCTTTCTGATCAATCCCCCTAAAAGTGAGATGAAAAATTTATTTTTTCCACTTCACAGCATATAAGGTTCGATTCCTCATAAAAGTTGTAGCAAAAGTTCTCCTGAAAAACTTTGACGAAGACATAAAATTCGTAATTCCGTTACTTTTGGAGATTGCTTGCGTTTTATATTGACAACCCCTTAAAAATTGTTTTTTCATCATTTCTTTTTCATTTTCATTTCTACATTTTTTGCATTTTCAAGTTTGGTGGCTTTTGCGACGTAAAAACTTGAAAAATAAAAAATTTAAAACAGTTCTATTGATATTTTTAATCATATTTGATGCAACTGCAACTTGTCAACGGGCAATTTATATTTAATCTCATACGTATAACAAAGTACAAGGAATGAACTTTATATTAATGCTTGAACTGTAGTGTTGTAGGCGAATGTAAGGAATGTTTTATCATAAATCATTTTCTACTATGCAAAGCAGAAATCAATCTTCCATTACAAGGAGTTGATGAACCAATGCACCATGCGTCTCCATATGCTTGTACATATTTTAATACGTCGAACATGTTTAAAACTTGTTGGCATAAAAAGCAATAAATCTCCAAAAGTAATGAGCATGAGCATGAGCATTATGACCGTACAATTCGTAGTTGCTACTCCGTGATTGACTAGAACTTGCGAAATTGTACAGAGAACACAAAAAATGGGGCTTGGGACTAGCTACCCATTCTCAATGTACACGTTTCGGGAGCTCAACCATCTAAAGTCAATAACGGCGCCGGCCACGTCCTTTCGGTCATATAGGAAGGGAAGGATTGTTAGTCCGACTCTCGTTACTACTAGAGACCGAGTATACCTCTGCATCTCCACGATTGTCTTGGGATAGGATATCGTTTTAGTTACAAAAGATAATTTATCTGGATTCACTTCGGTAAGTGATGCGATCTATGGGATGGGAAATAACACTAATTCGCTGGCTGGCATACGAAAACGGAGGAGAAACGTTTTGGACGACCGAACGGACGCGCAGTACTCTGTACTCACTTGCCCGATTGAAGATCGCACTTGTCTCGACCGGAGCAAAGCGCAATACATGCGCATGAGCCACCGAACGTGAAATAGATATTTTATTATTTTCCCGACGTCTGAAACACGCACTGCACTTACTTGTTCGATGGCTACTGCATACTCGCTTACTAGAGAAACACGACTGGAAGAGGAACAAACTTTCACTTTCTGATTTATTTACTCACCCGCGCAAAGCAGAACAAAATACCGGCGGCCGGCCGATCGTTTTGCAAACCTAATTTCGACAACCGGCCGATCCGCTTACTGGAGAAACACGACTGTACAAGAAACAAACTTTCACTTTCTCGCAATAAATCTCCAATAGATATTTCACTATGTTTGGCTTCTAATGTATTAAAAATGAATGACTTCTGATTGATTATTTTTTCACAATTTTACTTGAAAAAAAGTTGTTTCAATTTTCAATATTTTGCAATGTAATTATCATCGCATCATTCCATTAACAACCACTAGGCGGATTATTATGGGTTTTTTAAGGGACGAACGGATTGGCAGCTTGTTGGAAAACATTTCGGTGAGGTAGTCTGTGACACATGGAGTCACCCGTGACCAGTCCATGTGTCACAAACTATCTCACCGAAATGTTTTCCAACAAGCTGCCAATCCGTTCTTTCTTTAAAAAACCCACTGGCCTCGTATGGTTTGTCAAATATCGAATCAAACTCGGCTCTTCGGCTTCAGTAGGTTCGGTCACTGGAAGACTCCTGCTCGCAATCCTTGCATGCGAGATAGGTGGCTATGAAAACAAATCAAATCAAACCAAATCCTATTCCGTTTCATGTAAACTTTAGTTCTAACCTATTTTATTCATAAACGAGGTAATCAAAATGCATATTTTCGCATATTTCAACAAAACAGCCTTCAAAACTTTTTTTTATCTTTGTTAACAAAACTTTCACCCAAAGGCCGGCTCATCTCGGAGCCTTCAAGTCTATGATGAGTTCCATCATTATAAATCAATGTTGTTCCATTATTTCAACGAGAAATCTGTGAGCATTCAGCGCATCCTGCCATTTCCGTCACGAAAAAAGATTCCATGTCATGTAAATTTGATCTATCGTTTATTTTAATGAAGTATATTTGAATCACCAGAACTTATAAATCTGTTACACTTCCAGAAGTTGAAATGCGTGGATGGCTAACAAGACAGACTCTAACTCAGCAGACCAAAGTTCGATTCCCATCTTGTCTTGTCTTTTTTTATTTTTCATAATTTTTGTTTCAATTTGTGTTAATTTACAATAGCCTGTAAGTATGTGTTGTTTAACACAGAGGTCAATTTGTTACATCCACTTGAACAAAAATGTACAGGTTTTGTTCGAACTGTGTGGTTCACCCGACGCTGGCAAAGGCATATGTGATTCTGTTGCTTGTCATACCGGCTAGGTTCAATCACGTGCATACAACTTATCGAATCCCAAAGATTCGTGGGATCCTTGTTTTTTCGGATTTAGCCACTTGTTGGTATTCACCTTGACATTGTGGAAAATTTTAAGTTTGTTTTCTTTTGGTCTGTTTACATCTAGCAAGTTCTGCTATTGTTGCTATCGTTCGTACATTCATACTTTTGAATCAACTTAAGAACCTATCATAAATTCTGCGTAGTTTTTCAATGTAGCTTCCAAGTCAGGTGTCAATCAAATCAAGTAGGAATTAAGTTATATCTGTTATATAAAATGTGGTCGATTTGATTTTCAATTATGTTGATGTGATCCGATCGATCCAGTGAAGTCCCTCCGACAGATTCTGATATCACAATCCCTTCGGAATTCCATTTACGATGCCATTGAGTTAACTGCTTTTTCTAAGTTTTGTCTTTAATATTTTTTCTTTTTTTTTCTGCAGAGTGTAACAATTACACTTTTCCGGGATTGTGTTCACCTCGCAGCCCAGAATGTAGCACAATTAGACTTGATATTCATCATTTTCCGAATGTGATCAATAGATTTTATTCCTTACTAAGATTCTAAACTTTATGTCCATTGTACGTTGGTAGCCTTAATTCTTTATCCACCGTGATAATGATGTCATTTAAACTATATAGTTTCCGGAGAAGATCACTTTTATGCCAGGGTGACAGGACAGGTTTGTATCACGAGAGGTATTAGAGCTGAATACTTTTTAATGGAAACTTATTGGGTTATTATAATCAAATTATTATTTTCAACATAGCCATCAATCACTGAAGATACAACTATTTGACGTTACATTGGTGCTATTAGTGTCGAGCCGAAGTAGCTCTCGGTAATTATTTTGTTTTATCTTTCTCATACTTTCTCTTGGCCGAAAACAAAATTACCTAATGTAATTTTGTAGATAACATTCATACATTTTCATGAATCGGAACTGCCACATCTATCTTCGCCTCTTTTGGCTCCAACCATACTTGTGAAGAACGCAAAAGCACTCGACTCAGCACTTTCATAATAGTATTGAACAGCGGACGCAATATTGTGTTTTTTATTGTACCGATTTTCGAAGATTACAACAACCAAACCAACCAGCGGAGATGCAATGAAAACAAAGGCACCTACCATCCAACGCCGCGTCGGACGCTCGCTCCCGTGTGCACGGTTCATTCTTTTTCGCCTCGACAGGAGGTGGCGGATAATGCGCCCCCACCGTGCTCGAAGGAAAGCTACGGAAAACGTGGTCCCTCGTGATCATCTTGGTGATACATAGGGGGCTTCACGTAGTGTCATAGGTACATGAAGTTCGGTAGATGTGTACACATGTATACCTCTATGTGAGTGGTAGCAGCAGTTTGAACTAGTGCATGTAGTACCGGGTATATAATGACGATCGACGGGCCCGCACGCCGAACAAGAGCCACATACGATGAGTATGTGCCAAGCGCGAGTGCTTCTCTCGGACCGAGAATCAATTAGGTTATAGGCGCTTGTTGTTGCTTGGCTGCTTTCCCAATAGGGTGGTGTCGAGATGCTTAGCGTTGAATAAGTCATAGTTCTTATAACTGAAATCAACACGCATACATGCTTAAAGCAGGCGAAAACAACAACTACAATCTATTGTTTGGCAATGGGAAAATTACAGAAATAGTTTACATTGTATTCAAAATTTCAAAACAAGCTTCGATTAAAAACGTTTTTGAATCATTGGAAACATTGTTCGTCAGTTTTTCTACACATTGAACTTTTTTCGGACACCCTGTTCCATAGGTTCTCATTCCAAATGCGTTCCGATTGATCGATAAACGTGACGTCACTACGAACCGCGAACGACAACCATCATTATCATCATCGGTCGTCATCGGTAGTCGTCGTTAGCAGCAGCAGCAGCAGTAGGATTAATTTCATTTGCTTCATAAACAATTAATGCAGCGAGCGTGTACCCAGATATAACTATATGAATGAATAAATCCCGCCAACCTGTGACTCCACCCAGCAATGAAAGGAAGTCCACCGCAGCAGGAGGGCAATTTATGACTGGGTCGTTCGCGTACCATTTTTCCCGGTTTCCCGGTTGAAATGCCACGGACACGTAGGTCGACCGCTTTTTTTTTTATTCCAATGTCAGAGTCAAACTGCTAAGGGCGAAGGAGTTCGTCCAGTGGCCCGGTGAAGGAATAACAATATGCTAAAAGCTGCCATATCACAGGGTACAGCTAATGGAATAGAGGGCAGAGGGAGAGGAAAGCGTGGTGGAAAAATGGCAACAAATGCAAAAATGGAAGGCAATTTTTTCCCAGGACTTCGGTAAGGATGTATACAAAACACGCAACATAATAGGCAGCAGTTAACATGTTTAAGGTACGGCGGCTGCCGTTCGTTACGGCAGTCGGGATCGTTTACGGTGGTACAAATTCCTGTAAGCTCGAAGAAGGTCAGTTTTGCTTTGTGGTGAAAGGATTTTATTAAACGAAGTAATAGTTTAGTTTGCTCTTACTTCGACATTTATCGATATGTTGATGTTCACACATAACGTAGGTAACATAAATAATTTATGTTTTATTTATTTTATTTTTATTCATGTTAAAACAATTATTGTTTTTTTTTATATGCCTGGTTATACATTTAAGCTTTTGTTATAGAATACATATGACTCCTCAACAACAATTATAGTGTAAGACTATATTTGTCTGTTTTCAGTCTTATTGTAACTCTGAAATTGAATTCATGACATTAAACATGTGCAGTGGAAACACGCATTTATTCTTCATTCAATGAAAAAGCTAATTGAAGCTCGTTTCCAAAAAACTATTTGAGCTATATGTGATAATAAAACACATCAAAGACCACAATATTCTATGTGCCATCTAGTGGTCAATCCAGTGATAAAAACGAAATGTTTCAAAATTCAAATTTTGAATTACAAATTGCGGATTAGAGAGTCCAACAGATCCGACGGGCGTCTTTCTTTTCAAATTAGTGGAGTGCTTCTTGAAGAACAGTTCTTTTTTTTTATTTAATGTGGAGTGGTTTAAAATATTTATACTTACTGTTCTAAGCTCGAAGTAAATTATCACGCGATACTAATAGATATTTTGTAAATTTTGAATGAGTTTCTTTCGAATAGCAAGAGAATATTGTGTTCAATCAAAGTTCTTCTTCTTCTTCTTATTGGCATTACATCCCCACACTGGGGCAAAGCCGCCTCGCAGCTTAGTGTGCTTTAAGCACTTCCACAGTTATTAACTGCGAGGTTTCTAAGCCAGGTTACCATTTTTCCATTGGTATATCATGAAGCTAACACGATGATACTTTTATGCCCAGGGAAGTCGAGACAATTTCCAATCCGAAAATTGCCTAGACCGGCACCGGGAATCGAACCCAGCCACCCTCAGCATGGTCTTGCTTTGTAGCCGCGCGTCTTACCGCACGGCTAAGGAGGGTTAATCGAAGTTAATTGTCTTTTTTCCGGGACTCGAACCCACGACACTCAGTACGCTAGACTGGTGTTTTTAATCAGTACTGCAAAAGGTTGTGATCGTCATAAGACAGAAAGCGAAGCGCCTTTTTATATTTCGGGCGACCAAACAAAAGTATCTTTGCTTTTTTGATCAATTTCGCATGAAGACTGCCTTTCATGAAAGGTGTTTTGTTTAAGAATAAAATTTCCAAATTATTTTAATAGATATATGCAATGAATAATGACTAGTCGATAAATTAATCATAATCCTTTAATCTTAAATAAATAAATAAATGAAGATAAATTGATCATTATCCTTTAATTTTAAATAACGCACACTGTCATGCCCTGTCACGGAATTTTTTTTTTAGATTTTTGTGGCATGCCTCTTATCTTTCGCGTTTCTATAGAGATTGAAAGGAGCAGATACAGGGGTAAGACAGAATGATCGGGACAGGCAAAGGTGGACAGGTTTGTGGTTTGAAAAATTACAAGACGCGTCTCGAAGACCGTCGGAAACTGGATTGTTGTTTGGAAAATCACAAGACGCGTTTTGAAGACCGTCGGAAAATGGTTTGTGGTTTGTAAAATCACAAGACGCGTCTCGAAGACCGTCGGAGAATGGTTTATGGGTTTCGAAACCACAAGACGCATCGGAAACTGGATTGTGGTTTTAAAAATTACAAGACGCATCTCGAAGACCATCGTAAACTGGATTGTGGTTTGCAAAATCACAAGATGCGTCTCGAAGACCGTTGGAACAATTAACTTTGATTGAACACAGATTTTGCGAACCACAAACCATTTTCCGACGGTCTTCGAGATGCGTTTTGTGATTTTGCATATCACAAACCATTTTCCGACGGTCTTCGAGACGCGTTTGAGGATTTTGCATACCATGTGATTTCGCAAACCACAAACCATTTTTCGACGGTCTTCCAGACGCGTCTTGTGATTTGCAGACCACAAACCATCTTCCGACGATCTTCGAGACGCGTCTTTTGATTTTGCAAACCACAAACTATTTTCCGACGGTCTTCAAGACGCGTCTTGTGATTTTTCAAACCACAATCCAGTTTCGTGGTTTGCAAAATCACAAGACGCGTCTCGAAGACCGTTGGAAAATGTTTTGTGGTTTGCAAAATTACAAGACGCGTCTCGTAGATCGTCGGAAAATGGTTTGTGGTTTGCGAAATCACAAGACGCGTCTGGAAGACTGTCGGAAAATTATTTTTAGTTTGCGAAATCACAAGACGCTTCTCGAAGACCGTCAAAAACTGGATTGTGGTTTGAAAAATTACAAGACGCATCTCGAAGACCGTCGGAAACTGGATTGTGGTTTGAAAAATCACAAGACGCGTCTTGAAGACCGTCGGAAAATGGTTAGTGGGTTGCAAAATCACGAGACGCGTCGGAAAATGGTTTGTGGCTTGCAAAATCACGAGACGCGTCTCAAAGACCGTCGGAAACTGGATTGTGGTTTGCGTAATCACAAGACGCGTCTTGAAGACCTTCGAAAACTGGATTGTGGTTTGCAAAATCACAAGTGGTTTGCGAAATCACAAGACAAAATCACAAATCACGTCGGAAAATGGTTTGTGTTCTGAAAAATCACAAGACGCGTCTCGAAGACCGTCGGAAACTGGATTGTGGCTTGCGAAATCACAAGACGCCTCTCGAAGACCGTCGGAAAATGAATTGTGGTTGACAAAATCATAAGACGCGTCTCGAAGATCGTCGGAAAATGGTTTGTGTTTTGAAAAATCACAAGACGCGTCTCGAAGACCGTCGAAAAATGGTTTGTGGCTTACGAAATCACAAGACGCGTCTCGAAGACCGTCAGAAAATAATTTGACCATCGGAAACTGGATTGTGGTTTTAAAAATTACAAGACGCGTCTCGAAGACCATCGAAAACTGGATTGTGGTTTGAAAAACCACAAGACGCGTCTCGAAGACCGTCGGAAACTGGATTGTGGTTTGAAAAATCACAAGACGCGTCTCGAAGATTGTCGGAGAATGGTTTATGGGTTTCGAAATCACAAGACGCGTCTCGAAGACCGTCGAAAACTGGATTGTGGTTTGCAAAATCACAAGACGCGTCTCGAAGACCATCGGAAACTGGATTGTGGTTTTAAAAATTACAAGACGCATCTCGAAGACCATCGAAAACTGGATTGTGGTTTGCAAAATCACAAGACGCGTCTTGAAGACCGTTGGAAGATTTTGCGAACCACAAACCATTTTCCGACGGTCTTCGAGACGCGTGTGAGGGTTTTTGCATACCATGTGATTTTTCAAACTACAATTCAGTTTCTGACGGTCTTCGAAACGCGTCTTGTGATTTTACAAACCACAATACAGTTTTCGACGGTCTTCGAGACGCGTCTTGTGATTTGCAAACCACAAACCATTTTCCGACTGTCTTCCAGACGCGTCTTGTGATTTGCAGACCACAAACCATCTTCCGACGATCTTCGAGACGCGTCTTGTGATTTTGCAAACCACAAACTATTTTCCGACGGTCTTCAAGACGCGTCTTGTGATTTTTCAAACCACAATCCAGTTTCGTGGTTTGCAAAATCACAAGACGCGTCTCGAAGACCGTTGGAAAATGTTTTGTGGTTTGCAAAATCACAAGACGCGTCTCGTAGATCGTCGGAAAATGGTTTGTGGTTTGCGAAATCACAAGACGCGTCTGGAAGACTGTCGGAAAATTATTTTTAGTTTGCGAAATCACAAGACGCTTCTCGAAGACCGTCAAAAACTGGATTGTGGTTTGAAAAATTACAAGACGCGTCTCGAAGACCGTCGGAAACTGGATTGTGGTTTGAAAAACTACAAGACGCATCTCGAAGACCGTCAAAAACTGGATTGTGGTTTGAAAAATCACACGACGCGTCTTGAAGACCGTCGGAAAATGGTTAGTGGCTTGCAAAATCACGAGACGCGTCGGAAAATGGTTTGTGGCTTGCAAAATCACAAGACGCGTCTGAAAGACCGTCGGAAAATGAATTGTGGTTTGCAAAATCACAAAACGCGTCTCGAAGATCGTCTGAAAATGGTTTGTGTTTTGAAAAATCACAAGACGCGTCTCGAAGACCGTCGGAAGTTGAATTGTGGTTTGCGAAATCACAAGACGCCTCTCGAAGACCGTCGGAAAATGAATTGTGGTTGACAAAATCATAAGACGCGTCTCGAAGATCGTCGGAAAATGGTTTGTGTTTTGAAAAATCACAAGACGCGTCTCGAAGACCGTCGGAAAATGGTTTGTGTTTTGAAAGATCACAAGACTCGTCTCGAAGACCGTCGGAAACTGGATTGTGGTTTGCGAAATCACAAGACGCCTCTCGAAGACCGTCGGAAAATGAATTGTGGTTGACAAAATCATAAGACGCGTCTCGAAGACCGTTGGAAAATGGTTTGTGGCTTGCAAAATCACAGGACGCGTCTCGAAGACCGTCGAAAAATGGTTTGTGGCTTACGAAATCACAAGACGCGTCTGGAAGACCGTCGGAAACTGGATTGTGGTTTGCGAAATCACAAGACGCCTCTCGAAGATCGTCGGAAAATGGTTTGTGTTTTGAAAAATCACAAGACGCGTCTCGAAGACCGTCGGAAAATGGTTTGTGCTCTGAAAAATCACAAGACGCGTCTCGAAGACCGTCGGAAACTGGATTGTGGTTTGCGAAATCACAAGACGCCTCTCGAAGACCGTCGGAAAATGAATTGCAAAATCACAAGACGCGTCTCGAAAACCGTCGGAAAATGGTTTGTGGTTCGCAAAATCACAAGACCCGTCTCGAAGACCGTCGGAAAATGGTTTGTGTTTTGAAAGATCACAAGACTCGTCTCGAAGACCGTCGGAAACTGGATTGTGGTTTGCGAAATCACAAGACGCCTCTCGAAGACCGTCGGAAAATGATTTGCAAAATCACAAGACGCGTCTCGAAGACCGTCGAAAAATGGTTTGTGGCTTACGAAATCACAAGACGCGTCTGGAAGACCGTCGGAAAATAATTTGTGGTTTGTGAAATCACAAGACGCGTTTCGAAGACCGTCGGAAACTGGATTGTGGTTTGCGAAATCACAAGACGCCTCTCGAAGTCCTTTGCAAAATGAATTGTGGTTTGCAAAATCACAAGACGCGTCTCGAAAACCGTCGGAAAATGGTTTGTGGTTTGCAAAATCACAAGAAGACCGTCGGAAAATGGATTGTGGTGGCGTGTCTGAAAGACCGCTGCAAGAATGGTTTGTAGTTTTAAGAACATCAAAGCCTCGTATGGAAGACCGTAAGATATTGGTTTGGAACCGGACCGGTGGCAATGGTTTGTGGTTTACAAAACTATAAGGCGTGTATGAAAGGTCGCCGAAGATTGCCGAAGGTTGCCGGATTTTACAAAGCTTTTCGGAAGTTCGAATTTACTATGCGTAAGATTTGTTTGGAGTTATTGGCTAGCAGTACTAGTTGACACGTCTCTCATTTGGGTATAAAATCTCAGATTTTACGATTGTCATTTGCAAGGTGTTTGCTAGGAAGGTCGACGTCAATATGCTGAAGTTCAGATTGATGATGTACTATACGTGAAACTAAAAGTTGGATTAAATGTACGGATTTGGATTGAACTTGAAATGGATTTGGAATGGATTTGAATTGAATCTGGATTGACTTTGGATTGGATTTGGATTGGATTAGATTGTATTTAGATTGGATTTGGTTTGGATTTTCAATTTGGATTGAATTAGAATTTGATTTGGATTGAATTTGGATAAGCATGGATTTTCTTATCTTTATTAACTTATATATTATAAGTAATAAAGTTCAATACCGTTTGGATTGCATTTGGGTAAGATTTGGAATGTTTTTGAAAGGAATTGGAACTTCATTGTGTTTGCTAAAATCTTGGATAACAAAAGAAGGCCATTGGCTTCGTAAATTTGTTGTTCTCTAATCATCCAATGAAAGTATGAATCACGTTTTATCTTTCGCGACCTGCAGTTTGGGAACCCATGTTCTAAATCATTGTTCTGGTATTAAAACCATGATGTTGAGACAAGTTAATTTTGGTGTGCAGTTTTCAATGGAGTTAACCGGTTGCTCAAATGTGACCGATCTTCTCACCTTCGTCTCATTTAAATAACCCAGGAGATCGGAGACGAGCCAGCCTCGGGCTGAAAGTCTCCCTAATAAAGACAATAAAAAAAACCAGGAGAAAAACAAACATTGCATCCTACGCTAGGAGATATTTTTTTGCGTTTTTAATGAGAGAAAAAGGGGAATGTGTGGTTTGAGTAAAACGCCTTCAGCGTTTATAGATTCACACCTCAGTGTGTCAATCGGTGAGCAGATCTCCGCGGCGTGCACACGCATCCACAAAGAGTCGCTGTCACAATTTCGTTCCGGCCATTTAAGGCCACACAGAACCCTAGTAGGCGGTTGAGGGTTCGAGTCCCTCCAAGACACGTGGATCCTTTTTTGCAAATTTCATATCAATTTGTCCATTTCGAAACATGTGCTGTGAATATGAACAGTCGAGATATTTAAGCTTTTTTTTTCGTTTTTTTTCTGTTAACAATTTATTGTACATTTGGTTATTATGAATTGTTTCTTTTTTTGATTTGCTCAACGATCTACGTACCGATGGTATTCCTGCAACTTGGGGACCGTCTACAGTGCGCGAACTTCCTTCTTGACACGTATTCTGACCAGAATTTCTAGACCCTTCAGATAGATTTTCTTGATTCGGCAAAGAAAGACTTCCTCCGACATTTTCCGAATCTTCAATTTCCGAGGGTTTCTGGCTTTTCAAAAACATTTTAAGCGATTTGTTGCATCCCACTTCTAAATTGTAATGAAACACAAGTTATTAGTTTGATCGTGTATTTCAAAATGATCTTCATGTCACTTTCAACGTCTAGTTCATGTCTAGGTCTACTATGATCAAGTATATTAAAACTACAGGTTTTGATTTGCTCTTTAATAAAGTCTAATAGTTTAATAGAGTCTTTATCGATTTTTTTGGATAAAGTTTTTGGTTTTCTGTGGAAAAAAAAAATTCTGTTAAATTTTGTAATTATTTATTGCTAATATTGCTAATACTAATGTACTGATGGTATTTTTTTTTAACAGAACATTTGGATTTTTTTTTATGAAAAAATCTTCTTTTATTGCTTTTAAAAGTGCTAATTCCTTTTTATTTGAAGAAAATTCTAAATTGTTTATGGAAATTTTGCATTATTTAGGGAAATTTTATATTTATTTATTGTTTATATCCTCATTGACAATTTTCTTTTTTATGAAAATTTTCTAATTTTTAAGGGAGAGTTCTTATTTTAGTTAGGAAGAGATCGTTACATTATTATTGTGATTACCTTGAGTAATATTTTAACACCAAATAGATAAGTAAAGCTGTTTATTAAAAACTATTTCTATATAGCAAAAGATCAGATTCTCCATATCGGCTACTTAGTTATCATCTAATGCAACTAATCTAATTAGTCCCGAATCAATGGACGTACGATTCTAATAAAAAAGTTCAAAAACTTTTGCAATTAAAACAAGCGCAACAATAAACAACGACAGAAATCTGCATCGTCGTCGTGTGGATCGCGCGAAGAAAAACTTTCCGCACAGTAACTCACCACCAACGGAGGACAAGCCAACATACATTCAATGTAAATTACTGGAATGCTGCCGTTGTTGCATGCGTTGTCATCAGCAACAGAGCACCAAACTGCCACATACCTCGACAATGTTGTAGTCGGTCCCGTTCGATGTGGAGCTATTGATTCGTCTCTGTTTCCATCGTAGCTGCGGGTATGCATCGCCACCGCAAAGCACTCAACGAAGGACTTTTCACCAACAGGTTCGTTATGCTCAGCCACACTCCGAACGGTCTCATGCCAAGCCATGAACCGAGTACAACAGGAGTTAGTTTTTCTGCCGTTGTTGTCACGGGGTCCTGCTTTAATTCTCCTCCGTCAAGGGAACCCCCGGATGGGCAAATTAGTTATGATGAAAAACATAAGCAGAGCTAAACAGTGGCTCCTCCTGACACCAGAGGAGATGAAAGCTGAACGCTTGAGCTGAAGCGAGAAAATGGGATTGCCTTGAAGCCTGGGTGGAACAAATGGAACTTTTCAGCTGCTGATGATGGAGGACCTGGGCACCCAATTTCATAGGTTACGGTTGGGTTAATGGACTATTGTGGTGAATGGGAACGATTTTGCTCTTATCACGACATTATCGAACCAGTAAGATGTGGTGTTGATAGTGCTTTAGAGCGCTATTCACGTTGGTGATTATGAAAAACGTCAATTTCATAAATGCTATATGTTTTCAATTACACATCCAATAGCTCTTAAATTTCTCACCCAGCTTGCTAATGAAGCATCATGTCAGATAAAAACAAGTTGACAACTTAATTGACTCACACTGTTATACCTGCAATCGCTTTTTAGTCATTTTTTGAACCTACTTCATTTTTCGAGCTTGAGCTACTCCACTAAGTAGAAAAGTGACTTTTAAGCATTACATTGGGTCGTATGAATAAAAAGTAGTAAGTTCAACTTTACTACATTTTCAGTAGTAAACGTCACTTGTGGAACATGTTCGTATGAATAAAAGAGACTTTACTACACTACACATTTCGAACATACTACAAACAACTGATTCGGTATGAATAAAACAAGAGTTTACTATCGATTTCTTGTAGTCTGCTCAAGACGTTGCTACTCATGCTCCAAATGCATTTTATTCATCAGAATCGAAGCGAATCGGCTTTGTTCTTGAAAATAGAAGTCCAATTTAGGGAAAACAACAAAACAGACATGTCTTTTTGTTGATTAGCCGCAAAAAAATGATGAAATCATCATCGTCATCATGGGGTCTATTTTGTTTTGACGTTTCTCCGTGTAGTAAATGGTAGTAAACTGTAGTAAAAGCTAAGTTCGAATGTAGCATTTGCCATAAGTTCGAAAATGTTTTTATTCATATCAAACATGTAGTTTTCTCTGTGGACCACGGCATACAAAAAACAAGGCAAGCTCATCACGTATGTAAACAATCAGTTTGAATGTAAACATGTGACGTCACTGCTATCTTCACACAAGCTGGACCAAGACGATACTCTACGGTCGCAGCATGCCTACTTTTGCACTCCAACATGTGGCGATAAAATATGCGTCACATTCGAAGTGTCATTTTTCTAACGAGCTTACCTTGTTTTCTGTATACCGTGTCTGTGGACTTTATTTTTGAGTAGATACTACAAGCGTTGAGTTTTGCGACTTTTTATTCATACGGCCCATTGAATGAAATTTGTAACCCATTGGCCTTTAAAACCTTTGAAAACCTCACAATATTTCAAAATATATTTCAAACTCATTATGATATCTAGCTTCTCTCATATTTTCTGCTACCAACCCAATCAATGTCTTTCAATATGTAGCATGATGTGACTAATCCTTATCAGCAGAAACTAACACCTCATTTTGCTTACGTTTTTCACTATGGATAACGTGACCGAAGTTTTTGCTGACTGGAATTTGGGATAATATAGGATTACGGAATAGACAATTTTAGCAATGCTCTTTGTATTAGTTGAAAGACAATGTAGCATTAGCTTACTAGCATCTATGCTCGACTTACTAGCATCTATTAGTTTCAATAAAATTTGTCAAACTTAAAAACATGAAAAAATGTTGAACAGTATCCAGAATTATTGTTCCGCCCAGTATCCATGAATGAAAAAAAAGCATATGCAATGTTTTCACTTTTATTTTGCCAACCATTCCGATTCCAACCAGCAGTCGCCAGCAGCCTCATCTCCCAAGTAAATAGCATAGCACTAATTAGATCTGGTTTTACTCGTTGGCACGTTCCACACCGGTTCCAGTTGCGCAGACTATGTTGTATTGTTTTGAAATTTGACTCGCAGCAGCGAAGGTTCCGATACCGAAACAAAAATGACCGCTGCTTCGCGTATAGGATTTCAGTCAGCAGTCAGCACACATGTGCTGTTTTTCCGGTGACGACGCACGTCGACGACGACGACGCGTGACGCACATTGATTGAGTTGAGCAAAGGCGCGCGATACTGATGCCATTTGGATATCGATAGTGCATGATATATAATTTACATAGCCGACAACGGCGACGTCAACATTAAACTGGCCCCATGGACGTGCACTAACACCGGAACGCGAAATAGATAAAATAGGATCCCATTTACGGTTGTGTCACGTTCGGTTGGTATATGTCAGTTCCTGCGATGTTTGACAATGGTTGCTGGTACTTAGTAGCACTGGTCCTGATTTAATTCGATATAATTTATTTTGGAATGACGCAGATGGAGGAATCATACAGTTGAGTGTGTGATTACGAGGCACGCTAGTCATAGAGATTTTACAGGTTAAAAATGTCATCGTTCCATTGAAAGGATTCAGTTTTATGAATGAGGGTAAAAAGTATGTGTGTAAATCAATACGTCAATTAATCATATGATCTATATCAATCACTCACATTTTATTTGATTGCATATTTTTACTCATGATGCGTGTTCGATTGTCTGCCATGCCATAATGTATAAAAAATACCAATTAAAAAACCTTCACCTCAAGGATGCTCAACATCTTGAATAGAACAAATAGAAATGGAACTTCACCGTGTGGTTGTTGACCACAAACGTAAACGAAGGCCGTACCGCCGTCGCCTAGAACGACGCAACTTGACATAATATAGCGTGGAATGCATAGCCATTAGCTTGACGAATCCTTGCTGCAGCGCAGAACTGCATCGAATGATTGGCTCGGCTCAGTATGTGGCCGTTTCAGTCTGTACTGTGGGTTTTTTTTTCCCGTGTGCGATGCATGTTTCAACTTTGCGTCCCACATACGTTTGCTGGTTCGCACTGCTGCAGTATGTTGCATGACTCTTCTAGAGCTTCTGACTATGCATGACGGGTGTGCGCCAACGAAGTCGAGGACAATTGATGAGTGTGGACGCACGAATCACTCACATCAGATTTTTCTGTTTCGTTTGTGGCCGTACGTTGCTATCACAGGGAGGCACAATTTTACTGAAAGCGGAAGAAAAAAGTTTGATTTTGAGAATTATTTCTCAGGATCATACAAGCACTTGTAAATATTTTTCTTGCGACGTATCAAATACATGATACAGAAATCCTCTAGAGTGTTCATTTCATAAACTTTCTGTGTAGAAACTTGAAATTGAGTGAATTTCTTTTTTTTTTTTCAATATTTCTAGCTCACCTTTGTTGAATAAGAATTTCTTCAGCAGGGTGCAAAACTTTTTTTGTGAATGTCTAGAAAAATGGATGTTTTAATTTTTCAGATCAGAATAAGATCATTACCCTTGAAATACTAAGAATAAAATCATTAACCGGAACATTGAAAATTTAATTTTTTAGCTTTGTAATATACGATTGTTTTTTGAAGCTCATGGAATGTGACATCAATACTATTCTTACATTCATATTAATAAAGTTTTTTATTTCTTTCTTTTATTTCAGGTAATGTGGACAATAAGCTACTAAATAGATACGTTTATGGTTAGTTCTGATGTATGTATTCATATTTATTGAGATTTCATCATTTTCATTATGTGGCACACACAAGCCAAACATTTGATCATTTCAGTTCAGTCATAGAGCAATTAGAAAAAGGGAGATTTTTTTCCCAATTAGGCATTTTAGAACGTTACTTTCAATTAGGCCGGCGCTTCCTCTGTGCTCGTCAAACAATTATACGAGTTTGGAATTATTATGATAATAAAGTTTGGAGTTATGATAATAAAGTGAAAATTAGTAAATCACTCAATTCAGAATCCAGATAAATCATCGAATAACGAAGTTGGATTTTATTTATAATCTGCCATTTAGTTTTACTTTGGGCGTGCTGCTTTGTAAGACAAAGTAAAGACCTAGTAACTTAACTGTTACAGAGCGGATCCAGTCTCACATGATCGACCATTCGTTCGTTTAAAGTTTCTTTATTCTCTATGTATCTACCCATTTATGTCTTTTCATTTCCCCATTTATGTCTTTTCATTTCCCCATTTATCTTTTTTCATTTTCCCATTTATCTTTTTTCATCTCCCTATTTATTTCTTTCTTTCTATATCTCTATTTCTCCCATTTCTCTAAAGCTCTCTTTTTATCTCTCTATTTCTATTTTGCTTTCTTCCAATTTCTATCTTCCTTGATCTCCCTATCTCTTTTTCAATCTCCTTATTTCTATCTGCAAATCTCCATATTTCCCTTTTCATTTTCACTTCTTCTGTTTCCCTAAATAATATTATTTTAGTAGTTTTTGCAACAAAATTCCATGCGCAACCAAATTTACCGTGAATATTGAGTTTGTAGAAGCTTAAAATCAACGCGCCTTGAGATTATCGAATATTTATATGAAACTAGGAAATTAAATAATTTTCTAATTTGCTCAAAATATTTCAATTTCAAATAGTTTGGAATGAAGAATGCTTCTATGATAAAACATCAGAAATAATTTGATTCCACTAACGAATAGTGTATTTGATCATTTTGATGTATTTTTTTTTAAAACGGCATGCCTTTTATGAAAACAAAAAGTTTGGCGATAATTAGCTTAATGGTTTTCGTGATTGCCTCAATTATTCTTCTTGATAACTCCATGACCATTTTAAACTTGTTATAAAACTTTGTCATGATTACACTTCCCTACAACAGATGGCATTCGGTTCCATAACATGTAGCCATTAGGTTAAGAGGTTCGGAAGCCTCCTTTCGAGGGGCTCGGAAGGCTCCTCTCAAGAGGCCCGGAAGCCTTCTTTCAAGAGCCTTGGAAGGCTCCTTTCAGAGGCTCGGAAGCCTCCTTTCAAGAGTCTTGGAAGCCTCCTTTCACGAGGTCGGAAGCCTCCTATCAAGAGGCTCGGAAGCCTTCTTTCAAGCAGCTCGTAAGAGGTTCGGAAGCCTTCTTTCAAGAGGCACGGAAGGCTCCTCTCAAGAGCCCCGGAAGCCTCCTTTCAAGAGGCTTGAAAGGCTCCTTTCAGAGGCTCCTTTCGAGAGGCTCGGAAGCCCCTTTCGAGAGGCTCGGAAGCCTCCTTTCAAGAGGCTCGGAAGCCTCCTTTCAAGAGGCTCGGAAGCCTCCTTTCGAGAGGCTTGGAAGCCTCCTTTCAAGAGGCTCGGAAGCCTCCTTTCAAGAGGCTCGGAAGCCTCCTTTCAAGAGGCTCGGAAGCCTCCTTTCAAGAGGCCTCAGGCCTCCTTTCAAGAGGCTCAAGCCTCCTTTCAAGAGGCTCGGAAGCCTCCTTTCAAGAGGCCTGAAGCCTCCTTTCAAGAGGCTCCGGAAGCCTCCTTTCAAGAGGCTCAGAAGCCTCCTTTCAAGAGGCTCAGAAGCCTCCTTTCAAGAGGCTCGGAAGCCTCCTTTCAAGAGGCTCAAGCCTCCTTTCAAGAGGCTCAGGAAGCCTCCTTTCAAGAGGCCTGGAAGCCTCCTTTCAAGAGGCCTCAGAAGCCTCCCTTTCAAGAGGCTCAGAAGCCTCCTTTCAAGAGGCCTCAGAAGCCTCCTTTCAAGAGGCTCAGAAGCCTCCTTTCAAGAGGCTCAGAAGCCTCCTTTCAAGAGGCTCAGAAGCCTCCTTTCAAGAGGCCTCAGGCCTCCTTTCAAGAGGCTCAAGCCTCCTTTCAAGAGGCCCAGAAGCCTCCTTTCAAGAGACTCCAGAAGCCTCCTTTCAAGAGGCCTGGAAGCCTCCTTTCAAGAGGCTCAGCCCTCCTTTCAAGAGGCTCAGAGCCTCCTTTCAAGAGGCTCAGGAAGCCTCCTTTCAAGAGGCTCAGAGCCTCCTTTCAAGAGGCTCAGAGCCTCCTTTCAAGAGGCTCAGAAGCCTCCTTTCAAGAGGCCTCAGGCCTCCTTTCAAGAGGCTCAGAAGCCTCCTTTCAAGAGGCTCAGAAGCCTCCTTTCAAGAGGCTCAGGCCTCCTTTCAAGAGGCTCAGAAGCCTCCTTTCAAGAGGCTCAGAAGCCTCCTTCAAGAGGCTCAGGAAGCCTCCTTTCAAGAGGCTCAGAAGCCTCCTTTCAAGAGGCTCAGAGCCTCCTTTCAAGAGGCTCAAGCCTCCTTTCAAGAGGCCTCAGAAGCCTCCTTTCAAGAGGCTCAGAAGCCTCCTTTCAAGAGGCTCAGAGCCTCCTTTCAAGAGGCTCAGAGCCTCCTTTCAAGAGGCTCGGAAGCCTCCTTTCAAGAGGCTCAGAAGCCTCCTTTCAAGAGGCCTCAGAGCCTCCTTTCAAGAGGCTCAGAAGCCTCCTTCAAGAGGCTCGGAAGCCTCCTTTCAAGAGGCTCAGAGCCTCCTTTCAAGAGGCCTGGAAGCCTCCTTTCAAGAGGCCTCAGAAGCCTCCTTTCAAGAGGCTCAGAGCCTCCTTTCAAGAGGCCTGGAAGCCTCCTTTCAAGAGGCCTGGAAGCCTCCTTTCAAGAGGCCTCGGAGAGCCTCCTTTCAAGAGGCTCAGAAGCCTCCTTTCAAGAGGCTCAGAGCCTCCTTTCAAGAGGCTCAGAAGCCTCCTTTCAAGAGGCTCAGAAGCCTCCTTTCAAGAGGCTCAGAAGCCTCCTTTCAAGAGGCCCGGAAGCCTCCTTTCAAGAGGCCTGGAAGCCTCCTTTCAAGAGGCTCAGGCCTCCTTTCAAGAGGCTCAGAAGCCTCCTTCAAGAGGCTCAGAGCCTCCTTTCAAGAGGCCTGGAAGCCTCCTTTCAAGAGGCTCAGAAGCCTCCTTTCAAGAGGCTCGAAGCCTCCTTTCAAGAGGCTCAGGCCTCCTTTCAAGAGGCTCAGAAGCCTCCTTTCAAGAGGCCTGGAAGCCTCCTTTCAAGAGGCTCAGGCCTCCTTTCAAGAGGCCTGGAAGCCTCCTTTCAAGAGGCCTCAGAAGCCTCCTTTCAAGAGGCCTCAGAGCCTCCTTTCAAGAGGCCTGGAAGCCTCCTTTCAAGAGGCTCAGGAAGCCTCCTTTCAAGAGGCTCAGAAGCCTCCTTTCAAGAGGCTCAGAGCCTCCTTTCAAGAGGCTCAGGCCTCCTTTCAAGAGGCCTGGAAGCCTCCTTTCAAGAGGCTCAGAAGCCTCCTTTCAAGAGGCTCAGAGCCTCCTTTCAAGAGGCTCAGGCCTCCTTTCAAGAGGCCTGGAAGCCTCCTTTCAAGAGGCTCAGGCCTCCTTTCAAGAGGCTCACAGCCTCCTTTCAAGAGGCCTGGAAGCCTCCTTTCAAGAGGCTCAGGAAGCCTCCTTCAAGAGGCTCAGAGCCTCCTTTCAAGAGGCTCAGGAAGCCTCCTTTCAAGAGGCTCAGAGCCTCCTTTCAAGAGGCTCAGAAGCCTCCTTTCAAGAGGCCTGGAAGCCTCCTTTCAAGAGGCTCAAAGCCTCCTTTCAAGAGGCCTGGAAGCCTCCTTTCAAGAGGCCTCAGAAGCCTCCTTTCAAGAGGCTCAGGCCTCCTTTCAAGAGGCTCAGAAGCCTCCTTTCAAGAGGCTCAGAGCCTCCTTTCAAGAGGCTCAGAAGCCTCCTTTCAAGAGGCTCAGAAGCCTCCTTTCAAGAGGCTCGGAAGCCTCCTTCAAGAGGCCTGGAAGCCTCCTTTCAAGAGGCTCAGAGCCTCCTTTCAAGAGGCCTCAAGCCTCCTTTCAAGAGGCCTGGAAGCCTCCTTTCAAGAGGCTCAAGCCTCCTTTCAAGAGGCTCAGAGCCTCCTTTCAAGAGGCTCAGGAAGCCTCCTTTCAAGAGGCCTGGAAGCCTCCTTTCAAGAGGCCTGAAGCCTCCTTTCAAGAGGCCTGGAAGCCTCCTTTCAAGAGGCTCAGGCCTCCTTTCAAGAGGCTCAGGAAGCCTCCTTTCAAGAGGCCTGGAAGCCTCCTTTCAAGAGGCTCAGAGCCTCCTTTCAAGAGGCTCAGAAGCCTCCTTTCAAGAGGCCTGGAAGCCTCCTTTCAAGAGGCTCAGAAGCCTCCTTTCAAGAGGCTCAGAAGCCTCCTTTCAAGAGGGCCTGAAGCCTCCTTTCAAGAGGCTCAGAAGCCTCCTTTCAAGAGGCTCAGAAGCCTCCTTTCAAAAGGGCTCGGAAGCCTCCTTTCAAAAGGGCTCGGAAGCCTCCTTTCAAAAGGGCTCGGAAGCCTCCTTTCAAAAGGGCTCGGAAGCCTCCTTTCAAAAGGGCTCGGAAGCCTCCTTTCAAAAGGGCTCGGAAGCCTCCTTTCAAAAGGGCTCGGAAGCCTCCTTTCAAGAGGCTCGGAAGCCTCCTTTCAAGAGGCTCGGAAGCCTCCTTTCAAGAGGCTCGGAAGCCTCCTTTTCAGACGCTTGGAATCCTTTTTTCAAGAGGCTCGGAAGCCTCCTTTCAAGAGGCTCGGAAGCCTCCTTTCACGAGGCTCGGAAGCCTCCTTACGACGCATGGAATCCTTTTTTCAAGAGGCTCGTAAGGCTCCTTTCACGAGGCTCGGAAGCCTCCTTTCAAGAGGCTCGGAAGCCTCCTTTTAAGACGCTTGGAATCCTTTTTTCAAGAGGCTCGGAAGCCTCCTTTCACGAGGCTTGTAAGCCTTCTTTCCAGAATTTTTTTATACGAACTGTAGACGTATGGCTACTTAGCTGATCATAACACGTCACTTCTAAAAATGTTCTCAACAAAACAATTTACAAGACTACTAAAATAACTGACTTTTTGGGACTTTATAACGTATTTAAATTCTAAGCTCTTGCATTATCAGCTATTTGTTTATTTTCTAACATTTTGAATCATCATCTTACAGCCGAGCAACAAGAGTTATGTTGGAAATCTGAAAATGTTTCATTCTTTTCGTCAAAGCTTAGATAATAATTTTGAATATTGATTAAAATGTTTGCTAGAAACGTAGTAAAAACGATTTCATTACAAAATGGATGTGTTGAGCCCTGCAATTACGCTAAATACCATTCCCCTCACGCATGTACCATCCCAATCAATCTTGAAGTTGAACATATGCCATAAATTAACATTCATTCGTTAATTCGGTTTATTGGCAGATTGACAGATTGTGGGAACAAATAATGTTCTAGAATAGAGTTATATATAAATAGTGATATAAATAGTGTTCTTTTGAAAATTATTAAATGTCAATGGTGATTTTGAATCTAGTATTAATCTGCAATCGATTGGTGAAAAATCATGGAAATCCGTTGAGAAATGATCAGCTTATAAGCCCCCAAAGCCTTTCATTTTTCCGTAACGGTCTCATTTTTCCAAATTTTCAAATATGTATACCCTCATCTTCTTCTTCTTCTTCTTCTTATTGGCATTACATCCCCACACTGGGACAGAACCGCCTCGCAGCTTAGTGTTCATTAATCACTTCCACAGTTATTAACTGCGAGGTTTCTAAGCCAAGTTACCATTTTTGCATTCGTATATCATGAGGCTAACACGATGATACTTTTATGCTCAGGGAAGTCGAGACAATTTCCAATTCGAAAATTGCATAAATAGACCGGGACCGGGAATCGAAACCAAGCCGCCATCAGCATGGTCTTGCTTTGTAGCCGCGCGTCTTACCACACGGCTAAGGAGGTCCCATATCAGTATCGAAAACAAAGTCCTACATCACAATGACGTCAGGAAAGCAGGGATTGAATTTTCGAATTTAAATTGATTATCTTTCACAAGGGTTGTAACAGGGATCGTAAAACTGAATGAAAATAGGCATGCGGTTTCTCGAACATCATAAATTCGCATTATGAACGCTTTCCATTGATTAGTTGGAATAGCATCACCAGGCTTGTAAAATGTCATCTGCATGTCATTTGACTAATTTGTTCATAACTTTCTTCAAAAGCCAAATTTACTTCAGAATTTTATATGTACTCATAACGCTTGAGTAGGGCTATATTTTTATCCAAGGGTGCATTACTCTAAATATAACATCCGCGGCTGGAAAGTGAAAACTCTCCAAAATGTCACGTGTCATTTGACATAATGTCATTTGAATGTCATTTTGCCTCCCACGCCTCAGATTATATATTTACAGCAATGACTTGTTAGACAAAGTTGTAGGCACATTTAAGCGCTATAAGTTCGCCATACCTCAGGAATTGATACCTTATTTCTGAAAAAAGTTCTGGGAAAAATATACAAACGAACGCAAATGACATTTTACAACACTGAGCATCACCCATTGGGACATTGCTTTTCCGGATGTTAGGGTACGAAGTCGGAAAAATTTACAACCCAAAAAAAATACAGACTAAACTGGGAATCGAACCCGAATCCAAATCCAGCATGGTCTTGCTTTGTAGCCACGCATCTCACCGCCAGACCAATGAAATCCCAAGGCTTGGGTAACCAAAATTATCTCTGATATTAGAGGTTGAGATAAAAAATAAATTAACCTCGTTTTTCGAAAATTGAGTCGAAAAATGGAATTAACAAACAACGTCTGTACACTTCTTCCATACATTATTTATTCCATACGGTCCTCTGGTTCCACTGCGTGTTGAAATGAAACTCTTAACCAAGCGCTACATTTTCCCAGAAAAATGAATCACCAAACAATCAGGGTAACCTTTTTTTCGGTATATGAAATCAATACTCTATCCGTTATTTCCCCTGTAGGCATTTATTCATCCTTGTAATTCCCTATAATGAATCCCATCCTCCGCGATTGCAAACACGGATCCACTTCCAGCTGACTGGCTGATACACACTACACTACACCTTCCGCGCCCCGCCTTCCATCCGGCGTTCCGCAACACCGGAACCGTCTGATCCCTCGGTCCTCCTTTCGTGAATCCCTTCAAACACAAGGGCAGCCGAGCCGCCGGATACCAAACCAAAACATCCACTTATTTTTCCGCTTCCGTTCGCTTTAAAGCTACGGAGCGCACCACATCTTTCTCTCATGCGTGTGCTCCCATTTCCCGAAAGGTCCCATCTATCGTCATCCTCGTATCTAGGGTAAACTATTGGATAGTTGTGCGCGTGTGGTAGTTTTCCCCCTTTTATTATTACTGCTTGGTCCTAAAGAAAAGCGACCATTTGACAAGTTATAGTTACAAGTTCTGATATTTTGAAGCAGCTAAATGTCTTCCAATTAGTTTCAAAGAGTGTACAAATTTTGATTTTCGATCAGTTACTCTTCTATTGGATCTCTTTATCTGCTTTGGGTACAAAGGGTAAACTGATATTATGCTGACGCAAACTCGTTGTCAATCGCTCAGTTCTGGTTGTTTACCATTTGATTAAATGAAATAAAGTAACATTCGGATGGAACACACTTGACTCTGCAAAAGGCACAAGGTAAAGCCTGATTCCGCAATTCGCTATCTCCTACATCCCTATAGTGCCGTTTCGCCCCCGTAACGGTTCCCTGAACCGGTGAAAAAGGGACTCGATGAAGGTAACAAAGGGCAAAACAACGAGCCACACAATTTACCATCACCACATGTGACAAATTATTGAAACATGTGTTCAGCACAAATCACTCCCAAGTTGTTGGAAGGGTTTTTTGCTCTACGGTCTGCGCACCATCAGCATCGACGGCAGCCGAACGGTACGACACGCAGGACCTTTTTCGCTCTCCCAGTCCCAAGTAAAGTGATCAACACGACGTCGGCAGGATTCACAGCCAACGGAGACGACGTCAACGTCGACTGACACATTCCATAGCACGGCTATCGGTACCTCCACTCACATTCTGTTACACAGCCGATAGGAAAACAGAGAGAACGAAGAACGAAACCCAACACTACACAGTTGCTAGGGCCCATCATCATCGTTGCTGACTGACTTTATGTATATTGTAAGTATCTGTTGGCTGCCGAAAACCCAGCCGCGGTGATACTCTTCAGCCAATGTGCGTTTTCGTGTGTATTGTTTCAAAGGCAGATACTGCTACATGGATCCCAATGATCTACTGCCGGTCGCCGATGGTCTGCTCTCGGTTGTTGGTACACATGTTCTTGTTCAGAGTTGGTCTCATGGCGAGGAAAATATGTGAGGTTACTGAGCTGTTGATGTTGTTATTGCGAGGCTCAGCTACTGGTTTCCACGGCATGGCTCGAATGGTCGTGCACTTACAGTGTTGTCGGTTCCTGTTTAAAGTACCGTGCGCATGTCGATAGTCATTTCGTGATCAGCAAGAACTTTTATTGGTTTTTATCTTTGTGAACTAGCTAAACCCATTCATTATATTCATCCTGATATGCTAAACTCTAGCTTCTTAATCTGAGGGTATCCTACCACACGGTTTCTTACTACACGTCGATTTTGGAGATAACAAGAGTGGTAGTAATTAAAGTAACGTATTTAATATAAATACCTAGGATTTGTTATATCTAGTAAATGACTTACAACATTTTAAATGAATCGAAAAACACAAGTCCAATTGGTCGGAGCTCAGCCAAACCGCACCAAGCGAATTTTTGACTGACTTGAGGTATTTTGTTCTCAAAAGGAAAACGGGAATCATGTTATATAGATTCATACGAACATTTGTTGAAGGATATCCACAGTTATGAGGCCAAGGGATATTAGATACTATTTGTGATCAATTATATCTGTTAACCAAAGGCTTGGACAGAAAAATAGGGTTTTTTGCTGGCGCTTGGTGTGATTTGGGCAAAACCCCGGCCAATTGTAAAATCGACTATTTTAACAAAATCTTGCCAGCCCTAAGTGACATAATTTTTATCATTGCTAGTGACTTGGTGTGAACAAAATGAGTTACAATATGTTTTTAGGTTATAACTAGTTACTATGTTTGAAAACTTGATTTGTGAAATTGCACAACATGTGAACGACCTAATTCGAAAAATGTATTGGAGGGTAACCAACCACTTTCTTCGATGAAGAAGGAACCGGTTACCCTCCTATATATTTTTTTCGAGCTGAATCTTTCACATATTGTGCAATTGCACAAATCGAGTTTCAATCATAATAATTAATTTCTAATCCAGTTGCTCAACAATAGGAAAGTAGACAATTACCATTGATCGAACTATTATTAGTTACACTAAATTAATGATTTTGTGTGTGTTACTTCTACGTGAAGTGGAGCCAGTGGAGATATATCAGCTTCCACACTGATATTCTTCCCTCCCCCTTCATACGGGAGCTTGGCAGAAGGAAGGTCGTGTGATATGTGCCATCACAAATATTGCCCTCCGCTCGCTTTCAAATCGACTTCTATAAAAACATTCTTCATGCCTGCCGTATCCTAACGGAACTATCAATTCTATACTTTCGCCTTTAATTCTATCATAAACATGTACGTCTAAGTTTGGAAGATGATATTAGTATTTCCATATCATTATTATTAGTTGTTAGATTATAATAATCACATATGTAAAAATTAATTTGCTATGTATACTATAAGAAAATGCTTATTATTTTCTGAATAATCTACTTTAAACGATGTGCATTCAACCAATCTGGCACCCCGGTCCTCTACAGAAATCATTGCAAAGCTCTATCCCATTCGCCTCCTACTGATTCACCGCGCTTCTCCATTTCACATTTCCCCCACACACTGACTCACCTTCAGCCAGATGTTTTCTCACCGCCGCCGCACCGTAGCATGTGCCTTTCGTTTCGATTGCTGCGCGTTGGTTGCTGTTCTATAGGCCTAGGCCTACCCGTTCCGTCGTCGTCGGTCGGTGTGCACACGGGTGGAAAAATGCCATCACATTTCCACACTCTGCCGCCGTCGCGACGCGACATCGTGGTCGCTTCACTGTAGTGGTGGTATGACGATGACGGTCGCGCAGCAGGAGGAAATGCCTTCGCTGTTTGTTGGGTCGTCGTCATCGGGAAAAGCGCTCTCTCGCTCTCGTTCTATACCGATGGTCGATGATCGCCAGCAGCCGCTGTTTACCCCCCACACACTGGATTGCGTCTTACGTGGCCCTGCTGTGAGATTGTGTTGGTTCGATGATCGGTCCACGTTCGGCTCCTGTTCGTCTCGCCTCTCTTCGAGGCATCATAGATCGTTCGCAGTCGCTGTTTCAGTGTGCCGCGATTCACTGTGGGTAGATTCACTCACACGAGATTGTCGATCCGTCGTCGGAGGAGGTCTGACTGTGTGTGGCTGTCTCCAAAAGAGGTACCCTTAGTGGTGGACGTCGTCGTCGTCGGACTGTGTGCGCGTGGTCGAGGGAAAACCTCTCAGAAGGAAAAACTGTGTCGTCTGTGGTGCTCGTGCATTTGGCAGGACTCCGCGCTTGTTCAATCGAGAGGTGCGCTCCCCCCATGTTGGTTTGGATGCAGATGATGGGGATTTATTTTCGGTTCTCGATATTCCAATAATATCGCGACGCGTGGAGAATAAATAGCGTGAAACTTTAAAAATAAAAGTGGAAGTGCGATAATAATAACAGACGAGACGGCTAACAACAAACCAGTTTGTGATATTAATAGTGCGAATGTTTTGAAACATAAGAAATAGAGGTAGGTCCCTGTCTGGTGCCGAATTGGGATTGAGGAAAGCAATTTTGTGAGAGATTTCTGTTTCTTGCAAAGTGCATTGACGACGTCCCGTAAGTCGTTGAACAATTGATTGTGTTTGGACGCAAACGTTGCTGCTGGCGAGAAGGAAACGTGATTTCAGTCTGTCAGAAGAGGAAAAGAAGGTGGTAAAGACGCAGGAAGTGGTTTTCCTTGAGCGGAAATTGCTGAAAAAAGTGAAACAACACCAAAGGAAAACGGCTGAAGAAAACGGCGAAAACCGAGAGTGAGAGTGACGTGAGACCAGCACGGTTAGAGTTAGCAGCCGGAAAAGTCGGAAAATAAGATAAGTCAAGTGAGTGCGACTACGTCCGGGCGAGTGTGTGTACGCGTGTTTCGTGCCTTAGTGGGCCAAGGTGGAAAAATCGAATCCCATTGAAATCTGATTTTCACATGAATAATATAGAAAGGTGGTTGGTAGATTGAATTATCCTTAAAGTCGGACCGAGACGGAGTTGCCTCTGTATGTGGGTTCGTTTGAAGCGTTAGCCGTGTGGAGTGAAAAGGCGAATAGTGGGAGGCGGAAAAATCCCCACGCGCTCTGTTGGTTACCTTGACTCGTTCAGCCATATTTCCATTCACAGTGTCCCAGCCGATAGGCGTTAGTGTGAGTTTCAGGCGAACAGGAAGCTCCTTCCAGAGGACTATAATATCGTGCTTCCGGCACCGGCCGAGCAATCGGCAGCACACTGTATGCTGGTGGGATTAGGGAAAAAAAAGGTACTTTAGTACGCTTTCGGTGGGAAAGTAAGTGGATTACCCCATGACTGAATTGCATAACATACAGCTGGCTGAAGTCGTTGTTGGTGTTTACTGAAACCTCAAGAAAAGGTTAAAAACAAGGTAAAACATAATTTTCCGAATGAAATGTAGCGATTTCCAAAGGAATGATACTTGCAGCATTAGATTCAGGTTGAAATTCTATGAACGAAGAACAACTATAAAGAAAACATAAATCTTTAAGCAGCAATACCGTACTGGTAGCGTATATGCCATTGACCTGTTTAAACTAATTTCAGTCATGTTAAAGCTGTTGAAATCAGATCCATCACAATTGTGACACTAGGCGCTATAGGCTTCTGATGGCAGCTACTGCAGTACTTCACTTATACTCTTCTTTCGAATTTCATTATTTTAATAATCATTAATTGTGTTGTAACACAACAAGTATCAGTATGCAAAATATCTACTAAGTATTTTTTCCGATGTTTTTATTTCAAACGAAGACGGAAATTTAGAATAGAACATTTAGTACTTATTGTGCCATTCCCGTCGAAACTCCGGAGCTCTTACCCCGGTGTGGCACATTTTTAAAAGCATCGACTAGCATTGTTCTCCATTGCGATAGAGTGCAACAAACATGCAGACATCACCCTAATTTGTGGAAATTTTTAAGAAGAATTTCAGTTTCCTGGAAAACTATCATATTTAATGGAAAACATTGTTTGATTTTGAAATGTGGAACTTGAAAGGATGTTTTTTTTCTTTATTTATGAAGTTATACAAAAAAAGCATAAAGTTATTGTCTTTATTAACGAGACTTTCTGCCATTTTGCGTCTCATCTCGTAAGCATAAAGTTCTACTGTGCTATAAATCAAATAACTAGTTTTATTACAACTACATACATTTGCGCAGATCATTTTAGATTTTTCATTGATCATCATTTCATTCAAATTCTTATTATTTATTTAATATATGTTTCAGGAATTTACTTCTATAATTTCTCAAGAACTTTCTTCAGAAGATAGATATCAATTCAGATGGTATGACGAACTGGTAGCGATCAAAAAGTTCATTTAGCTTACTGTACATATATTGTGTGATGCGTTCAAAACCAAATGTTATTCAAATAACATTATGGAGAAAGAAAAAATCTCACTTATTATTTCTATATGCGCTTTCGATAGGTAGCATACCGTGAGAGACGTTTTTTTCGGAAGCTGTTATGATAATAAACTGATTCGGCTAGCTTGTTTTACAAAGCTGTGCGAAAAAAAAATGATTCCCAAGGCTCCATGATAAAATCCTCCAATTGTGCTCCAATTGCGGGGGACACCGATACTTATGATGCACTTAAACTTGTTTTATACAAATATGCTCTTCAATGAAATTTGATGAAAAACGAAGCGTTTTTTCACTGCTTATCGTGCGGACTGCTGCTCAGATTCTGTTTTTTTTGCTTAGAGAGTTGTGTTGCTGTCTCGAGCGTAACCTGGTATACAGTCACGAAACATCGACATTTTGAGCATGTAAACATTTTTTAAATATGATGTGTACAAAAATGTTTTAAAAATTATAAACATTATCTCTCCAAAACCCTTATTGATTGAAATTGCTAATCTTGAATATAGAAAAAAAAAAAAGAATTTAGGTAGGTCTATTGGCATAATGCCGTTTGTTGTAAAGGTCGATTGACATAACAGTTGTGTTATGCTTAGAGGTGTGCGCCGTTGCGCCACGCCACCACCGCCGACGATTTTGGTACGCCGCCGACATTTTTGCATCGGCGTGCCGTCGTTCAAAATTTGTCACGCCGCTGATCTATAATTTTTCACGCCGATGCAAATTTATAGAAGTTCACAGGATTGCAGAAGTCCACAGCAAATTTTAAAAGTTCGTGGAAATCCAAAGAATTTCTCATTATAATAAAAATTTTGAACGGAGAAGGACTGTTTTGCCCATCTTGCCTGAATCTTTTTGGCTGAAAATGTCGTTCGGCCGAACCCTTTGCTAGCTTAGCTTGGCTTTAGCTTTGACTGACTACACATATCTATGGTTGCTACTCCGTGATTGACCAGAATCAGTGAAATTGCACAAAGAATCAACTGAATGATTGACTGGGATTGTTCAAGTATTCTCAGTGTGCAAGTTTCAGTGACTCTAATTTCAAATGATCAATAATGGCGCCGGCCACCTCCATGTAGTCAGTTACAGAGAGAGAAGGAATATTAGTAGGTGATTTTTAGTATTTGAAGTCCGTGTTTACCTCTGAGTCTCCACAAGATTCACAGGAAGGATTATCAGTTAGTAGAAAGGCATCGTTGAATCTGGATTCACTTTGATAAGTGATGCGACAGTGCTAGTTTTTTTACACAATGATTTTAACAAACAACTATTCGTCCACACAAAGCAGAACGAAACAACTACCTGCATACCGTGCAGGAACACGATCAAACGCAAATCAATTGATTTACTTTTTGATCGCACAAAGCACAATAATACCGGATCGTATGAAGTGTCTAAGAACCGAGCATAAACACGATTAAACGCGTACTCCACAATATGTATCCCCAGATCTCGAAACTATTTTGCGTCCTATTTCGAACGCGTCCAATCTTGCGCTAATTACCGTACAATGCACAAACCCGGATCTCGCGACTATTTTACGTCTTAATACGAACGCGTTCAATCTTGCACTTCTGTCGTTCGACCGAACTTTTTGGCCGAAATGGTCGTTTTGGCAGAAAGGGTCATTTGGACGAAATGGACAATCGGCTGAAAATTTCATTCGGTTGAATTGATCATTTTGTCGGGAAATTGTCCGAATGACAGAAAAACCATTTTCGAGTTAAATGGCTCTTTGTGCCAAAAGACCATTGCAACCAAACTGGATTTTTGGCCAAATGATTTAATAATCGTTTCGAACAAATCGGCACCGACATTTCAAAAGAGCGAATATAAGCTTCCCACGTCGCTGGTCTGCCAATTGGTGCCCACCCACGCGTTCTAGCGCAATTCAATGAAAGAAAAGGCCACTTGTCATAAGACGAGTTTATACAATCCCATTGAATTCCACCACTTAATTGTATCTTGACAGATACGTATTCCGACCTCAACAGTAAGCCGTCAGTGTCTCGTACTTGACTCGACGTACAAGACACTGAAGATGGCCTTACTGTTGAGGTCGAAATACGTATCTGTCAAGATACAATTAAGTGGTGGAATTCAATGGGATTGTATAAATTCGCCTTATGACAAGTGAAAACATTCCACTAAAAAGCTCAGAATAATTTTCTTATCGAAAGAAAAGGATTCGTTGCTCCCATCAGTGTTGTTGGATTGCGTGGGTGTGCTCAAATTAGCCCACCAGCGACGTGAGAAGCTCTTGTTTACAAAAGCATTTTCGCCCTTTTGAAATGTTGGTGCCGAAATGTATTATTTAGCCAAATGAAATTCGGCTAGATGTCTCTTGGCTTAACGTGTTATTCGGCTAAGTGGCAATCGAACGAATGGATTTCCGCCGAATTACTTTTGGGTGGAGGCCAAAACCCATCTGGCCGAAAACGTCGTTTAGCCAAAACAGAGATATGGGCAAAATGTCGTTCGGTCAAACTGGTCATTTGGATAATAGATTCGTTTGGCCAAATAGGTCATTTGACCGAAACTTCGACCATTCCATCCGAACGACATTTTCGGCCAGATTAATTATTCGGTCAAACGACCATTTCGACCAAATGACCTGTTGAGCAAACGCTTGGACCAAAAGAAATTTTCGGCCAAACTGTTTTCGATCTAATATAACCCAACCGTTCATTTTGGCCAAACGTGTTGTCTGGACAAATGGGTACTCGTCGAATGATTTTCGGCCTGATGACCCTTCTCCCTTTTAACAATTTCCAGTGCAATTGGCGAAGAATTTATTCTCGACCATACACAGACATCCCTTTAAAAGTTTTCCATGAAGATAAGAAAAATACGTAGAAACTTTGAAGTATTTTAGTAGAAATTACAGAAATTTTCCGTGGAAACTCCGTAAAGTTTTCCACACAAATTAAAAAAAATCGCGTGCGGGTTCTGTTTAATTTTCTATGGAAATTCTTAACCGAATTCCGTATTTCGTTGGTATTTGGGTCGTGGCCGAGGGTATTTTGGTCACATTTCTGTAAAAATTTGAAACAATTTCTCGTAAAAAATCTGAATAATTATTCAAGTAAATTTCTAAGAATTTCCCACGGAAATTTAAAAAAATACTTTGGAATTCAAAAGAGCTTCCCTTGGAAATTCCGAAGAATTTCTTGTGAAAATTTCAAACTAATTCCCGTGGAAATTCCAAAAATAATTTCCAAATTTATCATTTTGAAAAAAACCTAAAGAATTTTTTAGGAAAATTCATCAGATTTTTCCGGTGGTATTCAAAATGTTCTCTCCTTAATGTCTTGAATATTTCCCGAAAAAATCCGGAACCATATTTGTAAGAATTATGAACGCAAAAAATGCCACGCCGATTCACGCCGCCGCCGCCGACTGAAATAGTTTTCGACGTGACAAGACAAACTACAAATGACGGAAACGCGATTGATCAAGAAAAAAAAAACTATTTTTGCATAAAAGAAATCAAAATTTGGGCTCAGTGAATGTTAATTAGAAGTAAGGTGAGAGTCATTTTCAGCCTTAAGACCCGTTTGGCCAAATGACATTACTGGCTATATAACCTGTTCAGCTAAATATCGTCTTATGCCATTTCGGCCAGGCAACTGACCTGTTTGGCCAAGCAATGTTTTCGGCAAAATTACCTGTTTAGCTAATTGACCCTTCCTGCCAAACGACCATTTCGGTTAAAAGGTATTTTCCACTAAATGACTTGTGCCACCAAATGAATATGGCCAAATGACCAGTTCGGTCGAATGACATTTCGTCACTGGTGCTAAATGAGATTTTCGGCCAATAATCGGCCAAGTGTTCGATTCGGCTAGACAAATTTTGGTCCAAATCGTTAATAGCCTTCATTCAAATTCTACGCCTTTGCTTGAAATGTTCCAGTTTCAAAAAACCTTTTTGATTATTATTTTGTCGCGTTATTCAATGATGTGTCCAAGTATCACGTATATTCCATATGAAGGAAACAATTCCATTAAATCAATCACACAGCATGATGAGAACTATGCCAATTTACCTTTATGTCAAGCGGTGTACGATCATCAGTCAGTTTTAAGAAAAAATACGTTGGGTCCTTTCTGTCGACTTTCTGTCAACAGATCCCAGTTTGAAATTATAATTTGACCGTCTAAGACGAGTTTTGTTATATTTGCAGATACGTATTTAGACCTCAACTGTGAGGCCGTCTTCAGTGTCTCGTACTTATCTCGACTAGTCCTTACACGGGAATTTCTTTGAAAGTTGATTGTTTATAATTTCCAAAGGACGTTCTTTAGATTGTTCGGTTTTTTCGAGGATTTGTTTTTGGATTTTCCAAGAGAAATTTTTTGGTACTTCGAAATATAAAGTATAAACTTTAAAACTCTGTTGTCCAAGCAGCTTTTTGTTCAAAGGATCAGTTCGGCCAAACGACATTTTCGGTCGTATGTCCATTTCGGACAAATGACCTTTTCAGCAAAATGACCCTTTCTGCCTAATGATCATCAAAGGCATTTTCGCTCAAATGACTTATTCGGCCAAAAGGTTTTGCTCACTCCTACTTTAAGCAGTTAATATTGTACCGATATTATTGCCAATAAATCAATAAAGATAATGACAAATGACATTTGGTTGAACAACTTTATCTAGTCGAATTCCATTTGGACGAAACGGTTATTTGATCGAAAATTGATTGGCCGAAATGTACATGAGGCTGTTTGACCGATAGTTTGGGCAAAAAGCCGTTTTACCGAATAGGTCATTTGGCCGAACGTCATACGGCCAAAAATGTCACTTGATGAACGGGTCATATGATCAAAAAGGTCGACACGTTCGGCCATATGGCCCTTTAAGCTAATCGTCAGTTTTTCTCAAACGGCATTTTCGGTCAAATTTCCTATTCCGCAAGACTCTTAAGGCCAAATAATTTAAGACCAGATAGGTTTCGGCCTAATGGTTTGTTCGACAATACAACTTTCGGCTCGGTTTGATGGCCTTCGGCCAAACGGCCCTTCCCCGATCAAAAAATTGATTTCAATTAGATTTTTTTTTTATTTCAACAGAAGATTCTTCGGAAATATTGAAGGAAGTATTTCAGAGTTTCAAGAAGAAGTTGTTCGAAAATTACACGGATATTTTATTGAAATTTTCATGGGAACATTTTCGAAATGTGCTTCCACGAAAAATTCTTCCAAATTTTCACGGAAACTTACTCGGCATTTTAAAAGGAGTATTTTTGGTTTCCGGTTTCAGTTCTTCTAGGTTTGAACTGAATTTTTTTTAGAAATTTTGACGAGAAATTTTCAAAAAATAAAGTCATTGCTATTTTCACGAAAAATTCTTCGGAGATTCAACGGGAAGTTTTAAATAGGTTAAATAACTACTTGGGCCTATGGACCCGATTCCCGGCTCACTGCACTGAAAACTAATGATTTATGCTGTTTGGAAGCCGTAGGCTTATGATTGATAATTTAAAAAAAGACCGCTCTAAAACCGAACTTTTTATAGAAGGCTCGGAGACCCATAGTGTTATATACCAATTGACTCAGCTGTATGTGTGCATGTATGTGTTCAAAAAATGTGAGACAAACTTTTTTGTACTTAGCATTGTCCGATTTTTTCGCAACAAGTTGCATTCGGGGCAGATTGTGGCCTGGTTAGACCCTATTAGACCGATCGGATATTGCGTTCCCCCTTGAACGAAAAAAAAATCAAATCGAAAAACAAACTTTTTCTCGAAAATTGCTGTAATGCATTGAAATGAATGCTAATAAATGAGAAATGATGGAAATAATGAAATCTATTTCCCTAAAGTGCTATTTTGACCTATCTAATGTGTTTTTCTTATTTCATTTTATAACGCTCGTGAAAGGCATCTCCATCGCTAGGAGTATTAATCTGGGTTTTTAACCATTTATTTTACTCTCAATACGGAATCTACGGAAATTCCACTAAATATTCTGTGAACTTCTACAAGTGGCAAACTATTTTAAATATAAATTATATTCCATATCAGAGCTATGATCAAATGTTCAGGAAAAATCTGTATACGTGCAACCGAAATCTAGATTTCCAAAGTTGACGATTTTGTGTGAAAAACTGCTTTCGGAGTGTTTTACGAGGAAATTCAGAAGATTCTTCCATCGAAATTCAGAAAAATGTTGCTTCAAAATTCCGAAGAAATATTTATTTATTTATTTATTTATTTCACACGCAGCATAAGATTATACATCTTTTTAACGCTACAAAGTTTCTATGGAGTGCGTCACAGTAACATTAATTTACATTGAAAACTTGTTATACACTTACAAAAAAACTAACTAAAGTATACTTGGCATTGATTTTTGAACAAACTAATTGAATCGATTTCCTTGAGAAAATTAGGTAGGGAATTCCAGATGTTGACACCTCTTACGAAAAATGAGTTTGCGTATTGAGTAGTGAGATGCGCGGGAACTAAATAGTTTCTAATTCTATTGCTGCGAAAAGGTTTTAGTTTAGAATGTAAATATGGTGGTTGTTTTGTTGAAACCATTTTGTGTAACAAAATACAAATTCGTGCTCGGTAAAAACTGATAAAAGAGTTTCCTAACAACGTGTGTTGTATGTGCGAAACGTGATCTTGGAATTTAAGACGATATACAAAACGAATGCAAGAGTTTAAAGCTACTCTCAATCTCAGTTAAGTCCGAGAGGTAGTACTAAAGAGCAAAAAATCACACGAGATAAAATATGGTAAAATGAATGACTTAAAAAGTTTAATTTTTAATTCTGTACTTAGCAAATTAGCTTTTGAATGAAGGGATCGCAGGGCACCATATATTTTCCCACATTGACATACCGTGCGGCATCGAAATCCGTACACTTAAGCACCTTAGTATATGAAAAAGTCATTAGAAAATAGGAATCGTATGTAGATAAAACGTTTGTTATTGACACAAGAGCATGAAGGCTTATACTTTTGAAGTGTTTCACATTTACTCATTAAAAACTACGAAAAACATTATGAAATAATAAATCAAATCAACTATTCCTGACTCGAAATCCGTCCACCGTGGACGGATTTTGAATCAAAGGATCAAAGTCCGTACAGCTATTTTTTAACTAAATATTTAAATTGAAACAGTCTGATTGACTAAACTACCACTGTAAATAGTTCGATACGCACCTTGAGAAGCGATCCCTTCGATTTGTATTCCGCTTATCTTATTTAATGATTCGCAATTAACAATTAAAACACAGTCACTTTTGGTGCAATTATGCTCTACCCGAAAACAAAATGGCGGCACAAATTGCGCGTTTGGTGGGTGGAGATTTGTTTTTGATTTTTGTTTTTTAAATTTCAAAGCCTTCTTTCCAATTCTGTGCCATAAAAGCTTACTGCCAAGTATCTGAACAGGATAATATTCATTATTTCTACATTAATTACCTTTAACCCCCTTAAATTTATTGATATCTCATGAGGTGGACGGATTTCGGTCCCGCACGGTAACACGAACCTGTCCCATTTAAAATTACTCTCAACTGTATAACCTAAGCTAGTTGCATGATCCACAAATTGTATCAATTCTTATATCAGGAAAGTTATTAGCATTATTTCGATTTATCAATAAAGCACTAGTTTTCTTGGCGTTAAGTTTAAGATAATTTATCTCTGACCATATTCGAATTGACTCTAGATCTTCATTAATTTTATTGCTGATTGTAACGATGTCTAAATTATTGCAGTCCAGATATAGCTGGACATCATCAGCGAATAAATGCACTCGGCAATGGCTTATAATAGTTGGGAGGTCATTTATATATAAACTAAACAAAATAGGGCCTAGGACTGATCCCTGAGGCACTCCAGAGGAAACATTAAGAAATGATGATAAAACATTATTGGAAAAAACAGCTTGCTTGCGATTACATAGATAAGAAATTAATTCAACGGCGGTTCTACTGAAATTGAACTTTAAGGCAAGTTTTCTACAGAGCATCGAATGGGATATGGTATCGAAAGCTTTTGAGAAGTCCAAAAAAATCATCACTACCTCCTTTGTCCAGTACAAGTCCAACATCGTCACAAACTTTCATCATGGCAGTTTTCGTACTATGGCCCGGACGATAACCCGACTGAAAATCAGTCAATAACTGATTTTTATGTACATGATCACATATCTGTTTTTTTAAAATCCGTTCGAATGCTTTAGATAAGGAACTTAGAATACTAATTGGGCGAAGGTTGTCTAAAGAACTACAGTTATTTTTCTTTTTTAATGGAATAATTTTTGATAACTTCCATGCTACCGGATAAACACGCGAGTCAATTATGCAGTTGAATAAATGGGTGATGGCATCTAATAAAAGAGGAAGGATAAACTTAACAAACTTAATTGGTAGCTCATCCAACCCGACTGCATTTGAACTTACTTCATAAATAGCATTAATTGTGTCATACTCATGAATATTACGAAAGCGAAAACTATTTTGAGCACGAAATTCAATTTGAACATTTATATTACTTGCCCTAGAGAAATGTTTATGGAATGAGTTATTTATTTCATCTGCCTTGAAGTTTTGTTCAACATTGGAAGATCGAGTAGAAAATCCTAACCCGCGCAACTTCTTCCAAAGCTCTTTGGATGGCAAGTTGGTATCCAAATGACTGTTATAATATTCTCGTTTTGCCTTGAAGATAAGAGTATTCGTTGCATTCCTCAGTCGTTTGAAAATTCTAAAATCATTATCGTTTTTAGTATATTTCCATTTTTTATACGCACGATCACGATCGATCATTGGTTTTAGAATTTGGGGGTTAAACCATACATTGCGTTGTCCTTCAATATGTTTTATTTTTCGTAAAGGAATGCATTCATCGTGGAGTGATTTAATATACTGGTTGAACAAATTGACTAGGAAGTCAGGGTTATCACTCATAAAGAATGTGCTCCAGTCTAATCTGTTGTACTTATCAATGATAAGGTTGGGATCGACATGTTTGTAGTCACGGTAGTAAATTTCATGAGCTAAAGATACGTTTGTGAGGTCAAGAGACATAAACATTAAATCATGATGAGAAATATTGGGAACACTGATCTGTCCAAATTTAAGAATGTTCTCGATACTATTCGTAATAACCAAGTCAAGCTGAGAGCAGCCTTGCGAATAGAAGAATGTCGGCTCTTGTCCAACGTTTTTTAAACCATGAGCATCTAATGTTTCCAAAAACCGCTCAGTTTTCAAGCTTTTCCTGCAAAGGTTGGTGTTAAAATCGCCTAGCAATAAAAATTCATCATAGTTAGAACCATATTCAATCATTTTTTCGTCTAAAACAGAGGAGCAATCCAAATCAGGATGATTGTAGAAGAAGCCTATTAGCAGTCGTTTATCCTGAATCACTAATTCTAAGAACATGAATTCGATCGAATGGTCATTAATTGTGACACAAGATGTTTCTATAATCTTGTATGTAAAATTCTTTTTCAAATAAATTAGCAAACCACCACCTATTTTACCAACGCGATCGCTCCTTATTGTGTGGTAGCCTGCAATTTGAACAGTGTTTGTATCGATCCTGTTATTTAACCAAGTTTCATTCACACATGCAACATCGACTTTCGAAACATTCATAATCTGACTCAACTCGTCAAATTTTACCATATTTCTTGCACACAAGCTTTGCACATTGAGACACAATACGGATATCTTCTCAGCTACGAATGCAGATCTCAAGACTATACCTGGTAAACAAATATTTGTAAGGGCGTCTAAACTACTTCGATCAGCCATAATCAAGAGAAAAAATGTTCTTAAAACAAGAAATATGCCGTGGAAATTCTGAAGATTTCCCGTGGGCCATCCCGAATAAAATAAATTATAAATTGCGCGAATGGGGCTTTAAGACAACCATCCTTTATCGTATCGTTACATCTGCAACATGCTTGAATGATTTCAGTACTGTGTGACCTTGTTTTTTTATAGGGTAAGACGGTATAATACGATAAAAAATGTAACGTTTTTCGAAAATATGTTTCACTGGTAAAAACGCCCCAGTGTAGGCCGGACGATATGCCCTTACCAACTGGACACAATCGTGGCGAGCCCAGCAGCAGTTGCTTCCAAATTATATGGAAACTATCAAAATGTAATTCAAACCTGCTTAAATGGACTCATGTTCGTTTTTTAATGTCAAGTACATAGGGGTTTGTAACCAACCTTTTTTATTATAGAAAAGTTAAAATACTAATAAAGGGCTATGAAACGTCTTTGGTTAAGGTGTGGCGTTTTGCCCAGGCACTTGTTGAAATCCATTTTTGCTCGTCTTTTTAAAAAAGCTTTATTACGTGTTCTCTGTAATATTTGTATATGATTACTAGAGTAGGGAAAGTATATGTATGTATGGGAAAATATTTTTACTTCTAGAGGTTTCAGTTCATCATGAACCAAGTGGCACATAACATTGGTGTTCATATTATACCGTTTTACCCTACTATGTTTATTTAGAAATAAACTTGATATTTCAGATGATTATGATTATATCGGATGCGATAATTAAATTAACCTTACCCTTGTGTAAATTTAATTAAGTTGTGTTTTGTTACTCAAAATTGGGTCGCGGATACGTAAATTTGTGTTCTTATTTTAGAGGGATATGATCGAATTACTAATATTTCTCTCAATTCATAAAGTTGGATATATGTTTGAGAAGATACGTGACACAAATTATTTAGACTTTCCAATCTATGAATTGAAATGAATCTAGTGTTTTCAGTGAATATTGGTCGGGGCTCAGCGAAACCGAATCAAGCGCCTTTCTGACTGACAATCTATAACTTTTTCCTAACTTGATATTTTCCCCTTACTTCCATAGTACGAGTCAGTTCTTTTTAGCTTAGAAAGAACGTGTATAGTTCTACTTAGGATGAATTATGTCATGTAAAAGCTGTTCTTTCCAACTCTTTCCAACTTTTTGCGACGTAATAAATGTATACTTGTTCCATAGTTCAGCGTGCTGCTTGTGTATACCATACAAATTCTTATAAGGCAATAAATATTTCACCTGTGCAATTGACAAGTTGCACAGGTAGGCGCAACTGTTTCTGCTTCAGCTTAGTTAAAAATGCTTTTTCACCTCAGCCTCAGCTTTCGGCGCAACCAAATCGGATGATCATCGCACTGTCAATCTGCTCTGCAAACATTGTGTCGCCCCGTAATAAACAAGCCAATCAATTGTTCCCCCGGGCTTCACTTGTTTAAATTTTCCACCCGATCAGATTCATCCCGAAAAGCCAACGTCGCTCATTAGCGCTGCTCTTATTGTCCGTTGACCGATGACCGCACGGCATGCCATCATCCATCGCACAAGGCTAAGAAGAAGGAGAAGGCATTTGGCAACAAAATCTTATTAGGTAAGAGACCATCGCCGTCGAAGTAGTCGCAATCGGATTACACTATTACACATCCGACGGACGCCGCCGCTGGCACTGCTGTCACTGCCAGCAGTATTCGGTTATGTATTCCTATATCGACGGTATGGCGATGGCGATGGTGTTGGAGCTCCGATGGCTGTGCGCTTATACATAACCAGGACCCATCCATCGTCATTACCTCACCATCATCAAACTGCTGTGCTGGGGCTACTACTGTGTCTAGCTAGGTGGATCGTGGAGGTTTTTCAAGAAAAACATGCACATCGTGAAAAACAAGAACGACTGAGACGTTGAGTGAGGAATTTGTTCCGTTGATCTTCACGATCATTCACAGCGGTCAGAAAAATATTGTGAGTTGGGCAAAAAAGAGAGATAAATAGAAGAAAATTTACCTTTTCTAATGTAGTTCATAACTAAAGCTCTTAGTGAATCTGTTTTTGCGTCTGCTTTTGCAGACATTATGTGCCAATCTTTCCTGTCAAGTCACGCAACAATAGTGCCTCGTTGTAAAAACTATTCCACTTAAAAAAATTAAGGATTTTATTGAATAGTTCTTAAGTTACCTAAAGCTAGTGACACTTTCTGTTTGATAACATAAATTGGAAATAATATCAACGAATTTTGGTTATTCACTCTCTAGGGGTTTTTGACCACCCTTGAAGGACACAACTCCACCGTTGTTGCATCGGAGTCGTCGCCTCGTGGTCGGCAACCGATGAGGGGATGGATGATGTTTTCGAACAAATGAAAATGAATTGCTTAGGCTGTTTTCCACGAGAAGCACATAAATGAGGTACATACATATTTCGTGTCCGGCTTCAATACGGTTTTGCTGTGTCGGAAACAGTCGATGTTTTCATTTTTCAGCGTTTCATAGCGAGCGAACTGTAGTGGTAAAGCAACGTGAATGTGTAATCATTTCTTATTGCTGGTAAGCTGAACGACCATGCGTCTCCATAGTTTTTCCTCCGCTATCGTGCCGGGGCGATGTCTTGAATCTGAGATAATCACAACTCACACAACCCTACACCAACGAACAGACAGCGTTAACCTCTTTCCCCGAAAAACATGCGATGCGGATGGGTTGAAGCCAGATACATAAGGTTGGGACGTCTTCTAAGTACGTCAGAGGTAAATAAGCGGAGGAAAAACAACTCAACAACAACAGAGGCGAAAAGTCAACCCGCTCGCTCAGCATCTTTCCTCGTGTTTTTGCATTCGTTTTCTTCGTCGGACCGCGAGCGCCTGCTTAACTGCGACATTTTCAGCTGTTGCTGTTTCACGTTGTTTACTCTTACTTCTTGTGTCATCTGATTTGAACCGAGTTTTTCACGTTTTTCGCTCCAACATCAGGCTAGGAGAGTAAGCCGAGATAATGATAATTCAATCGATGGATTGGTTTGGTGGCATAGAAGCACGAGACTGTGAAATTTGATCGAATGCGAGTATTTTCGGGTAATGACTTCCATCTGAATCGCCGTTTTGCAACAAGAGACAAGTAAAATTAAAGGAATTTTTCCATCCTTGCTGTTGGATGTGTTGCAATGTTTGTACTCTTTTTTAGTGATAGCCAATTAAGACAATTCATGGCTTCTATCTTATTCGCGACATCATCATTATCATCATCATCTCATCATCAATGGCAAAGAAAACGGCAACGGATGAAAAAGATTTAGCGAACCATACGAAGTAAACTCTCCTGTGTAGATACTTAGTCTTGAGTTTTCTTTTGCATTCTTCTCCTTTTTGCTTACCGCTAGCTGATGGCGTTGACTTGCCGTAAGTTGTCTTCACCCGTCGTGAACCATGTGAGCCGCGTTTTCTTCTTTTCCTAAAATGGGTATGATTGTTCGTCGTACGAAAAGTGCACGATTTTTTTTAGTTTAATTTCACAAAACATTTGATGTAGAACAACTCACCACCAAACTTTCAAAAAAAATATTCACCTATCCTACGAGTGGGAACACTATTTTTTTTATTACGATATACCCTTACAATTGAGAATAACTATTTGAAAAGTAGTAATAATTATTCCAACTCGGATATAGTGGTTGCCTTGAGTTCAATCTTACCTTTATAGACATAAAAATGAATGTCTGTCTGACCCTTATAGACTCGGAAACAACTGAACCGATCAACTCGAAATTTGCAGGGGTTTTTAGGGCCGATGAAGGTTCTTATGATGGCTCGAGACTCCTCCCCCTCTATGGGGGGGAATCCCATGCAAATGAAACACACATTTCTTCTTCACTCGAAAACTATTCAAGCAAATGGCACCAAATTTGGCATGTGGAGGTTTTTTAAGGCAAGAAATGTTTCTGTGGAGGCTCGAGACCCCTCCCTCTCTGAATAAGGGAGCTCCCATACTAATAAAACAGCAATTTCTACATCACCCAAAAACTAATCGAGCAAATGGAAAAAAATGGCTTGTGGAAAAGGTAAAGGAGCTTCGACGTTTTCTTTGCGATTACATTTGCCCTTCAGCCCAACATTTTTTTTTCTGTATTCACAATTTAAGTTTTGACGTTTGCCCTGCCATTCGATTTAATTTTGGTCCTTCGGAACTTCTATCTCAAGAGAATATAATGCAGTATTATCATATTCTCTTGAGAGAAAAGTTCCGAAGGGTCAGAATGAAATTGATTGGCAAACTTTAGTTGTGCGTACAGAAAAAAAAGTTGGGCTTACTAAATAATTTTGAGCAAGACGAAGTTCGACGGATCAGTTAGTAATACACTGAGCAACATAAAATTAGTACCACCATGTTTTTCACTAACAGGGTGTCTATTGTCTGGATAAACCTGGAATTATTAGGAAATTTTTACAACTAAAAATAAAAATTAAATATTGAAATGAAAAAAAAAAAACAAAAAAAAAATCTAAAAACTCCTCGAATTTCTTAAAGAATGAATGAAACTGCACAACATTTACCGGAATTTGTTTTTGTTGCCCCCTCAAAATATTATTTCTGGGCAAAAAAAGGCAAAGGGAGACATAGTTGTATCGGCCACTAAGGATTTTTCAAAGCAATTCCTGGGGGAGCTTCCTGAGAAATTTCTGGATCAATTTCCAAAGGAATTTTCAGAGAATTTTTCCAAGGAATCACTAAAGTTGTGTTAAAAGGAATTATTAGCGTAATTTTCTAAAATATTTCTGAAGAAATTAACAAGAGGAGTCCTCGAGGGAATTCATGGAGAAATTTCAAAAGGAATTTGAGGAGGAATTTCCGGAACCTGAAGAGAATTTCTAAAAATAAAGGAATTTAGAACATTTTTGTTAAAGGGAGTTTCGAACGGAATTCCTAAAAGAGTTTTCAAAGGTATAATTTACAAAAAAAATCTAAGAAGTATTCTAAAATAAATTTCCCAATAAATTTCTAATAGATTTTTATGGAAATCGTAAAAAAAACTTCCAAAGGTTTGAAGGAGTTTTTAAAAGATTTGCTAAATGAACTTGTCTAGGGATGTCCGAAGAAATCACAGGAGGAATTTTCTAAAAAATATCTGGAGCAATTTCCCTTAGGAATTCCAGAAATAATTTCCGAAGAAATTTATTAAAATTTCCAAAACATTTCTTATAGGAATTTTCCAAAGAATCTCTAGAGAAAATTTCTGAATGAGTTCCTAAAAAATCAGAAAAAAATTCGGAAGCATTTTCCGAAGGTCTTTCCAGTAAAGGTGTGTTCTAAAATATTAGCTTGGCCGTTTATTGTCCATCATGTTGAAATGCATGTTTGGGGATCATCACCAACATTGGTTTGACAATAGCGGGAGCCGTTCTTTAGTTCTGGGAAGCCTCCTTTCAAGAGGCTCGGAAGCCTCCTTTCAAGAGGCTGGGAAGCCTCCTTTCAAGAGGCTCGGAAGCCTCCTTTCAAGAGGCTCGGAAGCCTCCTTTCAAGAGGCTCGGAAGCCTTCTTTAAAGGGGCTCGGAAGCCTCCTTTCAAGAGGCTTGGAAGCCTCCTTTCAAGAGGCTCGGAAGCCTCCATTCAAGAGGCTCAGAAGCCTCCTTTCAAGAAGCTCGGAAGCCTCCTTTCAAGAGGCTCGGAAGCCTCCTTTCAAGAGGCTCGGAAGCCTCCTTTCAGGAGGCTCAAGCCTCCTTCAAGAGGCTCGGAAGCCTCCTTTCAAGAGGCTCAGAAGCCTCCTTTCAAGAGGCTCAGAAGCCTCCTTTCAAGAGGCTCAGGCCTCCTTTCAAGAGGCTCAGAAGCCTCCTTTCAAGAGGCTCAGAAGCCTCCTTTCAAGAGGCTCAGAAGCCTCCTTTCAAGAGGCTCAGAAGCCTCCTTTCAAGAGGCTCAGGCCTCCTTTCAAGAGGCTCAAGCCTCCTTTCAAGAGGCCTCAGAAGCCTCCTTCAAGAGGCCTCCTTCAAGAGGCTCAGAAGCCTCCTTTCAAGAGGCTCGCCTCCTTTCAAGAGGCTCAAGCCTCCTTTCAAGAGGCTCAAGCCTCCTTTCAAGAGGCTCAGAAGCCTCCTTCAAGAGGCTCAGAAGCCTCCTTTCAAGAGGCTCAAGCCTCCTTTCAAGAGGCTCAGAAGCCTCCTTCAAGAGGCTCAGGCCTCCTTTCAAGAGGCTCAAGCCTCCTTTCAAGAGGCTCAGAAGCCTCCTTTCAAGAGGCTCAGGCCTCCTTTCAAGAGGCTCAGGCCTCCTTCAAGAGGCTCAGGCCTCCTTTCAAGAGGCTCAGAAGCCTCCTTTCAAGAGGCTCAAGCCTCCTTTCAAGAGGCTCAGAAGCCTCCTTTCAAGAGGCTCAAGCCTCCTTTCAAGAGGCTCAGAAGCCTCCTTTCAAGAGGCTCAGGCCTCCTTTCAAGAGGCTCAGAGCCTCCTTTCAAGAGGCTCAGGAAGCCTCCTTCAAGAGGCCTCAAGCCTCCTTTCAAGAGGCTCAGAAGCCTCCTTTCAAGAGGCTCAGGCCTCCTTTCAAGAGGCTCAAGCCTCCTTCAAGAGGCTCAGAAGCCTCCTTTCAAGAGGCTCAGAAGCCTCCTTTCAAGAGGCTCAGAAGCCTCCTTTCAAGAGGCTCAGAAGCCTCCTTTCAAGAGGCTCAGAAGCCTCCTTTCAAGAGGCTCAGGCCTCCTTTCAAGAGGCTCAGAAGCCTCCTTTCAAGAGGCTCAGAAGCCTCCTTCAAGAGGCTCAGAAGCCTCCTTTCAAGAGGCTCAGAGCCTCCTTTCAAGAGGCTCAGAGCCTCCTTTCAAGAGGCTCAGAAGCCTCCTTTCAAGAGGCTCAGAGCCTCCTTTCAAGAGGCTCAGGCCTCCTTCAAGAGGCTCAGAAGCCTCCTTTCAAGAGGCTCAGAGCCTCCTTTCAAGAGGCTCAGAAGCCTCCTTTCAAGAGGCTCCAGCCTCTTCAAGAGGCTCAGGAAGCCTCCTTTCAAGAGGCTCAAGCCTCTTTCAAGAGGCTCAGGAAGCCTCCTTTCAAGAGGCTCAGAAGCCTCCTTTCAAGAGGCCTCAGAGCCTCCTTTCAAGAGCTCAGGAAGCCTCCTTTCAAGAGGCTCGGAAGCCTCCTTTCAAGAGGCTCAGGCCTCCTTTCAAGAGGCCTCAGAGCCTCCTTTCAAGAGGCTCAGAAGCCTCCTTTCAAGAGGCTCAGAAGCCTCCTTTCAAGAGGCTCAGAAGCCTCCTTTCAAGAGGCTCAAGCCTCCTTTCAAGAGGCTCAGGCCTCCTTTCAAGAGGCTCAGGCCTCCTTCAAGAGGCCTCAGAAGCCTCCTTTCAAGAGGCTCAGAAGCCTCCTTTCAAGAGCTCAGAGCCTCCTTCAAGAGGCTCAGGCCTCCTTTCAAGAGGCTCAAGCCTCCTTTCAAGAGGCTCAGGAAGCCTCCTTTCAAGAGGCTCAAGCCTCCTTTCAAGAGGCTCAGAGCCTCCTTTCAAGAGGCCTCAGGAAGCCTCCTTTCAAGAGGCTCAGGCCTCCTTTCAAGAGGCTCAGAAGCCTCCTTTCAAGAGGCTCAGAAGCCTCCTTTCAAGAGGCTCAGAAGCCTCCTTTCAAGAGGCTCAAGCCTCCTTTCAAGAGGCTCAGGAAGCCTCCTTCAAGAGGCTCAGAAGCCTCCTTTCAAGAGGCCTCGAAGCCTCCTTTCAAGAGGCTCCAGCCTCCTTTCAAGAGGCTCAAGCCTCCTTTCAAGAGGCTCAGAAGCCTCCTTTCAAGAGGCCTCAAGCCTCCTTTCAAGAGGCTCGGAAGCCTCCTTTCAAGAGGCTCGGAAGCCTCCTTTCAAGAGGATCGGAAGCCTCCTTTCAAGAGGATCGGAAGCCTCCTTTCAAGAGGCTCGGAAGCCTCCTTTCAAGAGGCTCGGAAGCCTCCTTTCAAGAGGCTCGGAAGCCTCCTTTCAAGAGGCTCGGAAGCCTCCTTTCAAGGGGCTTTAAAGAAGTTAAGAACGCCATTTGAAGATGCTGAGAAGCCTCCTTTAATATGACTCGAAAGCCTCCCTTCAAGAGACACGGAAGAATGCTTTCAAGAGGGTCGAGAGCCTCCTTTCAAGCTCCTCGGAAGCCTCCTTTCAAAAGACTCGGAACGTTTTCTTTCTATTTAAAGAGACTTGGAAGCCTTCTTTCAAGAGGTTCAGAATTGTAGTATTAATTGATTCTGTTTTATCATTACTTTATCTTCTTCATACTGTTCAATTGATGAAAAAAAGCAGTCGTAAACGGTCTTCAAATTAAAATTAGGAGTTCCAAACCAGGACCTGGTGGGATCTCTTTGTTGGGCTCTAAGACAGCAACCCTAACAAACATTTCTCTCTTGCAATAGTTTTAATGTTTTTTCCCCTTATCGCTTTTTCGCTCTGCTATTTATTTCGGGGTCAAACAACATTTATATAGGTTTGGCATGACAATATCTTTTCACTAGACAGCCATTTTACCCGAAGCTTTTGCACCTGAAGCTCAAAGGCCTTTTCATAGTTACTGCAATTAGCGATTTCAATTAAAACATTTGCAAATTCTTCAACTTACTTCCCGAAATAGGAAATGCCGGATGCTTTCATAATTCAGTGCTCAACACAGTTATTGACAGCAAAGCTCATAAAGGGAAAACAATCATTCAAAGTTCCAATAAAATTCGGATGATTGGCGAGTTCTGTTAGGATTTCACACAGTAGAAATTTTTAAACGTTTTCTATACATTTTTTTGCGAATTATTATACGGTATTGAAAATATGAATTATAAACGGAATTGTATTATGGGTTGTATTTCCTATCACACTGTGGTGGCTGAATCTATGGCTCCACTACTCTCTACCAGCTTGTCCAATATTTGCCCACCCAACATACCTGTCCATAGGTATACGACCATGAAAGAAAACCACCCGGGAAACTAATCGATATATTAATGTCGTCGTCTTCAAGGATGCTCACGGTTGAACCATTCCACGGTCACAAGGGCAGACCTTCCCACTTGACACAAACACACCGCACCGCACGCCCGCTCGCCGAGTGAGCTTGGCCTGGCAGTAAAAACGCAAAGCCACACGGTCAAGCTGTTGTTGGTGCGGCGCTCTGTCATGGTCCTAATTTGCAAAGTCAAAACCACCTGGCTCGCTGGCCCGGCAAACTATCCTTCCCGCAAAAAAAAAAAAAACATGACCTCCCCGGAGAGTTAGTTGGTCGTGCCGTGCTGGATGATGGTGTGATACAGTTTTGCCGTAGGAGAGCAAACTGTCGCGCTCTTCGTTCGTTTGCGTGTCCTATTAGCGGTAATGAATGGTCGCAAACTTTCGAATTAACGGCACGACAATGGATCGAGGTGTGAAAAACTTTTGATTACTGGTTTGAGCAGAACCCTCTGGGCTGTGTTACGACGCGCAAAACAACTCGATTCGATAAATTGTAAGATAATAGAAATATTTCTGTTTTACTCGTGATTTGAACCGAGAAGCCGTCATACTAACTCAAAAGAGATTTATATGTCGAATAAATTAGCTCAATGTTGTTTTAACTAACTAAATACTAGAATTTGTTTTTCATATAATGACAAATCTGATTAGATCTCCGTACCAACGCCGAATTGAAATCACTATCAAGTCCAATCATTTGAAAATGTGTCAACGAACAGGTCTATTCGGTTTGGTAACATTCCACTCACGCCTTCCTCGATCATCGGAGTGACGGTGTTTGTCATTTTGATTTAGTGTTATCGGAATTGTCTAGCGCCGGGACTGTAACGCACAACGAACAGGAACGAACGAACGAAGAGGACGGCGCGAATAGGTGCAGCTGTTCGTTATTTAGCACCGTTCAGCACGCTTCACAGCTAGTAGCATCTTAACAGGCAGACGCAGATCGGACAGCTGAAGACATGCTGCTCGCTTCCGAAATTCTGACTAATACAATAGTTAATACGATAGTGGAAAAAAGTGAAAAGGCAATCCCGACGAAGGCGGCGGTAGCATAAATTTTCCTGGAACAGTTGCACCCAGTAGCCGAAATGGAAAGCATCTTTTCCAGCGCATCCGTTTGAGCTCCGGGGCCGGATAGAATGACACAAAGTGAGCATCAAAAAAAAAAACTCATTCCGAATGCGCGCGGTATGGCCCAAATAAAACGAAAGATCGAGTAGTTCCTCCAAGTAAACGGCTGGCAGTGTTGTCGTGGGATTTAAATTCTAGAGTAGTAGGCACAGTGTCGTCATCACCGCCGATTTGAATGGTCCACTGCCTGGCCTGACGCACAGTGGGACCAATCCCAAAAAAGACGGTCAAAAATGTTAGAAGTGAATAAAATGGTCTAGCAGGCCACATATTATGATATTTCATTGAATGGATGGTTCATCTTCTCGGCATCACCGACCCGTAAGCTAGAGATACACTACCGGAACGAGAGGTGGGGCACCAGTCGTCGCAAGCACGCTAACGTTCTCAAAGACAACGTGCTTGCACCAAGTGGTGCCTCATCAAATATCAATGGCTGGCGCCGCAAGTGTAGAGTTCTATTTCTATGAGCACATTCACAGGTATTAACTGCTACCTTTAATTACCAATTTCTGCCGCCTGCACTGCACCGCCTGCACCAATTTTTGTCACTGCAGTGCTAACGGAAAAATGTATTCCATTATTAGAAATTGTAAACATATAGAATGGATTGTCCCTACACAAAGTAAAGCTGTAGAGGCGCAAATCGTTTCTTGATATTACGGTTCATGTGAAAAACTCATGATCTTTTTACAGAGTAAGTATGGAAAATTAGACGTAGGGGTCATTGCGACTAAACATGACATGACTTGATAGTTTGTTCTACTTTATTTAACAATATTTTCAAAATCTCAGAGCGCAAGTGCCTGTAAAAACTCATGATCACGTAGAATTTTCCTAATTAAAGTATGCGTAAGACGAGAACAAACTGTACCAGGGGGCCGTACACATATTACGTATGCCCTTATGGGGGAGGGGGATCTGTCGTTTTACCTATAAATAAAAAATCATTTGTATGTAAGAAATCTTACATGAAGGGAGGGATGTTGAAAAAACCAGAAATAACGCTTACGTAATAAGTGTACGACCCCTAGACAATTTTCAGCTGATGTCGCACCATTGTATTGGGGCAAATGAGAAGTAGAAGGAGAAGAGAAAACATATTGTGCGTTGCTTTTTATCAAAATTGATATGCAAGACCGAAACGACCACTGTCAGTAAAACCGAAATAACTGAGCGGGCGGAGGGTGGCGGAACCCAATTTCTGCAGGATTGGATTCCTGACAAAAAAAAATGAAACAACAGTGTGAATTTCATTGATGGGTACCGATGGGTACCTTTTTGAATTTCACAATGAATACAGCAAGAAGATAATACAATAATTATTTTATACATAATAAAGACCGAGTACTTTCTGCGCGATCAAAAATAATTTACGAACGTATATGCGTGGCTTTATTAGTTTTTGGACTACACTTTGTGATGGTGCCAAATATAATAGGTTTGGGTGATGTATACGTTGTGGCCAACATAATGAAGCAGTAAGATAAATGTTAGAAGATTTTACAGAAAAAAAATCTACAACATGCTCAACTTGTATTGACTGTAAAGGTATGATCCACCCGAATAAAATGACTCAAAACTATGTTTACATCATCGTCAAGTATTCTACTAACAACCCATGACTCAAGTTATCAATTTGGATCATTTTGAAAAAATGGTTTTTGACCGTCTTTTTGAAGATTGGTCCTTCTGTGTGACGGGGACATCATAAATTACCGCAGATGGACCGTGCCGTGGTGGTTTGGCAGTTTGGTTGGCTTGATTTCAGCGCGGGTTGGCGAGCAGTTTGTTCGTGGCAGGAAGAAAAACAAAACTCTGACATTATGTGGGTAAAGCAACCTTACTTAATTGATTTGAATGAGACATAACAGCTAAGAATTATGTAGAAGGAAAGCTTGATGTTTTTTGAATGGGAAGTAGGTGGATGACATTTTTATTTGTGTTAGTCAATTTATTGCTCCACCGACGCGTCATAATCAAAACATAATTACATGAAATGTGAGAACAAATCAGATTAAATGAATAAAAGTCACGTACCCGCATGTTTTAACTTGCATTAACCTAACACCTAAACTTAAATACTTTAAAGATTTTCTTTTTTTTTTAATAATCTTTTTAAATTCGTCATTCGTTAAATTCGTCAATGGCCAGTTAAATAAGCATATAGAAGTACTGCTCTGATCATATGTTCATCTTATCGCAAAACAAAGAAATACAGCAACAATTTCGTCGGTTCTTTTTGGTAACGTGCGTGCTCACTGCTGCAAAAAATCACATAAATAAGAAACAAATCAAATTTCTTTTCATTACTTCGTGTTTCATGGGATGAATATTAGAGCTATGACATGAAGTCCAGGAGCAGTAACCCTATTAGTTTGATACCGCCGCCAACGGGATTTTGTACAAATCGTGAATAGTTTCTAATTTCACACAAATCAGCCAAAAGAGTTCCATCCAGCAATGAAGCAATACTTGAGGGGATGGCTATCTAGCCTAACACTTGGTGTGCACAACGTGCACAACCATTCAATATGGGGACATTATAACGCTCCACAGGTTCCGTCAACAACTTGCATTTATTTTATCCCCCAGGCCATGCATCGCCTGAAAAATTGGAATTGGAGGTTCTTCTTCTTCTTCAATGGCTCTACATTCCAACGCGAACTTGCTCTGCTTTTCAACTTAGTACTCTATTAGCATTTGCACAGTTACTATTTGGAAGTTTTTCTATGCCCTCTATCGCAGGAGTATGTATCTTGTATGACAAGTACAAATGGTGCCCAGGGTATCGCGAATGTTTCCCACCCGAAAACATCCTATAGGGAGCGGGACCATTTGGGCAGCACCCCCTATTCCCGTCCGCAACGTTAATAACTCGACCGCGTTCCAACCAAATGGCTTGATTGTTAGTACACCACTAGATATCGACAGAAACTAACCATGTAATAAAAAACAAGTAATTCGGTTGTAATGCGTCTGAGTAATGATCGTTGCTGACGGGAATAGGGGGTGCTGCCCAAATGGTTCTCTACCCTACCGGACCGAAAATCGAACTCTCCATCTCCGAATTAGCATTTCAACCATACTTGCAAGGTAAACTGGAGAACTCATTGGATTGGAGGTTAGAGGGTTATATTAGACGCTTCGAGGATCGAGCCTTACAATATTTGCCGATTCCCTCCATTACACAACACGTCACGTCTAACGTGCAAGAGTTCATTATCTAACAGTTCAGGAAATCTCTCCTAAGCATTAATTCGTACCCTGCATTTTACATTGAATTAGGGACAATCTTACAATGGATTGCTCCCACTGTGCCAGACGATCCGTTATAACAATCTAAGCCAGTTTTGGGCAGTTTCTATTTACTTTTTTAATTTGATTAGCTGACCATCATCAACAAAAAAATTAAACCACTTAACTGATTTTACAAACAAAGATTCAAACGTAAATTGGTCGATTCTGTTAGCACAACCTCACACCACCGGTAGGAAGGGGAAATAAATTTAACAAAATCTAGATCGATCAGAAACATATTCTCATAGGTTAGGTTACAGAAATGCTTTGAAAAGATTGAATGATGATTCATTTTTTTGCCTTTTTCGCAGAATCAAATTGTTCTGCAAAACTGTCAGTTACATTTAAAACACGTGCATTTTGTAGGAGACTTATTGACCCATAATTTAATGTATCATTCGATTCTGCAAATTAAGTAATTGCCTATCAACATTAGAATTTTTCTTTCATATAGTATTTCTTATAAGAAATATACCGGTTTCCTCTCAACAAGTTGCATTTAACAGGGAACGGAAAAGGCGAAAAAGTCATTGTGTTGAACAACTTTTAGGTTCATATTGACATCATGACAGAAAGTCCCCCAGCATAAACATACATGTGGGCGGAAAAACTATCGCAAATAGACCTGACATTTTGTCATCGATAATGAAGCGTTAACGCTGGTTGTTTTGTGCCACACTGCCGACATGTGCGTCGATGACGTCTGCTTGTAATTCATTTGTCAACAGGAAAATTATCGACACACAGCAATTCAGAGGTAAACATAATCTCGGGTTTCATCGAACAATTTATGATTTGGCACCACAAAGTTAGAATACTAAATCCTGTAAAAAAGAAACGAATGTACAGGAAACGTGTTTGGAGCAAATTAAAGGAGATCTGTCATTTTCATGTTTTTCGGCACAACTTTATACATGTTTTTGGACAGAAATCGCATGGAAAATAAACAAAATTTTGTAAAATTATCTAACCTACAGAAATTTTATCGAAATTGTTTCTAAAATTCCTTATAAGATGCAACATTACTTAAGGATATTTGATATTAAGATATTTGATTTTAATTACCGATTGAGCTCAAGATTTGGCTTTACATAAGAATTAAGAAGTGGGAAGTCGGAAGTGACAAATGAGGAGTGAGAAGTAAAAAATGAGATGTGAGAGAAAATTATTTTGAGCTTTTTAGCTTTTGAGATTTTTATGACTCGTAAGCATTAATAAAATTTAATAATCTAAGTCAACAAAATTAAAACTTGTGTTACCACCAGAGTGTGAAACAATCGAAATTTTTTGGTGAAGTCCACCTTTCTTCACTTGTCAGCTCACTTCCAGACACATTCATAGTCGGCTCTGGACTGTCAATATTCAGTTGAATATTAGTCATTGAATATTTATGCACATTTCACAAATTGATAAATTATCTGAAATCTAAACACGTTTCAAATGAGTAAAGTAATTTGTCACATAGAACTGAATCTGATTTTCGTCCGCGAGGCACTTTCAATGGTAAACATCAACATAAACAATGCTAATTATGTTTTTTTCTGCACATAGCAAGCACACTCAGTGACAGTCGATTGAATGAATTGGTGGAGTAGTCGTTTGTCATTCTATGTCATTATATGTATGTTTTGTCATTCTATGTTTTGAATATTCTTGCGATGTTTGTCAAAATTCGGACCGAAGTTGCTTCATGAAGATGAATATTTTAGGCTCTGGTTACCACTCCGTCGATTTCAAAAGTTTAGTATCAACCGCGGCAATAACCAGATAGCCCATTACTAATTCGAAGAATCATTCAAACCGTGTGCAAAGCGCAAGTCTGCAAATAAATTTAAAAAAATATATTCATGTTTGTTTTGCGCGCGCGAGACTCAAACTTGTGTAGACTACACAAGAAAAGTTTAAAATGTAATTACGTTACTAAAATATAAAATCCATCATCATCATCATCATCATCATCATCGAGGCAAACAAAATAGTTTATCAGTGCCTCAATAAATAAAAAAACATAATTTGTCGTAGGACAAATTTCGTTAAAATATAGAAATTATTGAATTATACAAAGTCAACTTAGTAGCTGCTTGAAAGACAGCTTTAACGCGAGAAACACAAAGTCTCTCCAATTGCGATAATATAGTTGCAGGTTTGCTATGTGTCGGAATCGAATTGAAATAATTAATACCTTTAAAAAAAAATTGTTGTGAAGCTCCATGCAAAAAATAAGTTGTTCTTATATATATATTTTGTTTATCCTTTTTCCTCGTTTCTTTATCCTTCTTGAGTGTACGATTTATGTTTCGCATCGATTTGTTTTGTGCGGTCTTAAAATAAATTAATTAGTGCGCGATTGATTGTATTTCAAAAAGGATGCAGGGTGTTTAGATCTCTTTTGTGCAGTCGGAAAGATTTTTTTCTTTATTAAAGAGGCTTGCAGTCCTAGGCTGGCTCACCTCTAGCAAAGAAAATAATACTCACGCTCCTCTATTGTGAACACATGTGGAAGTGCTGGCTTGACAAATGGATTGTGAGTGATTCGACTATGCGTCCAATTTGGGAATCTCGGGCTCATTCAGTAGCCGATAAGTTGCGATAAGGCCGACGGAGGTCTTTCGTAGCTTAGTTGCATAAAGCAGTCCCATCGGGAAACTGGTTACTTCCAATACATTTTTCAAATTAAAAATCTTCCACATAATGTACATATTCACATCTGAATTTTCAGAACATTGTAAAAGAAAATTTATTAGTACGCGATTGATCGTGCTCAGGGATTGCAGAAATCGCTCTCAATAGATAACGAACAACGATAAAAGAGAGGCAAAAACCTCTTCGAATAATAACAGGCTATGAAAACAAAGCTATCGCACTTGTATACAAGTTAGAAAAAAAATGATTCGGATAGGCGGCCCCCACCGAGGGGGTTTGATAAAACGCTTTGTTCTCGTTCATTTCATGTTGGGGACCATATTTTATTCGCACAGCTGTGTAAAACAAGTTGAAATGCATCATCAGAACCGGTGCCCCCCCCTCCGCAATTGGGGCTTATTAAAAGAAATTTATCATGGGTTGTAGCCCCCCGAATCAGTTCATTATCGTAACAGCTACCGAAAAACGTCTCTCACGGTTTGCTACCTATCGAGAGTGTATACGGACATGATAAGTGAGAGATTTTCTCATTATCCTTTGGATTCAAACCCTGATCGTGCTGCGTATTGGATGCAGCACATGGACGGAAATAATTACTTTAGCATACACTATCAAGTCTTCTACGAAGTTGACTATGCGAATAAAAAGAGCGAATTATTTATGAACAGCCACAAACGTCGACTCTTTGCACTAGCATTGTTGTGTGCGGTGTCAAAATTGAACTTCAGTTTGGCACATTGATACTAAATTTGAAACCTCAAAATATGAATATCATTTTACATTTTACTGCATTGATATAACACTTTGAAATCAGATTTCTATAATGCAGCATACGGCACATAAAGTAAAATAATCAACATTTGACGGAAGAAGTCAACCACATTTCTAATTATTATTTTCTCAGTCGATATTAATTTTTTGCACTTGATTATCATTGGCAATTGAGTATCAGGTTGCAAATTTTGCTTTGAACTTTGAACTTTGACACTGCTGAGTGGCGATGCAAGTAATAGTACGATGAAGATTTCCATCCTTGATGCAGAACTTTAGCAAGACCCGAGTTCTGTTTTGTGCGGGTAGAAAGTGAATTAATTAGTGCGCGATTGATCGTGTTTAGAAGTCGGTCGGTAGTGACAAATAAGGAGTGAGAATTGATTAGAGAGAAATTATTAGTGAAATGTAAGTGAGAAGTAAGGAATGAGTAGTAAGCAGTGATAAATAAGAATTTAAATGTAAGAAATTATTCCTTTTTTTTCCATTTTGTTCTACTTTATTACTTTTTCCATCTTTCTTTCTTCCTTCTTCTTACTCCCTTCTCCATTCTTCCTTTTTTCTCTTGCTTTTTCTTTCCTTTTTGCTTCTTTCTTCCTTGTTCCATCTTTTTTTCCTTCTTTCTTCTCTATTCTTCCTTTTCTATTCTTCTTCGTATTTTTTCTTTATTCTCCCTTTTTTCTTTTTATTCGCTTTTTTCCTTCTTTCTTCTTAATTATTCTTTTTTTCTTCCATCTTCTTTCTTTGATCTTCCTGCTTTTTTCTTTTTACTACTTCCATAGTTTTTCTTCTTTCATTTTTCTTTTTTTTTTCCTTTTTTTTCTTTTTTTTTTTCTTCTTCCTTTTGTTGCCTCTTTCTTCTCAATTCCTTATTATCATTTCTCACTTCTCACTTCATGCTATCCACTTTTCACTTCTCACTTGTGAGTTTACATTTTTCATTACTCACTCCGAACTTCACCGGTTTCTTTTCTCTCTACTCACAGATCACTAATCATTACTCACTTCTTACTTCTCATTTCTAAGTACAGACCCCATTCGATTTTGACAACACGTTCGGAACATTTATGTTGCCAAAATCGAAAGTTGCCAAAATCGAATGGTTTTTGTTTTCTCCTGATACTTCAACATTTTTTCATTTTTTGTGACGCTAGACACACTGTGACCCTTTTTTTATGCGAATTTTAAAACTAAACGTTAACACTAAAAAAAATTTACGCGGTTTTTATTAATTTTTTTTTTCGTCGGTTTCGGGGTCTAACCAATTTCTTTTACGAAAATTTTGATATTTGGGCGTTTATCTAAAAAAAAAAAAAATTGAAATTTACGCGACTTTTTTTTACAAATTTCTTTTTACGTCAGTATAGGGGTTTAACAAATTTTTTTTACAAGGGTTACCATATGTACGTGGTTTATAAGCAACATCAAAAATAAAAAATAAAAATATTTTTGTTGCCAAAATCGAATGGTTGTTGCCAAAATCGAATGATGCCAAAACCGAATGTTGCATAAATCGAATGGGGTCTGTACTCACTTCTCAATTATCATTTCACACTTTGCACTACTCACTTCAAACATCTCATTTATCACTACTAATTTCTTATTTTTACATTGCACTACATACTTTTCACTTCGCCCTTCTCATTACCCACTTCACACACTTAATAAATAAACATTTTTGCCTACTCAGCCAAATGGCGTATGGCCAAACGATCCTTTCGGCCAAATGAACCTAAACTTCTGAAAAAGTTCCAAACAAAGTTTTGAGAGAGAAAGAAAAAAATATCAACAATTCTTTGAAACCTGAATCATGAACAGTTGAGCTCAAGTTTTGGATACGGTCATATTTTGGGCTAATGAAACTTGTGATGTGAGATAGCGTTTTTTTAATTCGAAAATGTCAATTTCATGTCAATACATTGAGCTGAGTGGATTGCTATTTGTAAGGTTACTGCTCTTGGACTTCATCTCATAGCTCCTATATTCATCCCATGAGAAACAAAGCATTGAAAAGGAATTTAATTTGTTTCTAATTTTTATGATTTTTTTTAGCAGTGAGCACGCATGTTAGCAAACAGAAGCGACGAAATCGATGCTTTGTTTCTTGTTTTGTGACCAGATGAAAATATGTTCAAAGAGATTTAAAACGGAACAGTTCCTCTTTAACACTTAGGGCCTTCTATTAAAAATTTATTTCAGAGTGGACATATAGTTTTTGCGTTTCACTTTTGTACGGAAAAAGAAAAAAGAAACATTCTTCATAAAATATCATTAGGATGTTAAAGGATTACGTTCCTTTCGAAAAGGATGTTTTATAAGACGAAACTAAACAAAAAGCCAGCAGGCGATAATAGAGCCCTTGTATAAGGTGCAAAATGTCATTTTGTCATAATGGTCAAACCATAGTTGTCGGGACTAGACGGTTAACCGACAAGAACTCACAGCGCTGTATACAGTATTTCATAGATCAGTTGAATATCATCAGCAGGCTTTACATAAAATTATGCGACTTTCCGTCTTCCGACTTACGGGTTTATCGCCATGAATTTACAAATTCTTTTAATATCAGTTTCAATTTTACATTTATATGTCACATATTGTCAAACGTTATATGTCACACCCAACAGACGGATGTAAGTTTTTTTTTTATAATTCTGTACGAGCATTTACAAAATTGCAAGAAAATCTAACAAACGCTGTTGGTTGAGTGCCGTCACAGACAATGTGAAAAACAGGTACAAGTCAAACACAGATTTACCGCATACAAATCCACGAAACATACGTTTATTAGGACGTCAACAAAACTTCAATCTATTGTCCGGTTTAAAAGCATAAGCCGTTTAATTATAGATTTTAAAATGCCAAGCACATTTCTAGTGGCCACCCGACAATCCGGAAAGTATCCACCTCTTGTTGACCTAACACACGACGAGGAGGCACACGGAACTCCCACCGTTGCCGATCGGGCGCCGCAAAAGGATTCAACCATCGAACCACTTTACGACCATGCCATTTGCCCACGGCACGCATTTCAACTGTAACTGTTAGTTATGGGAATGTCGTGCTCCGTGAAAAACCGCGCGCTCTCTGATGGGAACTGTTTGAACAACCATGCGATAAAAAACAAGCTTGAATATTTTTACCGGCTATTTATTTCAGTCGCATACTGACTTTGTTTTTCTCTTCCTGTCTTGTTGTGTATTTCCAGAAAGCGGTGTGTCGCGGATCCCCTATGCGCTGGTGCAGGATCGGCGGAACAACCTACGGCTGACTGGCTGAAGCAAGACGACTGAAGTCCGTCCGCCCGTCCGTGGTTTCGTTATTATTTCCAGCAAACCGGAAAAGCAGCTGTGTTATGAAACTTGTGCTTAAGGTGGAAACACTTCCTGCTGCTGGAGTGTAGGTGAAACCGAAGAAGAAGAAAAAAAAATTGAAGTGAAACGGTGTTCAAGAAGGAGACCAGTGTTTGCACGTGGGAAGCATTCAAAGGAATAAGGAAGCTAGAAATCACGGCTAAAAGAGCGGGCACACATCAGTGAATCGGGAGGGGGTGTTCGGTTCGAGTGCCTCGGTGTGTGCGCTTGGAGTGGGGGAGAAAAGCTAAGCCGGCTTGCAGTGCGACATATTCCCGTTACGATTTCGGTATTGTGTTGTTATTTTTTTTTTCGGTTTGTTGAATGCAACCGTTGGCAGTTACGTGTTTTTGTTCGGAGGGTTTTTTGATCTAGTGGGATATAACACCGCTGCCATCACAACCAAAACGCTGCCACGGTGGTGGGCCATCAATTTTCGGAGTAAAACTGGAGGACGTAAATTAGGGAATTATTTCCACGGCTGACGGCGAAGCAGTTCAGCAGAGCGGAGCCAGTGTAGCAGGGCAGGATGGGGCGGAAAAAGATACAGATCTCACGGATAACGGACGAACGGAACCGGCAGGTAAGTTACATCTAGTAAAAGTTGAGCTTTTAGTTCAATGTGTTTGTACATTGTTTGGGACTATTGTTGCATGTTTGAAAACTCCCGTGAGTTTCAATTTTGCACAACGTTTTGAACAACTTCCTTCTAGTTTCTTTTCTAAATAAATATTTATTTGTTAAACTAAATAATCATCCAAATATCCAAAAACAAATAGCGCAAATGTATCCATCATATTGATACAAATATTGAACTACATGTCAAAAGAAAAACTGTTAGTTGAACATTACAAAATATGCTTATATTGCTAATCGATTCCCTATTCAAAATCTTAATCAATAAGAAGACTGACCTTCAGCACAGGGATTGCTCGACGTAATAATTTCTAACACATGCTGGGATACGATTTCAAATGAACCGGAAGAGCAAATGCAAAAGATGAACCTACATATGAATATATTCTAGGTCCTAGGAGATGGTGAAATCTATTAGACACCGTGTAGGCCGGGATAGAAAACATCTAAAACCGAAAATTTACAGTAATCTCTTTTTTATAAACAGACTGTCAACCTGTTGATTTATTACGAACAAAGGTCTCCTACGCATCGTAGTTTTTTCTTGTATAAACATCTTCTTGAATGGTTCTTCTGCATGGTCCCTTTCTCTCTTGTAGGAACGACTCAGTGATGGAATAAATTTTCCCATTCAGTTCATGCTTACAAAAAATATCATGCGTCTCCACCTACAGCTGCTTCATGCTCCCGTGAAGCCGTTGCACGTGACCAAGGCAAATAACAAACTCCACACAATTAGTCGCAGAAACTTAATTAATCAGTTGTGATAACAAGCTGTGCTGGGGAAACTCCAACAAAAGCATAAGCCGGTAGGGAGTCACCGGCTTCGAATGCTGCTGGCTGGGACACCCTTCGGACATAATTTAACTCACCGACACGACGCGACGAGACGACAAAGCGATGAGCATCACTTGAGGCATCAAAGCAGGTCCGTCAACATCACCGTTGTTGTATTTTGCTAGATGTTGTGCTACCATGACAATGGTGAAATTTTTGGTGATATGTTTTTGACCTGAGGTAAATGCAGTCGAAGGCCACAGAAATTTTATTTTATTTTTCTTCTTTTCAATAACGTTAAATTCCAACTGGAACTTGATCTACTTTTCAACTTGGTGTTCTACACTAGCCGTTCGACAACTGGGTCTTTTTTACGTTTCATTTAGCGAATGCTGTTCGACAACTGCAATGTATTTCACATTTCAAACGGTTGGCAGTCTAATATAATTGTGATGTGGGACGTAGAAACTGATTAAAAAAATGTGTGTGTTACGAATACGAGTTCAAAACGAAACTTTCGGCAAGCAATTTTTGAAGAAAAATTATTTAAGCTCTTTTAGTAGAATGTCTTCAACTGTCTAAGACGCTGATTGAAAGCTCTTGAGTTTTCCTTTTAGCTATGTAGGTTTTCTTCTAATCTGCGCTTAATGAGGAAGTGCCATAATCAGTATAATGATAAAATAAATTTCCCCATATTAATTTGCATGCGAATTTGAAACGGCTTGTGCTTAATCAGTTTTTAACCAAATGAGCTTAAATTTTCGGACGACACTCAGAACATGATACAGAATCAGATGAGCGTTGTGGAGCAAAATTGATTTTTTGAACCACACTAATAGGGGACTCTAACAAAAGGCGGAAACACGGAAGGCGGAATCACAAAAGGCAGAATCTCGAAAGGCAGACGTCCTTATACTTGCAACAAAAGGCGGAATATATCATAAGGCGTAATTACAAAACGCGGAAATACGAAAGGCGGAATTTCAAAAGGCAGAATTCAGTCATTTCTTAGTTTCACACAGGCGCCTGCTTGAGGTAAAGGAGGACATATTTTATTCTTTGAAGGAAAGTTGTTTGGCTGGCATAATAACCGTTTGGCATAATTGATTAAAAATAATATATGCTCAGAAAAATTACAATTCTTTCAGAATAGTTATTATTGGCATTTATATAAATTTTAATTACAATATGATTTTTTTCTTCATCTGCACATAGGCTGTTCTTTCAGTTTAGATGGCTACACTTCAATAAATGATATTCTTATCAACGATTTAGGTTCTTTTCAATTTCCCAGAAACTGTCTGTCGAAAAACGTATTCCATTTGAATCTTTTTCCCAGAATATATTTACTAATTCGGAGGAGACCATTCCTCAGAACGTATTATTCCCCAAAAAGTGAAAGTAAAAGTAATTCTATTTTATTGAATTTTCGTTCGTATTACTTTTTTAAAGCAAACCGTCGCTCTAGATAAGGCGAAATGCATGATGTGGCCTTTCTTTTAAAGCACGCGTTTGCTCGGTGCAATGCGAAAGGGGAGACTATTCTTCTTTCAAATTATGCAATAGCTCGGGATAATGTAAAAGAGTTGATGATGCCTTCTTTTAAGGCACGCATTTGCTTGGTGTAATGCAAAAAGGGAGGAGATCATTCCTTCTTTAAATATACGTGATTGCTCTGGATAATGGCAAAGAGTTGATGATGCCTTCTTTGAAAGCATGCATCTTGCCTTCTTCATTGCAAACATCAAGAAGTCTATGTTGAAGTCCAGTTTTAAGTTGCGTAAAGAATGTGATTGTTGAAAATAAGATCATTTTCTTTGCGTTATGTCAAACGACCGTTATGTCACAAATGACCATTATGCCAAACGACTTTATGCCAAACGGCTTAATATCAAATAACTTTATGCCAAACGGGGTAGCCCCTTTCTATCCATTGAAATTTTATCTCACAGCTGAAACACTAACAGTCTCTTAGCTTAGATACTAAGCACATCCAGAGTTATTAACTGTACGATTTCCATACTTCGGACAAGGATGGTATCGATCATTTAGTAATTCGCGTTCGATCATTTAGTAGTTTGTCAATAACTCATTCCAAAAGCTGAATTTCGAAATGTGTTGTATGGTGGACTTCTAGTGCGAAGGTTTTTCTACAACTCTGCCTAATGGTTCGTTGTTTGAATACCACTAGTAACGGAGTTATAGCTATAGTTTCAGTAACTTAGACTAAATGATAACAAAATTCCAATCATTTAGTTTAAGCTACTGCAACTAGCGCTATAACTCCGTTATTAGTTGAATTCTAACAACGAACCATTAGGCAGAGTTGTAGAAAAACCTTCGCACTAGAAGTCCACCATACAACACATTTCGAAATTCAGCTTTTGGAATGAGTTATTGAAAAACTACTAAATGATCGAACGCGAATTACTAAATGATCGATAACATCCTTGACTTCGGAAAGGTGAGAAACTTTGCAACCCATGGTATGTTTCGTTCAAAGCCATATGCCTTATCGCTGAGCTACGGAAGGTCTCCACACTAAACAACAAGAAAACATACATCTGGCCGATCAACGGCCAAAGTATATCTTTTTATTGCGAAAGGAGAATTACGCCATTTGATCTGTTGGTTCAAATTGTCCGCATAAGTTAAAACAGCCTAATGCAATTCTGCCTTTCGTGATTATGCTTTTTGTGATTCCGCCTTTCGTGTTTCTGCCTTTTGTATCGTTCCGCCTTTCGTTCATTCTGCCTTTCGTATTCCGCCTTATGTGCTTTCCGCCTTTCGAGTTTCCGCCTTTCGTAGGACACCCCACTAATAGACATAGACTAGCGGTGGGCGATCATTGTCATCAAGTAAAACACGCGCCTAGAGAAACTTATTATAGCGTACGCTCTCGAATATGCACGCTGTTGTATTTTGTACAACATAAACGAAAATACCACGCTCACGGTATACAACACGAGCGAGCTTGTATGAGCATTACAGTCCAGTACCGCGCGTGTGCTGAACGTTTATCATTTGTACCTCAATAGTGCCAAGCAACATAAAGTAGGGTAAAGTACCCAATAGTGGACCCTCCAGCCATGTTTGCATTATTACAGCACAATGTAAACATTTTGCTATGAAATTCCATCGGGAGAACCTACCTTACTGTCCTATGATTTGACTACATGCATTGGAAATGCTATGGAAAGTAAAATTAGATGATTTTTTACAATTCTATAAAAAATAAACACGAGAGTGTCCATTATAGGAATATTTTGGGGGGTCCATAATAGGGAAGAAGAACGTCCCGAAACGGAACATAAAAATCAAATGAAGTGTCGACTATAGGGAAGCAATTTCCTATTATGGACCCCCAGGGGGTCTACTATAGGGCGAATTCAGTCAGACTTTAAAATGTTAATTTCAACAAATAACGTCGAGTATTTGAGTGTTTTATGTATGTATCGTAAAGAGGAGATGCAGAGCTTGATATTAGATATCACGCAAAATTGATATGTTGAAAATTTCCACTCCTTATGTCAGGAAGAGCAAAATTTCGCTACTAGGGGGTCCACTATTGGGCATTTTACCCTATTTCTGCTGCAGAAAGGAATATGAAACACATAAGCAACAATAATCGAACAAGTCTGCCGTCTATTTCCATACGCATACCAACATATAAAGAGTCGGCGCTAAAAACGAACACACAAAAGATACCTCGTAGTGCAATAGAGAATGAACCGTATCAAGCATAAAATCCGAAGATCCGAACAAATCTCAGCTCAGTTTAGTAATGAAACGTAATGAATGTTATTACTTAAAATTGTCTGTTTTTCAAAAGAAATTAAGGTCATAATTTTTTTTCATAAATTTCAAAGTGAGGCTAATAAATAGACCCTAATGTATGAAATGAATGTTTACAATTTTTAAACAATATTGTAATATATGTAGCATTAAATAACTGAAGAACTGATCTAAGGAGCTGATTGTTTTAAATGAGCTGAATGGATTAGATCCGCTCACTGCAATGAGCTGTTTTGTCTCGCAGTTAATAACTATTGAAGAGGTTAATGAACACTCAGCTGCGAGATGGCAATTTCCCAGTGGGGATGTAATGCCAATGAAGAAGAATATTTTCGATAAAAAGTAAATATAAAAATGTGTAGAGAGAAAAGGTGTGAAATGTTGCCAAAGCAGATTCGATGGATATGTTGAATTCTGATTTGCTAGAAACACCAAGCAAAAATAAGAAAATTTAAATTATTTTACTCATCAAACTTCTATTCAGAATTATTAATTCTTGATTCAATGAGTAACGGTCCTACATGAATCGCGCTTGTAATCTAAATTTAAAATGCGTGACTCGTTAGCGATAAAAATAAAGAGCTGTGTCCGTAACCTATATATCGTAAATAGTAGAATGATGCAAGTCATGGCGGGAATCGATACCCTTCATCAGCCAGGATAATAATTGGGTTGAACCGAGCACCAAAGCGTTACGCTTGAAACATACAAATTGTTCCGTGTAGGGAAATCAAAATTTATGGTGACCCATAAATGCCATTCCTGGTAGCAACGCAAACCATCAATAATCTAAAATAGGCTAAACCAAACCTCCCACGCATTTGGAAAGTTTGACCTTTAGTTTCCTGTTGGAATACGTGTTGGTTGTAATTGAAACACTCAAAACGAAAATTTACTGCAGAATAGTCAATGATCTCTATTTTATAGTCACGAAATAGGAGCTATTTGAGATTCACTCCAATCAGGAAGTATCTTGGTATATATTTTCAAAAAGTATTGCAATGCTCACAAAGATGTTTCCAGCGTAGAGTCAAAGATAAAGTAAAATTGTTTTATTATAATAATTCTTAGTGCTTACACTTAATGCAGAATTAGCGATTCAGCTAGTTGAAACTGATCCGTTTTAAAGAGTTGTTCCAATGCGCATTAGCCTGTTGAGAATACATACATTTTTTTTTGTTTCAAACCTTTTTTTAAATGTGGATATTGTCATTTGGAGGTTCAATTTTCCTTTTCCGGAATATTGTTGAAACTCAACAAGCATTCTTGTTCACAATAATTCTTGTTACAGATTCACAGATCTATTTTACATGTCGAATCTTCTTCCACTCACGGGTGCCGCGTATTAAAAATGGTCACTTGTGCACCAGTAGTTATACATATATCCACATCTTGTGCACCCTAATTCATCTTCATTTTATTCACATGATTATGTACCTATTATTATTATTATTATTAAAGCAAGCTTGTATTTGCGATTTTTCCTGCATTTTGATGAAATGGCTTTAAAGAAGATTTTCATTTTGAAGGTATTGTAGGCATGTTTCAGGAAAGTATATCGAAACGGAATATCTTACTACAAAACAAGCTATTGTCCCTATAGGGCACTGCACGGACTGCTTTGTCTCTTTCTGGCTGCAAAGAAATTAGAAAACAACAAGGCCAGTAAACGTCAAAATTTATGAAGAACGAAAGAGAAAGAGATTGCTCCGTGCAGTGCCCTATTGCTTAGCTTTACTGAGACTGACTGTAAATATCAATGGTGGCTACTGCGTGATTTATCAGAGCTGGTGCGAATTGCACTTCGATCCAAACGAATAGTGGTTGGGGTTTACCATCTATTCTCGAAATATTTTTGTCAGGTGGTTGGATTACTTAGGAACATAGGGCGGTATTCACCATGGACAATGATGTAACCTGTGCAACTTCTATTTTACTGGTTAGTATGAATATTTTTATATTCTACAGTTTTAGTGTTTCGTCATCTGATCTTTTAGAATAAAGTGTTCAAAAATTCATCCATCGCGAGGATCAACAATCAATCGCTCAAAGTGAGGGATTGTTCAATCAAAGTTAGGGGTCGTACACATATTACGTAAGGACTTATGGCGGAAAAGGGGGTCTTTTTGAGCCATTTTTTTGAACCTGAGTTCATCAGTCTTGATCGTTTTGAAACATCATATTGCGACCAAACTAAAACAGACAATCACCCTATTGAAGCTTGGCTTAGCTTGATTGACTGTACCCATCGTAGTTGCTAGTCGTGATTAGCCGAGAAACAACAAATAATGCACAGCTCACCAATTAAATAGTTTTCTCGGGACTAGAAAGCTATTCTCACTGTACATATGCTTAAGAGTTTCTTTACTTCAAGGCCAATAACGGTGTCTGTCATGTCCTCACTGTGAATTAGGATAAGGGGAGGAAAATTATTTCGACACTCATTGTTACAAGAAACCGAGGAACCCTCTGCATCTTCATGAGCGCACTTGAGAGGAATAGTGTGTTAGTTGACTAATTATTTCTTTTGAACGACTCCATATTCATGATGATACAAAAACGTAAAAGCAACGCGTGTCTTACGTATTTTCCCAAAAACTGCACTGCACAACGCTTGCTCGATGGCTACTGCAAACCATTGAAGATCGCGCTTGTTTCGACCGGAACAAAGCGCAATACATGCACATAAACCACCGAACACCAGATAGATAATTTATCATATTCGCATCGATTGAAACACGCACTTACTGCAAACTCATGAGCCACCGAACACCGTATCACTTACTGGAGAAACACGACTGGACAAGAAACAAATTTTCACTTTCTGATTAATTTACTCATCCACACCAAACAGCCCACAATTTCGCGGACCGGCCGATCGCTCTGCTTACTGGAGAACAAATTTTCAGTTTCAAAAACAGACAATCGCCCAATTAAAGTTGAAAAATGTTTCAATCTTTTCGTTGCAAAAAAAAATACCAGTGTCCGGCAATGATATTTGTATTCCGTTCGTAAATGATGGGAACGATTTATATATTCCATAATGCCTGTATTGCACTAGTAGAATGAATTCCAACCGAATGATATTGTAATTTCCAGAACTTCAATGTAATACAAGCTTTAGACAAAATGGTTGAGACAGGCTAAATTTTGTCGAAGTTCAAATCACCATAATTTTGCGTAGAATAATCCGATTTTGATAAAACTGGGACCAACGGATGCGGAAGCTCTTCTAGTATACTGTCCCTAAACAAAACCTTAGATTGGCCCTTGGCCACCGGAGATGTTCTGGGTTTTCCGAGGGTGTGTTAGAAATGAATTTTTTCTCCTGCTTGTCATTTTATGTGACGTTTACTTTTATCATGTTTAATACTTCCCCCAAAAACTACAACTAATATGCTGGTCAATGCTGACTGCAGATAAAAAATCCGTTAGGTATACATAGAGATAAGGCCGTTTCCGTGATAACGGTACGAGAACAACGGGAACGGGAACGGTACGGGAACAACACCCTGAACAGATGTCACTTTCGCAGATCACCCGGAACCTGTTAGAAATTGGCCAGTGAGTCCTTACAGTCCTCAAAATGTATCTTCAATATAGATTCTATATTCATCGTCTTGGGAAAACATGATTGACACCCATATACAGGGGTTGGACAGAATTATCGGGACAGGCAAAATTTTATCAAAATTCAAATGACCATAACTCCGTGAAATATCACCCGATTCCTTTGGTTCTGACAGCGTTCGGCGGAAAAATAAATCATTTTTTGGAAAACTAGCTTAAATCCATGATCAGACCGCTAATCCGTATTATTTGAGGGCATGTCAAAAATTATTTTTATTTTTAAATTATTTTTAAACAATATTTTTAAGGCGCTTGTATTTTTCACTTGGGTTAACAAAAACTAGAGCTTTTCCTAAGTTGATTGATATGTTGACGTCATAGATCGGACAACAAACACTTTAGATATGGCAGTTTCCTAGAAATCCGTGACACCTGTTCCACCTATTGTAGCAGGAGCACTATTGTTCTCGTAGACAGCGTTCTGGCATCAAGTGGTACTCTATTAAATGTGTTTCTGATCAAATATTTAAATCACAATTGTTCTAGAGGTGTGCGTCGGTCCGAAAATCGTCATTGGCGACGACGGTCTAATCTTCTATATTTTGAAAGGAAAATCGTATGAATTTCTCGGTAATCTTCTGAATATTGCGCGGACAATTCGTTAATTTTTTTACAAAAAATCTTCGGAATTTTCAAAAGAGTTTACTTAAGTCTGAATTTCCTCGAGAACATATTTTCAATTATTGGGAGGAAACTTGAAATTTAAAAAAAATATTATTTTCACTTGATATTTTTAGGATTTTGCAAAATTGTTAGAGACAATGAGTTCAGTGTTTCCAAAATAAATTCTTTTCATCTTCCAAAGATTTTTTTTTTGAGCATCCATTTTGAATTTCCAAGGTAGTTCCTCTGGAAACTTAGGACACCTTCCTTCGGAAATTCATACGCTTTTATAGACCATGAAGTTTGATACCCATATTGGTATCATTGGAAAAAGGTTTAACTATGACCATGGTGTACCACTTGGTGCAAGAACGCTGTCTACGAGAACAATAGCGTGTGTGCGACAATTGCTGGAACCTGGTTCACGGATTTCACGGAAGCGGCCATATCTCAGGTGTTTGTTGTCCGCACTGTGACATCAACAAATCAATCAACTCAGGAAAAGCTCTAGTTTCTGTAAAACATATAAAAAGGGTCAATATTTCACCCAAGTGAAAAATACAAGCACCCAAAAAATTGCATTTTGCACATGCCCTCAAATAATGCGAATTATCTCTGGTATCCGGCGATCTGGACATGGATTTGAACCAGCTTCCAAAACTTGATTGATTTTTCCCGTCGAACGCTATCAGAACCAAAGAACAACAATGGACAATTTTGATTAAATTTTGCCTGTCCGGATAATAAAACAATACCCAAATAAAATAATATTAAAAAAAATCTGTTCTACCCTGTATGTATGGTTCCAGATGGTTCAAAAACCGGCCCCTCGTTGAAGACCCATGGAACCTGCTATAAGTATGGCAGTGGATTCTATCATCCTTGAAATGTTTCTGTAATCATCGTCTCGCAAAGCCATGAAGATAGATATTAATATTTGCATTATTCCGATCTGTTATAATTTCACCACGTTCCAGGAACCGTTTTTATCCGCTTATCTGGATTCTCAATCTACAGCCAGCATTGGTTGGCATATTAGTTTTACATATTAGTTTTACATAAAAAAAAATGATGAAAGTAAACAAAATGACAAGCAGTTCCAAAAATCCATTTTGAACATACCATCGGAAAATCCGAAACATCTCCGGTGGCCAAAAGCTAATATGAAGTTCTGCATAGGGACAGTATACTAGAACAGTTTCCGCGTTAGATGATCCTAATTTTATCAAAATCGGATTTCTCTACATAGCAAATAGTTTTGTAAATTCAACGACGTGTAAAACTTCAGCTGATGCCACCAAACGAATAAAAAATCGATATTCAATTAAATTTGAATGAATTTTACAAGCAAGCAGAGTTTAAATTTATTTTGATTTAAAAGAACAGTAAGGTCGATCGAATGTTGCGTTTATTTTAATGCTCCAAATATGTGCATGAAAATACAGTTAAAATCACAACATATTTTTATCTGTGTACGAAAAGTTTTTTTTTTTTTTTTTTTTTTTTTTGTCTTTATTAAAGAGACTTTCAGCCCAAGGCTGGCTCGTCTCCGAACGTACGCAAAGTTATGCTGATTGGAATTTCAACAAAATTTTACCTTTCTCAACCTTTTTGTCTAACCCCTGTAAATTAAATATGGGAAAAGCGAAAATAAAAAATAAATACATAAGTAATTCTTAAGGTCACTCCTGACAGAATCCAAGTTTCAGAGTGCTCGCGTTTTCGGGGGTACACCACTCGATACGGAGGCGGCGGAAATTTTTTGTTGATTCAGCTTTGCTGCGTCGCATCAAGCGTGAAAAAATAAAAATGACATTTGTGCATTGCTTCCGTATCGAGTGGTGTGCCCCCGAAAACGCGAGCACTTTAAAACTTGGATTGTGTCAGGGGTGACCTTAAGGATTAGGGGCCCTCCTTAGCCGTGAGGTAAACGCGTAGCTACAAAGCAAGACCATCCTGAGGATGACTGGGTTCGATTCCCGGTGCCGGTCTAGGCAATTTTCGGATTGGAAGTTGTATCGACTTCCCGGGGCATAAAAGTATCATCGTGTTAGCCTCATGATATACGAATGTATAAATGGTAACCTGGCTAAGAAACCTCGCAGTTAATAACTGTGGAAGTGCTTAATGAACACTAAGCTGTGAGGCGGCTCTGTCCCAGTATGAAGGGATGTAATGCCAATAAGAAGAAGAAGAACATAAGTAATTCTCGATAACGGTATTATGATGCATACTGGAGATTTTTCGATCCTATGACTTAAGCTTCACCAAAAAATTTCAAATAGGTAGCACAAAAACTTCCTATCCCATAAGAAAATTATTTTGAGCTTTTTAGTGGAATGTTTTCACCTGTCATAAGACGAGTTTATACAATCCCATTGAATTCCACCACTTAATTGTATCTTGACAGATACGTATTTCGACCTCAAAAGTAAGGCCGTCTTCAGTGTCTCGTACTTGACTCGAGACACGAGTCAAGTACGAGACACTGAAGACGGCCTTACTTTTGAGGTCGGAATACGTATCTGTAAAGATACAATTAAGTGGTGGAATTCAATGAGGTTCCTATCCCATCCTAATAGATAAAACTTTACTTCCACTAGGTATGTCTTTTCAAAAACTTTCCTAAACTTTCCAGACGACTAGGTATTCTTTGCTTGGTAAACCAGCCGAAATAAAATATTGACAGAAATCCAGAAACTATTGACGAAGATAAAAAAAAACATGTCCACTAGTGTGCATGGCACTCTTCGATCTCTGAGCAAACCCTTGTCCCTACACGGAGAAACTCGATTTACCCATTAATGGATAATTTTATATGCTATCTCTTTCTGCGGAGAGAAAGAGATAGCACATAAAAGTACCCATTAATGGGTAAACAAAAATCTCCGTGTATTGCATTTCTTATCAGAGGTTTTATTCAAAGAAGTTTAGATTTTTTTTCGTTATTTAGCTAGATAATTCAATTGAAGTTTCCGAAGGCAGCATTTTTTAACTTGCGGTGCTGCAAGAAACGACCAGGAGATAGATGGAGCGGGATAGACGACGTTGTTTTGACCTTATTGGAATCCATAGTTAAGATTGAAGAAGGGGGCGTAGAACCCTGGTTGCTCGGTTACTGGAAATTGGTGACTTAACCTTGGGAGAGTTCAAGGAAAGCCTGAGCGGTCGAGTCAAGGGTCTTATACCAAGGTTATCCTCTCGATGTTCGTGAAGCCGTTTGGATTAGATGTTCCTGTATAAGCCTCCATCTTTGAGGACACATATGATGGCAGTGATGCTGGCTGCATCATTCGAAAGCGCGTTCCTGGTCAGTACCAGGTATCATATAAGTATCCCTTGGAATCTGGAATTTAGGTCATCGGAATACATAATGTTCCACAGTGATGTGGATCCCGCAAACGTCGCAAATAGTCTGGAAGCCCGAGCAAAGCTTGAGAGCAAATCGATAACTAATTTTGTTGTTGTGAAATCGCCTAATTTTGATAACTCAGGTTGAGATCAAAATGTAATCAATCATGATGATTCATATTTGAAAACAAATTATGATTCCAATTTGATATCAATATCAAGATATGATTTCTATATGCTCTCATTATGTTTTCAGATTTTGCTCGGGAGGGGCTCCTCCCAAAGTTGTGTGAGTGCCGAGACGGTTTGCCACGGTTCGGAGCCAAGACGACTTGCTGGTCCTTTAGGTTGCTCTGGTCCATCCAGGCCGACGTGGTCCCCTTGATTTTCCGCAGCTGTCCAGTAGTGGAAGCTCTCCATGACATTTCTCAGGGACGGTTAGGCGTTTCATTATGAGGCGCGGAGATAACACTAGCAGAGTCGGATAGGACGAGGATGGGCTTCGTGGACGGATAGGTGGCGTTGATAAAAGCTGCAGCTGCTTCGGTCGAGAAAATGGTACAGATGACCGGGAGACTATCCGAGATAGTCATGTTAGTCCTGGTGACCAAGATCGGCCTGAAAAGGACCCATCCGTATATCTGTGTTCGTAATTGTTGAACTCTCTGTTTTATAGCTCGGTCACTGACCTTCTGAGAGCCAAGTAATTGTCAACTCTTCGGAAATTGTGTGCTATAGAACTGTTGATGTTGGCTTGTGAAGAGTGTCCACTCCTTCTCACTCCATACCAGTGGACTCGTGCAGTATCCGGTCTCCTTCGAAAAAGAGAGTGATTCTATATTAACCCGAAGTTACGGCGGCGAAAGAGGTGGTTTTGCGGCAGATGGCCACTCGCACATGATGCCTGAACTGCAAGATGCCTACCTCGACACAGGCAGACTCAGCTGGTGTAGAGGGTATTGACCTTGGACAGACAAGAGGTCAGCGAGATGGGCCGATACTTCGTGACATCCCGGGAGGAGATGCTTTCTTAGGAATGGGGATGACCAAACTTTTTCGGCACTCTTCCGGCAAGATTTGGTCATTGGTTTACCAACTCTAGGCACCGGATCTTGGCGGAAGGTAGTAGCTTTTTGAGCATGGGGTACCCAATCTCGTTGGGACCGGAAGACATCCCGCTGCTGTTGGAGAGGACGAACAACAGCTCGGCAGGAGAACTCGGTAAATGTGTATCAAGGTGGATGGGGGAAAATCTTTGCTTGCCACTACGCGCGTTGACTTTCCCCCAGAGTACGGCAGTGGATTGAGCCGGAATAACCGAATCGAGGAAATCCTCCTACTGTTTCTTCTTGGCTCCAAATTTTACTGATCTGCATTCATAGTGCTCCTCTTCGTATACCTGGAGGGCATTTACCAGATTATCAGGATGACCAGCGGGAAGCCTCCGTAGCGCTCATCTGACCGCCAGTGGACCCGTCCTGGTCGGGTGCTAGTTTGCGGGATGCAGACAAATTTGGTCTTAACTTTATTTGCTATTCAAAGAATATTGTGGCAAAATTTCATAAAATTTGGTGAAAAAAATCTTGAACAATAATAGAACAAAACCACTTCTTACTTCTTACTTACTTCATAAAAAATACGTATCTTTTTCAGAGCCTAAACTATTCATTTTCATGAAGCAACTTCGGTCCGAATATTGACAAACATCGCATGAATATTCAAAACATAGAATGACATAGTCAGAAGACTACTCCACCATCTCATTCATTCGACTGTCACTGAGTGCGCTTACTATGTGCAGAAAAAAACATTTATCATTGTTTATGTTGATGTTTGCCGTTGAATGTTCCTCGCGGATTAAAATCAGATTCAGTTCTATGTGATAAATTACTTAACTCATTTGAAACGTGTTCAGATTTCAGATAATTTATCAATTTGTAAAATGTACATAAATATTCAATGAGTAATATTCAACTGAATATTGACAGTCCAGAGCTGACTATGAATGTGTCTGGAAGTAAGCTGATAAGTGAAGAAAGGTGGCCCTTTTTTCTTGACAATATCGAATTATTTCTTGCTTCAGTAGTTAGCTAAGGTCTGAAGCTTTCCCATCACTGCCTGCAGCGACCTAACGATAGAATCGCGGCGACTAGGTGTCGCCGTCGCGGCGATAATCGCTTTGGTATGGGGGAGCCTTAAGAGTGGAAAGTTTTCATTCTGTTGCGGTACGGTTATTGGCTTCAGCCGTTTTCGATTTTACGAAAAAAAATAGGGTTAATAATCAAGAAATTAGGGCGGCGCATTTAACTCAATCACCTCTAGGTACACAACATCGACAAACAGCTATAAGGGATTGCTTGAGCAAACTGATGGAGACGCCTGGTCTTTCATGGGTTTTATTGTTAAAATGCACAAGTGCTGGTATATAGGCGATTTGGACTACAAACTGCCGTTATCTGACATTGTGACGTACATGTGGATTTATCAATTTCAGTGTTAAAGAGTAGTTCCATTGTATCTTAAAGGATGAAGGAAAATGGGTTTGTTGTATTTTAGCGCATAAATCATTTTCCCAGATTACGACAGTATATGTAGTATTACACATTATTTTCACTCAGTTGAACAACAACAGTTGCGTAACCTTGTGCTGCCTCAGAATTATCCGAATGGCTAGCACGTTCACCTTTTATATATTTGGGTATTCCAAAATTGGACCTATTTAATAATAGATTCTAATTATGCCACGTCAAAGCAGTTTCCATTCAAGTCCGATCTAATAATATTTCTTTTTCTCTCTCTCTCTTCCCCCACCCCCAACATTCCAACAGGTGACGTTCAACAAGCGTAAATTCGGGGTCATGAAGAAGGCGTACGAGCTTTCGGTGCTGTGCGATTGCGAGATTGCCCTGATTATCTTCAGCAGCACCAACAAGCTGTACCAATACGCCAGTACCGACATGGACAAGGTCCTGCTGAAGTACACCGAGTATAACGAACCGCACGAGTCGCTGACGAACAAGAACATTATTGAGGTACGCCGCCCGTGTGTGAACTGACTGTGCTGCTGCCGCTGCTGTGCTGCGTGCTGTGTGGGGGGTGGAGTGGTGTGCCGCCGCTGTTGGGTTTTCCACATGCAAAGTATTACCTGCACCACACAATGTTGAGCAAGGGGCATAGTACCGGCGAAGTTTCCTTTTGTCGTCCTATTCATGCTCGTGTAATTCCCTCCCCGCCTCCCTACGTCACGTAATCCGATGCAGTTTCGCAGCATTGAGTAACGCATAACACGCCTGATTCCCACTGACCCTTTCCGCATTCAGTGTTTTTGCTTCATTTGCTTATGTCGTAATTATTGCGTTAGTTTTCTTTCTCTGGTTTTCTTCAATATTTAATTACTTAACGCTTTGATTTTGTTTGTTTTCTTCTATAACATTACGGCTGTACTCTGATTTGAATTCTTTTGTTTGAAACGAGTTCGGGATATACTTAAGCTGTGTTTGTTTCTATTTGTTTCTTGTTACCTCACATGAAGAAGTTACATTGTTGTTTGCTATGAAGACATTCTAACAGGATGCATAGAACTAATGAATTAGAGTGACGCATTTTTTTTATTACATGAAATTCTTTGGTGGAAATGATAATGGAATTTGTTTTAATCCTCCACATTGAACATAACCATTATTTAGCTATTTTATAGCATAGAATTGGTTTCTGTGTTGTGTTCTAGTTTTACTAACACATAAAAATTTGAATTTTAAACTTTTACTTTTATCTCAATGTAAGTCCACCCGTTTTTAAGAAGGTTAATATTCAGCCTAAGTTATTGTCAAGCTACTAAATGATCGAAAACATCATTGGATCTCTTATTTTTGCTGAAAACTCTAAAAGAGTAGGAATCAAATAGATATCTAGGTTCTAAAGCGCATTCTTTCAAATCATACCTGAAACATTATTGTGGATCGCGTTGTCCGTGGTTCGAATCTCGGTTGATCGTTTTTTTGCATTCTTTGTATATCTGAAGCGTGCCTTAAAATTTTGGAATGCAATAGAATTTCTATGTCAGTTGCGTACTTCTAGAGCTGTTTGGATGTGGCTTCAACTTTATGCTATTTTGACATGATTTGATTTCCGTAACGATGAAAAAGTATTGTCGTACCTATAACCACCTATAACCCAATATTTGCAAAACTGTTAGGTTCAGAAATTATTGAGAATATTGAAGGCAAACATTTGTGATTATAAAACTATTCGTCTCACGAATTCTGATAGGGGTTTCGTGTATTTTATGTGATTTTTAATCGAAGTGAGTTCTGAAATTTTTGTGGAGTCGCATAATTCGTGTAGAATAAAGAGTTTCTCGTCTGAAAAGTAAGTTTCTACTTGAGAAGTTATCAAAGGTTTTTTTTTGAGAAATTACGGACGAAACCTCTGAGATATTCGCGAAAAAATCCTATAAAATTATCGAACTAATGTCTTAGGGGCTTCCCGAAGGGATTATGCATTATACACATTGCGCAATTGTTGGTGAAGCTGTGTGTGAATGCCAGAAACAACTAAATACCCATCCCACTCGGTTGGCATTGCAAAAAACAATACGTGTAAAGGAGTTGGTTTTAAAAATATATTGCGAGAGTTCGGCTATGTGCCTGTTGTTGAAAATTTGAACTCATCAGTAGCCTTTTGAGCTGCGGAGGACGATGGAGGTCTTTCGTAGTTTAGTAGGGAAAGCACCTATCTAGCGTACTGGTTTCGTGGGATCAAACCCCACCGAAGGAAGTAGTTACCCTCCAATACATTATTCGAACTAAATCTTTCACATGTTGTGCACTCGAGTTTCAGACATAGTAACAAATCCAATATTTATTTTACGAAAAAAATTGACCTCCATTTTTAGATACTTGTTTACCGCAGGCGCCTGATAGGTAGGCACCTACTTCAAGAGTGACAGCAACTCGGAATAGAGTGATTAAGATTATGTTACAAATATCAATTTTTTTATACCGAAAAAAGAGTTCAAATTGCGTAAAAAATAGGTCGACTTCAAACCGTGGGTAGGTCGGTTTGGACCACCATTTTGAGAGTGACAATGTCAAAAGCGAACACTTTTCCTTTTTTCTCTGTATCTAGTAACTTTCCACAGACCGGACCAGAACGAATATAGACGCGGCAAGAATCGAGCTCCACACATTCGTAGATGCTAGTGAACTAGGATACGCTGCCGTTTGCTACTCTCGGTTCGAAAAGAACGTATGTGTTCACTGCGCGCTACTTGGAAGTAAAACAAGGGTTGCACCACTCAAGTTTGTGTCCATTCCTCGCCTAGAGCTGCAAGCGGCAGTCATCGTTACGGGACTAGCTAAGAGTGTTGGAGCAGGACATTCCAACAAAATCGTTAGCCGTTGATTTTGGATAGATGTTATGAAAGTGCATCCGGGGCCACGTCTGCGATGGCTGCCACCACCTCATATACCCATCTGTTATGCTCGGTCGTGATCCCATTACAAACCGGAAAATTGTCTGTTTTCTCGGAGTGGATATCGATCGGCGGCTCACCTTCCTACCACATTTCCGGGCCGTTAGGGTGGCCTGCAAGTCCCGGATTAGCCTATTGAAGACCTTGACCAAAAAACACTGCACAAACTACAGACACATTAGATTAAGAATAGGCTAAGCGACGGCAAACAGTCGCCTGCTTCTTAGACTGCAGCTAACCTGTTCCTCACGAAGAGACTAAATCAGCGTTTTATCCCCCGTTTTTAACAACTACGCCCCGACTGGCATGCGGACTCCTCCTTTCTAATCCAGCAGAAGCAATCTGCGTCGTCGCCAGTATCACCCCATTCCGACATACACACTTAATTTTTTTTACCGGGATCTCAGCAAAATGTTAAACTTTTACCGAGTTTCGCACAGCCGTGCCCCAGCAAACATGTTTTTGCCGAGATTTCTGTCAAAATTGCTGAAAATCAGCAAATAATTTACCGAAAATCAGCTAACAAACCTCATTTTTGCCGGGTTATCAGTTTTATTTTGCTGGGCAGACGGCTGTGCGGATTTTGCCGAGCTGCAGAATTAAAAACTGAGTGTGTAGGGTCCCCACAGTCATTTGTTGAAAGGCCGCTTCTTTTGCCGCTGTGACCTAAGGGAAAGCATTGGATCTCTCTTATCAACGAGACTGACTTGATCATATTTAATGTGGTTGGCATCGGTCTCCCCCCAGTAGCGCGGGTCCACTGGTACGTAGCGAGAAGCTGGCTAATGCCTACCGGTTGATGAATCCGTCGCCACCCGCTTTCGGAGAGGCGATAACACCGAGGAGCTTAGAAGATCGGTTTTCGAGCTCATTGCTACTCGTTTCGTAAACCACGGTATCAGGTACACGGATAGTTCTGTCTCCAGCTGGTGGATAGGCTTTGGAGTTTCTGGCACCAATCTAGTCAGGTCAATGAGGCTACCTCCTCAATGTAGCGTTTTTTTTCGCGGAAACCGCAGCTACCCTTCCGGCTAATAAGCCAATAGCGCTCCTTACGGATTCAGCCAGTGTTGTCGCCGCTCTTCCCAAAATATCCATGGATGCAAGAAATCCTTGAAGGTATGGCACACCAGTTTCACTTGGATTCTCGGCCATTGCGGCATTAGGGGAAATTCGCCAACTCTTCCACGGAGGAAGGTTGGGGAGCCGTCGTTCAGCACTGATGCCGCGTTGAGCACTATTCTGCCTCTGGCATTGTTCGATCGACTGCCCCAAGCACGATGATACCCGTTGATGTCTTCCAGTATGATGGCTGGCGATGGCAACTGCTCCTGCCCGAAGATCTTGAGTAGCTTGCCTTGCAGGTTGGGGATTTTCCCGTTCGGAATGTAAAAAGATCCGATGGTCACCATCAAAAAGACCAATGGAGCGCCATCAAGAATGCCTTCATCGCCACCAGCGAGAACAATCTGGGCGAACTACGCACTCAGAGAAAACAATGGATCACCGATGAGACCTGGAGGAAGATAGAGGAGCGAAGAGAAGCCAAAGCCGCGATAGAGCGATCGAAAACCAGAGGAGCCAAAGTCTTAGCCCGTCAACGATACACGGCTCTTGAGAAGGAAGTAAGACGCTCATGTCCTGAGAAAATCATCGGCCTCATCGAAGCACAGTACGAGGCCTTTTCGTGTAGAGTGCTGCACAATGGGGTCCTGTCCGACCCTATCCGGGTCGTAGCTGGTGTGAGGCAAGGATGTATTCTATCACCGTTACTGTTCCTCATCGTAATCGATGAGATTCTGGTAGATGCGATTGACCGTGAACCAAACCGCGGACTGTTATGGCAGCCTATAACCATGGAGCACCTAAACGACTTCGAATTGGCGGATGACGTTGCACTACTCGCGCAACGGCGCTCTGATATGCAGAGTAAGCTCAACGACCTTGCCGATCGCTCCTCCTCGGCAGGTTTAGTCATCAACGTCAACAAAACCAAATCGTTGGATGTAAACACGGTGACTCCTTCCAGTTTCACAGTAGCCGGGCAACCAGTGGAGAATGTTGAAAGCTTCCAATATCTTGGTAGCCAAATGGTGTCAGACGGCGGTACCAAGATCGACATAGGCGCATGGATCAAGAAAGCAAGGGCTGCCTTTGCGAGTTTAAGAAATATCTGGAAAAACAGGCAGATAAGTGAACGCACCAAAATACGGCTGCAGGTGTTCATTAACAGATGCCTGCGGTATATAATTCGGGCCTGGTGGCCTCACAACTGGATCTCAAACAACGAGCTCCATCGTCGTTGTCACCAGAGGCCGATAACAACAGAAATTCGGGATCGGAAGTGGGGCTGGGTCGGCCACACTCTACGTAGGGGCGGAAAAGAAATCTGTAAGCAAGCATTAGACTGGAACCCAGCGGGACATCGCAGCAGAGGCAGACCCAGAGGCTCATGGCGGCGAAGCCTCAATAAAGAAATAAAAGAAGTCGACCGAAATCTAACCTGGCAACAGGTTAAAGCGATAGTCGGACAACGCTCAGGATGGAGATCTTTCAAGTCGGCCCTTTGCACCACCGAAGGTGTACAGGATCCATAAGTAAGTAAGTAAGTTAAAGGTACCACCGGCCCCTAGCACGACCTAGCTTAGCAAAAAGTAGAAACTATTATGTTGAGACTCCGGACCGGCCATACAAGAATCTCCTACAACTTCGGTGGGGGCCCTTTCCGGTCTCAATGCGACCTGTGCGAAGTTAGGAATAGCGTGGAACACTTCGTGTGCAGATGCCCGAAGTACGACTACCCCGGAATGTCTACGGAATTTCAGTCAGCATCCGGGACGCACTAGCCGACGACGAGGCTAATGCGGCAGCCTTTTTTCTGATTTCTGACTATACCACGAGACATAGGAGATTTGGAGAATCACGGTGCATTATTTCAATGGCAGCAAAGCGAGTCGTGGCAGTTGCAGAACCTCGCGGCAACTTGTATATGTTGAAGGAAACGGAGGATGCAAAGGTAGGCAAGGAGGCTCGGCACTCGTCTAGCTGCCAACACACTTGCTATAGGCGATTCGGGCATCGATATTCGGCTGTTCTCTAACGAATCAAAGCTGGCAATCTTTGTGAAGGGATCAAGGTATATGACTGTGGATTACAGCAAGTTTGTTAGCACTTTTTTGTTTGTAAGCACACTTGGCGAGATGGCGACATGTATCCTTTTGGACGCCGGTCTTTCGAAGTGATTCTGGGGTGAAGCAGTAGTTCCCACTCCTCTATCGATTGCCTCCCTACTGAAAGCTAGATTGGCAGCGTTTGTTCGACCATTTTCATATGTAGATGTTGACTTCTTCGTTGACCTTGAGCTGGCAACTTCAATGGACACAACTTCGAGCATTCTGGCTTTGAATAACTGATTTGCTCAACGAGCTACTCCAATACAGATAAGTTGTTGAAGGAAGCAATGACTTGTTTGTACCAGAACAAATTGATGGTGGAATTCACTCCACCAAAGACGTCATGGTGATTCAACCATGTCCTAACAAAAGTCAAACCGGCCCGAGTGCCTACATAAGATCCATTGAGAAGTTACCTGATTGAAGTAGAGAACATAATTAACAGTCGACTGCTGACACATGTTCCCGTGGATGATTATTATTTACAGACACTTACTCCAAACCATTTCCTCTTGGGAATATCCTATAGATCGAAACCGCTCGTTTTATACAACGATTGTCCACTAACGCTGCAGCATTCCTCTCACTAACCTTTTCTGGAAGCCCTACCATTACACGTCGAACCAAGTGGTTCTACCCAGAGCAGTGATAGGTCATTTGGCATAAAGATCGTTTGGTATAATGTCATTTGACATAACGGCCGTTTGGCATAATGGTCATTTGGCATGATTGTTATGTAATCTGATTTCTAAACTTATGCATAATATGTTCAGTTATTTATAATAATTATTGCTCGAACATTATAAAAGAGATTCTTTAAATTGCTTCGTTTTGAATTAAAGATTGTATTAAATCACTGCCTTTTCCACATAACATCCTTTTACTACTGGGTCAGTAGAAAGATCGTCGTTGACTAAGACGAACTACAAAAGACGGAAACTCGAATAGCAAAATTACAAGTGCTCCGAAACAAAAACTCTTTTATTAGTTACTAGTCGACCCTGCAGACGTTGTCCTGCACACCCGATCAAGAATGCATAACAAAATTACAACAAGGGGAGTTATTTATTTCAGAAAAATAATGTAACAAAATGTGTTATAAAATTGGCTGGTTAGTTGTTAAAATAACAAAAATTATATCAAAATTCCCTCTAGCCGTAACATAATTATATCAGAGGTTGTTACCTTCATTTCAACATTATAACAACCGTTGATATGATTATGAGGTACAAAAATCTACTTTCATGGTAATTGCCTACATTACGTATAAAAATGTAGTACGATACAACGCCGGGTTTCCATCCATAATGTAGGCAATTAACTTTGTACTAGCTATTAACATCGAACATTGATTCAAGTTATACTGGAGGTGATTACCTCCGCTTTTTCCAATATCAAAAAATGTAGGCAATTATTTTGTGTAAATATACATAACTAATGTTGTTATAATTTTGATATGAAATAAAACTGGCCGAAGACACATTTTTATCGAATTATCTAATTATAACACACGTTGTTTTAAATAACAACCATTGATAGAATTGAGTTATAATTTTGTTATGTATTCCTGATCGGGTAGTAGGCGAAATGCGCGTTGTGAATTGCCCATGCGAAACTCCATATGAATCTTAATTTACTCAACCTAACTCGTGATATTCGCATGAAGAAATATCATATAAACCCGTCGGAAACTATAATGAATTTAACTGCTGAAGCAATGGAGAACATACATTCAGCCGTTTTCGAGTTATGCGGATACGAACACAGACCATTCCATTTTTATTATATAGATTTCTGTAGGAGGTATAATCATCTCTTGAAAAGCACACTTTGTCGTGCATAAGTCTAAAAAGTATACGCTTCCTCTTCAAAGGATGAATTTTCCCGGCATATGACAAAGGAAGATACGATTCCTTTTTTCAAATAATGCATTTGCCCGGCATAACACAAGGGAGAATATGTATGGTTCTTATTCTCAATGTATGCATTTATTCAGTTAAAGGAAAGGGAAGATATAATTCCTTCTTTCAAAGGATGCATTTACTCGGCAAAAGGCAAGAGAGGATATGATTCATTTGTTCAATTAAGGCAATTGCTCGGTTTAAGGCAAGGGAAGATATGAACCCTTCTTTCAAAGGATGCATTTGACCGTCAGAAGGCAAAATACGACATGGTTCCCTTATTCAATTCAGACATTTGCTCAGTTTAAGGAAAGGGAAGATATTATCCCTTCTTTCAAAGAATGCATTTGCCCATCAGAAGGCAAAAGACGATATACAGGCATACCTCGATAGTACGTACCCTCGATAGTGCGTACCCTCGATAGTACGTACCCTCGATTGTACGTACATTTTACCTCGATAGTACGTACACAAAAAAAAATTTTTTTTCGTTCAATTTTCTGTACGATTTTAGTAAAAAATTTAATATGCATTGATCATGGCACATGCGGGGGTCCTTCATATGTTACGTAATAATTTCACAACTGATTTAAACACCATCGTGAGCTTATAACGAATTTAGTAGCAAAACTTTGAAAAAGCAGCGTGTCATAAATGTTTCCCAGTCTTACATAACATATATTATACTATCATTTTAAACAATTGAAGGAACATCTGAAACAGCTGAGCGATGCGGAGCGCGTCCAAGCCCTCATAAAGCTTAATATCAGCAAGAGGAATTCTTTTGTCTTGGACGCGTTCGCATACGCACTCGCGTGAGTATGTCATCGGCATAAGAGTGTTATCAGCAATAATTGAAATTTTATGGGTATGATTTTCTTATAAAGCAGATTAGCTATCCACTTAATTAAACAGTTATTATGTTTATGAATTATTTTATCTATCAAGGAAATTAGTTCTAGTTCTAGAACCCTTCCCCATGCATTAGTTCACCTGATAGACCAGAAAATATTTCCCCGAGGAGTAAATTAATTCCATCATGGGAATGGTGATTCATAAAATTGAATTTTCGACAACTTACTTTACTGTTTAATTAAGTTTACATTAAGTTTAGTTCCATTCTATCCACTTGTCGGTAAAATTTTTTTTTTTGAGAAACAAATTAGCAGCGTTACTAAAATGAGGAAAATTTTTGGTCGAAAATTTCCTCTGAGACGTCTTACTGGGATTTCCGAAGAAGTTTATCCTGGAACAGTAGTTCTCCCAAGGGTTCTTTCTGGGATACCTTAGTAGTTCGGTCCAAAATTCCATACATGATTTAACTTGATATTCTATCTAGACCTGTGCGCCGATTGAAATTTTATCGACAGCGGCTTGATAGATCATTTTCAGCCAGTGGCAGTGGCGTGGTGGTGATTGGCGGCGGCGTGAGCCAGCGTGAATCAATTTCGTGTATTATAAGTTTTCCGGAATTTATCTAGATGTTCCTGCAGGAATTCCTCCGAAAGTTTCTTCGGTAATTCCTACGGGAGTTTTTCCAGATATTTCTCTGAAAGTTCCTCCAGGAATTCCTCTGGAAGTTCCTCTAGGAATTTCTCCGCGAATTTTTACGAAATTCCTCCGAACATCCATTTTAAATTATAGCCAAATATTTTTCCGTTAATCCTTCCAAATATACCCTCTAAATTCCATTATTTTCTCGGTAATTTCTTCAGCAATTCACTTAGGAATTATCTTAGAAATTTCCACATCCCCTTTCCCAGAACTTCCACCAGAAAATCATTCAGAAATTCCCATACAAACTCCTCCGGGCATCCTCTCTGGAGTTACTCCAGAAATTTCATCAAGATCTCTCCATTAATTACTTCGAGGTCTTTCCGGAAATTCTCATTGAATTTCTTCAGAAACTCACGTGGAAGTCCTTGATATTCACGCCCCAGACATTCCTCCAAGAACTCTCCCGGAAAATTGTTTTTTTTCTTCGGGAATTCTCTTGGAAATTCCTTGCAAAATTCGTCTGCAAATTCATCTGGGTACAAAAATTAAATTTCGTCAAAACCAGTGCTGGAAATACTCGCTTCACGAGTAAGAAAAGAGTGTAATTCGCGTGAACCTACTGCCTGCATTTTTTCAAGCGCTTGCTTTGTTCGCGAGTACGGGCAGAGCAAAGACAAAAAGCAGGACAGTATTTTTTCGCGAGGAAAAAATCACGATCACGAGTATTTGTGGTTACTTCGAATAAAATGGATAAATTTTACTTAACATAAACACAAAAACAAATGTGTTCTTGCTCGAACATCCGTGAGAATCATGTTCCGAGGTTGGTTTATGACATTTGGCAAATTAACCCAAATGACTCGCGAAGCTCTACGAACATTTTTCGGGGTTCGCTTTTCTGTTTTCTCTGCGAGTAATAGTTAGGCAAGAAAAGGCAAAACAAGTTTTCCCGAGTATTTTGCATGGCCTAATTCTTGTTTTGTGAACAAGGTTCACAGATTTCCACCACTGGTCAAAACTCTTTCGGAATTACCTACAAAAATTCCCCTTAAAATTCCTCTGAAAATTATTTAAGGGATTCTCCCGGAAGATCCTGCAGCCATTCTCAAAATTTCTACGGTACTTCGCTTAAAATTTCTATAAAAAATCATCCGAGTATTTTCCGAGATTTTTTTCCATGAATTCGCAGCAATATCTTAAAACAACAACCCCGAAAATTCTTCAAGAATTCTCACACTTTTTATTCCAGAAATTCCTCCATGTATTCTCCCAAAAAATCCGTTAATAATTTCCCCGGAAATTACTTCAAGAACTTCTTCAGAAATCTCTTTTAAAGTTCCCCCGAAAAGTTATTCAAGAATTATCCGGGATTTCGTATCGGAATTCCCACAGAATTTTCTCAAATTATTCTGCAGAAAATTCCTTCAAAAACTGCTCTGGGAAGTTCCTTTTTCAGGAAGAATAGGAGTATCCGAAAGGATTTCCTGAAGAATTTCCTAAAGTAATTTTTGAAAAAAATCGCGATGGATTTCTTGGTTTGAGTTTAATTTTCGAAAAATCTTGATGGATTTACCTATGGATTTCCTGGAGATATTCTCGAAAAAAATCCTAGAAGAATATCTGAAACAAATCTAGGATAAATATGAAAATAAGAAGTTTTTTGAATGAATTTCCTAAGGAATTTTCAGAGGAAAATATTTTTGAATGTCAAAATAAATTTCAAATAAAGTTTTAAAATAATTTCAAACTAAAATACGGAAAAACTCTAGTAGAAGTTCAGAGGGTGTTCTTGGAGTAATTCCTTAGTGTCCTGAAGAATAAACCCACATTTTCAGAAAAAAGTATCTTTATGTTTGGCCGAGAATGTGTTGAAAAGTGGCTATGTTGCCAAAAATTATCCCACGTCGCACTTTCTGGCCAGAGATCCGCGCTAGTTCAACTAGTTCAGTAGATCATCATCCAATGATTTAGATTTAAATACTTTATCGACAGACACCACCTCAATTCATCAAGCTGATGTGTTCGCCGTCACATCAAGCTGATGTGACGCTCAGTGTTCTCAGAATATACATCTGTTACAGCCTTTCAGTCCATTATTGTCTGTTTTTGCTTTGTAGAAGCAAACTATCAAAATCTGTACGGATAATTTGCAGACACCCTGTATGTACGAGAAAATTAAAATAAATTAGAAAATTAGAAATCAGTTTATTTGTTATCTTTATACTCATCTTAGTGTAATGTATTTATGTATAAAATTACAATTCATAATGAAGATTCCTCCTAATCAACGCGATGCGTTTGTTGCTATAGCTAACAGTTTGTCGCTTTGGTGAGGAAGCGTCAATGGAGCCAATAGAATCACAACGACAGTGACAGTTAGGGACAAGCTTAAAGCTTTTCATTTACATAAAATCTATAGGTGGAATCCATAAAATACGTTACGTAAAAATGTTGTGATCCACCTCCAATCGTTACTTTTTGTAGTAACATGCATAATTATGTATGATGCGTAACATATTTTTATAACGTTACGAATATCACGTAATTTATGGATGTTCCGAAGCATACAAAACATACAATATTTCATAAAACCAATAGCCTCACATTTGCAAGGACGATAATTTTGCGCAATGCTACATGTAGGCACCATTTCAAGAAAAATCTTAATCACGCTGGCCCGTTGTGTACTATATCAAATATAAGTTTGCTTAGAATACAGAGCCTTCTATCGAAATTTTGGCTTCCGAGCGGTTTTATAAACATTACACCACTCCCAAATAAATAGAAAGGCAAAAAAAAATTTTTTTGTTCAGTATTTTTTTGCTTCGATAGTACGTACGACCCGCTAGTACGTCCACTAAAATTACGGCGGAGAACGTACTATCGAGGTCTGCATGTATATATCCTGCTTTCAATTCAGACATTTGCTCTGTTAAATGCAAGGTAGAATATGATCCCGTTTTTGAAAGTATGCATTAGCCCGGCAGGTGGCAAAAAACGATATGATTCCTTCTTCTAATTCAGGAATTTGCTAGGTTTAAGACGAGGGAAGAAGTGGTCCCTTCTTTTCAAAGATGGCAACAGGTCCAGCTGAAGGCAAAATATAATATAGTTCCCTCTTTCGATTAAAGCATTTACTCAGTGCGAGCGACCGATCGCAGTGGGAGAACTTGTCGTCATAGCTGATTCAGGATTACCAAGGAATTGTTGGCTAAGAGGCAGAGTGGTATCAGTGAAAACCTCCGTAAATGTTAAACGTAATAACAGAAGGTAGTTCTTATTAGCGGAAAATTAAAATCAAATTGTGATGAAAGCTTTGTTAAATAGATCTACGAAGATTACGCATGCAACTGCACATAAAGTGCATTTTATAGTTGAATAACATTGAGTAGTCGAGGTAAAATAATTGAATTGGCATAACTTGAACTCTAATTTAATTGAAAATTCATATCTAGAAATTTATAACACATACATAATCTGTTCGGATGATCGGATTGAGAAAGAAACTCAACAAACCTAGGAAAAATAATGCATTAATGTTATCGCTAATAATTGGTTCACCTCTTCAAACCAGCTCAGAAATAAATTTGCTTTCCGTTACACAGGTCCGCTGTTTCAAAACAGCACTCAGGTTTCTTTGAGAAATGTTGGGATGTCGTTTTTAAAACAATATTAGCCATTTTCGACCGGGTACGTTTTCAGGAAACTTGCTCTTCCAGTGGATTGGAGAAAATAGACTGCTGACATTTTCAGACGTTGGGATTTAGGGAATCCACCGGGAAGCCATTCGATGATTCCGTTTTTTCTTGATTAGCGAAGACCTGATTAAGACGATTGGTCGTCTTGGATGTTTCAATTCCGTAGTGCCACGGGCTAGCGTAAGAGTGCTCTCCGGGATTCTGTACATTGCTGCGGATCGACGAATCGGGTATGCTCTTCTTAACAGATCCATAGCCAGAGTAATTTGATTTCGCTTGTATTTCACATTCTTCCGATCGTGATTCATCTTCAAAGTGTGAAAAATGTGTAATTTTGTTCGTAAATCTCGAATTTCCTTCTAACAATTAAAAATATTGTTATGATTTAGTAGTTGAATGCTGTATTTTTATGTGCTGAATAAGTTTCTAGAACATTGTTAACCTCAAAAATTTGACTATGCAAAGTTATTCATTGTATACCAGTTTTTATAGGGTTAAATGACCTATTATCTAAAATTGAGTCATATTTTGTTCGTTTCAATAGATAGACCCGTAGTGTCTTTGACAAAGTTTTTCTGTACATTATTTCTAACAACTTTCCCAAAGACGCCATTTTGTTTCAACAAATTTTGAAAAAAATATAATTGCTGTTTCACTTTTAGGTGAATTAATCAAAAATAAAATTTTCTCAAATGATACCTCTTGATGTATGCAACATACTTGCTGAACATACTATGCCATTTAAAACACGATTTCATACCGAAAAAGCTGACGATCACGTTTTTCGGGATTTCAACCACTGTGTACTAGGGTGAATATTGCTATTGTTTTATCTGGTTTCACTTAAAATTTGAATAAAACATTCCTAACACAAAATTTACGTTATGGCAGTGGTGTCGAGTGAGTTTTTATTTATTCCACGCATCTAATTTCAATCATTAATCTTGAAGATTTATATAAATTTTCCGAAAAATCGTTAAATTGTAAAATTAGCTTAACTTTTTATATACTTACCTATTACGAATTTTGACCTGGCTCTTTGTCATGCTATTTTTTAATTGTTGTGATACTACTTCCCGTGGTTTGCCATCAAAACGTCAAAAACGAAGAATTTTGAGTTGTGCCAGTTTTGCACGAAACCGGCTCTATCAGAACATGGGGCTTTTTGTTTTGTTTCTTATTTTACGTACGTATCGATCAAATATCGATTCGCTTCCAAAGCTGGTTTTGGACTTGTTGGAACTTTTGAATATGCTTCTATATTTTCGATTTGGAATGCTTCTGAAAGAACTTCCGAAACACAAAAATGTTGTAATAAAAGGATTTATAAACTATTCAAGAAAAACATTTAGGAATGGATTTTCATTTTTTGTTGACATGGTTCAGACAGAGAAGGTTTAAAATAATTGAACAGTATAGAATTTAAAACAACATATTGGGGCTTAAAAAAGTATTCATATAATTCATCAATGGGTTTTGCAATGATTTTTCTGGGATTTTGTATGGTTTTTATGCGTTCATATAGTTTTTATATACAGCTTCGTATTGTTTTGACTCTCAATTACACGCTTTTCATTATCATTTCATTAATATTCCATGTCATCTGTCATAGTTTTGTTACCCACCTCCTCCTACTTACTAATGCCCGAACGTACCGAATTACTACCGCGTGTAGTCGTTTGTGCGTGTGTGTATTTCGTTCACCCCCCATTGGCAACCTTGGGGCATCTGTTGCGTGCGTTTTGTTTTCCCTTCTTGTGTGTCCCGTGCGGTAATATTTTCCATTGAGACTACCGAATACTAAAAGCTGCTTCGCTCACTCACCCGTCTGCCCTGCGCGCCCTGCCGTGCCGAGCCATTTCCCACTCGGGTCACAGTCACATTTCGCAGTCGTAATTCCTGTAAGGTCCTGTCTGTTTCACAGTTGCAGGTAAACGCACAGAAGGAGAACAAAAATGGCACCATGTCGCCGGACTCGCCGGAACCGGAGGACAGCTACACGCTCACGCCACGCACCGAGGCCAAGTACAACAAAATCGACGAAGACTTTCAAATTATGATGCAGCGGAACCAGCAACTGTCGGCCAGCGGGCGGGTGAACATGGCCGGAAATAGCTACTCGCTGCCGGTGTCGGTGCCGGTCATCGGGACCTACAACGATTCCAGCATGATGCAAAGCAGTCCCCAGATGGCACACAATAGTATTAGTCCGCGGCCTTCCAGTTCAGAAACCGACTCAGGTGGGTGCTTTTATTGGGCTACCATGCGTCTCCATCGCGGTCAGAGGGAAAACTTTGTGTAACGAATGACGTGAATAATGTATGCGGCAAGATCTTTCGATGGGAGTTCGCTTGAAAGTGTGGCACTTGCCAACAAGTGCCACTATTTCAATGCATCGTAAAACTTGTTGGGGAGCCCATATAATTTGCAGCGACAAGTGTTGCGTTACTAAATAAAGAAATTATGCCCCCTTGGGAGACCGTTAGAAGCCCTCGCATGTAACGATGTAATAAATTGTAGACCTTTTCACCAACGACCGTACCATTTTCTCACCCATTGCAGTGTATCCCTCCGGTGGTATCCTGGAGATGTCCAACGGATACCCACATTCGGCGTCGCCCCTCGGTGGATCTCCCAGTCCCGGGCCGAGTCCAGGTATTGGCACGCACCAGCATAACCACAATAACAATAACCATAACAAATGTAAGCATGCAAGGTTTCCCGTGTGTTGTTTGTTCCTAACGAGCGAATTTACTGCCGCTACACAGCAATTTGATCCGATCGGTATGCCTTTTTCTAAGTGTGTGAGTTAATGTTTGAAAACCGTTGCCTTTACCCATTGCTTTGGAAGAAAGGAAGGCGAATTGCGAATCTCAACTTTGTTGCATAATTAATGGGGATTTTTTTCCTTTTCCCAACTTACTGTTTGTTTCAATTAAAAAAATAGCTTTTGAATTTTGTAAAACTAACTCTAAATTTGAATGTGCCATAATTCTATTATTATTATTAATATTAATCAATATGTAGGTAATTCATCGTTTGAATGGGCGATACTTCTTTTTCCAAAATATTTCTAATTTGGTGTTGAGTGTGCAGAGTCTACACAAATAAGAACAATAACTTACGTATCTGACGCAAAGTTTGACCTCTGTCTTTTTGATCTGAAACGGAATGTACTATTCTACTACATTAATCGCTCTTCATATTAAACAGAGTTCACAGCAACTATCTCAAAAAATTATATAATTTAACATGTTTTCAAAAGGGTGTTAAGAAATTCGAAGTTTTTTTTTTTCATTTTCGAATAATAATCCACGTGTTTTTATACCCTATTAGTCCATGCTCATTAAAACTTGCAAACTCATCTAACGAGGCTGTTTGAAGGCGAAAAAGAAATAAACTATAGGTATATGGCATCGTCTTTTTGCTGTCGCTAGAGTGGGCCGGTCAGAAAACGGGAAAACCATATTAACGCCACTCATTGTCGCCAGTACCGGAGCGAACGTCTCTGCTAAAGCGCAATAAGTTTTTCTCTGGAAATGTATATGTTGGGGAAAACTCTACATAACGAATCTGCTCGGAAGGATCGTAAAAAAAGTGATAGATTGCCTGTTGATGATTCACTTTTTTATTATTGTTTAACTAACCAATGAGACGGATTGTAAATATATTAGTTGGGTATTGTGGCACAGAATTTTGTGTGAATTGTTTTGGATATAATTAGGATAAAACATCCGATATATGCTTGTACACTAAACTTCCGCCAGTTGGACAATATTGACAAGCTTGATATGACAAATTATTGATTAAAAACAGAAAACGGAAAAAATTGGAATAAAAAAAATATTGCATCATGGAGGTGTGTGATTGGTTATTATAAGTATTTAACAAGGAGTTTTGGTAACGTTGAGACACGCATAGTGAATTAGTAGTGAATGTTCACATTTTAAAATGCTTTTTTTCATGCTTTCTCTATTGAATCTCTAGCATTGGTTTTGAAGTTGATGAGGCTTGAATCGCTCTGTCAAGAGTGAAGCTATTGTCTGAGTTGTGTTTAGTGTCTCAACAATAGCGTGGTTGAATGTCAATGAAGCTTTGACCGGAAGACTCCTTCCAATGTGGATTATTTACAAATTAATTTCTTAAATTGGTATTAATGGTTTCCATATATTCGGCATAAACTAGCACAGGTCTTAGATTTCAGAACAGTATAATATCGCCAACATGCTCAACTGGTTCGTTCTGTTGCGCCCTCCCCTACGATAATGGTGACGATGGCGACTCACTTCACGTCGTCACTGGCAATTTTCATCGGCCGTTCCCACGTGTCAAGCATGCTGTGACGCAAATCACGAATTGACTCCTGACAATTTTAAGCCCCCCTCTTTTCCCTTTCCCTCTCGAGGGCGACGACTTCAAAATCACCTTGGAGCCCCGGAGCACCTCCCTTCCCTCAATGTGCCTTCCGGGCAAAACATTGTTGTGTTGTGGGGCAGCTCCAACGTCGTTGGATCGAACATTCCAACCGAAATCAAGGTTCACTCGAGTACCTACTCTCGCGCGTACCATTTCATTAACATTATTTATTCATATCGGGCAATAGAATGGGCATCGACTTACAGCGTGGAAGTCAAGGCTTACATCGGAAGGGATTCGCGTTTACGGAATTACCGTTAGGACGATTAAGTTACAAGGGTGGATGGAGGGCGCGTGACGGCAATAAGCCTTTTAAGCATGAATGTGTCGAAAGCATCGCATACTATACGCAGCTTTCAATTTTTTGTATGTTTGACAAGCTGAAGAGTCTGTTATAGTCACATAATTTCATTCTACTACAATTGTTCTGGCTGTTGACTTTTGTTTTATCATGTTTTGCTAGTGTCACGAGAAAATTATTAGGCTCCTTTAGTGGAATGTTGAGGTCGAAATACGCATCTGAAAAGATATCAACGTGGTGGAATAAAATGAAATAGTGCTGAATGTTGTGTCAGGATTTATTGACATACTTCATGAATGCTCTTACACTTAATACTAAAGTAGAGTCTGACCAACTGAAGTTGCTGTAATTGTGGATTGTTCAAAGAGTTAGTTCGATTGAACAATACTTTCAAGCATTCCTTAAAAACAAGGTCACATATTTTATTTCTAGTCACCTTTTTGGATGCGTGACTGACTACAGCGTCGTTACCCCTATGGCTGCCGTAATCTTCCGACATTCGTGTCACACTAAGTGACCCGCCCACTGAAGTTTGAAGTATTTAATACGATTCATAATATACACTTAATACAGTTTGTAATTCATACGTGGGCGTCACACACCGTTTAGAAGAAGAAAAAAATGAAATTTAACAAGCGCGTATTTCAAAATGACTGACACGTAAATTTTTAATAAATAATTTAATAAATAAAACTAATTATGCACGTGATTGGAACGTCGGAATCGGAACTGAAATTAACGTTATTCGTAATAAATTTGAATTACAGCTTGTATTTAATTTTACAAGATTAAGTTTGTCATATCGCAGTGAAGAAGTATAGAATGCTATTTGGTTCTCATTCGTATACATCGTAACAAAAGCGTTCAAACGACTTTTTTGTGGATGCATTAAAACATTCGATGCATAATTCCGAAAGCATGTTTGATTCCAGCATGCAAAGACTGGAACAAAAAAAAGTGTCTAGTTTTTCGTGTATTCCATAACTTGCGATTTTACAAGTGAGAAATCTGAAAAAAAAACTTCAGAAGGGTTGTGTACAGGACACGACCGCAAAATAGACATTGGACAACGTAAGGCCATCTGTGTGACTGACCTTTTGGCAGTCACTAAGCGATTGTGTTTTGTACTTTGAAGAAATTTCTTCTCGGATCAGCATTCTTTTGCATAGAAAGATGGTCTTGAAAACATCCGATTTATTTCCTGATTAGACAAGCCTGTTTCTCCATCGATTGGGGAAGCGCATCTAGTTATAGAACGCTAGATATTTTTTAATACAAATTATATGGAGCGTAAGAAAATTGCAGACTTCTCATACCCCTATAAGTACTTACGTTTACAGTCCCTGAGGACTGTATACAATTCCGAAGGAATTCCTGGAGGAACTTCCGAAGGAATTCCTGGAGGAACATCCGAAGGAGTTCCTGGAGGAATTTCCGAAGGAGTTCCTGGAGGAACTTCTGAAGGAGTTCCTGGAAGAACTTCCGAAGGAGTTCTGGAGGAACTTCTGAAGGAATTCCAGGAGGAACTTCCGAAGGAATTCCAGGAGGAACTTCCGAAGGAATTTCTGGGGAAACTTCCGAAGAAATTCTTAGAGGAACTCCCTGAGGAATTCCAGGAGGAACTCCCGGAAGAATTCTTGGAGGAACTTGAGGAGGAATTCCTGGATGAACTCCTGGAGGAATTCCTGGAGGAATTCCTGGAGGAAATCCCAGGAACTGGAGGAACTCCCAGAGGAACTCCTGAAGGAACTCCCAGAGGAATTCCTCGAGAAACTCTTGGAGGAATTCCTGGAGAAACTTTCAGAGGAATTCCTGGAGGAACTTCCTGAGGAATTTCTGGAGGAGCTTCCGGAGGAATTCCTGGAAGAACTCGCGACCTTTATTTTTACTCTCCCACACAAAATCCCAAGCAAACATCTGTTGGTTCTCTGTGCAAGAACAGCTGATCTGGTCATAATGGAGTTGGAACTACGGGCAATCAATCAAGCCGAAGCTCAAGTTCTGAAATTAAATTTCTCTAAGCGACAAGTATTTGACTGAACACATTGTTGGAGCGACAGTTTTTTATGGGCGTATTATTCGAAGCGACGGGTTCCCGTTTGAGTTGGACAAAGCGACAGGTTCTCGAAGTGTTTTATTGGTTCACTCCTACCGAGTGACTCACATTCGTTTCTTTCATTGTGCACTTTTTTGATTCACGGAGTAGCGATTAATATTTTTGGATGAATTATGTTGCTATATACGTCAGCTACGCGTTCTAATTGGTAACCAGCTACTCAACTAGCTGTTTAGTCAACAGTTTTGCTTGCCACTAACTCACTTACTCACCAAAGCATACCTAATACGTTTGCTGTGTGCGTGTGCAGCCTCCGCAAAAGAAATGCATCCTAATTTCAAATTTCCACCCTTCATATCCCTACTATGTAGTGCAACATCAAGCGATCAAGCAAGGTTCCCCGGGGAGTGCGAACTCAAGGTCATCCAACCTCCGGGTAGTGATACCAACGCCAATGAACCCCACCATCAATACCGACGATCTTTCCTACGTGGAGGTAAGCTCAATTCCCACCGAATCATAATCCATCAATTTTTTTAAGAAACTGATGATAAAAATCTCAAATTCCAGCAACACAGCCGCCAACAGACGTCCAACCTGAACACCCCGGTGGTGGCGCTCCAAACGCCCATACCGGGCCTGTCGAACTACACCACAACGCTCGGTTCGTTCGGAGCGCAGGACTTCTCGATCAATTCCGACCTGAGTATGATTGCCTCGTGGGGTGCGGCGGCCAGTAATGCCCACGCGCAAAACGCCATGAACTCCCTCGGACAGCACTCGAGGTAGATAGTAGACCCCGTAGTATAGACACTAGACATTTCGCTTCTTAATTTCGTTTCCGATCTAACCCTACCCCAGAATCCGTCCATTCCCCGCATCCCGCTGAACGCTCAATATTTGCATTATCTCTTCCTCTCTCTTTAGATTCCTTGATTTTCTTTCGGTAGTTGGTGTCAACATTAAATTTTGCCTCAAACTTACTCAGAATCTTTTTCAGCAGCGGTCTGCCACACCTGGCGGTGCCGAACAGTACGCCTCCGCCGTCGACCTCGCCGCTGTCGGTGAAGATCAAGGCCGAACCGATTTCGCCCCCTCGGGAGCACCAATCGTCCTCGCACCACCACCACCACAGTAATCTGAGCGGATCCGGTGCGGGTGGGGGCGGGGGTGGTCCCGGTGGTAGTGGCGGCGGCGGCGGTTCAAACGGTCAACAGAACAGCAATCAGCTCACGGTGACATCGATGGCCCAGGTGGGAGGTCACAGCAATTCCCAGTCGGTGGCGCTCGGTAGCAGTTTGAACCATTCGCATCTGATACATTCGAGGCCGTCCTCGACGGGGCACCTAACGCCGACGCCAGGTGAGTTTTGTTGTTGTTTGTGTGGACTTGAAATTGAAACTTGGAATTTGAATTATAGTTTTTGGTTTTTGATTAATGATTGTTTTGAATTGATTTTTTCCTATGCGTTTTCCTGTTTTTGTGCTTTGATAATTGATAATTTTCATGATTTTTCTGTATTTAACAAAGATTATTTCTTAATTGTTTGAAAAGTGGCTTGTTCCGCTGTTTTTTTTTAAATTTAATTTAAGACTCTTTAAATAGATATTAAGTCTGGATGATTTCTGACACATACAGAGTTTGTTAGTTATTGTATATTGTAGGTCACTTTGTAACTTAATTGCACTTGTTTCGAATATTCGTTGGTTTCTTCCGGTGGTTGAATTTTCATTTTCCTAGATCTGCAGGTAATTTTGGAGAGCTTTCATGATGCTTGATAATTTCCGCTCATGCAGAATGTTGAGTATTTTGTTGACCTCCTGATTCTCGATGTAGGAGGAAAGACGACTTTGGCAGGTCTTGTTCTATTATTATCAGGGGTGTTTTTGTAGACCAAATTTTATGAAATTTGGCCACAATATTCTTTGATATCCAAAGAATGTTTAGGCCAAATTTGAGCATAATCAGTCATAAAAAACCCTCCTGCCAATAATAGAACAAAACCTGCCAAAGCCGTCATTCCCCCTACATATTACCGTTGATAACCTTCGAGTCATATAGAATTTATCAGCGCAATTTATTTGAAAAAGTTTAGAACTTTCTTTGCTTGGTCACTGTCATCGACTAATGCCTCTTTAACCTTCAGTATGTGCTCAAAAAAACTTACGTTGTCTGTGCTCTGGGGTCAAATTAACCCCAAATTGAATTTTGGGGCTGTTTCGAAAGATAATTTAATCATCTTTCAGGTAGTTACCAAAGATTGACTATTGGTGGGCGGGTACATCGCGGGGAGGGGTTTTAGTGAACTAGGGTACAAAAACAGTATTTTTTCATGATTATTTGGCTCATATCCGAAAATCCTACCCATTTTGAACTGCACCTTTCTTAAAAAGGTTATGCAGGAAGGCATGTGCTTTCGCATGAGGCGTTGATAAGTTTAGAACTCGGCCACCAGGTGGTGGTATATTTGAATTCATTATTTTAGACTACTCAAGATATTCCGATATATATATAGAATTCTTCTCAGTGTTAATTTTCTTATCGCACAAATTTAAAAATTGGAAGAAGTGTGCATTATATTGAGCACCGCTTTGTAGTGCTAGACATTCTGAACAGTGTTGCCGCATACAACTTGGGTGTAGGTATGAGGGATCTCAAGCTAAAGCAATATTTCATATATGCAAGAATATTGCAAGTACACTAGCGAAGCATATTTGTAAATTTTCTAATTATTTATTCCGTCACATGACAGTTCATTCCTACCAGACGAACTTTGTTAAAGACGTCATCTTTATAAATTTCAAGATAAGAATATTTACAATGAGGAAAATTTCATATACATATCGGAATTACTTGAGTAGTCTAACATAATGAATTCAAATATACCGCTACCTAGCGACCAAGCTCTAAACTAATCAATGCCTCATGTCAAAGCACACGCCTTCCTGCACCTTTTTGAAAAGGTGCAGTTCAAAATGGGTAGGATTTTCAGATATAAGTAAAATAAGCATAAAAAATCACTGTTTTGTACCATTTTTCACAAAAACCCCTCCCCCGCGAGTACCCGCCCACCTATAGTCAATATTTGGTAATGACCTGAAAGATGATTAAATTATCTTTCGAAACAGCCCCAAAAATCCAAAATTGGCCGAACATTAAAAAAGTTATAGCAATTTCAACAGACAACGTAAGTTTTTTGAAAAAAGTACACTGTAGCGCATATTTTCAAGATTTTTCAAACAAATTTGCACCTAGGAGACAGATCTCGGCGAGTTTTACCAAACTACCAAAAATTAGGAGAATCGGTTGAAAACTAAAAAAATGGCAGCCACTCAAAGTGGCCTGGGGTCATATTGACCCCAGAGCACAGACAAAAGGTTAATGTTCGTTTGGAGTCCAATTTTTTTACGTGCGGCATCGTATCCTGGGAAATTGACTATATATGTTTGATAGTTGGCATTTGGTCGCATTTTGAGCATTTTGGTAGGTCTGTTTTTTTCCAGAATATATGTGTGAATTAGTTGTGTGTGGCCTATTCGTAACCTAGTAAGTATGATGTCGTCTCTGCGATTTCTTGTGAATACCTCCCTGTATGGAATAATTGTGTTTTTGCATTCCCTTAGTTTGTTGTCTCTGGTAGATTTAGATTCCATTTCCCATTTTTTGGTCATATTGGATTTGATGATCGTTTTTATTTCTTTCTGATCCACTACTTCATGCGTGACAGTGTTCAATTTTAGGGCCTGCTTGGCTTCCTTGTCAGCTTTTTCGTTTCCAGGAAGGCCTATGTGATTTAAAATCCAGCAGAAAGTTATGAATGTTCCATTTATTATCAAGTCGTTATACAAATTGATGATTTTATCCTTAAGAATGGATTTTATCTTCTTTTTTTTTCGAGGCTGTTGATCACACTTAAAGAATCAGTGCATTTTATGTATGAACCTACTCTCTCTTGGTTAGATATCCAGCGTATGGCTTCTATTATTGCCATGCTTTCGACACTGTAAATGCTTATTTGGTTATTTAGTTCTTTTACGTATTATGTTTCCGTCTACGATAACACTAAGCCCCGTTCTGGAATCAGTTTTTGATCCATCGGTATAGGTTTCAGAGTGGAATCTATATTTAGTGTGAAGTCGTTGCGCAAATAATTTCCTCAGCTCGATACTATTCTTCCCATTTTTGCGCTCAGGATGGTATTATCCACTATTATCTTTATTCTTTCCCATGGTGCACTGGTCAGAGTGTAGAAAGGTCTAGTTGCCGGGAGGTTGGCTTCAATGTCTTCAACGATATTGCTGCTTCTGGATCTTATTGAATTCGGTTCAATTGTTAGTCTGGTTCCATAATTCTCTTAAACTGTTGCTGCAAACTTCTTCTGTTTCTTCGTTAGATATTGATGAAGTTACCGGTGCTGCATATAGCATTTTTCAAGTAAAGTTGCTTTGTAAAATTTTATGAGTGTTTGACTATCTCCACCCCAAGATCTGGAAGCGATGAATCTGAGAAACTGGATTCTTTGGATACATATTGCTTTCAGCTCTTCTATATGCGTCTTATAGGCGAGATGTTGATCTAGCGTTACCCATAGGTATTTGTGACTAGATTTTTCAAGAATAGTTTGGCAGATTTTTTAAATCTTCGGCTGTTTTGCTTTCTAGATCTGAAATTCTTGAACACTACTGTTGCGCATTTTTCTGTTGATATTTTGAAGCCGGTGCGTTGTTCACATGTTTCAACCTATTTGAGCGCTGACTGGAGAATGCTCGAGCATATTGTGTCAATTGCAATTAGGAATAGAGTGACGCTTAGCCTTGGCATAGGCCGTTCTTCATTACAGTTTCTTTGGAGAGCGTACCGTTTGCTTTAAATCTGAAAGTTCTTTTTCCAGCATTTTTGCAATGTACTTGGTAAGGTTTCCACCAATTTTCCATTCGCTGATCCTGTTCAATATCAGCCTACGCCAGGTTGTATCGTATGCCTTTTTGACGTCCAGGAAAATCGCCTGTGCTAGGAGTTTTTCATGCATTGCTTCTTGGCCTGTGGTGTCAAATAAAGCTAGATAATCTGTGGTGTTTTTATCCTTTTTGGAAAGTAAACTGGTAGTAATTATAAGCTTCCGTTTTTCAATTATGTGCATAAGACGATTATTAATCATTATCTAAAAATCTTTCCGAGACAGCTATTCGAATAGATTGGCCTGTAGTTCCATGGACAGTTTCTTTCTCCTTTTCCCTTGTACATGGGAACTACTATTGATTTAGTCCAGATTTCTGGATAAATTGAACTTTCCTATAGTCCGTTATAAGTTTTGAGAAGAAGATTTTTGTATTCTATTGGGAGGTTGGTAATCATGGCATAATGGATTCCGTCTGGACTACAGGAGGATCCTTTCACTGCCGTAATCTGAAAAAGTGACGTATACGCCATTTTCCAAAAATAGTGTTAACGAGTGCTACTCATCGAGCTCTTTAACAGAAAATGGAAAACATGCATGTTGTAAAATGGCTGTTACGTCACTTTTCCAGATTACGGCAGTTCAGTCCTTCCATCGCTTCTTCCAACTCATTTTTGGAAAATACCGTATTCGTATTATATTCAGGTCTGTCGTCCTGGTTGATTGTTAGCGGAGATTTTTCGTGTTTTTAAATGTCCTAAATGCGTTTGTATATTTTTTGTCACTGGATATTTGTCCGGCTACTAAGCAAGACCATGCTGAGGGTGGCTGGGTTCGATTCCCGGTGCCGGTCTAGACAATTTTCGGATTGGAAATTGTCTCGACTTCCCTGGGCATAAAAGTGTCATCGTGTTAGCCTCATGATATACGAATGCAAAAATGGTAACCTGGCTTAGAAACCTCGCAGTTAATAACTGTGGAAGTGCTTAATGAACACTAAGCTGCGAGGCGGCTCTGTCCCAGTGTGGGGATGTAATGCCAATAATAAGAATATAAGGCAGGCTATCAACTATGCTCTTGTATGCTTTAACTTTGCTGTAGTTGTTCTACAACTCTTTTGCTGGTGTAATGCACGTTAAATTTTTGAACAAAGTCATCCCATGATTTCTTTTTTGCCTTGTCATGATAATCACTTGTGCTTTGATATTCGATTCCCGGAAGTCTTGTGTATGATTGGGATTAGGGATACTCTTTTACTTCTTTGCAAAATTCTCGCTTTCACTGCAAAAGCTACTTCATTATTCCACCAGGGTATTTGTTTTGCTCTGACAATCCCTTTCGTTTTTGGAATTGATTGTTCGGCTGCTTTTATTATCTGTCTTGTTATCAATTCTATCTGCTCGGTTACGTCATCTATGTAAGAGATTTCGATAGTGTTTCTGTATTTTGTCCGATTTGTGTCCGTACAACTTAAATAGATTTTCAAATTTACTGCAGTTTTCTTGAAGCTTTTCAATCTCCTTTTCCGCTAGCTTTCTTCGTTGTTTTTCTTTCTTGTATCCAGTAAGTAGTTAATCACACTTTTCCTGCATTTCTTGGTATTTTTTTCTATTTGAATCACTTTTTTCGTTTCCATAGACGGAACTTTTTAATTCTTCTTTGTATTGGTTTGATTGAGTCGAATTGCTTTTTCATTTTCTGCGTATGTTTTTCTTTCTTCCTTTAACTCGTAGATGTTTGCTACTAATGCTTTGTTCTCTTCAGTAAGCTTCTTTACTTCGCCATCAATAGAGGATTTCAACGTATTAGAATATGTTGTTTTACCCTCAGTTTCGACTATGTTCCTTGCTTCCCAGAATGATACGTTCCTGTCCACTTTCACTTTCGTTATCATTTTTTTCTCTCCAGGATTGGGCATCCTTTGGAGAAAGCGCCATGCTCACCGAAACAATTTACACATTTCATTGCATTAGTACATTATTCATGAAATTCTTCACCACACTTACTGCACTTTTTGTTACTATTGCAGTCCTTGCTTGTATATTCAAACTTAAGACACTTGAATCAACGAAATGGATTTGGATCCAATTGCCTGCTTTTGCAACACTAAGTAGCCAATTTTCACTTATTTCGGTGCGACCGTTCCTTTAACAACAAGCACTAAAATTCCGGTGGGAGATTTGTTGTCGACCAGGCCTTTGGTCATTTGCTTCACTTCTGTAATCCCTTGTTGGGCAACGAATTGTAGCGTGCGTACCATTTTTCAAATCGTGACAGAAAATTACTACTTTCCACGAGTTTAACGATCTGGGCTGGTACGCTTTTACTGTTATTCCCTTGGCAATTTTTTAAATTTTAGTCAAGTTTTAAGCTTGATTTTCATTTTTTACTGTGACAAAAATTTTAACAAATTTCAAGCCATTTGTAGCTTGAGCAAATTTTGTGTCTTTTACACTAGAAAAGTAATAAATAAATACACACATAGGGGAACTGTTCCATTTTCCATCTCACTGGATATATATTCATCTCATCGCAAAACAAAGAAATATAGCACCAATATCGTCGCTTTTTTTAGCTAACACGCGTGCACACTGCTGAAAAAAATCACAATAATAAGAAATAAATCAAATTCCGTTTCATTGCATTGTTTTTGATGGGATGGAAATAGGAGCTATGAGATGAAATGCTGAACCGTTTCCCTACAAGCTACAACACTTCAGTAAATACTAATAACTTTGTCGGTTAAACCCTAATCGTCTCGCGGCTTTTATCATAATATTCTGAATTCAATTCTCTACAATAACTTAATGAGTATCATACTGTCGTGAATCACATATCTGTCCCATATTTGCTGGATTTCCAATTCATATGGGACAAATATGCGATTCACGGCAGCATAGCTCTTCTTATAATAAATGGTTCCATATAACTGCAAATCACTGTTTTTCGATGTTTCTTTATATAAATTTCCAAAGAGTTTTATCGCCCAAACGTTGACCGATTATGCTGAAATGTGTTTTTGAGCCTCCTTTATGAAGAGGTTTCAATTACTTGTATGAAACAATTTGGTTTTTGTTTCACAGGTTTTTGGACTCCTATATAAATCTTTATAAACAGCATTTTCAGATAAGATGCCTCTGTGCGCATATTTCAACTTCTGAGATCTTCAAATATAGTAGAACTTTTTGAAGATGTTGAACTGATCAAATCGTTCCTAGAATATCCTTATTAAGTAAATGAATTTGTCAGGACCTATGAAGTATTCACATTCATCATTAGGTACACCATCGTGACAAATGCATTCTTTTTAATAGTACCTACGTCCATTGTTATTATTCTAAATGTCTCAGGGCAAAACAATCTGCTCTTTGATTTTACTCCATCTAAACGTTTTTATAGTCTTTTCTAAGTAAGTTCAAATAATACAGGGATATTTAAATTTTCTAAATGTCACGTCAAACTGCAAAAAAAAGTGCTTTTTTGACAGTTTGGCATGACATTTAAAAAAAAATCAAATATCCCTCTATTAGTTGAGTTTACTTCACAAAAACACTCTGGATTAAGAACATTTCACTTCTTCTGGGCATCAATGATTCTCGCAGATATTAACTCGGCAAAAAATTGATC